>NC_086122.1:30139001-31339001 GCF_963921235.1 Mobula hypostoma
GATAATTCTTCTCATTTGTATTTATGTTCCTTCTGAATCAATCAATAAAAGGAGTAATAAAGAAAGAAAGGGGTTGAATGCGGACGTGATAGAAATTTGCATCCAGAGAATAAGATTGTTAAATTGTTCTGAGAGTTGGCTGAATGACATCTTTTGGAGTGAAGTATGATATATGAGATATAAAACTCTTTTTTAATCAATATAGGGATTGTGGACCCGCGCCCACATTCACTGAACGCTAAAGCTTCAGCCTTGCCCATGTCACTATTTGGGAAAACAGACAACGGTTTGGGACTTGCTCAACAAAGATAGAGAGCTTGGGTTAGAGAGTTTAGTCACATGTTGTCACGACAAGAACATTTCCCTCAATGTCAACAAATCAAAAGAACTGGTCATTGACTCCAGAAAGGAGGGTGGTGCACTTGCTCCCGGCTACATCAATGGTATCAAAGTGGAGAGCATTGAGAGCTTCAAGTTTCTAGTTGTGAACATTATCTGTAACCTGTCCTGGTCCAAGCATATTGAGGTCATGGGCAAGAAATCTCACCAATATCTTTACTTCCTCAGCAGGCTAAAGAAATTTGGCATGACCTGATTGACCCTTACCAATTTTTATTGATGCACCATAGAAAGAATTCTGTCTGGATGCTTGAACAGGGTGGTATGGCGTCTGCTCTGCACGAGACCATAAGAAACTGCAGAGTTATGGACACAGCTCAGCAGCTTAACAGAACCAGCATCTCCTCTTTAGACTCTGTCTATGGTTCTCACTAACTCTGTAAAGCAGCCGGCATAATCAAAGTCCCCACCCCAGCCATTCACCCTTTTCCCCTCTCCCATCGGGCAGAAGATACAAAAGCCTGAAAGCACATACAAGCTCAAGGATAGAGTCTAAACCACTGTTATCAGATTCTTGAATGGATTTCTTGTACAATAAGTTGGGCTCCTGACTTTTCAATCTACCTCGTTATGATCTTCCGATTTATTGCTACTTGCAGGGCTCTTTTTTGGTAGCTTTACACTTTATTTTGCATTGTTATTATTTTACTTTATTCTACCTCAATGATTTTCAATGATGTGTAATGATTTGATCCGTATCTTGAACCTTGATTTGACCACTGTATCTTGGTGCATATGACAGTAATAAACCAATAGTTAGATACACTGCAGTAGGTACTCAACACTGTTCCCTCTAAATTGTATGGGTGTGTGGCTGTTCAGTAACTGAAATGCTCCTGTGCGCATAGCTTTCATTACCATGCAGCTGGGATAAAGACAGACAAGAAAAGATACACGAATCGTGAGAGATTGTCTTTGTTGTACTGTATTTCATTATTTCCTTCAATTAACAAATAAAATCAAAAGTATGTGATTTTTCAAATTTCATTCTAAATATTCATAGCATGCATATTAAAAAAAACATTTTAAGTGCTGTGGCTGCGTCAAAACTTCCTGCTTAGAGTAATAGTTGGTCCATGCAGCTGTAAAAACAGAGGGAATGTTGGCACCCACTACAACGTACCATATACAGTAGACACTGACCTAAGAAGATGATACAGACCAATGTTTGGTCAGAATGGTGAGGGAAGGGAAAACAAATCAAAAAGAAAGTAAAATGAAGATGTGGTGGTGTAGAAATGTTTGGCAGCCTCAATGAAAACATTTTCATTCTAATGCAACATCTTTGCCAGCAACTCACTTCTGTTTTATCACAAACAAGAGAAAATCCGCAGATGCTGGAAATCTGAGCAACACACACAAAATGCTGGAGGAACTCAGCAGGCCAGGCAGCATCTATGGAAAAAAGTGCAGTCAACGCTTTGGGCCGTTATGGCATGAACATTGATTTCTCAAACTTCCAGTAATGCATCCCCCACCTGCCCTTCACCATTGCCCTTCCCTTTGTCCTCTCTCATCACCCATCACCTCTCTCATGTACTCCTCCCCCACCCCTTTTCCTTTCTTTCATGGCCTTCTGTCTCTTACATCAATCCACTTCATCCTTTGCTTCATCACCCTCCCCAAATTTCACTCATCGCCTGGCATTTTTCTTTCCCTTCCCCTCCCGCCTTTCAAATCTAATCCTCAGCTTTTTTTCTCCAGTCCTGCAGAGGGGTTTCGGCATGAAACGTCAACCGTACAATTATACTAGTACCTAAGAAGAATAATGTGAGCTGCCTAATAACTATCGCCCAGTAGCACTCCTACCTTGAGTGATGAAGTTCTTTGAGTGATTGGTCATGACTAGACTGAACTCCTGCCTCAGCAAGGACCTGGACCCATTGCAATTTGCCTATCACCCCAATAGGTCAATGGCAGATGCAATCTCAATGGCTCTTCACATGGCTTTAGACCACCTGGACAACACAAACACCTATGTCAGGGTTGTGTTCATCGACTATAGCTCAACATGTAACACTATCATTCCCACAATCCTGATTGAGAAGTTACAAAACCTGGACCTCTGTACCTTCATCTGCAATTGGATCCTTGACTTACTTTACTCACTTTATACTTTGTTCTTGCCAAACAATTGATACTAGAACGTACGATCATCACAGCAATATTTGATTCTGCGCTTCCTGCTCCCTGGATTACAAATATTAAATATTAAAAATATTAAAAATAGTAAAACTTAGTAAATATTAAAAATTTAAATTATAAATCATAAATAGAAGATAGAAAAATGGAAAGTGAAGTTGTGCAAAAAAACCGAGAGGGAGGTCCAGATATTTGGAGGGTACGGCCCAGATCCAGGTCAGGATCCGTTCAGCAGTCTTATCACAGTTGGAAAGAAGCTGTTCCCAAATCTGGCCGTATGAGTCTTCAAGCTCCTGAGCCTTCTCCTGGAGGGAAGAGGGACAAAAAGTGTGTTGGCTGGGTGGAAGACCACAATCTGTGCGGATTGGTGATAACATCTCCTCCTTGATGACGATCAGCACTGGTGTATCTCAGGGGTGTATGCTTAACATACTACTCTACTCTCTCTTTACACATGACTGTGTAGCTAGGCACAGCTCAAATACCATCTATAAATTTGCTGATGATACAACCATTGTTGGTAGAATCTCAGATGGAGACGAAAGGGCGTACAGGAGTGAGATATGACAACTAGTGGAGGGGTGCTGCAGCAACAACCTGGCACTCAACGTCAGTAAGAAAAAAAGAGCTAATTGTGGATTTCAGGAAGGTTAAGACGAAGGAACACATACCAGTCCTCACAGAGGGATCAGAAGTGGAAAGAGCGAGCAGTTTCAAGTTCTTGGGTGTCAAGATCTCTGAGGACCTAACCTGGTCCCAACATATTGATGCAGTTATAAAATAAGCAAGACAGGGACTGTACTTCATTTGGAGTTTGAAGAGATTTGTCATATCAACCAATACACTCAAAAACTTCTATAGACGTGCCATGGAGAGCATTCTGACAGGCTGCATCGCTGTCTGGTATGGGGGGGGGGGGGCTACTACATACCAGACCAAAAGAAGCTGCAGAGAGTTGTAAATCTAGCCAGTTGCATCTTGGGTACTAACCTACAAAATACCCAGGATGTCTTCAAGGAATGATGTCTCAGAAAGGCAGCGTCCATTATTAAGGACCTCCAGCACCCATGGCATGCCCTTTTCTTACTGTTACCATCAGGCAGGAGGTACAGAAGCCTGATGGCACATACTCAATAGTTTCTTCCCCTCTGCCATCCGATTCCTAAATGGATATTGAACCCGTGAATACAACCTCACTTTTTTAATATATAATATTTCTGTTTCTTGCACTATTTTTAATCTATTCAATATACGTTTTCTGTTATTTATTTATTTGTTTGTTTGTTTTTTATTATTATTGTTGTTATTATTATTTTTTTTTCTTCTTCTTCTGTATTATGTATTGCATTGAACGGCCGCTGCTAAGTGAACAAATTTCACGACACAGGCCGGTGATATTAAACCTGATTCTGATTCTGAGGCAGAAGAAAAGAAATTACTTGCCAGTTAGTCTGACCTCAGTGGTAGGGAAGATGTTGGAGTCAATTGTCAGAGGACCCTGCATTCGAGTGATCTCTCTCCTTCTCGACGGTTTGTTGGTTCTCAAGTCAGGGGGAATCAAATAAGCATCACAGCAAGTTGTAACATTGAAACATCAAGCTGTTGGGCTCCTCCCTCACTGTAGCAGGAGCGATACCTCTCCCTCGTTAGTGAGGGAGAGGGCCTGTTCAGATGTCGAAGCGTTGCGTTGGATAATAGTTTTTGATGGACAGATCATGGTCTTGGGTCTTGCTATTGCTTGCACGGTGGGTGGTGGAGGGTCTGATGCTTTTTACTGGGACAAGTAGGGGGAGCGGGTAGAGAGAGGGTTGATGGTTTGCTGCTGCTTTTGCGTGGGGGAAGGAGGCTTTGGGTTTCTAAAGTTTTTCTGTCATTTATTCTTTTTCACTGTCTCATGGATGTCTGCGAAGAGTAAGGATTTCAGGTTGTATAATTCTGACAATTCTGATTTGATGGAGACAGACGTGAAAGCACAGAGGAACACCTGGAGAAATTTCTGAAACGCTGATTCGCCGCCGCTGTTACTGGGTGATTGAGAATCTTCTGGAGGGAAGGCCCCAAAATCCCCGGCTTTGCCTGCTGCTGGCGACCGAGGCTGAGGTTGAATCGTTCGGATAGAGATGGTGCTCGGTACTCGGTGTCGGAGGGCTGATCGGAGGCTCGAAGTTTTCGGACGACTCAGAGTTGGACTGTGGTTGGGCGTGGCAGGGAGAGTTTTTTTTCCTTCTCCCGTCTGTATGAGATGTGGGACATTTGAGAGACTTTGAACTTTTTTACTGTTCCATGGCCTATTCTTCATCAAGTTATGGTATTGTTGCACTGTTGTAATTATATGTTATAATTATGTGGTTTTTGCTAGCTTTTCAGTCTTGGTCTGTACTGTGTTTCTGTGATATCACACCGGAGGAATATTGTATCAGTTCTTAATGCATGCATTACTAAATGACAATAAAAGAAGACTGCGTGTCCTCATAATCTAATCTAATACATTCTCTGATATTCGTGGATGTCTGTGAAGAGTAAGAATTTCAGGTTGTATACTGTATACATTCTCTGACATTAAATTAAGCATCGCACTTAATAGGTTCTCCAAATGAGCTGAACAGGATATAAAGTCCTGTTGCCCATTCCTGACAACATACAGAATGTTGCTGTGCAGTTACTTTCCAGTTCCTCGTCCTGCTGCCTTTTCAAGGCTCCGATGCATTTTTACTAGAAATAATACTCCAATAGAATCTGACACCAGCATAGAAAAGGAGCCTTTATTCATTTTTCACAGCCACTTAACAAGCTCAATAAACCAGCTAGAGAGAGAAGGGAAAAAAACTTGCCAGAGTCCTTCCTAATGCAGACTAGAATTTCTATATAGGTGGTAAGAAAAGCAGACAGAAATAAAAATAAATGACTGCACAGGTTGTGCAGCATGAAGCCACTTACAATTGACTGATCCTGCAACAGGAAATTTAAAACCTTTGTTTTGATAAGAGGTGCATAGTTCCAGGATTGGAAGACAACATTTAACTGCTGAAAGTGTTGAGACGGTTGGGATCATTTTGATGGTTTTTATGCTAGATGAAATGACATATATGGTGGCATGTGAAACGAAAAGTTTAACTATATCATGGTTTACGTGACAATAATAACCCTACTAGTAATTATCAATTAGATGTGAAATGCGTGCCATATTCATGATCACATTAATTATGTAGAATGCATGGAGCACTAGGAGAACAAATTTACTATTTGAGTTATTAAGTTGGCCGGCTTTATTTTTTCACTGGGCAGCCTCCCATTGCATTGCTAACCATCTGGATCCATCACGTCAGAGTCCTGTAAATTAAATTAGCCCAATGTACATGTTTCCAGAGAATATTAGAAATATTTTACAGGTCAGTCAGCATCTACGTAAGAAAAATTGAGTTCTCAAATAATTTGCAAATCTGCTGAAAGTCTTAAATCTAGTTTTCTTCATTCTCATCTTCTGTCAAATCACACTACTAAAATGAGTCACAGTCATAGAAAAGTACAGCACAGAAACAGGCTCTTCAGCCCATCTGGTTCATGCCAAACCATTTTAACTGCCTACTCCCATCGACCTGCACCCAGACCATACCCTCCATACCCCTACCATACATGCACCTATCCAAACTTCTCTTAAACGTTGAAATCAAGCTTGCTGCACCACTTGTGCTGGCAGCTCGTTCCACACTCTCGTGACCCTCTGAGTGAAGAAGTTTTCTCTCATGTCCCCCTTAAAATTTTCAGCTTTCACCTGTAACCCATGACCTCTAATTGAAGCCCTACCCAACCTCAGTGAGTTGTGGAATCAGTGGAGCTGAACTGAGATATGGAACTGCGAGAAGGTAGAAAGGACACATTTATTAACCAAATGCCTCTCATGATTAGGTTAGTGAGGTGGTGGTCAGATAGACTGCAACATTGCTTAAAAATAATAATCAAACCTACCATGTGTAACATATGATCTAACCAGTGAGTCCATGTTTCACACATTTCCTTACATTTCACCTTCCATTACTACACAGTCTGTTCGCTCTTTTTGTGCCGGATTGTATGTCAGGGGTGATCATGATCCTTCCATGGCTATGACTGTTCTTGGCAAAATTTTCTACAGAAGTGGTTTGTCATTGTCTTCCTCTGGGCAGTGCCTTTACAAGACGGGTGACCCCAGCCATTATCAATAGTCTTCAGAGATTGTCTGCCTAGTGTCAGTGGTCGCATAACTAGGACTTGTGATATACACCAGCTGCTCATAAGACCATCCACCAGCTTCTTCCATGGCTTTACGTGACCCTGATAAGCAGGTGCTACACCTTGCCCAAGGGTGACCTGCTGTCTAATGGAGGGAAGGAACACCTTACACCTCCTTTGGCAGAGGCGTTTCTCCACCTTGCTCACCTGGGAAATGACAAACATTGTGACCAGAAGTGATAAAGAGTATGAATCTAAAAGTAAATTGGTATGTAACGTTAGGGGTTACAAAAATGAAAAATAGAAGGGAACAAAGCTTCTATCTGAATGAATGTAGCATTCAAAACAAAACAGATGAATTGAGAACTCAAGTAGAAACATATATTTAATAACCATAGTTGAGATGTGGATGTGGGATGATATTAATCGAAACCTGAACATTGAAGGGTACATGACATTGAGGAAGGGGAAGAGTCAAGGAAAATGTAAAGGAATAGCTCTGTATAGTAATGAAGATCTTACAGCAACAGGAAGAATGATCTAAGTTGAGTTAAAAGGTATCTATTTCCTATTGCTTTGGGTAGAGATGAGAAATAAAATCAGGAGACTACTCACAAACAAGAGAAAATCTGCAGATGCTGGAAGTCCAAGCAACACACATAAAATGCTGGAGGAACTCAGCAGGACAGTCAGCAGTGTCCTGATGAAAGGTCTTGGCCTGAAATGTCGACTGTCCTCTTTCCCATAGATGCTGTTTGGCCTGCTGAGTTCTTCTAGCATTTTGTGTGTGCGTTATCAGGAGACTACTTGAGGGATTATTTACATCAGTCTCCTAACAATAGCCACATGGTAGGAGTAAAATAAAGGAAGATGTAACAGAAGGATGTCAGGTTGGTACGATGATGAACATGGGGGATTTCATTTATTTGTGAACAAAAAAGATTGGATCACTAATGGCAGACTGGATGAGGAACTCAAGTATTTTCAGGGTAGTTTTGAAGAACAGCAAATTCTTGAGCTAAGAAGAAGGTTATGGTCGAAGCAGGAACTGTGCAATGATGTATGATTAATGAATGACCTTACAAGCCTAAGGAATTCTCATCGCTCCTGTAAGGAGTTTGTAAGGAATTTTGCATTCAGTTTGAAGGAGAGAAAATATTTATTTTTTTATTGAGACACAGCATGCAGTCGGCCCTTCCAGTCCTATCAGCCACGCTGCACATCAATCCCCCAATTTAATCCTAGCCTAATCACAGGGCAATTTACAATCACCAGTTAACCTTCCAACCGGTACATCTTTGGACTGTGGGAGGAAACCAGAGGACCCGGAGGAAACCCATGTGGTCAGAGGGTGAACGCACAAACTCCTTAAAGGCAGCGATGGAAATTGAACCCGGGTCACTGGTACTGCCAAGCGTTGTGCTAACCACCACGTTACCGTGCCACCCTGGGGTATGAAAATGGGTCCAAGTCTACATAGAAATCAACTGCAGCTATGAGGACACGAAGGCAGAACTGGCTAAATAAATTGGCAAATTAGATTGAAATACTGGTTTGTGGCTGATATTTAAGGGGACCATTTAAATGGCACAAAATGCACATATTTCAATGAGGACCAAAAATTTCAAGGGAGGACCCATCATCCTAAATAAATAAACAAGGAAAATACAACTTCGAACTTAAAAATGGTGTACACTTGAGCAATCTCATTTTATATTATTTTCTGTAACAGTCAGTCCAACTTAAACTTTGCCATCTTATACTAGGGCTACTGTTTTGGAATATTTTAAAATAATCATCTGCTATAATGCCTTGGTAATATTTCCACTGCCAAGAACTTGTTAACTAAAAGACTCTATACTCTACCTACCATACTCTATACTCTGCCTACCATACTCTAGGCATAAGCACATTTCATAAAAGTTCAAACATCAGGTGTTAGTAAGTTTGTTAATAACGTAGAAAAGTCATCATGGAAAATCTAAGGTACCACATAACATTCAAGTTAGCTGATGCACTTGTTGATTCGTGCATTAAGAGAATATTTCTGAGATGTGTGCTAGTAGCCCATGGTTTTTAACAATAGAGAACAAAGGACAGGGACAATAATCTTAGATCAAATTTTGTAACAAGTAAATATAAAATATATTTAAAAATTGTATAATTGTGACTTTGCTGATTAAAAACAATGAACTATAAATTCAATGTTAATTATGTATTGCTTTTAACCCAGTCCATGAGAAAGCTATCATTGTGACTCATTTACCACAGCTTACGTCCAATCAGGTTTTCTCAGAAAAGGTGACTCAGAAATTTCATTAGGAGTGTAAATCAATCAGTATAGAGTGGAATTTCTGTACTCACCATGTAAACAAAGGTGAAAGGTAGCACCAAACTTTAGACTTGATAACTAAGTAACATAAGAAACATTATGCAGTTTCAACATGCAAAAGGTTGGAGGATTATTGAAAAACATATAATTGTAAGTTGTCGTTTATAGGTAATAATACCTGCAGAGGTTTATGTGATCCAGAATTATAAGTTTTGTTACATTGTGTATGTTAAGGCAAGCCATGGTTTGAAATATTACTGGCATGCTATTTTTCATTAGTTTGCTGTGGCTGTTTTAATCTCCAATTATTCCAAAATCATCTATGTTACAGTCAAATTGTGTGCCACCACTCAATTTACAATTTCTTTAAAGCAATAACAATTTTCATCAGGAAAAAAAGCAACTCTTGTCTTTGAAACAAAATGGTAGCCGTGCAAAATTAAAGTTACCTTTCTTGTACCATCAAAGCTTTGAACTGACTTTCTAACTGCAGATGAAGGAGCAGCATCTTTCGAAGCCAACAGATGTGCAGAATTAGAAGAAAAGTGAAGAAAATGGAAAGAGAGGCAGCAACAATCAAAGCCCGATCTGCCATCCGGAGAGACCTGTCCTGAATGTGGAAGAAACTTCAAGGCCAAGATTGGACTCATAAGCCACTTGAGAGCCCATAAGTAGATCAACAGAACGAAGACCATCATGCTCGACCTCGAGGGATAGCCACGACAAGATGTTGGAGAATCATGGGCAGAAATTAGGTTTGGTCTGTTGCCAAAGACTCTGGCAAATTTCTACCGATGTGCCCTGGAGAGCTTTCCATCTGCTTGTGTCACTGTCTGGTATGGAGATGCCAATGCATAGAGTTGGAAAAAGCTGCAATATATTATAGACTCAGCCAGCTGCATCTTGGGCACTGCCTTTCCCACCATCAATCTCCAAAAGGCAGTGTCTCATTCATCACCGAGGAACCGAGGACATGCCCTCTTCATTACTACCATCAGGAAAGGGTACTGGAGCCTCAAGATACATACTCAATGTTTTAAGAAGAGCTACTTCCCTTCCACCATCAGACTTCGGATTTCTCCATGAAATGACGAACATTATCTCAGTATTTTGCTCTCTTTTTGCACTATTTATTTAATTTTTAAATACGGGGGGTGATTGATAAGTTCGTGGCCTAAGGGAGAAGGAGTCAACCTTAGAAAACTTAGCAGGTTTATTTTTCAATAAAGTGTCTTCCTACATTTACAACTTCGTCCAGCGGTCGTGGAGCATACGGATCTTTGGCCTCCAGAAAACACCCACAGCAGGGGTGATTGATAAGTTTGTGGCCTAAGGTAGAAGGAGATGAGTTAAACAGCTCTCGTTACACACACACGCAGTTCAGTTGAGTGATTAGTCATAGTCATACTTTATTGATCCCGAGGGAAATTGGTTTTCATTACAGTTGCACCATAAATAATACATAGTAATAAAACCATAAATAATTAAATAGTAATATGTAAATTATGCCAGGAAATAAGTCCAGGACCAGCCTATTGGCTCAAGGTGTCTGACCCTCCAAGGGAGGTGTTGTAAAGTTTGATGGCCACAGGCAGGAATGACTTCCTATGATGCTCTGTGCTGCATCTTGGAGGAATGAGTCTCTGGCTGAATGTACTCCTGTGCCCACCCAGTACATTATGTAGTGGATGGGAGATATTGAGCAAGATGGCATGCAACTTGGACAGCATCCTCTTTTCAGACACCACCGTCTGGAAAATGCAGATTATGCAGAAAGTTTGAAGTTAATAACTCATCCCCTTCTACCTTCGGCCACAAACTTATCAATCACCCCTCGTATATTCTTAATGGAACTCATAGTAATTTTTTATGTATTGCATTGTACTGCTGCCGCAAAAGAACAAATTTCAAAACGTATGTCAGTGATAATAAACCTGATTTTTGTTCTGATTCACGCAACAAGGAAAACCATTACTACCATAGCAGAGTAGAATCAGCTCCCAGACTTATTAACTTAATATCAAATTACCTTGAGCTGGACCGGATAGGTAATCTCAGAGAATCCAGAAGTTTACTGAAGCCATTGGTGCAATAGCTTTGTTTTCAACAGGCCCATGAAGGTGTGCATGGTTTGCTTCCATGACACCCAACCCCCCACTGTACCAAGCTGCTCTGTGCTGACTGAAAAGACCAACATGGAACCTGTAGCCTCTGCCCCAGGTGGAGCAGGTGCTGCTTAGTGGATTGGGTAGATGGTTAATAAATGGACCATTCCTTCATTGAGTTATGCTGGGAGCCTGACAAATTGATTTGAGGTTATCAATGCCCTGAAAGCTCCATCTACATTCTGAAAGGTCTTGGGCTAGTTTTGGTCCCCTTATATAAAATAAGTATACAGTACCATATGCACGTGGCCAAGTGGTTAAGGCGTTCGACTAGCAATCTGAAGGTCGTGAGTTCAAGCCCCAGCCGAGGCAGCATGCTGTGTCCTTGAGCAAGGCACTTAATCGCCCAGTGCTCTGCGACGACACTGGTGCCAAACTGTATGGGTACTAATGCCCTTCCCTTGGACAACATTGGTGTCGTGGAGAGGGGAGACTTGCAGCATGGGCAACTGCCAGTCTTCCATAAAACCTTGCCCAGGCCTGCGCCCTGGAGAGTGAAGACTTTCCAGGCGCAGATCCATGGTCTCGCAAGACTAACGGATGCCTTTTTAGTACCATAGGAGGCATTCCAAAAGAGATTCATTAGCTTGATGTCTGGCCTGTGCTATTAAGGCAGGCTAAACAGGTTGGGTGTGGATTCTTCAGTGTTTAGAAGAATATCGAGATGCTAATGGGGAATGACAAGGTAGATGTTGAGATGTTTCCACTAGTGGCAGATACTCAGATGTATGGTTATAGTTACAAGATCAGGAGCTAGTTGTTGAAAATGCAAATTTCTTTTTTGCAGAGGGTGGAGAATTTTCGACTCCAGAGGCTTATGGAGACTAAATCATTAGTATTTAAATTAGGATTGGATCATTGTTATGTGCCGTCTCTTATAACGTAGGTGATCGTGGTCTATGAGCATAATTGTTCTTAGCAAATTTTTCTACAGAAGTGGTTTACCATTGCCTTCTTCTAGGCAGTATCTTTACAAGAAGGGTGACCCCAACCATTACCAATGTACTTCAGAGATTGTCTGCCTGGAGTCAGTGTATAACCAGGACTGGTGATGTGCACCAGCTGCTCATACAACCATCCACCAGCTGCTCCCATGGCTTTACGTGACCCTGATCGTGGTGGGATAAGCAGGTGCCACACGTTGCCCATGGGTGATCTGTGGGCTAGCAGAGGAAATGAGCACCTTCCACCTCCTTTGGTAGAGATTTATCGTCATCCCATCACCCTTGAGTTAGATACAGTTCTGAAGGATCAAGGAATTGAGGATGCTGGGGGAAACTAGTAGCAAACAGGAGACAAGGCCTGGGACAGATCAGCCAAGGTCATATTGAATGGTGGGGCAGGCTTGAGGGCCAATTGGACAACTACTACTAATTGCTCTGAGTAGAGGATCTTCTCGAGTCCAGCAAAGAGCATAGCCTCCCTATCAGAATTAACCTAGTGTAAATAGGGCCTCAGGGTTCCATACGTTGGCCTGGCAGAAGACACCAACTCTAGCTTGCCTGTGGATGCGGAGGGTTTCCCATACAACATTGGTGCCACCTCTCCAGTGCTTTGAGATATCTGCTCCATGATTCAGAAGTAGACTGGAGGATATACAGATCACTGTTGCCTTGAAGGACTTTTATTTTTCTGACAAGATCGTGTTCCTTCCCTTTCTACTGAAGCCACCTTAAAAGCTCAGCACTATAATATTACAGAATAACAACGGTAATAAAGTGGAAAAGACTCAAAGTGATTGATCCAAGGAGGAGCCAAATGAATAAAAAATCCAAAGGAGAGGTTAAGCCAAGTTCAGATATACTCTGGGTCCAAAGACAAAGCTTTTTTTCTATGGAATATGAGCATGGTATTTGACGAAACTAGGTCATTGGATCTACCTGTAAACATTTTTACACATCATCGTGCTGGATGTGTCTATTTGAAAACTGCTCCTGTACAATTTAGAAGATCTTACGATGGTTAAAAGTGCTAAGCCTTAGTAAGTGGAAGAGCTTAAGCTTGGTCATGCATAGGTCAAATTGAGGCACCAGGGCCTAGATCCCACAGCATATCAAAATGACAGAACCCAATGTTTGGAAAGAGATTTAGGCACCGGGCCAGATTGAAAGGGGCCCAGGGCAAGAGAAAGGCTGGTTCATCTTGCTAGTCTGCAAGGTTTACTCGGCTCTGTCTGCACTGAATTTAGGGTCTGTGGACGGACTCTCCTTATGGGCTTCAGTTCAGAACGCTATTTGCTTGCATTTATTGTTTGCATGATTTGTTTTGTTTTTCTCTCTACACACTGGGTATTCGATGGTCTTCTTTTTTAAGTGGGTTCTTTCGGGTTTCTTTGCTTTGTGGCTGCCTGTTAGGAGACGAATCTCAAGGTTGTATAACACACACATACTTTGATAATAAATATACTGTGAACTTTGATGTTTGGCTTGTACTAAGTAAGCCTTTCTCCCCATTCACACTGATAGTTTTGCCTTCTATTCCTCAAATTCATCGAGTGGAATGGGAAGCAGGAGTAAACGTGTGTTTGAGGGCATTGTGGAGATGGGTGGATGATAAAAGTACATAATAGCTGTTGTCCCAGTTTTGGGATCTACCCAATGAACTCAATTGGAAATTGTGTTCTGTCAATTACTTTAGAGCTTAACTTAAGAGTTTGATGAAGGTTATTATGAAAAAAAAATCCTCCAATGGTCAAGAAGTAGGTGGCACTGTGGTGCTGTAGTTAGCAGAATGCTTTACAGTACCATCGATCTGGGTTCAATTCCCATCACGGTTTGCAAGGAGTTTGTACATTCTCCCACATGGGTTTCTTCCGAGTGCTCTGGTTTCCTCCCACATTCCAAGGATGTACCATTTGGTAGGTTAACTGATCATTGTCAGTTGTCCCGTGATTAGGTTTGGGTTAAATCATGGGTTGCTAGGCAGCGCGGCTCAAAGGGCCAGAAAGGCTTGTTCAGCACTGTATCTCAATAAGTAAGTAAAAAATTAAAAAGTAACTAAGTGCCTTGTTACTGGGAGTGAAATACAGAAGTAACTTTACTATAATTACTAAAATATTCACTGAACAATTACACATATATAGGTCATTATATAAAAAAAAACAAGCACGCATAAGGAAAAAAGAACAAGTCTACACCTTAATCCACACAGCCTAACTTGAATTCATGACTGTGTGCCTATGACCTCAAGCTGGGTGTTCGCTTTCTGTTTGAGTGAGCAGTTTAAGCTAGTTAGCTACACATCATCTATCACTACAGGCTGCATTGACAGCTGAATTGGTGCCCTCGTGAGGGGACATATATGCGCTGAACCTGCCTACCAGGTGACCTCCTTGCAGTGGCCATGGCCCAACAATCTACTGGCTCTTAAACTGCTCTACCATTCTATCATTTCTTCAACCCTCAGCCCCAGATCAGTGGTTCAAGAAATGAACAATAGAGCATAAAGTGATAACAAATGACATCCTCAAAATGGGCAAGAAAACATTTTAGAAATCAGTAGCATATAATCTAAATGGCAAGTGACGGTGTATCTTAATGCATGCATTACATAATGACGATAAAAGAGTACTGCGTGTCCTCGTAATCTAATAATCTAATCTTTGAAATGGACGCCCTAGTGCTTAATTTGCTAAAGGCCTGAATGTTGTCAGGCCAAGTAATTAAGAAAGTTGACAGAATATTAATACTTATTACAAGAGGAACTGATCACAAAAAGTAGGGATGTTATGCCCCATTAGTAAAGGTTATTGGTGAGAACACATCCACATCATTATGTTTTGCATTAGGCTCCTTATTTAAGGAAGCATTAAAGACTATAAGATATAGGAGCAGAATTAGGCAATCTGACCCATCGAGTCTGCTCTACAAAGCTCTGGAAGTAACTCAGAGAAGCGTTACTACAGAAGCATGGAACAGACAAGTTCTCTTTGGAGCACAGGATGGACAAGCTGGTTATTTCTGCTGGAGTTGAGAAGTATGAGAGGTGACAATTGAAATACTGTATATAAGATCCCAAAGGGTCTAAACAGGATGGATGTGAGGAGAACGTTTTCTCTTTTGAGTGAATATAGAACTAAATGGTAAGTGTTCGAAAATAAGGAGTTACTTGTTTAAAGCAGAATTAAGATAATACTTTTTCTCCCAGATGGTTATGAGTCTTTGGTACTCTTCCTAAAAGGGTAGTTGAAAAAGTGTTGCTGAGGCAAAGGTCAACAGATTGTTGATAAGTGAGGTGGTGAAACATTACCACAGTATGGAGTTGAGGTTGAAATTGGAGCGGTCATGACCTTATTGAATGGTAGAGCAAGTTTACACACTTGATTGACTTACGCCTGTTCCAATTTCGTGAGCTCATATGTTTGCATGTTAATACCCCGTGTCATTTCTGAGTTGCATCCCAATTTTAGTTTTCATCTGAGTCTTTTGAGAAAATGAAGATGTATGGACACCTGTTCCAATGATCCCCACAGTGGATTTCAGAAATTTGGTAGCATATCACAGTCTATTAGTTCCCAATCCATCATCCTTTAATCTATCTTCTTGTCTCATGCAGTTCCAGTCTCTCTGCTCTAACATTGCAACCTTACGTGTACATCTGTACACTTCAGTCCCCCTCTGATCAATATGTACTGTGCACGTGTAAAAAATTCTGTAAAGTGAAGATGCTTTCAAAAATAATCAAATAAAAAAGATTCTAAAAATTAAAAAAACTATAAACTGCAGTAAACAGTGAAAAACTAAATAAAATCAACAGTTGGTGTGACCACTTTTTGGCTTTAAAACTGCATCAATTCTCTTATGTACAAGTTACAGAGAAAGGTTGAACAAGTTAGATCTTTATTCTTTGGAGCTTAGAAGGTTGAGGGGAGACTTGATAGAGGTGTTTAAAATTATGAGAGGGATTCATAGAGTTGATGTGGTTAGACTTTTTCCACTGAGAGTGGGGAAGATTCAAACAAGAGGGCATGGGTTGAAAATTAGAGGACAAAAGTTTAGGGGTAACATGAGGGGGAACTTCTTTACTCAGAGAGTGGTAGCTGTGTGGAACGAGCTTCCAGCAGAAGTGGTTGAGGCAGGTTCTATGTTGTCGTTTAAAGTTAAATTGGATAGATATATGGACAGGAAAGGAATGGAGGGTTATGGGCTGAGTGCAGGTCGGTGGGAATAGGATAGGGTAAGAGTTCGGCACAGACTAGAAGGGCCGAGATGGCCCGTTTCCATGCTGTAATTGTTATATGTTATATGGTTATATGGTTATACACTGTTGTGTGTTTCATCAAAAAAAAAGGTTGGTAGTTTGTTCCAAGCATCTTGGAGAACTTGCCACAGTTCTTCTGCAGAGTTTGGCTGTCTTGCTTGCTTCTGTCTCTCCAGATAATCCCAGGCAGTCTGGATAATGATGAGATTGGGGCTCTGTGCAGCTCATACCACCTGAAGCCATATAGAAAATCTAGGAAGCCTGAGACTTTTGCACTGTACTGTAACCAAATACATAACTCTATTCTTAAGCGAAATTATCCATATATTTACATTGGATGTAGTATTGTTATGTTTCCATTAGATTAGGTTTGTTCAAGGACATCAAGTACACACAGCTGTACGGTGCCTATAAAAAGTATTCATGCCCCCCTTGAAATTTTCATGTTTTACTGTTTTACAACACTGAATCACAGTGGATTTAATTTGGCTTTTTTGATACTGATCAGCAAAAAACAACTCTTTCATGTCAAAATGAAAACAGATCTCTACAAAGTGATCTAAATTAATTACAAAATAAAACACAAAATAGTTGATTGCATAAGTATTCACCCCCCTTAATATGAAACACCAAATCATCACTGGTGCAGCCAATTGGTTTTAGAAGTCACATAATCAGTTAAATGGAGATCACAGTGTGTAGTCAAGGTGTTTCAATTGATTGTAGTAAAAAGACACCTGTATCTGGAAGGACTAACTGCTGGTGGGTCAGTCTGCTGGCAAAAACTACACCATAAAGACAAAAGTACACTCCAAGCATGTCCGCAAAAAGGTTATTGAAAAGCACAATTCAGGAGAAGGATAGAAGAAATTTCCAAGTCAAAGAATATCCCCTGAAGTACAGTTAAGTCAATCATCAAGAAATGGATAGAGTATGGCAGAGCTGTAAACCTGCCTAGAGCAGGTCATCCTCAAAAACTGAGTGGCTGTGCAAGAAGGGGACTAGAGAGGGAGGCCAACAAGAGACCCTTGACAACTCTGGAGGAGTTACGAGCTTCAGTGGCTGGGATGGGAGAGACTGCGCATACAACTGTTGCCCGGGTGGCAAAGGGAAAGCCACTGTTGAAAAACACTACATGAAATCTTGGCTAGAGTTTGCCAGAAGGCATGTGGGCGATTCTAAAGTCAGCTGGAAGAAGGTTCTATGGTTGATGAAACCAAAATTGAGCTTTTTGGCCATCAGACTAAATGCTATGGTTGGTGTAAACCAAACACCGCACATCATCAAAAACACACCATTCCTACCGTGAAACATGGTGGTAGCTGCATCATGCTGTGGGGATGCTCCACTGCAGTGGGACTTGGAAGGCTTGTGAAGGTCGAGGGTAAAACGAATGCAGCAAAACACAGGGAAATCCTGGAGAAAAACCTGATGCAGTCTGCAAGGGAACTGCAACTTGGGAAAAGATTTGTTTTCCAGCAAGACAATGACAGCAAGCACAAAGCCAAAGCTACACAGGAATGGCTTAAAAACAACAAAGTTAATGTCCTGGAGAGGTCAAATCAGAGTCCAGACTTCAATCTAATTGAGAATTTGTGGTTGGACTTGAAAAACATTGTTCACTCACAATTAGGGTTGCCAACTTTCTCACTCCCAAATAAGGGACAAAAGTAGCAGTCAAATACGGGATACGTGTTTACCCCGAGAAAGACTACCATGACCATGAAGTCTTTCATGGGCACCTGTGTGCGCATACATGGAACGTGCATGCGTGTACGTGCCGATTTTTTTCTACAAATCGGTTTTGGCTTAATCTTCCCGATTCTGCTTTTACTATATGTTAGTGTTATTTTAGGTTTTATGTGTTATTTGGTATGATTTGGTAGGCTATTTTTTGGGTCTGGAAACGCTCAAAAATTTTTCCCATATAAATTAGCGGTAATTGCTTCTTCGCTTTAAGCCATTTCAGCTTACGAACGGTTTCATAGCAACGCTCTACCTTAGCGGGGGAAATACGGGACAAGGGCAGTCCCGTATGGGACAAACCAATTTAGCCCAATATACAGGATGTCCTGGGTAATACGGGACAGCTGGCAACCCTACTCACAATCCCCATTCAATCTCGCAGAGCTTGAGCAGTTTTGTAAAGAAGAATGGGGAAAAATTGCAGTGTCCAGATGTGCAAAGCTGATAAAGACCCATCCACACAGACTCAAGGCTGTAATTGCTGCCAAAGATGCATCTACTAAATACTGACTTGAAGGGGGTGAACCCTTATGCAATCAATTATTTTGTGTTTTATATTTGTAATTAATTTCGAACACTTTGGAGGGATCTGTTTCACTTTGACACGAAAGAGTCTTTTTCTGTTGATCAGAGTCAAAAATTCCAAATTAAATCCGCTGTGACTCAATGTTCTAAAACAATAAAACATGAAAACTTTCGGGGAGGGGGTGAATATTTATTATAGGCACCATATATGAAAATACCCAGACAAGCTTACTACCAACACTAAAACACAATGGCAACTTTGAAAATACAGCCAATTGTTTCTTAACTATATACAGTATTTAGCATCAAATAATTTTCTCATGCATCCTGTTCTAAACTCGGGTTATCTGGGTGCTCAGATCATCTCAAATAGCTGCAAGATTTTCCTACGTCTATTCACAGATGCGGGCATCTCTGGCAAGTTTGGCATTTGTTGCCCATTGCTAATTATCATTGAACCACATGGTGAAGGTATAACCCACAATGTGTAGTGGTTTGGTGCAAATGAACAGCTTGCAAGGCTCTTCCTGCAAACAGAAGCACACACAGGCCTGACCTGGTAAGAAAAAAAGATTTCCCTCTCTGATGTACAAGGTGTGTCAGAGCAGAATCTTTCATGAATGTGGTTTTCTCATATTTATTTAAAATTTTGACATATTTTGCAGGGTCACAACAATATCTCATTTGGGATCAACAGTAAAGACTACTTATATTTACATCTATATAGCACAGCCATTCCGGGCTTCCGAGTTCAATTCTAGCACTATTCTGTAAGGAGTCTCTTTACATCCTTCCCATGGAATGCATGGGTTTTCCCTGAGTGCTCTGGTTTCCTCCCACATTCAAAAGATGTACTGTGTAGACTAATCAGTAAATAAAAATACATAGTGACTGTGATATTGATTTACATAAGCCAGTTGGCCTACAAGAAATATGTGACCAACAATATTACTAGATAAACACTAAATGCATTCATAAACCATCTTCTGCATTTTTCCTCCCCAATGTTATTCTGGATATTTTACGCAAGCTAAGGAATATTGCATTACCATATTCTCAGCTTTTTCAAAATTTAGCAAACATTATTTACCAAGCTTATAGTGGCCATTACATCAGTTCTTCAACCACTGCATCTTCCTGGCCCAGTAGTTACATTAAAATTAAAAGAATTTAGAAACATAGAAAACCCTTCAGCTCACAATTCTGACATTGACAGTGACTGCTTCAGCATATTCACAGCTTACAGAGCACTGAGGTATGCAGATCTATCATTCTGTTAAACCATTCCCAAAAAGTTCTTCAAGTTCTGTTTATTTTTCTTCGAACTTTTAAAGTCATTCAATTTGCTTGTAAAACTGTTTCTTTTTTCTCCTGATCTTGTCCATGTTAATAATCAGACAAGAATTATTAAGCAACGCACTCAAAATGCTGGAGGAACTCAGCAAATCAGGCAGCATCTATGGAAAGGAATTAATAGTCAACATTTTGAGCCATGACACTTTTTCAGGACTTTGAAGAAAGGGGGAAGGCCCCATAATGAAAAGGTGAGGGGAGGGGAAGGAAGCTAGCTGAAAGGTGATGGGTGAAGCTAGGTGAGTGGGAACAGTTAAGGACTGGAGAGGAAGGGAAAGAGGAGGTGTCTCAGGGGAAAGTAACAATAGGCATGTGGAAAGAGGTAAAAGGCGAGAGTGGGGAATGAATGGGGGTGGAGGGGGAGAGTTTTTTTTTACCAGAAGCAGAAATCGATGTCCATGCCATCAGGTTGTCAGGTTGGAGGCTACCCAGATGGGATATAATTATAATATGACATACATAGATTGAAAAGAAGGAAAAGAAAAACCCAGGGCATCAAATTTATTAAGCGGATATCACTGAAGAAGAGATTAGCCACAAATAAATGTATTATCTGAATGCAGCAGCTCTTCAATTTACACCTGGGATCTGAGTACTCCTGGCATGTATCACATATTGCTAATTTGAATAACTATTTTACGATAAACTTTTGTTCTCAGTCACATGTGATATAGGGTGGTAATGGCTGCGTATTACACCTCACCGCTAAAACCGAGACCCATTCATTTCAATGGAGCCCATTTGCAATGCACAACTGTTACTAATTACGCGGTTTATTGCTGCTGTACAAGGATAAGCTTCCACCCCAATGGCTCCAGTGGAGTGCATGCCCAGTACACTAAAAGTTTGTAGTTACCAGTTATCATTTTAGAAAAGGCATTTAGTAAAGCATATCCAGTACACGAGAATTTAATCCTCGCCTAATCACGGGACAATTCACAATGACCAATTAACCTACCAACTGGGAGGTCTTGGGACAGTGGGAGAGAACTGGAGTACTTGAAGAAAACCCACCTGGTTATGAGGAGAACGTACGAACTCCTTACAGGCAGCAGTGGGAATTGAACCCAGATCGTACACTGTAAAGTGTTGTGCGAACCACTATGCTGCCCTTGTTGTTGATCACTTTATGAAAGGCAAGTGCGTTTAGATCAGCCAACTGCTTATGGCTCATCAAAATAAGAATTGCTAACAGTTCATCTAACCGGCTGAAGTTTAACAAGGTGCAATGTGCTTCTCCTTCGCGCTGCGCCCACTCAGTGATACACGACAGGGTCACGCAAAGGGCCATGTTCCTGACTGAGTTAAGTTCTTAAACACATCAGATTTATTCGGCAACATTTGATAGACAATAGATTGGCCAAAAATCAACCGTTTCTTCTTTATGTCCCTGACCGCACTAGTGGTAGTTTCCCATGATCGGTACTTAAAATAGACTAATTTAGCAAGTGTATAGAAAAATATTCATCACTTTACTAAATATAATGGAGCAACATCTATATAACACAAATAAACTCTCCCGTGTTGTTATATTCTTTTTCAACAGTTCAACTTATATTGAGATTTGGTACAACAGATACAGATATTGCAGAGAGAAGTTTGTTTATTGTGTACAGGGGCCTCCAGGTGCGTGCAGACCTTCAGTCCTGCGGTCAAGGATGTGGTTAGAGAACAGGCTCGATCGTTTTTGCAGACTAGAAAGGAAGCAGCTCGTTTTTGCAGTGCAGCAGCTCAGTAGCTCTGTACTAAGCTGCTCTTTTTTTTTTTCGCTCAGCTATCTTCGATTCAGGTCACCTGATACTGGTGGCCCAGTTTCGTGACAAGGCAGCAAGAGCCAATTTCCGGAGCGAGAAGCACTGATGACGTGGTACATGCTGGCAGAGTAAGGAACGAGCTGTGAGAAAGGAACCAGCGCTCGCGCGTTTAGGCCCTTTCCAGTAAATGAGTACAGCTGCTGTGTATCACAAGTAACAACAGAGCAGGCACACTCTGAGAAACCGAAAACTACTCCATTCTGCAAGAAACGGTCCAGCGAGCCAGTAAATAATATAAAAGTTAAATGCAAATACCTCCATTATTTCAAAGCAGTTGCAATGTAGATTTTGTTCTGTTCTATTTGTACTCAAAGGATACTGTCTCTTCCCAATCAGCTGAAATCTGTTATTAAATGAAAACTGAGTACTTTCAAACTATTTTTCACAATGTTATGTGTATTTTCTGTTGATGGAATAACAAAAGCTTTCAAATGAATTAATCTTTCACATGTATGGAGACACCAATGCCTTCGAAAGTTACGTCCTACAAAGAGTAGTGGATTCGGCCCAGTATATCACAGGTAAAGCCCTCCCAATCATTGAGCTCATCTACATGAAACGCTGTCATAAGAAAGCAGCATCCATCAACAGAGATTCTCACCATCCAGGCCACGTTCTTTTCTCGCTGCTGCCATCAGGTAGAAGGTATGGGAGCCTCAGGACTCACACCACCAGGTTCAAGAACAGTTACTACCCCTCAGCCATCAAGCTCTTGAACAAAGGGGATAACTATACTCACTCGCCCATCCTTTCAAATGTTCCCACAACCAATGGTCTCACTTTAATGACTCTTTATCCTGTTATTTCATGTTCTTATTATTTATTGCATTATTTATTTATTTATATTTGCATTTACACAGTTTGTTGTCTTCTGCACTCTGGTTGATCTTTCATTGATCCTGTTTTAAGACTGTTCTATAGACTTGTTGAGTATTCCCACAAGAAAATGAATCTCAGGGTTGTATGTGGCAACACACATGTACTCTGATAATAAATTTTACTTTGAACTCTGATGTGCCATTTATTAGGTCACATCTACTACTAAATTATATCTATTTCCATTATATATATCCTACTGTTGATTTCAGTTCCCTACAATGCTGAGTACTTCATTTACAAACTTAAAGTGGATTTATCCAAGTGACGGTGAACCAGAAAGAGTGAAGAGGTTCCTCATTTCAATCAACCTCATTCTTCCAGTGTTTTACCCAGCAATAACTTCAGCGAAGATTTACCTTTCAGTGGTGTTGGATCTCCGTTTAATTTCTGATCCTCAGGGTTCTTTCAGGAGTCGAAAGTAGTGAGCAGTCTTAATTCTAAGATTTCAGTTTATTTTAAGAGTGCAGATAAACTAAGCAAACTAAATAAAGAGCTGAGAAATGATGCTGAGGGTGGAAAGCAAAGGGAGAAAAGATGTTGCTTCTGAAAAATCTATCCCTCTTATGGATAAGATAAAGAAAATTCCTTGGATAGTGATGAATTAATCAATAGGTTACATGATTAAAATAATTATATCACGTGGATAATATGCTATTACTTAGCCAATGAAAAATGACAAGGGTGATAAACCATTAGTTTAGCTGCTATACCATTTTCTGCCAGTGTGAAAAATACGTAGGTTTGTTAAAAAGTACAGATCTTATAAAAAGTGCTTTTAAAACACAATGGTAAATATTAATCCCAGTGTAGAAAAATACTTAAAATTGCCATTCTAACCTGAAAAGATTTAAACTTTATGTCAGTCAAAAAGATCCACTTAATTATTCAGATATAAGTACTAATACTATAAACTTCACTGACAATGATGTCTTGTATTAATGCTTGAATTCAGCAATTTTTCAATGCTCTCTTGGGTCACAATGCACCAAACAGTGGGATGATACTTTCAGGTACATTTTCATAGTAGCACATTAAGCATCCAAAGCAAGTTTTGAAAGGGAGATGTTGAATTTGCCACTAAATATTCATCTGCTGAAATTCCAGATGATAGGATAGTAATGATAGCAGCTGTTGTGACTGTGATCAAGGTCACTGGAGAAACACAGAAGATAATGATGTAGAAGTGTTATTGAAAAAGGCACTCTTCTGGAGACAATCTCAGAGGAGACTCACAAACTCAAAAGTACTTCACATTTTTATACTCTTAAGATCAAAGGTAACAGCGGGTAATTCAATACAATTGCATAGTTACGATGACATTATTTACTTCATTATTTTCAGTTGATAGTGCTTCCTTTGAATTGCATATCTACAGGGGGAGGCACATCTGAATGTTCAAGCACCCCTTCTCTGACAAACTAATGGTATAGATGTTCTAAAAGCTTCTGAAGAGAGAGAGCCACAAAAATCAGCTATTGATTGCAACTTTACCTTGTGACAATGTTTGATATATTAAGTGACAAGATCAGCCTGGTCTGCCAGCTTGAACTCAATCCCAGTGGTGCAAATATTTTAGCCCATATTACCTGATGATGCAAGTCAATTAATACAATCCCATTTTCTTAACGTTCAACTAATGCATATGGAACATCTCATGGACACTATTTTGGAAATCATATCTTTTAGGCTGTGGGCAACTTGTGCTCACAGACAGAGCAAAAGTGTGCTCTTAGCTTGCAATTTACAATCCACATAAAGAATCGAAGACCAGTGCTTGGTTGTATTAATAGCTGCGATTTTCACATAACTCCAGAATACTCTCTGATAGTAATCTGATCCAGCAGCTGTAGATAGATATGGAAGAATTCTGAATGAATTGATTTTATACACATATTGTGAGAAATCTGCCTGGGAGACATTAAGTCCACCCACAATATCAAGCTACATTACACAAAATCATACCCATTTACATATGTTATATGATTGCCACAGGGGTAAGTTATTACCAAAGTCTTGCTTTTGTATGTATATTTCCTATACAATTTTAAAAGATCAAGTATGGTAGTGAAGATAGATGAGTGCAGTTGATTGGATGTCTTTATTGTTGCAAGGCCTCACAAGTTTATTATATCGGTTTTATATAGAGTTTTGGTCACCTACCTGCAGGAAAGATGTAAATAAGGTTGAAAGAGTACAGAGAAAATTTATAAGGATGTTGCCAAGGACAAGAGGACCTGAGTTATAAGCAAAGATTGAATAGGTTAGGAATTTATTCCTTGTAATGTAGGAGGTTGAGAGGAAATTTGATAGAGGTATACAACATTATGAGGGGTATAGATAGGGTAAATGCAAGCAGGCTTTTTCCACTGCAGTTGGGTGGGACTATAACTAGAGGTCATGGGTTAAGGATGAAAGGTGAAAAGTTTAAGGAGAACATGAGGAGAAACTTCTTCACTCAGACGGTCATGAGAGTGTGGAACAAACTGCCAGCACAAGTGGTGCATGTGAGCTTGATCTCAACGTTTAAGAGAAGTTTGGATAGGTAGATGGATGGTAGGGGTATGGAGGGCTATGGTCCCAGTGCAGGTTAATGGAGTAGGCAGTTCAAATGGCTTGACATAGACTAGATGGACCAAAGAACCTGTTTCTGTGCTGTTTCAATGACCCTATATCCTGGAGAAGGTTCTGTAAAGGGTTTAGCTACAGACAATTCAATCTCTCAGTAGTCTACTTTGAATTCCCCTCTGTGATATGCAATTATGCCCTCTTGTTAATTGCCAAGAAGAGCATTGCTCACTGGCAGATGGGCAGATTATTCTTTCTGAACATCCGCAGTTATGACATAGTCCTCCAGCTCTAGTTAAAAGCTGCAAATTAAAGATTCAGTAATATTCCACCAATGAGTATCTTCAGTGTAAAGACCCAGTAAGCTCAAAGGCCTGGTTCTCAAAAATTCTCAGGCGTTGCATGGTTAAGGTTACCTGCTAGTTAATTTTGCTGGACAATGTAATCATAGGTAGGAGAAAGGAGATATTGCCATCGTGCACGTTGGAAGGGAAATATTTGTACAATTGCTCCTTCCTTCATTGCAAAACAAAGCAGCTTCAAATACTGTAAAGAAGCATTAGCTGAAGTTCATGATCAGCTAAGGCATATTTTAGAGAGGTCTTTATGTGTAAATGTAAATGCATAAATGCTAACTGTGACAGGCATACTAAGTGTGCAGTATTCAACAACTATTTATGATTGTAAAGTAGAACTTGCAGTTCAAAGTTACAAGACCACTCAAACTCATTGAGAAAATGCTTACTTTTATAGATTAATTTGCTCAATCTATTTTAAGGATCCTAGAAACATTTTTCAAAATTCCTGAGATTCAATTTTTGTGAGCATACTCAATAAATCTAATAGCCATAAGAGAATCAATGAAAGACCACACCAACAGGGCAGGCAAACAGTGTGCAAGAGACAACAAACTGTGTAAATGGAAAAAATAAGAAAAAAAAGAAATAATAATAATAAATAAGTACAATAAATATTGAAAACATGAGATGAAGGGTCCTTAAAGTTAAGTCCCTAGGTTGTGGGAACAGATCAGTGATGGGGCAAGTGAAACTGAGGGAAGTTATCTTTCCTTCAGATGCTGCCTGGCCTGCTGCGTTCACCAGCAACTTTGATGTGTGTTGCTTGAATTTCCAGCATCTGCAGAATTCCTGTTGTTTGAAGTTATTCTCTCTGGCTCAACGGCAGGATAGTTGAGGGATAATAACTGTTCCTGAAACTGGTGGTGTGAGAACTAAGGATCCTCTACCTTCTTCCTGATGGCAGCAGCGAGAAGAAAACATGACCTGATGACAGATGCTGCTTTCCTGTGACATGCTCCGTGTAGATCTCCATCTAGAAATCTTTTAATGGGCTAAAACTTGTGCATTAAGAATAATCCCTAACCTTACAAAAATTGATATACATATATCTAGATAAACATGGTGTCAGGATGATGTACTCCCTTAACAATTGCTAAAATGGGATCTAGAGAATTGGACCAGGGTCCACTGAACTTAGCTGCCATACTTTGCTGGGTAACAGTGATAAAAAGAATATTAGCCCTTAAAGGAACACTCCCCATGCATTCATGCACAAGAAAATCACGTAATGGATTCTTTGCCAATACGGCACCTTGCAGGGCTAAGGATCAGATCTTCAAGATTCTCTAAAAAGGAGACTGCATTCCTTTTGCGAAGGAATATTGTATTCAGTCTACATACTTCGATAATAAATGTACTTCAAACTATAGACTTTGTTATTCTGCAGATGATTGCATGTAATTTCATTTCAAGGCGGATTACTATTAGTCCGTGAGCCACTAGGGTTGGTCGGTACCATCTGAGGGGAATAATGCTCATAGTGATTTTTGGTATACATCTCTAGAGTTGGAAAATATGTGATAGCATTGCACCAGTGGTAGCTTCATGTGTGCAATCATGCATTTTATAACACTACCCTAAAATAAGCATTTCTGAAAAGTGGCCAATATAAAGTACAACATACATATTCAACCTAGTCATGAGAAAGTCTGCAGATGCTGAAAATTCAAGCAACACACACAAAATGCTGGTGGAACGCAGCAGACCAGGCAGCATCTATAGGAAGAAGTACAGTCAACGTTTCGGGTCGAGACCCTTCGTCAGGACTGGTGAAGGGTCTCAACCAGAAACATTGACTGTACCTCCTCCTATAGATGCTGCCTGGCCTGCTGCGTCCCACCAGCATTTTGTGGGTTTATTCAACCTAGTGGTATTTTGTCGTCAGTGATCCCTCAACATTGAAATTTATCACAATGATAGCTGAGTTCAACACTTTTCATCAAATGTTGTTATAAAATTCTACATTGAAAACTGTCATTGGGGGCACTTGCAGTACAGTGCCCAATTTCAGTAGAGTGAATCATTTCATTTTTAGAAAAATATTTGTTTGTTGTTTGTTTTGGAAAAGTCAATAAAAAACCCTAGGACATATAATCACATGGATTTGTTGAGAATTTATTCAGGAATTCAAATAAGTAAACACTTTTTGTATATATTCCATATTAATATCAGTACAGCAGAAAATGTTACCCCAACCCCCAAAAGGTAAAAAACCTCATTTGGAGAGAATTCTAGAGTTTTATCAATGTCATGATATTTTCCATATTGTATCAAATCAAAACAATCTTAAGCTTTTGTCACAGCATATAGAATTACAGTACAATAATTCAAATGTGGGGTTCCACACAACCATAACCTAGACCCCATTTGGTTGTAAAATGAATATATTTAATCAAAGGCTGCTTTGCATACTTTGTTTTCTATACTTCCATAACCTATTAATAATCATAACAATTTTCCAAGTCTTCCACGTCTTCCACATCTTCATCTGAACTTTCCACACTCTCTGAGGTGGATGTCTGGTTCTCACAGTCTGCCAGTCTACACATGTCAGTACACCTGAGGCCATATGCAACAAACATACATTTTGGGAGTGAACATGTTTTAAACAGTTGTGGGCCAGTAGATCCAGGACGGTATCGGGTGCTGGCTGGTCTTCCATCCAATGCACCACCAAATGTTCAGCTTCCTCTTCTCTCTCCATCCTCCACCCTCTGCCAACAGGGCTTGGCACTTGTGGGTCCTTCTCCATATACCAGCCTGGTAATTGGCTTGCTGTGCATGTTTTGTTAAGCAGTCCTTGCATGGTGAGAATTGATGACTTTCGATTTCACCTTTTTTGGCACAGAAAATGTGATACCTGAGCTCATTGACCTTGGTGGTCAATGCTTTTGGGCATACAGGAGACATGTAAATGCCTCCAGTTCGTCCATCAGTTCTGGGGAGAGGTCCCATTCCTGACCCAACTCTAAGAATGTGTCCTGTGTTTCCCTGTTGCTGGTCATAAGTTTTAGGGCACTTGTCTTCCCTTTGCCTGCAAAAGCGCTTACAGTGTCACATCCTGTATATGCGTGCAACCCAATAAGAGCCTTACAAACCTCTATGCCAACAGTGGCAGCAACCTTCTTGATGTCTACAAGCCTTGTACGGGTTCTAGTGCCACAATTCTGGAACAATGGGGCCTCAATCTTGTCACAAAATGCTAAAGACATGATAAAGACATCTGTGTCTTCTGAGCAGATCACTACAGGTTGGTATCCCTCTCTTGTGGCATGGGCAGCATGGAGAAGTAGGCAGCTATCTGATTCTTCTTGTTGACACTGAAGAGCTGACACCTCCTCACTGTCTTGAGATGTGATTCTGTAACATTCGTCATTCACAGTTGCTTACGGAATCTTCTCCTATAGCTTTGCTCTGTACTCCGCCTTCCTCCATTCATGGACTATGAAGCTAATAAGACTATTTTTGTTACTGACTTTGGTCAGGAAGCTCCTCCACTGCCTCACCACCTGTGTGCCTGTGATATCTTGCAACTCATGACCAGTCTGTTCACCCGTAGAGACCTTTCACTATTCTTGATAGAGTTCTTCTTGTATGTGTCGAACACAACATCTATTTTGCTACTCTGACTCCCTTCCCTCAGAGCCCTACCCAGAATTGTTGTGGTAACATCCCTGAAAGTAACTTGATCACCTTTCACTCTTTGGACCAAGTTCATTCCATCAACCACTGAGCAGAGTTTCCTGAGAGTTGCTCTTCTACTGCTACATTTTTCTGCAAGGTTGTGGCTAAAGTCGCTTTATTTGTCTTTCTCAGTGATCCTTGTGGTGTGGACAGGGCCCAGGGCAATGGTCCAAGGGGATGAGAAAGGATATCCTCTATACGTAGACTGTGACCTTGTGCCATCACTATGATGCGTCCAAACAAAGACCTGTCTGCTTTCAAGATGATCGCCCTCCCATTTGATTTCACTTCTCTCTTCTTACACATATCACTGAATATTTTCAGCTTGTTGGTTTTCATTGGGTCATGGAATTTCTTTGCTGGTGGGTCTTCCTCTAGTCTCTCATCCTTGATGGTTGCTTAGCATTGCTCACTAATCTCATATGACTTCATCAGGTCGGAGGCAATGCTCTTGGGGGCTGCCTTTGCTGTAGAGATGCTAATGAGGTCCCACTTCTCTGCAAATGGGTTGACCCATTCATGTATGAGGCTAACCACTGCTGAAACTGCTTCCACATCTTTCTAGATTCTTGGCCGCTGTAGCTCCGCATGACAAAGCTCTGATTTGTTGCCTTGCACCATCTCCCTGAACTGTCCCAGGAATGCACTGGGGTGCTCTGCTGTTGTGTAGTAACGCTCGATAACTCCAGCATTCAGGCTGAACCGTGATGTGCCTCCAGGAATCTGTGTGTCTTTGTTCACTGTGGTTTCAATAGCCTGGTCCACAGGGATCTGCCCAAAGCGGTTGTTATTTGGCAGCTGCACTGAGAATTGGCCTATCTTGAAGGCCTCATACACAGAAGGATTCTTCCCTGGAAGGGTCATCATCTGAGCAAAGTAAGGGCACAGGTGCCTGGCATAATTCATTTTATCATAGGCAAAGCACCATAGGATCACAGAAAGCTATCACCGCTGCAATGCTATCACATATTTTCTAGCACTAGGGGTGTATACTTTGCCAAAAACCACTACAAGAATTATGCCCCCCAGATGGTACCGGTGGCCCAAATTTTTGGTCCTGGCTCATGGACTATATCTTCCTATTTCTCTCCCTGACATTTCTACCCTTTCGTTACTAATTCTGAAGCCCCTGAGGGAGGGGTGCTAACAAGAGGCAGAAAAATATGAGGGAAGGGTGGTGAGGGGCAGGACATAATTTCTTCTCCAGGGGCTCAGCTACACTCAGCTGCTTGAAATATTCAGCCGTATTTGAGGTAGTGTGGATGAAAAGAGCAGGAAATCAGAGGGCTACATTGATCAGACCCAGTTGCGAATTGAGTGAACTCCAGTGCTTTTATTGCTGGTGTTTCTCCTGTAACGATCTCATGTATGCCACGTACTACTGAATGTAACAAAAAAAATTCATGTAATCTTCCCACAGACATGACTGTCACTGTTGGGAAGTCCTTGTGGTCTACAACAGCTCATAAACTGAGAAAATGTTCATGTAAGTGTCTAGGTTTTCAAGGGGAGCCCTCGGTCATTGCCTGCACTGGTAAGAAGCCAGTCTTCCTTGACTTCACTCAAATCAAAGCCGATGAAACTGTTTCTTTAAGCACTTGGTATCTGCAAACCTCACTGATGTAGCAATAAACAGTAACTGTGTGATATGGCGGAGGCCTGCTATGGGCACTTGGAGGACAATAACACCATAGGATATCATTCATTACGTGCCTTGTTGTATGACGTGGGCGATCATGGTCTTTCCATGACCATGATTGTCCTTGGCAAATTTTTCTACAGAAGTGGTTTGCCATTGCCTTCTTCTGGGCAGTGTCTTTAGAAGACAGGTGACAGGTACTCTTCAGAGATTGTCTGCCTGGCATCAGTGGTTGTATAACCAGGTCTTGTGATGTGCTCCTCATATGACCATCCACCACCTGCTCCCATGGTTTAATGTGACCATGATCTTGGGGGGGTTGGGGGGGCGCTAAACAGGTGCTTCACCTTGCCCAAGGATAACCTGCAGGCTAGCAGAGGGAAGGTGTGCCTTACACCTCCTTTGGTAGAGACATTTCCTCTACCATGCCAACTTTAAGGTATGGGAACACAATTAGGCGGTTTGGCCCATCGAAATTGTTCCACCCATTCAACCATGGCTGTTTTTTTTTCTCAACCTCATTCTCCTGCCTTCTCTCCATAACCATAACCCCGGTACCAGTCAAGAGCCTATGAATGTCTACCTTAAATACACTGAGTGATTTGACCTCCACAGGCTTCCATGGCAAGGATTCCACAAATTCATTACCTTCTGGCTGAAGAAATAGCCATCATCTTACTTTTAAGTCGATGTTCCTTTAGGATGTTCTTTAATTGAAACATTCTTTCCACGTCCGCTATACGTTGGCCTTCAATATCCGATATGTTTCATTCTTCTGAATTTCATCAAGTACAGAAAGAATTGTGTCAGCTGAGAGTCAACTCGATGTTGACTTCTACAGAGAAAGCAATGAAGGCATAAACACATAGTTGGAGTTTTCTCCCACAGATTGTGATATAGAGTGATAGAATCCTTGGAAAAACAGAGCCAGAAAACTGTTCATCAGAGAGATCCAGTAGGATGCATTATTGTCCTGGAAGTCCCTCTGGGAAGAAACACATCACTGATGGACGTGCCTTTGCTTCCTACCATGTGATCCCAGCAAACCCTGAGGGTTGGCATAGTCATAGTGATACCTCCCATAATGAAGTGTTGCCAGCAGTGAACTGATAGAAAACCACAGCATCTACAGCTAAAGCAAATAGATACTGTGATTTTCTACAGGTTTGCTGCATCATACTGTGAGAACTTTGTTTCAAGAGTCTGCCTTCTCTTTTGATGCTGAGTCACCCAAGGTAAAGAAAGTTCCTTTTTATAAAAAGTCAGCTATAAACCAACATCATGTGCTCTTTGTTCTATCGCTCCACAATGGTCATAGCTTGCAGCTTTCTGTTCCAGATTATGCTGATTCAGGCAGAATTGTGTGCTATGCAAATAACGCTGAGGAAACACAAAGTTCGGTAACGTGAACAGCACATGAAGGCACCTGGTGCAGTTTCATGTCTGATGCAATTGACACCGGAATATCTAACAACACTTGCAGGCTGCCTCCACCACATCCTTGGGTGTGTTGCAAATCACAGACATGAGAAAGAGTCTGGAGGTGCTGGAAATCCAAAACAGCACACACACAAAATGCTGGGGGATCTCAGCAGGTCGGGCAGCATCAACAGGAAAGAGCAAACAGCTGACATTTCAGGCCGAGACCCTTCTTTGGGACTGAAGCGGAAGAGAGAAGATGCCTGATTAAAAAGGTGGCAGGAAGGAAAAGAGGTTAGCTGGAAGGTGATAAGCGTAGCCAGGCAGTGGGAAAGGTCAAGAGCTGGTGAAGAAAGAATCTGATCGGAGATGAGAGTGGACAATAGGAGAAAGGAGAACAGAAGGGGACCCAGGGGGAAATTATAGGCAGGTGAGAAGAAGTAATAAACCAGAGTGTGGAACAGGGGAAGGGAGCAGTAAATATGTTCACTGGAAGGAGAAATCAATATCCATGCCATCGGGTTGGAGGCTACCAAGACGGAATATAAGGTGCAGCTCCTCCACCCTGAAGGTGGCCTCCTTTTGGCACAAGAGGAAGCCATGGATCGACACATCATAACAAGAATGGGGATGGGAATTAAAATGTTTGGCCACCGGTGTGTTGGTTGTTAACGCAATTTCACTGCATGTTTCAATACGCATGTGATAAATCAGTCTGAATCTGAACTTCATCTGGAAATGATTTCCAGTGTGACCTTCCCTGAGTAGTCAACATTGGAACATGTGTTGCTCAAAAATCCAATTGCTAGACTGACGACCTTCTTCTCTATTCAAATTGAAATTATTAAGATCTTACTTATAATTGATTTCGTTTCTTAGGTCATGTACGCTCTTTCCATTTAAAGCTGGTGACTGAAATTTAATGAAACGGTCTTTGATTTAATTGTTTGATAATTAGCAACTTGATTTCCATAAATCACAGCTCATTCTTAGCACCATTGTTAAACTTAACATTGCCATGATTTGTAACATTTTGGATTGTTAGCATATATCTAAGGGGTAGAAGTTAGATTAATTTCAACCAGACCATTCATTCGAATGAGGGTAATTTCAGGTATTGTTTACCAGTGTGAATCTTCCAAGTTGAAATAATAATCCCAATCTCAAAAAATGTTCTTATGAGATGGTGTAAGTGCAATTGTGAAGAAAGGACGTCAGTGTTTCTACTTCCAGAGGAGTCTGTGGAAATAGCAATGATATCAAAATCTTTGACAAACTTCTATAGATGTGTAGCACAGAGTGCTTTGTCTGCTTGCATCATGGCCAGGTATGGAAACATCAATGCCTTTGAATGGAAAATCTTACAAAAGGAAGTGAATTCATCAGTACATAATGAGTAAAACCCTTCCATCATTGGAGCTTATCTATATGAAAAGCTGTCATAGGAAAGCGACATCCATCATCAGAGATCCCCACGACACAGGCCATGCTCTTTTCTCGCTGCTGCCATCAGGTAGAAGGTACAGGAGCCTCAGGACTCACACCACCAGGTTCAAGAAGAGTTACTATGCCTCAACCATCAGCTCTTGAACAAAAGGGGATAACTACACTCATTTGCCCATCCATTGAGCTGTTCCCACAACCAGTGATTCCACTTTAAGAACTCTACCTCATTATCTCATGTTCTCATTATTTATTGCTATTTATTTATATTTGCATTTACACTGTTTGTTGTCTTCTGCACTCTGGTTGATCTTTCATTGATCCTGTTATAGTTATGATTCTATAGATTTGCTGAGTATGCCCGTAGGAAAATGAATCTCAGGGTTGTATATATGGTGACATCTACTGTATGTACTTTGATAACAAATTTACTTTGAACTTTGAAAAATGAAAATATTAACAGCTCAAACTTCTGGCTATACCCTATACTCAGTATAAAGGCAAGAGACGTGGACATTCCCAATAAAGATTTGCTTTCTATCATGTGTAACAAAAATATAATCACCTTTTTTTACTAACAAAAGGAAAATGAATCCTCCCATACCAAAGATAAACTCCAAACAAATAAGAAGCGCTTGTGGCAAACAGACTGTTCATTAGCCATTGTTCATGTGATTCATTGGTAAGAAATCAATTGATAGATCCTGGTCTTTCTATTTTTGAAGCCCGCCATATTGAACCAACCACCTTTGTGAAAATGTTCTGCCCATATTCCAGTACAACTGGATTTTACAGACATTTAATTTCAAGTTCAAATTCAAATTCAAGTTTGGTTTATTGTCATTTAACCATACTCATTTGTACTGCCAAATGAAACAACGTTCCTCTGAAACAAAAGTGCGCAGCGCAAGTATATATAACTCTTACACACATAAAGTAATATTACCACAAATAAATTAACAAATAGTAAGGGTGTACTTACGACACATGTTAGTAAAGTAAACAGTATAACACCACCGGGGCTTCATTTGTGATGAAATTTGGGTGGAGTCAGAAGTTCAGTAGTCTTACGGCCTGGGGAAGAAGCTGTTTCCCATCCTAACAGTTCCTGTCTTAATGCTACAGTATCTCAAAAATAGTAAGACCAGGATCAATCAATTGATGGTAGGGGTCAAAGAGATTGCAGGACGGTTGGGAGGGATCATTGACAATGCTCAGGGCCTTGCATATGCAACACTACTGATAAATATCTTGGATGGATGGAAGAGACACCCCGATAATCCTCTCACCGGTCCTTGCAATGCTTCATCGGAATGTGCAGTCGGATGCCTTGCAATTCCCGTACTAGACAGTGATGCAGCTGGTCAGGACCCTCTTGATGGTGCTCATTTAAAAATCAGTTCGAATTGGGCAGAAAGGGCGGGAAGGAGCCTTGTTCATGCCAGTCTCCTCAGGAAGTGAAGACAATGCTGTGCTTCCTTGACCAAAGGGGTGGTGTTGAGGGATCAGGTGAGATCATCCATTATGTGTACTCCAAGAAACTTGATGCTCCTAACTCTTTCCACAAAGGAGCTGTTTATGTGCACTGACAACTTTTGATTAAAGACCCCCAACCACATGCTCCACCTTTCTTTTTGCTTTTGTCATGCACTAACCAATCCTTACAACTAACACCTTTGATACTCGTCATTCCTTGGATTGCCTTCTTATTTGTTCAAGGATTCAAAGTACATTTATTATCAAAATGTGCATACAGAATACAACTCTGAGATTTGTCTTCCCCAGATAGCCATGAAACAAAGAAAACTGTGCAAGTTGTTCAAAACAAAACACCAAAACCCATCCTGCATGAAAGAAAACTTACAAATCGCTCCAAATTTAAATTATAATGGCAACAAAAAAAAGATCGAAAACACAGAATATAAAACACAAAATCAAAAGGCATATCTCGGTTCAGCTCAGTGTTTCTTATTTCAGGATGTCCTGATTCAAAAATCGCCCACAAGGGAGCAACCAGAAGCTAGAACACTTGTGCTGAAGGTGCAGGGGCACGTGCTTCATTCTTTTTGCTCTTACATGTGAAAGAATCAATACGTCATTGGCACTCCTTGTTTCACAAACCACCACTGCATTGTCCATTAGCGCATTCATGCAAAATTTTTCCAACAGATATTGGAAGAAATAAAATATTTTTCAAAACCAACACAATTTGGAGTAAAGAAATATACTATATAAACCATATAATAATTACAGCACAGAAACAGGCCATCTTGGCCCTTCTAGTCCGTGCTGAACGCTTACCCTCACCTAGTCTCATCTACCTGCACTCAGCCTATAACCCTCCATTCCCTTCCTGTCCATATACCTATCCAATTTTTCTTTAAATGACAAAATCGAACCTGCCTCTACCACTTCTACTGGAAGCTCGTTCCACACAGCTACCACTCTCAGAGTAAAGAAGTTCCCCCTCATGTTACCCCTAAACTTTTGCCCTTTAACTCTCAACTCATGTCCTCTTGTTTGAATCTCCCCTATTCTCAATGGGAAAAGCCTGTCCACGTCAACTCTATCTATTCCCCTTATAATTTTAAATACCTCTATCAAGTACGCTCGTGGCCTAAGGTAGAAGGAGATAAGTTATTAACTTCAAACTTTCTGCATAATCACTCAAAAAGTTGAACTGCATGTGTATGTAACGAGAGCTGTATAACTCATCTCCTTCTACTGTAGGCCACAAACGTATCAATCACCCATGCTGTGGACACTTTCTGGAGGTCCAAGATCCGTATGCTCCACAACTGCTGGACTAAGTGTGTAAATGCAGGAGGGGACTATGTTGAAAAATAGGTTTTTAAAAATTGACTCCTTCTACCTTAGGTCACAAACTTATCAATCACCCCTCGTATAAAGAGAATATGTCACAGAAACCAGTGTGAGTCATATTAATATACAATTTGTGTTTAACATTCACAGTTAGTGTCATTGGGACAAAATTTCCACTTATTCCTGCATAACTGTAGTAGGACAATGTATGAAAAACCACATTAAATATTGGTTTGAATCTTTAAATGTGGTGGAAAAGCTCACTCAGGGCTTTTGAAAGGGAATGTAGCAGAACTATGAGAAAAGTATGGGGGGTAAGATAGAAGTAAAATTGTTCCATGAAGGAGCCATGGTCAAATAACTGGTCTCTTGTGACAAAACAATTCAAAAATTCTACAACCTTCATAACATTCAAAAATATACTTTTCAAGTATATAGTTATATGGGGTAGGCAGTCATGGTTTTAATTGTGTTAAAACTTACCCTTGATTGACATCTGGAGCTTTCAACACTTCGCTCTGAGCAACAATGTTTATAGAAGTCTACCAGTATCTAGACTATAGGTTTTCAATCAGAGACGCAGTCTGTAGGGTAACATTGCGAAACCCATAGAGCCTGTGAAATGATCTTTCTGTTCAGATTTCTGCATTTCACATTAACTGATTTGCATTGTCTACGATGAAATCAACCTTTCTCAACTGACGTGACTTTCAGACCTTAGATTTTCAGATCCCTGAAATTATGTCATTTGGTTCCTCCCACCAAATAAAATTGGAAATTGATTGGCCTAATTCATTGAAAGGTAGAATTGTGAAGAGTTTGTTTTCAGAATAAAGAGCATTATATATTTTGCAGATAAACAAATGTAAGGAACCCTTTATCATCTTTATTCAGACTATTTTAGAAGAAAGCCAGGTTAATGTTAGCCATTTTCTGAAAATGATATGGACAATTCACTGTTTAAATTGAGGTCTGATTTTTGCTGTCTTTTGCTTTCTTTTTCAAGTTGTGAACTAGTTTAAAGCACAAAGTCAAAGGAACAGAAAATCAGAAAATATTTTCATAGTTTGTTGGACACTCCACCCTCCCTATCAGCTTTTCAGTTGTTTCTGTTATCTCCTCCACCCTCTATTATGCTCTTACATTATTTTTGAGACATCAAATGTAATTTGATCTAGATTATTCTAAACACTGGTGCTTCACAAGGTTGCATCCTCGGGCCCTTACTCTATTCCTGCACATTCACGACTGCATGGCCAGATACAGCTCTATCTCCAACGACAAGTTTGCAGATGAGATCACTGCAGTAGGTCTTATCTCAAATTCGATGTATTCAAGTATAGAAAAGAGATAGGGGGCTTAGTAACATGGTGTCACGACAACAACCTTTCCCTCAAGGTCAGCAAAACAATGAGATGGTTATTGACTTCAGAAAGAGGGGGAGTGCATGTGCTTCTGTCTACATCCACATGCTGAGGTTGATGGGGTTAAAAGCTTCAAGTTCTCAGGAGTGAGCATCACCAATAATTTGTCCATAGAGTCCATAGACTCTAATAAGGTTCTCGTGCACCTTATTGTCCAAACACAGAGTCACCATGGACAAGAAAGATCACCAATGCCTCCACTCCCTCAGGAGGCTGCAGAAATTTGGTTTGTCGACCCTTCCTAACTGGAAGCCTAATGGCTTGGGACGGCAGCTGCTCCGTGCATGCCCACAAGAAACTTCAGAGTTGTGCACGTGGCTCAGCACATCACGGGAACCAGCCTCCCCTCTATGGAATCCGTCTGCACTTCTTGCTGTATCAGTAAAGCAGGATGCATACTCAAAGGCCCCACCTATCCCAGGCATTCTCTCTGCTGCCCTCTCCCATTGGGAAGAAGATATGAAAGCCTGAAAGCATTTACCACCAGGCTCAAGGACAGATTCTGCCCCACTGTTACAAGACTATCGAATGGTCCCCTGGTATGATAAGATGGGTCTGCACACTGTTATGATCCTGCTCCTTATTACTCACCAGCACTGTACTTCCTCTGTAACTGTTATACTATATTTTGTATTGTTGTTGTTAACCTTGTTCTACCTTAGTGCACAGTTGTAATGATTTGATCTGTATGAACAGTATGCAGGACAAGCTTTTCACTGTATCTCTATATATGTGACAATATTCAACCAACAATAAACCAATTATAATCCAATTTTATTCAGAAGATTTTTAACATTTTCAACTTTCTGCTATGCCATGTTTTCTTCCAGTTAAGTGTATATGACAACATGTAATCAATTAGTAACATAGGTTACTCTGGATTCCTAACCTTTTTAGTAATTAATTTATTTTTCCAATGGGGTCTACATGCAGCTCCAGAAGTTTCCAATTGTTTCCCAAATGGAATATAATAATATAAATAAGATTCATATTATACCATTAGGTATCTGTATAATTTCTTGGAGTTATCACCGGAATGGAAATCTGATCTCTTATCAGATTTAATCTCTCATTTATAAAATGTTATTTATGCTATTAAGAGCTTCATATACAAGCAGCCAGCTCCGGCATTGCTGTTGGACAACTTGAAAAGGATTCCCATAGCAGTTCTCCCACTAAGAATCACCTTTTGTTTTTTATTTGGTAGAAAATGAGAAAGGTCTCAGTTGAAAGATCTTCTCTGCTAGGGTAACATATTTCCTGTTGCAGGGTCTCGGCCAGAAAAGTCGACGTTTATTAACTTCTATAGATGCTGCCTGACCTGCTGAGTTCCTCCAGCATTTTGTGTGTGTTGTCAGGATTTTCAGCATCTGCAGCATCTTTTGTGTTTATAACTAATCTCAGATACATAGCTTTGGTTCCTCTCCTCTCATTTCCCTACTTCTAGAATTCACATTGGTTTATTAAAGTCACATTTACCAAGATAAAGTGAAAAGTTTGTCTTACAAACTATTTATACAGATCAAATCATAACACAGTGCATGAACTAGAATAAGGTAATACTAGCTTATTCTGTTGGAACTGATCTGAAAGAATCCATCACATTCCTGATCATCCCTGAGAATGATTCTTCGTCAGAGTCAAAGTTGAGTTTATTGTCATGTGCACAATTATTGCTCGTCACAGTGCTGATGTTTAGGGCGGTAATGAAGATCCTCCATCTCTGGCGGTGTTCACAGCTTCCTTCATTGCGTCAGTAGTTTCCTCTCGGTTTTCACTACTGTCAGTCAGGCAAGAGCAAGTGAAGATTCGGGAATACCATCACACTCAGATGTAGGGCTCTTCATTGCTGTTTCCGTAACCGTTTTGTTTGACCAGTCAGGGTTGTTAGCCCTGAGCTGAACCCTCAAACCTGGAGGACTAGTGGACCACTCTTAGACTGGCTACCCTTTGACCTGTGTGGCAAGAGTGACCCTACCAAGAGCCAAAGCATAAAGCTCTGACTCCAGCCAACGTAGCTCTCTGGGTCACTGAGGCACGCAAGCCCCCAAACCCTACGACAAGGCTGTGGTTCTCTTGGAGAGATGATATGTGTGCACAGGGGCAACAAAAAAGCTTAATTGCAGCAACATCACAGACAGATAGCATCATATAAGCAGTACTCACAAGGAAACATCAAGTAAACATTAATTATACACAAGTTTTACAAGAAACGACAAAATTAGAACCAAGAAAATCCAAGTTAAAAGTGATCCAAGTGATGATAGTGCTACTAAACTGTAGTGATTCAAGTTTAGCTGGTCATAATATGAGACCTCATGGCAGCAAAGCAGTTAGCACAACTCTACCACAACGTGGGACTTCAGGAGTTTGGAATTCAACTCCGGCAACGTCTGTGAGGAGTTTGTACGTTCTCCCCATCAACCACATGGGTTTCCTCCATTACTCTGGGTTCCTCTCACAGTTCAAAGGCACAACTGTTAGTAAGTCAGCTGGTCACAGTAAGTTGTCCTGGGCAGCTGGGGTTAAAGAGGAGGGTTGCTGGGCGGCTTGGCTCATTGGGCTGGAAGGGCCTGCCCACGTTGTACCTCCAAATGCAAAAATAAAGAAAACAAGACATAGGAGCAGTGTTATGCCATTCAGCCCATCTAGTCTGCTGCTCCACCATTTGATCGTGGCTGATTTACTTTTCCTCTCAACCCCATTCTCATTATTTCCACCTGGAACCTTGACGCTCTTTCTAATAAATAACCTATTGACCTCCATTTTAAATAGACCCAGTGACATGGCCACCACAGTCGTTTGTGGCAACGAATTTCACACATTCACCAGCCTCTCCACCTGAAGAAATTCCTCATCTCTGTTCTTGAAGAGATGTATTTCTATTCTGAGTCTGTGCCTTCTGGTCTTAGACTTTCCCTCTATTGGAAACATCTGCTCGACGTCTACTCTATCTAGGCCTTTCATTCTTTTAAACTCCAGTGAGTACAGGCCTGGAACCAATCGATGCTTCTCACACATTAACCCTTTCATTCACGGGATAATTCTCGTAAACCTCCCCATGACTCTCTCCAATGCTAGCTTATCCTTTTTCACATAAGGGGTCCAAAACTGCTCACAATACTCCAAGAGCAGTCTGAACATCCTTTCTTTTATATTCTAGTCCTCTCGAAATTAATTTCACATTTCATTTGCTAATATTACTACTGGCTTGATCTTCAAGTTTGAGAACCCTGCACTAGAACTCCCAAGTCTCTTTGCAGCTCTGATTTGTGGATTCGTCCCACATTGAGAAAATAGTCCATACTTTTATTCCTTCTACCAAAGTTCATGACCATACGTGTCTCTACAGTGTATTACATCTGCCCATTCTTGTCCGTGATCCTAATCTATCTAGTCCTTCTACAGACCCCCTTTTCCCTCAACACTACCTGCCCCTCCACTTACCTTTGTACCATCGCCATACTTGGCCTCAAAGCCATCAGTTCCATTACCCACAAAATGCTGGAGGAACTCAGCAGGCCTGTAGAGATCTTCCAGCATTGTGTGGGTGTTGCTTGGATTTCCAGCATCTGCAGATTTTCTCTCTTCTGGAATTCCATCGCCCAAGTCATTAACTTACAACGTGAAAAGTCGCAGACCTAACACCATCCACTGCAGAACGCCAGGCTGGTTCAAGAATAAGTGGTTGAAGGGAAGTTCCTGTCCTTGAACCTGGAGGTGTGCAAATTCAGGCTTCCATAAGACCTTCTTAAGGCAATATCTCCTATAGATACCACCATTGGCGGGGCAGGATACACTGTGATGTATCAGGCAGCGTCCACCATTCTCTGCAGCTTCTTACCTTCCAGTGTATTAGAATGCAGTATCAAGTCATGATATAACCTGTCAGGACACTTTCAACAGTACGTCTGTAGATTCTAATCTGGCACAATCAGGAGAACACACTATTAATTTGCGTATTATTGGGGGTGGCATGGTAACATAGTGGTTAGCAACAATGCTTTGCAGCACAGGGAAACCAACTGCAATTCCCATCTCAGCCTGTGAGGAGTTTGTTCGTTCTCCCTGTGACCTCGTGGGTTTCCTTCAGGTGCTCTGGTTTCCCCCCACAGTCCAAAGACGTACTGGCTGGTAGTTTAATTAGTCGTTATAAATTGCCCCATGAGTAAGCTCAGATTAAATCAGGAGATTGCTGGGCGGTGTGGCTCAAAGGGCCAGAAGGGCTTATTCTGTGCTGGAGCACAATTTTTTAAAAAAATTTTATATATTGTATAAAATGTGCTATTCCTCCAAGGGGACCACAACCTTGTCACTGGATTTGGAGTCCTACATGCTTCAATGACCTGGAGAGCTATGTTGGCTGGAATCAGGGCTTTTGGTCGGGCCACTGATGCTAAACAGATCAAAGGGTAGAGGCCAGACTAAGAGTAGTCCACCAGTCCACCAGTTTGGGGGTTCAGTTCAAGGCTAACAATCCTGATTGGTAAAACAAAACTGTTACGGAAACAGCAATGAAGAGTCCTTCTACATCTGAGTGGACAGTATTCCAGAGTCTCCACCTGGGACTTGCATGACTGACAGTAGTGAAAACCCAGAGGAAGCTGCTGACATGATGAAGGGAGCCCTAATCATCATCGGAGTTGGAGGACCTTCATTGTTGTCCTACATGCCAATGGTGTAAGGGGCAGTAAGTAAGAAAAATGTGCTATTCCACTGAAAAGTTATTTTTAAAACACAAACAAGAGAGAATCTGCAGATGCTGGAAATCCGAGCAACACACACAAAATGCTGGAGGGCATCAGCAGGCCAAATAGCATCTATTGAAAAAAGTGCAGTCGACGTTTCCCGCCGAAACCCTTCGGCAGGACTGGAGGAAGAAAACTGAGGAGTAGATTAAAAAGGCAAGGGGTGGGGTGGGGAGAGAGAAACACCAGGTGATAGGGTTAAACCTGGAGTGGGAGGGATGAGGTAAAGAGCTGGGAAGTTGATTGGTGAAGGAGATAGAAGGCCATGGAAGAAAGAAAGATTTTTAAAGCACGTTTGTTTTATAGATACAAATATGTTAAAATCCATTATATTATAGATAAGGACTGAATTATATGAAAATTCTTCCAAACTCTTAATTAGTAATTCATAGAGACACACGCAGTAAGAAAACTGCCTTTAGACCAATTCATCCATGCTGACCAAAATACTTATCTACACTAATCCAATTTGCAGGCTTTTGGCCTGTACCTCTATAAACCTTTTCTATCCATGTCGTTATCTAACCATCAATTTGATGAGTAATTCCAACATGTAATTAAACTGCTTTGATAACAATCGGAGACACCAACTTAAAAAATGCTGTCTTATTTTGATAACACAAAAGCAAACCACATGATGCAGCAGGTGTGACCTGTAAACCTCAAATTACCTCCCAACACCCTGCATCACTTTGAACTGCAGATACTGTGAATTCAATACACTGGACGGAGGGCTGCTCCAATGAGTATGATAAAAATAACAGCCTTCAATTTTATGAATATTTAAGTAAATCGCTTCTGGAAGCGTGGAGATTCAAATACGGCAGAACTGCTCCAGTTCTTTGCACTCGGACTGAAGGATTCTATTCTTGTTGCTCACAAGTGATTTGCCCTCACACTGTCGTTCTGTAAGATAAATTGTGAGATTGAAAGACTAGAATCCCTTCATAGATCTGTTAACAAAGGATTTGAAAGGTTAGATTAGTATTCAGGACATTGCAGTTTCATTGTGGTTTCTTAGTGATATCTGCCTTAAATAAACTTTACAGGCTTTTTAAACACACCATGCCACTAGGTTTAAGAATAGTTAGAACCCCTCAACCATCAGGCTCTTGAACCAGAGTGGGTAACTTCACTTGCACCAACACTGAACTGATTCCATAACCTATGGACTCACTTTCGAGGACTCCACAACTCACATTCTCAATGTTTATTATTTTGTTTATTAATCTGCACAACTTGTGTTTGTCCATTTTTGTATGAAGCTTTTCAATGGTTCTGTTGTGTTTCTTTGCACTTACTGTGAATGCCCGCAAGAAAATAAAACTCAGGGCAGTATATGTGACATAGATGTACTATGATAATAAATTTACTTTGAACTTCTTTGATCTCTGAAACTCACGTTTGTCTGTTTTAGGCATGGCACTGAAATGTGGCCAGCCTTATTTCAGCAAGCATTCAGACTCCTGAACAAAGTTTCTTCTCTCCTCCTCAAAATCAGAATCAGGTTTAATATCACTGGCATATGTTGTGAAATTTATTGTCTTTGTGGCAGCAGTACAACGCAATACATAATAACAGTACATCTTTGGGCTGTGGGAGGAAACCAGAGCACCTGGAGGAAATCCGTGCGATCACAAGGAGAACGTGCAAGCTTCTTATAAACAGCGGTGGGAAATGAACCAGGATCGCTGATACTGTAAAGCATTGTTCTATCCCCTACACTAGCGTGCTGCCTATAACTATGTTTTTACCACAAACTTCTCTAAAATTGGAGATTAGAGATATTAATTCATCAAGTGCACAAACTTGAGCTTTACATATTCATAGTTAGTTCCTCTTGGTGTGATTAAAACATTGGTTATAACCTGTTACACACTGAAAAATCATACATGAAGTTTGTAAGATTGCATGCATGTCATTGGTCCTATGGTATTAGGACCAATCACACACTAAGTTTGTAAAATTGCATGTATATCTTTGATCCTATGGTACTCTAATTTCCACAGCTGATTTATTTGTGTCACGTGTACCAAGATGAAGTGAAAAACAGTTTTGCAAGCCATCCATAAAACATCACTTCATCAAGATAGTATGAGGGAAAACCAATCACATAATGCAGAATATAATGTTAAAATTACAGAGAAAGTGGATTGTGGGTAGGCAACAATGTTCAAGGACCATGATAAGGTAGATTGGAAGGTCAAGAGTCAATCTTATCATACAAGAGATCCATTCAATAGTTCTTACAACAGCGGTATATAAGCTGTTATTGAGCCTTGTAGTGGATGCTTTCGGGAAGATTTCTCTGCTGACTTCAATTAAATGCATTTGTAAAAATATTGCACTGATTTGTCTCCATTTCTCATGGGCAAATAACACATGAAAGTAATATGATGTACATTAGTTTGCAGTAATGATCATTTCCCAATTATTTATTCAGAAATAAGCTTGGGCACGTCCGAGTGTGGCTGGCCTTCGGACAGCTAATGCTACCGTGACCAGTGATGACGTTGGCTGTGCGGCACATTTCCACCCCTGCTGCTAGGTAAATGGAGCTTTTGAGGGAAACCCATAACCTGCTGAATGGTTCTGACTCGACACACCGGCAATTCTTCTCTCCCCACAGACGCTGCTCAGCCCATTGCCTTCCTCTAACAAAAAGTTTGTTAGTCCACATTCTACATCGGCAGCCTCTTGTGTCCCCACAACCTTTTACAAAAATAACAAAAGCATGGCCTGTATAGTTTGGGAAAAAGATATCAGTTAAAGGAGCTGCATTGTCACAGTGTTGTCTGCATGTATTCTAAGCTCTACTCTCAATGGTTAACATCAATTCACTCCCCAAAGCCTTCATTTTCCATTATTCATAAATAGTAAAACTCCAATCATCTAGCTCATGATTATTTATAAATCCTGATTGTTTGGCTTCTTTCTCAAGTAATAGTCTGGAATGTGAATTGGGGGGGGGGCGTCCAAATGCAAGTGAGCTGTCCATTCAGGACCCAGGGTCCCAATTATGCCCTGGGTTGCAATTGGTGCCAGAATTGTGACCAGGACCATTAAGGGGTCAGATACATGAGGGGACTTCAATTTTATAGGCAATTAGCATTTTTCAAGTGGATATTATAGCAATTTTTTCCCATTTTGGTGTCAGCATAACACCACTTCAAAGTTCAAAATTTCAAAGCAAATTTATTATCAATGTACGTGAATGTTACCATATAATACCATGAAATTCATTTTCTTGCAGGCATTTACAGTGCAAACAAATGCAATAAAATTTATAATATCTATACATCTGATGGATATTCACAGTCCAGGGCTAGGGTACCTCTCTGACAAACTCAGCTTTCTGCACAGCAGCTGACATCTCTAGAGATAAAAGATTTGTTTTTGAGTGAGCTAAACTTCCAACCAATATTTTTGTTCAGTTTCCTGCCAAAAATGGGAGTCAGTCAGACATACCTTTGATCATTGCGGCCAAAAAGTTCTATTTTAATTTCATCAGTCCACAGGACTTGTTTCCAAAATGCATCAGGCTTGTTTAGATGTTCCTTTGAACCTTTTGCATAGAACTTTTTGGCTGCAATGAGTATGTTTGGAGAAAAAAGGGTGGAGAATTTCATGAAAAGAACCCCTCTCCAACAGTTAAGCACAGGGGTGGATCGATCATGCTTTGGGCTTGTGTTGCAGCCAATGGCACGGGGAACATTTACTGGTAGAGGGAAGAATGAATTCAATTAAATACTAGCAAATTCTGGAAGCAAACATCACACCATCTGTAAAAAAGCCAAAGATGAAAAGAGGATGGCTTCTACAACAGGATAATGATCCTAAACACACCTCAAAATCCACAATCGACTACCTCAAGAGGTGCAAGCTGAAGGTTTTGCCATGTTCATAGTCTCCCGACCTAAACATCATCGAGAATCTGTGGATAGACCTCAAAAGAGCAGTGCATGCAAGACTGTCCAAGAGTTTCACAGAACTAGAAGCCTTTTGCAAGGAAGAATGGGCGAAAATTCCCCAGACAAGAATTGAAAGACTCTTAGCTGGCTACAGAAAGCGTTTACAAGCTGTGATACTTGCCAAAGGGGGTGTTACTAAGTACTGGCACGCAGGGTGCCCAAACTTTCGCTTCGAGCCCTTTTCCTTTTTTGTTATTTTGTAACCATAAAAGATGGGGAAAAAAAAGTTTTCTTGCTTAAAATATTAAAGAATTGTGTCATCTTTAACTTTATGCCTTTTGGAAATCAGTTCGTCTTTTACTCATTTAGCTATTCACAGTAACAGAAATTTTGACCAGGGGTGCCCAGACTTTTGCATGCCACTGTATATCAAGAAATGCAGATACCCTCCCACTTAACCCTCCCCTCTCCCATTTCCCAACAGATGTGCAAGCCCATGAGTTTCCATGGACATAGACCATAACCTCCAATGTGCCCCACTACTGTGCTATGTTCTTTCTATATTTATCTATTAATTGAGATTGGAGTGGCAGGATGGAGATATGCCTCTACCAAAGGAGGTGTGAGAAACTTCTTCCTACCACTAGCCTGCAGGTCACCCTCGGGCAAGGTGTAGCACCTGCTTAGCCCCCGATCAGGGTCACGTGAAGCCATAAGAACAGGTGGTGAATGGTCGTATGAGCAGCTGGTGCACATCACAAGTCCTGGTTATGCAACGCTACTGTGGCATGATCTGCACTGGCAATATTAAAAAGAAAATTATTTCACTTCTAAATTCTTCTTCAATTGCTAACTGTATATTGATTGGCCCTTCTTTCTCTGGACTTCAGAATGCCAAAACTATGCAGGGCAGCACATTTTTCAAAGTGTTCAGCGTGAAAATGTTCAAGTTCAGCACCGTAATCCACTCATGAAAACAAACTGCTTGAATTGTAACAGGATTTGACTGATCAATACTGCCCTTTATCTTAGAAACAAAATCAATCATCATGCTTTTACTTCAGTAAGTCATTTGCAGGTCAAAAGCTGCAGACTTGCACACAGTACCACAATGTGGCAGCCTTATCCTAGTCTGATTTAAATACTGAAACAAAATTACAGGTGCAACATTTGATTTCATGCAAGGGCAATCTCCAGCAAAGAAAAATTTAAAACGTTATGCTTTTGTACTATTTAGTTTTGGGTGGCAGGGTAGAGATATGTCCCTACCTAAGGAGATGAAAGGCGCTCCTTCCCTCCACTAGCTTGCAGGTCACCCTTGGGCAAGGTGTAGCACCTGCTTAGCTCCCCATTCAGGGTCACATGAAGCCATGTGAGAGGGGGATGGATGGTCGTATGAGCAGCTGATGCACATCACAAGTCCTGATTATGCGACCTCTGATGCCAGGCAGACAACCTCTGAAGAGTATTGATAATGGCTGGGGTCACCCAGCTTGTAAAGACACTGCCCAGAAGAAGGCGATGGCAAACCACTTCTGTAGAAAAATTTGCCGTGAACAATCATGGTCATGGAAAGACCATGACCATCATATGACATGTCATTTACACTGCTATGCAAAGTAACTAGCATTACTAAACTGTGACTGATTTTGTCCCTAAATTCAGAGTAGTGTTACAACAAACGATCTGCTGCAAGATCACAGTGGGGTGAGTAGGAACGCTACTAGGAGGCTGGAGCCGTATGCATTGAGGGATGCATTGAAGTTGGGTGTAGCCAATGCTACGTCTCTATGGGGATGGACCAAAGTCTAGGCTCCTTGTGCTACAGGACAAAGAGGGGCTGACTCCAGTGGGAAAGGCCCTCAGGTAATAGAAAGGTACTGTACATATTAAGCAGTTAAATTAAGTAAGTAGTGCAAAATTAAAAATAAAAAAGTAGTGAGGTAGTGTTCATAGGTTCAATGCCCATTCAGAAAGCGGGGAAGAATCTGTTCCTGAAACGTTGAACGTGTGTCTTCAGGCTTCTGTACCTCCTCCCTGATGGTAGCAATGAGAACAAGGCATGACCTGGGTGATGGGGGTCCTTAATGATGGATGCCGATTTTTTGAGGCATCACTCCATGAAAATGTCCTGGATACTATGGAGGCTAGTGCCCATGAGGGAGCTGACAAATTTTACAATTCTCTGCAGCTTATTTCAATCCTTCCCCCTCATACAAGACGGTGTTGGAGCCAGCTAGAATACTCTCCAAGGGACATCTGTAGAAATTTGCGAGTGACTTTGGTACATACCAAATCTCCCCAAACTCATAATGAAATATAGCCATTCTCATGCCTTCTTTGTAGCTGCACCGATATGTTGGACTTGGGATATTTTGAGCTTGGGCTAGTTGGCCTGGAATCCCTTCAAGTATTTTCTCTCAATGAGGGATGATTTGTTTTATTCTGAGAAATGGATGAGATATAATTCTTAGGGGCAGATTTTGAAAAGTTAAGAAATGCAGATGTTGGAAATCTACAACAGAGCCAATCTGCCCTAAAACTTGCTGGCCAACTTTTATCAATGTGCGATAGGGAGTATACTGACGTACAGAATGACAGTGTGGGACTCTAGCCGCAGCGGGACAGATCACAAAGCGTTCCAACCGGTGATTAGGACAGCCCAGCACATCACTGGGACTCAACTGCTGGATCTGGAGACAATCTACAGCTCTCAATGCCAACAGGATGCTTGTAACATAATTAAAGTCCTATCCCATACTAGACACTGTCTGTTCAATCTCCTGCCATCTGGTAGAAGATACAGAAACATCTTAGCCAAGACACTAAGACTGAAAAACAGCTTCTTCCCGAGGGCTGTTGTGCAGCTGGTTAATTCTACACCCCAGTTTGCCAACGGCCTTGCAGTGTTATGGACTATCAAAGCCACTTGATGCATGTTATTGTCGGAATTGTTTTTGTGAATAAGCCATACCACATGTATTGTCAACATCTGCTTTACACGGACTGGAGCAGCACCACAATCTCGTTGTCTTGAGCAATAACAGTAAAGTTCTATTCTATCCTACTCTGGAAATATAGAGTAGGTCCATGGAAAGAGAAAACGAGTCGGTGTTTCGGATCAGAAGTCAGTAATGGTGATTTTGATGTCTTTGCTGACAAAGATATACAACTTTGTTATTGGCTTTGAAAGTTACACAAGCACATTGAGGCCCAAAATTGTGATCAGACTTTAATTCTATGTTAACAATACTGAGGTGGATTTTCCAAATAACTTCACGTCATAGAGAAGTAATATTGTCACAATTGTCTATCATAAGTAGATTTCTTACATTTCAACATTATTTTATTTCAACATTGACATAATTCTGTTTTATATGAGCATGTGGCAATTAGCCATGTTGGCACTGGAAGTACGGCAACACTTGCTCCCAACACATCCACGGACATCGTCGGTCGTTGATGCAAATGACACATTTCACTCTTTGCTCTGATGTGCTTGTGACAAATATAACTAATCTTTCGCTCGCCTTTGCAGGTGACAGCGCAGATATTGTTGTTGTGAAATGTTTTTGAGAGAACAGAAAGTGCTGGATAGGCTCACTTGATCAGGCACCATCTGTGGAACGAGAAAGAGAATTGACAATTGAGGTCGACAGCCCTTTGTTGTTGGGTTTATTGAAAGGTCGCACACCTGAAATATTAACTTTGTCTCTCTCCACAGATTCTGCCTTTCCAGCTGAATGTTCCCAGTATTTCCTCTTTTTATCCTGGATTTTCAAGATCTGCAGTATTATACCTTTTGTGTTGTTTCATTGTATGGTGCTGCAGTGAGCTTCATCTATGAAACAGTTTGTGGCAAATAATTTCACCTTTTTGTTTGGAGTCCGTTTACCATGTAACTGCTCTAAGGAAATAGTAGCTGAAGGTATTTCAAACACAGGGGCTGCTTAAGTGTGATTAACAAAGGTATCAGTTGCTGTTGGCACTTTCACAGAGAACACCAGCTGCTCTTCACTCCAACTTCAGGCTGAAACAAGAGCAATCAACTGGAGGAAGCAGCAATAACACGCAGAATAAAAATTGAGGCTGAAGATAAAGCAAAATGATCTTACGGAGACGGGCACCCTAAACTCCAGAGCAAACTGAACAATAGGTCAAAGTAACAAAAACATCACTCTCACGGAAACCATAAGGGTAAGAGGATATGGCACCTTAGATGCTACCATGGTACAGTTGATGGCCATGGTTTTCTCAGGCTGAAAGCTAGGCACCTTGCCAGGATAATTCAAGAGGAACTCTAAATTTAATTTGACCCATGCTGTGGGCCTGACTTAGAAAAATTTGAGACATAATTTCAAATATCCTTCTCCTGCATAGTAATTTCTCACTAAATCATCTACTGTGGAGGATTTTGGCCAACTGAGTCAGGTAAATACTTTTGTGAAACTATAGAATTGCATGTCTGTATTGCTTAATGCGTAGATCAGCAGAGGATTGTGGTGGCTGCCCTTTAGCTTCCTGCTGTAAACACAAGACTGCGTGGTACTGCCCTTCAGCCTACTGCTGTACACCACAAGGCTACGTGACTTAATTGTGGAAGAAAATTCTGAATAAGGAGTTAAAATATCTACGTTGTTAATGCCTTGCACTTTCCTTTAGTTAGCAATATGCCAAGAGCTGATCTTAGTGCATAACACAGCAGTTTAAACATGATGGAGACAGTGAAGATCATAAATCGTAGGGAGGACCCTGTGGGCTGTCAGTTTCTGACAATTAAACAGCGTGTATGGTTTTCCTGCACCTGTCCGGTACTGATATATAAAACAAATTTATACTTTTATACTTTAATGACTTACTGGATCTAAGAATTTAATGAACCTTCTTTATATCAAAAATAAAGAGTCATCATTCGTCCTGGGTTCTCAGCACACCTGCAATAATCTATCTTAGTTTGTAATTTCTCATTATACCAACTACAAATGCACATCTTTGGATAGAAATTAAACACTGATTTTGCTTCAAAACATCAAACTAATTCAAAGAAAGACACAGGAATCCAAATTGCGGGTCCAACTTACTTTATGCGAGGCGCGCACGTATCACATGGTAGCGCGATGATGTATTTAGACATAGAACCTGTCATCAATTATTTAAACGAACAAGAATGCTTAATCAAACAATATATAAATATGAGATTATTCAAATATTATTGAAATATTACATACACAACAGATTTTATTATCCAGTGCCAGAAATCTTGTCTCGGATTTTCCTCTCTGTTGCAATCAGTAGGTTTTTAAACATCTCTTAATAACTGCTTCCTGATTGACCTTGTATCATCTTTTACTCTTTTCAACCATACTGGTGGCCCAAGCTTTGGGCCTTGGCTGTTGACAACAGTTTTTCAATTTTAAAAAATTGCCATTAACCTTTCTGTTACATCCTATCAATACTGCCTGCCTGATCCAAGCTTTTACCAGCTCTTATCACTGGGAATACTGGGGCTAGAGCTCAAACACAGGCTCGTTACAGTAAAATCTAATGTACGCAGAGTAAAGATACAGAGATAACCTCAAGCCTCAGAGTCCCTGAGAGAGGCAGAAATGTGGCCACAGCTGTAAGAGAAGTATCTTACAATCAGTCTGTTAAAAGGATCAGTGGCATGCAGCCGCCAACCAGCCTAACCTCTCTCCTCAAAGAAAAACACACAAAACAGCAAGTCAGAATTGAAAGTATTGCTTCAATCTTTCCACAGTGATCTGAGTAATGCATCAGTAAACTAACCATGAGATTTGAATTGATAACCGGTTAAAGAGACAACAGGGGCTAAATTGGATAATCCTCGAAAACGGGCACTTGAATCACGGTGTGCCACCCAGTACTTCAGAGCAGGCAACAAGCCAATTTCAGACTGCCTGTAATTGGTGAGTGCCACATATAGCCAGCATTAACCATGCTTTCAGTGGCCAAAAGCCTCAGCAGGAAGCCAACAGTGGGGATGGCAATTACCACTCAAAGTTTGCCAGTACTATTAAAACCAACTTCTGTATTGCCTTTTTCCTTCTTCCCTTCTTCCTCCAATGATTCCAGTGTGGAGTACAGATCTTGTAGAGCCTGCTGTCTCCAATCCAGTAGCATTATCTTACCACCTGTAGTTCCATAAGACTCTAAGACATAGGAGCAGAATTAGGCCATTCGGTGCATTGACTATGCTCCACCATTCAATCATAGCTGATTTATTTTTTCTCTCAGCCTCATTCTCCTCATAACCTTTGACCCTCTTACTAATCAAGAACCCATAAACCTCTGCTTTGTCACATGGTGTGAGCAGAATTATCTGCAGCTTAATGTGAAAAAGACTAAGGAGCTGGTGATAGACCTGCTAAGGTACCAGTGACCCCTGTTTCCATCCAGGGGGTCAGTGTGGACATGGTAGAGGATTACAAATACCTGGGGATACGAATTGACAATTAACTGGACTGGTCTAAGAACACTGAGGTTGTCTACAAGAAGGGTCAGTTCCGTCTCGATTTCCTGAGGAGACTGAGGACCTTTAACATCTGCCGGATGATGCTGAGGATGTTCTAGAAGTCTGTGGTGGCCAGTGCTATCATGTTTGCTGTTGTGTGCTGGGGCAGCAGGCTGAGGGTAGCAGACACCAACAGAATCAAGAAACTCGTTCGTAAGGCCAGTGATGTTGTGGGGATGGAACTGGACTCTCTGACTGTGGTGTCTGAAAAGAGGATGCTGTCCAAGTTGCATGCCATCTTGGACAATGTCTCCCATCCACTACATAATGTACTGGGTGGGCACAGGAGTACATTCAGCCAGAGACTCATTCCACTGAGATGCTACACAGAGCGTCATAGGAAGTCACTCTTGCCTGTGGCCATCAAACTTTATAACTCCTCCCTTGGAGGGTCAGACACCCTGAGCCAATAGTCTGGTCCTGGACTTATTTCCTGCATAATTTACATATTACTATTTAATTATTTATGGTGCAACTGTAATGAAAACCAATTTCCCCCGGGATCAATAAAGTATGACCATGACTATGACTAAATATGTCCAATGTGCTGACCTCCACAGCCGTCTGTAGCAATTAATTCCACAGATTCACCGCCCTCTGATCGAATAAATTCCTTGGTATTACACCCTTGCTTTTAAATTCTAGTCCTCCTGTAATTCCAGCACCATCAGTCTACAATTCAACTGGAAGATTTCAGTGTCGAAGCATCTTTGTGTTCCTATCACTGCCACAGACTCTACAGAGTCATGAGAGACAAATATGGAAACCTCCAGAGGTGCCTTGATTTATATATGGATTTGTCATGTCAAGTATGGTGAAAGACACATTATCAAATACTTCATGCAGTGACATCACACACACACACACACACACACTCACACATATATATACTGTATATTGGGAATGGCGAGAGTGGAACACCATCAGAGGAGGTGTGGGACAGGCAGCAGAGAAAGATTACCATGGTGGGGGCTACAAGGGTGCAGACAGATGCAGCCCTGAGACACCAGGAAAGCTCATTTGATTCCAAACAATTGGTTTATTGATCATTACAGAATGTCCCTCTGGTGCTTCCTGCTCCCTCCCCTCTCCCTTCCCCTTTTCCCAACCATGATTCCCCTCTCCCTGCCCCTTTCCCACTCTCAGTCCACAATAGGGACCCATATCAGAATCAGGTTTATCATCACTCACATATATCATGAAATTTTGTTTTTTTTTGTGGTAGCAGTACAGAGCAATGCATAAAATTACTACAGCACTGCAAAAGTCTTAGGCACCCCAGCTATATATGTGTGCTTTCGACTTTTACATTGCACTGTATATTGGTTAAAATAGGAAGGTGGTTGGGAAACAGAAATAAGAGTACTTAGCTTTGTATTAGCTCAGTAGTGTTAAGTGTTATTTGGTAATTGGAAAGACATAATATACAGTACTGTGCAGAAGTCTTAGACACGCTGGTTTTATATATATATATGCCTAAGACTTTTGCACAGTATTGTAACCTTAAGCATTACTCACCATTCACAAGTTTAATGTACGCAGAAGTAGCCAGCCACTCAGGAGCACAGTTAGCCCGTGTTGTATATGGTGATCAAGTTGGTATGCAGTCTCCATGTGGCATATTGTGGTTACCTTGCCTTCTTTCAGGGTTTCCACCAGAACCTTTGGTCTGTGCTTCAGATTTAATATCTTGATCCCTCTGATTGTATTTTTCCAGACGTTCACCACTGCAGCGTTTTCCATCACCTTCTGCAGCCCAAAAATCTGTCATCTCAAAGTGGAATTCTAATGAAAGATTAACTTTTGTGTCCGTCTCCACAGATGCTGTCTGGCCTGCTGATCTTTCAAGAAGCATCTTAAAATGTGTTTTACGACTCTTTTGCTTTCATCCCTGCAAATAATTAACATTGGATTACCTTATTTGTCCTCTTCTCTCTTCTCCTTTCAGACACTCATTAGAATAGATCAATTAAACAAATATGTTCTTACTGCGACGTGTCTAACATTGTTGCTTTAGGGCACCTCACTAAAACACATTGGGACATTTTATTTACTTAAAGGTGCTGTTTAATCTGGAATGTTTATTTTCACTCTCTGAATTTCTACGTTGAAACTGGAGTAGTTCAAATCTAGTTCGTGCACAGAATGTTCCCAAAACATACATGGGAAATGTGTAAAATGTTATAATTACTCAGCAGGAGAATCTGTGGAAAGAGAAACAAAGAGTCTGCACACTTTCATCCAGATAATTGCAATCACAATGGGTGGCAAGGTACCTTCATGGTTAGAAATAATGCTTTACAGTACCAGCGACCAGGGTTCAATTCCTTCCACTGCCTGTAAGGAGTTTGTATGTTCCCTCCATGACCACGTGTCCTCCCACAGTCCAGTGGGCAGGTGAATTGGTCATTGTAAGCTGTCCTGCAATTAGGCGAGGATTAAATCGGGGGATAAACCAATACATAATGGGTAAAGCCCTCCCAGCCACTGAGCACATCTACACGAAATGCGATTTATACTAATCTTGTATTAATCTACCGAAGGGTGAGCAGCTTCAATTTCTTGTGCGTCACCATCTCTGAGGTATCTCTCCCAGCCCCAACACATTGATGCAGTCGCACAGAAGTCACACCAGAGGCTCTACGTCATTAGGAGTTTGCTGAGATTTGCTATGTCATCAGAGACTCTTAAACATATTTGCAAATGTACAGTAGGAGGATTCTGACTGGTTGCATCATAACCTGGTATGGAGCTTCCAACATACAGAATCACAAGAGGTTGTGGACTCTGGCTGAGTCAACTAGTTGTAAATTCAAGACAACTTCAAGGAACATGTCTCAAGAAATTGGCCTCTGTCATTAAAGACCCTCACCATCTAGGACATGCCTTCTTCTCAATACTACCATCAGGGAGGAAGTTCAGGAGCCTGAAAGTCTACATTCAGCATTTTAAGAACAGCTTCTTGCCCTCCACCATCAGATTTCTGAACAATCAATGAACACGCGTACGTTACCTTACTATTCGACTTTTTCAATATTTATTTATTTATTGTAGCTTATAGTAATTTTTATGTCTTGCTTTGTACTGCTATTGCAAAATTACAATTTCATTACATAGCATTGAATATATCTACATGAAATGCTGTCGTAGGAAAGCAGCATCCATTCATCAGAGATCCTCACCACCCAGGCCATGCTCTTTTCTCGCTGCTGCCATCAAGTAGAAGGGACAAGAGCCTCAGGACTCAAACGACCAGTTTCAAGAACAGTTACTACTCCTCAACCATCAGGCTCTTGAACAAAAGGGGATAACTACACTCACTTGCCCATCCATTGAGATGCTCCCACAACCAATGATCTCACTTTCAAGGACTCTTTATCTCATTATCTCATGTACTCATTATTTATTGCTGTTTATTTATATTTGCATTTGCAGAGTTTGTTGTCTTCTGCACTCTGGTTGATCATTCATTGAACTGTTTATAGCTACTATTCTATAGATTTGCTGAGTATGCCCACAAGAAAATGAATCTCAGGGGTGTATATGCTGACATATTTGTACTTTGATAATACAATTTACTTTGAACTTTGAATATGTCAATGATAATAAACTTGATACGGATTCTTGTTATCTCTCCCCAGGTTGTACCTTTCATCTATCATGGCAATTAACGGTGGTCAATCAAACTACCAAAGTGAATGTCTTTAGGATGTAGGAGGAAACTGGGGTACTCTGAGGAAACCCACTTGTTTTCAGGAAGAACGTACAAACTCCATACAGACAGCAGCTGAAATAAAGGTTGAAGCCAAGTCTCGAGGACTGTGAGGCTGTGGATCTACAAGCTACATTATTTTGCTGCCAAGCTTATAGCAACAGGTCCAAAAGGATGCATACCGTGATAACTTTTATTCTCTTTGTCCCCAGCTCTCCCCTTACTGTACCCAACCCTACTGTTGCACTCTTTTGGATGGACACAATGTGAAGTGCACATCGACTGTCTATTCATTTCCATAGAGTTCCTCCAGCATTTTGGATTTCCAGCATCTGCAGACTTTCTTGCGTCAATGATGTGCTGCTCCAGTCTGAAGTCTCGTTGAGGGATGCTTACTCTGAAGAAGTTCAGATCTTCTCTTTGATGAGAGTTCAGTGAAACCCACTCTCACTGCTCCCCCTCTGTGATTTCTGCTGCCTTCTGACTCTTCGACCATGCGCTCACGCGGGCCCGCTATTACAGCCACATATCCCTTCTTGGAGCTTGTCGTCACTGCCATCTTGCACCACATGGCTTCCAGATACATTTCCCATCTACCTAGATTCACCCATCATCTTCCAGCTAGCCTTCTTACCTTCCCCCCTAACGCCTTTTTACTCAGGCATCTTGCCTCTTCCTTTCCAGCCCGGAATGTTGACTATATATTTATTTCTATAGATCCTACCTGCCCTTCTGAGTTCCTCCAGCATTTATGTGTGTTGATGTGAGGTGATTAATTGAGACTGTAGATCCTGTGGATAATACGACAAGATGCTCCCTCATCTTCTGATAATTCAATTGTTCGGGATTTTATCATCATTTAACTTAGAACATAGAACATAGAATAGTACAGCACAGTACAGGCCCTTCGGCCCACAATGTTGTGCCAACCCTCAAACCCTGCCTCCCATATAAGCCCCCACCTTAACTTCCAACTCCTTTTGTCTATTAGCGGCCAATTTTCAAACAAGGCTTAACCTTCACATCTTCTAGGCATAGTATTTGGCTTAAAATAAAGAAATCTGTCTACTGTTTGGGAAACGGGCACTGGGCTACAAGGTGGGTTTCCCCTGGACACTTGTCCGGTAACAGAATGGATCAGCATATGGTTGTTTGCAATTCTCTCTAATCTGTGAATTTGATAAGGTTCTATGAATGTTATGATGACCAATTATCTTTATTAATAGTGTGTAAATGTAGCCACTTGAAAGGCTTTGTGGGAAAGGACCACAATTTAATGTGTTGTTGCCACTGGACACTGAGGGGCTGGGTTCAGTGTCATATCCTCTCAAGTACTTCCTGTGTGTACAATGTAAAGAGGAGAACAAAGTGATTTTGATGCATTGTATGCGGAAGTATTGAGGTTTGATGTTAAAACAAACATATTGATTTGATGGCACTACGAATGTAAAGAAAGACAGTCTCGGCAGGTCAGGCAGCATCTATGGAGAAGAATGATCATCGACGTTTCAGGTCTCGGTCCGAATCAGCAACTTTTTATTCCCTCCGTAGATGCTGCCTGACCTGCTGAGTTCCTCCAGCATTTTGTGTGTACTACTCTGGATTCCCAGCATCTGCAGAATCTCTTGTGTTTAAAGACATTCTGATTGCTTTATATTTCCTGTATATTTTATCAATCAAATTTATTGCTGGAAAAAAAATATTATTGCTGACCACTGCAGAATCCTAGAGTCTCATTTATCTGTTGGTTTCCCATTGGAAAGTTAATCATTTGTCCTGATGATAAAGCCTGAGGGAACAGCCTGATGCATGGCTCTTGCCAAGGTAACTATAGTTAGCCAGTCCCCTGTGGTAACCAGGTGAAAGATTCAGTGCTGGGGAACTTTAGAATGATAACCAACTTCACCACCACTGAGCGACACAACGCAGAGCAAATTGGCTTATGGATGCAGTTCCAGCAGATGATAAAACTCTGTAGCTTCCATCCTAGTCTTCTACAAAGTCAAATCCACCCAGATGGTCCCAGGCCCTCTAGTTGGGTGATAAAGCTATGTGGGTGAAGATGGATCATCACTTGTACAGCCACACCTCTCCAACATTCTTCTTGACTCTTCTCCCTCCAAATCACTCAAGAAACAAAAGGTCTGTGCACAGTGTAATGCACAATCCAACAACAATTGATGCAGATAAAAATACTTAAGTTTCCCTGTAAGCTGATGGGTTCTGAAAGAGGTAGATTTCAAGACTGCGGCAGCACTAGAAATGATCTTTCAAAAATCATTGGACGCTGGCATGGTGCCAGAGGACTGGAACATTGCAAATGTCACCCCACTCTTTAAGAAAGGAGGAAAGCAGCAGAAAGGATATTATAGACCAGTTAGCTTAATCTTAGTGGTTGGGAAGATATAAGAGGTCAATTGTTAAAGACAGAGTACTTGGTGACACAAGACAAGATAGGACAAAGTCAGCATGGTTTCCGTAAAGGAAAATCCTACATGACAAACCTGTTGCAATTCTTTGAGGAGATTACAAGTAGAATAAATAAAGGGGATACAGTGGATGTTGTATATTTGGACTTTCAGAAGGCCTTTGACAAGGTGCCACACGTGAGGCTGCTTATCAAATTAAAAGCCCATGGTATACCGGAAAGTTACTAACATCGTTAGAGCATTGGCTGATTGGAAGAAGGCAGCAAGTGATAGTAAAAGTATCATTGTCTGGTTGGCTGCCAATGACTAGTGGTGTTCTGCAGGAGTCAGTTTTGGGACCACTTCTTTTTATGCTGTATATAAATGATTTAGATGATGAAATAGATGGCTTTGTTGCCAAGTTTGCAGATGATTAAGATTGGTGGAGGGGCAGGTAGTGTTGAGGAAACAGGGACAATGCAGAAGGAATTAGATAGATTAGGAGAATGGACATGAAAGTGGCAAATTAAATATAATGTTGGAAAATGTGTGGTCAATGGATCTGGGGTTGAGATGGTAAACGGCTTTAAGTTCCTCAGCAACCACGTCACCGAAGACCTCACATGGTCTGTACACACCAGCTGTGTGGTGAATAGTGCTTCTTTCACCTAAGACGGTTGTGGAAGTTGGTATGGGCCCCCAGATCCTAGGAACTTCCTACAGGGGCACAATTGAGAGCATCCTGACTGGCTGCATCACTGCCTGGTATGGGAACTGTACTTTCCTCAATCACAGGACTCTGCAGAGAGTGGTGCGGACAGCCCAGTGCATCTGCAGATGTGAACTTCCCACCGACTCACAGGTGAAGTGTTGCCTCATCTAGAAGGACCGTCTGGGGCCCTGAATGGTGGTAAGGGAGGAAGTGTAAGGGCATGTGTAGCACTTGTTCCGCTTACAAGGGTAAGTGCCAAGAGGGAGATCAGTGGGGAGGGATGGGGGGGGACGAATGGACAAGGGAGTCGCGTAGGGAGCGATCCTTGCAGAAAGCAGTGGGGGCGGGGAGGGAAAGATGTGCTTAGTGGTGGGATCCCGTTGGAGGTGGCGGAAGTTACGGAGAATAATATGTTGGACCCGGAGGCTGGTGGGGTGGTAGGTGAGGACCAGGGGAACCCTATTCCTATTGGAGTGGCAGGAGGATGGAGTGAGAGCAGATATGCGTGAAATGGGGGAGATGCGCTTGAGAGCAGAGTTGATGGTGGAGGAAGGGAAGCCCCTTTCTTTAAAAAAAAGGACATCTCCTTCGTCCTGGAATGAAAAGCCTCATCCTGAGAACAGATGCGGCGGAGACGGAGGAATTGCGAGAAGGGGATGGCATTTTTGCAAAAGACAGGGTGAGAAGAGGAATAGTCCAGATAGCTGTGAGAGTCAGTAGGCTTATAGTAGACATCAGTGGATAAGCTGTCTCCAGAGACAGAGACAGAAAGATCTAGAAAGGGGAGGGAGGTGTCGGAAATGGACCAGGTGAACTTGAGGGCAGGGTGAAAGTTGGAGGCAAAGTTAAGAAAGTCAACGAGCTCAGCATGCGTGCAGGAAGCAGCACCAATGCAGTCGTCGATGTAGTGAAGGAAAAGTGGGGGACAGATACCAGAATAGGTACGGAACATAGATTGTTCCACAAAGCCAAGAAAAAGGCAGGCATAGCTCAGACTCATTGCACTGTACTCAAAGTTGTGTTTGAACCTGGATCAGTAGATCTTAGTGGTAGTGGCACTAGTTATTGTGTCAAGGTACTGCCTCGGCTACTGCACTATTTCCTGAATCATATGTTGAGATAACGTACAAATATTTGATACATTTCAATTAATTATGTTAATAAGATCAGTACATGTACTTATGAATAATTGTATGTATGTGACATTTGCTTTGTATCTTGTTTCATAACTCTGCACGTACTTTCAACCAGGTGGATACAGAAGAAAAAACACTTAATTTAAAATTAAAAGTATCAAAGGCTAGCTTATTACTCTGCATTTCCAGCATCTACAGAATCTCTTGTGCTCATGAGTAATCACAAGTCCATAAACTCCGTGTTTGTTCTCACAAGATCTTCTTAAGGTCACACCTTAAGAAGAAAAATCTATTGCTGCATATGATAGCTGGGCAGTTAAGTTTTTTATTATCCATCCCGAGAGAGTTTGCCTTCAAATGCAGAGGATTACAACTGCCTTAAGGTGCATAACATTTCTGTGTAATGGCTGTTTGGGAGGCAAAATGACACAGTTGCAAAAAGCAGAAAATACAGGGATGTGAGCTCTGAAATTTCTAGTAGACCATGACCACAAAATACAGTACCGTGCAAAAGTCTTAGGCACATATATATATAGCCAGGGTGCGTAAGAGTCTTGCACAGTCCTGTAGTGGCATTATGCATTGCATTGTACTGCTGTCACAAAAGAAAACAAATTGCCTGACGTAGGTGAGTGATGATAAACCTGATTCTGATATGGGTCTCTATCGTGGACTGAAAGTGGGAAGGGGGCAGGGAGAGGGGAGTCATGGTTGGGAGGTTGGGAAAAGGGGGAAGGGAGAGGGGAGGGAGTGGAAACCAGAAGACTGACGTTCTGTAATGATCAATAAACCAATTGTTTGGAATCAAATGACCTTCCCTGGTGTCCCAGTGTGTGTGTCTGCACCCCCGCCCCGGCACTCCTTCTCTGCCACCTGTCCCACACCCCTCCCATAGTGCTCCACCCTCACAATTCCCAACATCCTTTGCTCCCGCCAGATTTACAAACTTGCTCTCTGTTCCACATGTACCCCTTGGTCTTTTGCACATACTGTATCTGGACAGATATATTGGGCAAATTGTTAACTACAACAAATCTTTCATTCACTGACTTTGAAATACTTCCATGGCTGGAAGATTGGTCTCACATTCTCATCTACAGACTTTTACTTTTCTTGTTCTACAAGGCGATATCAATTTGCCGCCTTCTCCCAGTTCTAATTCTCGGTAAGATTCTAAAGAACATCAGTAAGTACATTCATATATAGAATTAGAACAAGGAGATATCGTTCAATCAATCAATCATTCTTTTTCTCCAAATGACATTACTGATGGCTGGTGAGTTGGACAGCACTGGGTCCAAGAAAGACACCAGTTCCCCAAAATACCTTCTTTGACAGATAAAGATGCACTGAAACCTAGTGGAATTTATCATTTTATATTTAATACAGTTTAACAGAAATATAGACTTAAAAAAAGCTTTCAAATGTTTCAAAGGGTTCAAAGGAACATTTAATGTCAGAGAAATGTATACAATATACACCCTGAAATGCTTTTTCTTCACAACCATCCATGAAAACAGCAGAATGCCCCTAATTAAATGTTAGAACCCCAAAGTCCCCCCAGCTTAGCTCAATAAATCTGACAGAATATGATTATGATAACCCCGCATTCTTGTGCATGGGTGGACTCTTCAATTATGTCAAATTGGGTGCTCTTTAGTCCCAGGTATTACCATCCTCCTGTATCTCATCAGTTTCTTCAGGTTGTTATAGCCAGGGATGGTAATAAGGATAAGCTCCCACCACCTATCAAATGCTTCAATGGCGTGCAACTCAGATAGCCTCTGACAACCAAATCCAGCTCCTGGTATTCACGTGTGGCTTAGCTACTAAGCCCGGCAGAACTCTTTCTGCTAACAGGAGAAGAGGTAAAGGCAGGTTACTAGCATGTTAAAACCAATCGCTTCGGGCAGATGGGGCTTGCCAGCTGTGGTTGGCAGCTCACCCAGGAGAAGGAAAACTCTGATCTAAGATCTCCGCTGCCCTGTGGCATACCCATTCATGGGGACGGCTTCGGAAGTAAACCCCGATGGAAAAATCCACAGCTGGAGACCCTGTGTTGTATTCAACATTGACTGGCGACTTCTGCGACATCGCCGGTGCCAAACTGTATCAGCCTCCACCGTTCCTTTGGAGTCATCGGCTATGTGAAGTAGGAAGCCTGCTTGCTCTACAAGTAGTACTGCCCAAGATCGACCCTGACAAACACAGGGGCTCAGGTTCATCTCATCATCTGTATTTCATATGTATTTGCACCTTACTAATGCAACCAATGAGGCCAAATTCACATCTTCAATGGTTTGTACTTTGGGAATAAGATTACCTATGTACCTGATGGAATGAAATCTTCCCCATTCCTCTCTAGTTACTATACGCAAAAATACAATTACTGTCAGTGGATGAGCAACTTTCTTGCAGTAGATAAAACAAACCAGAATTCTTTATTCTACTCATGCCATTATTTGATGTTAAAAAGCTAATATATAACTACAAAAAAAAAGAACTAGGACTCCCTTCCTTTGGTTTCTAACTCTCCTTGGTGCAAGGTAATGTCTACTCTGCACTCTGGATTATTCTGGTAGTCAATCTGCTAGATATCCGTGAGAAGTTAGTCATTTCAGTGAATGATCAGTTCTCTTCCTCGACAGCTGATCTTCTCTCAGTGGCGGACAGTTAACATCTTCTGGGAGGTGACCTGGTCCTCTCTCCACAGTGCAGACCCTTTGTTGCAGAGCAGTTCCACGTCCCACTGCCATAAACAATAAAACTTCAGAACCAGGTTTAATATCACCAGCATATATTATGGAATTGTTGTTATGCGACAGCTGTGTATTTAAAAACAAAATAACAAAAATCTGTAAGTTACATTAGGAAAAAAGAAGTAGTGGGGTCATGTTCATGGGTTCAATGTCCATTCAGAAATCAGATGGCAGAGGGAAAGATGCTGGTCCTGAATTGTTGAGTGTGTGCCTTTGGCCTTCTGTACCTCCTTCCTGATGGTAGCGTCTGGGAAGAAGGACGGCTTTCCTTTGGTCCAACATAATTTATGTATGCCACCTCTCAGCTTTAATTATCAATACTTCAGCTTCTTTACACCTTTTCCATTTCATCTGTAATTATAATTTTAATGTTATAATGTCAGAACATTAAATGTAATCAAACTTAACTGCAGTAGATCGAGCAATTATGGGTTAGATGAAGAAATACAAACTTTTAAGACTGATTTCTGTCAGTATTTTCAGAAGCTTCTTGTGACAGGGCATAAATATTCAAGAGCACTTGCTTTGCAATGGTGTTGTCAAGAATCAAAGTCAGTTTTCATATCACTGGCATACGTCATGAATTTTATTGTCTTTGCAGTAGCAGTGCAATGAAATACATAATAGAAAAAAACTGAATTACAGTAGGTATATATATATATAAATAACATTGTTAAAATAAAAAGGTATAATGACATTAGAATATATCTTATTTATTTAGCCATTTATTTATTCAGTGATTCAATTATTGATTGATTGAGATACAGCACAGAATAGGCTCTTCCTGTCCTTTGAAGGACGCCACCCAGCAACCTCCCCAATTTAATCCTAGCCTAATCATGGGACACTTTACAATGACCAATTAGTCTACTAACCAGTACATCTTTGGACTGTGGGAGGAAACTGGAGCACTCGGAGGAAACCCACTCGGTCTCGGGGGAAGAACGTAGGAACTCCTCACAGATATGTTTACCTTTGCCATTTGGCATCATTTTTGAACCAAACTTAGAACAGCGGAAGATATCAGGTGAGGAATCTTGGCTCAGTCAGTGGATGGGTTAGGGCACTCCGGGTGATGAATTGGTTCCAATGCAGTAAACAATTATTGAATACAGAACGTAGTAGAGTGCAGCACAGGGACCTGACCATTTGGCCCACAGTATCTCTGCTGACCATGCTGCTAACTTAAACTAATCCCATCCGCTTGCACCTTTCAAGTGCCTCTTGATGTGCTGGGACACATCATTAGTGACGTAACCTGGGGTGATCAGGTATTTTGGATCGTTCAGCATCAGACACTCTCACCCAGGGTGAGCCAGCCAGGTTTGATCAGACCTCAGCAGGTGTCCCAGCAGCATTGGTCCACGGGTCACACCTCTTGATCCACAGCCATCTGGAGGCTCGCTCAGCAGCTTCTCTGACGGTCCTGATGGCTCTATTCTTTGCAGCCCCCATAATGCCAAGGAGACGGTAGATTCTGCATAGTGAGCAGCAAGCAAACCCCTCTACACCCCACCTCCATGGTTTATATCCTCGCCCCTGACACTGCTCTACCAGCTCCTGGTATTTGGCTTTCTTATGCCTAAATGCCTCCTTAATCTACATATTTCCACAACATTCCCCAGCAGCACATTCTGCCACTCAGATAAAACACTTGCCTTACAAGTCTCCTTTAACCTTTCCTCTCTCACTTTCAATCCATGCCTCTAGCAGTTAATATTTCCACTCTGGAAAAGTAGTCAATCCATCCTTACTAGGCCTCTCATAATTTCGTATCCTTCTATCTCAAACCTTTGCTGCCTGGCAGCTGTACCCGCTCATGGGGACTGCTTCGTGAGTAGGCCCCGAGGAAAAATCCAGAGCAGCAGTCCCTACATTGACTGCTGGTGCCAAACCATATGGGTCTCTGGCGTTCCTTTGGATTCATCGGCTGGGGGAGAGGGGGAGCCTGCGGCATGGGCAAAGGCTTGCTCTCCCAATCAAACTGCCCTGGCTTGCATATCACCTAGACAGCTAGGACACAACACCTATGGCCAACACCAACCAATGGAGGGCCCTCTTATACCTGATCTGCCAAAGTGCAATCAACACGCATCAAAGTTGCTGGTGAACGCAGCAGGCCAGGCAACATCTCTAGGAAGAGGTACAGTCGACGTTTCAGGCCGAGACCCTTCGTCAGGACGTGACAAGTGTGAGGTGACTGGACCTGTCATAACAGTGCATCCAGGTCTTTAAGACTTGCAATCTAGCACTGAGTGGTATTAACGTTTTACCCTGTCTGTGTCACGGTAGTGCATGCTATGCTCTTACAGTTCAGAGATCAGTTCCGACGACAGCTGCAAGGAGTCTGTTTGTACCCTTCATGCAATGCATGGGTTTTCTCCAGATCGTCTTGTTTCCATCTGCAATGCAAGGAATTATCAGTTAGTCACTGTCCCGTGATTAGGCTAGGTTTAAAACTAGGGGTTGCCGGACGGTGTAGCTCGAAGGGCTGGAAGGGCATCTAGATAAATACATAAATAAATAAACAATGTCGGCCTCGGTTGTCTCCTGCTTGATAATTAAGTCACCTCAACCATATTTTGTGACACCTCCACCATGTGGTATCTGAAGACCATGGATCTTGCCCTCTCCTGGTTCTGTTACACCTTTTCCCATGGCGGCCTCACCATCCGCAGCAACCACGGTGCCCCTCCAGAAAATACAGACTGCTTTTAAGCACAGCAGGCAAGTTTGAACGTGCCGGCCAGCCACAATGTGAAGATTCTTCTCTGGGGTGTAACTAATGAATATAATAGTTAGCACTGAATGCAAGTAAGCAAAAGCATGAAATTGCCCTCACTAGAAGGAATGGGTGACAGTAAATCATCCCAAAGAACATGCCTGCCTCTGGAGCTGTCAAATGCAACTCTTGCTGTTTTGTACACAGTTCTGGAAACCGTTAGGTAAGTAAAATGTTACTGCATGTGACATTTATGCCAGTTTAAAGATATCTCAAAAAAAATCACAAACTGGTGTTTTTTATAGAGTTTCTGTTCAGTAAATAGGGTTTTGGTGAAGCTGTATAGTGTTAAACATACTGTTGAGAAGTGAGAGATTATTATTTGATAGACATCTGCAGTGTGTTAGAACATCTTTTGTGTGGCATTCTTAATTCGTTATCATGAAGTGATCTGACCACCATAGTGACTAATGGGAGACTTTTCAACCATCCCAAGCCATTGCCCCACTTTAAATATGATAGGCAACATCTATAATTTTGGTGTTGAATGCATTGCGCAGCTCAAGTGGGCATGTGTGAACATTTTGTACGTTGTCTGTTCTGCTCTACTGAAATCCAAGTTGCAATGTTGCAAGTTTAGACACTTATTCCTTTATATTTAACTTCTCAGTTCAGTTTCATTTGAAAACAAACACTACACATTTGAGAATATTAATTCCAGCAGCCGCCGATCAATGTGTTCTAATAGGGCAAACTGCCTTCAGTTGTGGCGTAATCAGAGTCCCAGAAACAGAAAGAAGGAAATAACCATTTGTGCAGCTATTTCAGGTTAGTTCTACTACATATACTGAAAGAATATCTTCATGTACAGAGCTATATGTTGAATTGCATTTCTCTAAATTAGGTCGCAATACACCCCCGCTTCATTCACATTAGTTTCGTGAAAGTTTGGAGCCTTTTCCCATGCTTGCAGAACTGAAACAGACTGAAAAAGGCGTCGTAAATCACAAACACGAGAAAGTCAGCAGATGCTGGAAATCCAAAGCAACACGAACACAAAATGCTGAAGGAACTCAGCAGGCCGGGCAGAATCTATGGGAAAGAGTAAAAAATCGACATTTCCAGATGAGACCCTTCTTCAGGACCTGTGGCCTGATCTGCTGAATTCGTCCAGCATTTTCTGCGTGTTGCTTTGAAAGGGCTATGCCAGTATTGTGCATGATGATTGTACTACGAAATGATTACTATTCTTGCAAACTATCCGCAGACAAACAAATGTAAAAAATATTAAAAATGCAAAAGTATGAAGGAAGTGGATGCAAAAGTAAAAATAAAACAAGCGTTGTTTTTAACACCATCTTAAAAATTGGGTTTTACAATTAAAATTAAAAGCAGAATAGAAAAGTTACAACTAGCTGGCCGGTGGTATAGTAATATCAGCACCAGACTTTGAGGCCTAGTGGTCCAGGATTCGAAACCGGCTGGTTCCTTGTACACTTTCCATCTGTGCTGGGTTGAGCATCGAACTAGCAACTCGGCCTCGTAAAAACAGACTTAAAAATGCTGAAGCAATGGCAAGGTTGCCGCTCGATGCACCACAAGGTGCAGAAAGGAACAGCTCGCTAGAATTGTTACAAAGAAGGCACGGCAGAATCAGGTTTAATATCACTGGCATATGTCATGAAATCTGTTAACTTTATAGCAGCAGTACAATGCAATACATGATAAATAAATATATAGAAAAAACAGAGTTACATTAAGTATATTTATGTCTATTAGATAGTTAACTCAAAATCAGCAGTGCAAAATAACAGAAATAATAAGTAGTGAGATGGTGTTCATAGGTTCAATGTCCATTTAGAAATTGGACGGCAGAGGGGGAGGCTGCAGTTCATGAATTGCTGAGTGTGTACTTTCGGGCTTCTGTCCGATGGTTACAATGTGAAAAGGGCATGTCCTGGGTGGTGGGGATCCTTAATAATGGTGATATTTAATCGGGAGTTTGAGGAGATTAGGTATGTTACCAAAGACTCTTGCAAATTTCTACTGATATACCGTGGAAAGCATTCCAGCTGACTACATCAGTTTCTGGTATGGATGGGCCACCCCAAAGGATCAGAAAAAGCTGCAGAAAGTTGCAGATGTACTCAGCTCTATCATGGGCACCAGCCTTCCCAGCACCTAGGACATCTCCAAAAAGCAATGTCTCAAAAAGTTAGCGTTCATCATTAAGGACCTCCCATCACCCAGGACAAGCCCTCTTCTCATTGTTACCATCAGGGAGGAGGTACAGGAGCCTGAAGGCACACACTCAATGATTCAGGAACAGCTTCTTCCCCTCTGCCATCAGATTTCTGAATGGACATTGAACCCATGAACACTACCTCACTATTTTTTATTCCTCTTTTTGTACTATTTGTCTAATTTAACTTTTTATTTTATCTATATACTTACTGAAATTTACAGTTTCTATTATTATGTGTTGCAATGTACTGCTGCCTCTCAACAGCAAATTTCATGACATATGCTGGTGTTATTAAACCCGATTCTGATTCTGAATCAGCCTTCACAAAATTGTTGTGTTTTTAGTATTTCAATAATATTTTAGTAATCATGTATATATATTGGTTAACTAAGCTTTCAGGTTCATTTAAATAATTAATTACAGGTTATATGTAGAGACATGTTAATTGTATATATTATCACACCACCACATGATACGAACACGTCTTGCTTAAATAAAGATGAAGTCAGACCCTTATTTTGGACTGCCATGTGTTTTTTCAAATTAGTTTGATACTTGATGTTACAAAATATAATGAAAATGACAGGCAATTGTTAATGGAATGCCTTGCTTCCTAACTCTAGGCTGCACTGGGAACAAAGTGGTGTCTGAATGGGAAACTTCATTCTCAAAGAGGGAAAGGTGCTTTTCACGAATGCAATTGGAAACAAGCACTGAAACTAAAAGCCCAGACTTCTTCAAACTGAGGGTTCAACTCTCCTTGTCAAAATTTCGGACAGGACAACCCTATCTTTCTGTCTATCTGGCTGGATTGGAAACAGACTGCTCAAATAGAATGAAGTAAAATCTGCAGGTGCTGGAAATGTGAAATAAAAACAGTAAATTCTGGAAATGTTTAGATTATCAGACAGTATCTGTAGAGAGGAAGCAAGTTCACATTTGACTCCACTGACCTTCCAGCCCATCTCATATGCATCACTTTCAAATTCTTCTTTTGGCTCAATGATTCCGAAAGACCAACATGCAGCATCAGCTGTGAAAAAGTCTTAGGTACATACAGTATACAGAGAGCTAGGATGCCTAAGACTTTTGCACAGTACTGTAGTAATTTTATGTATTGCACTGTACTGCTGCCGCAGAAAAGAAACAAATTTCATGACACATGTGAGTGATGATAAACCTGATTCTGAATCTGAATCTATTGTGGAGTGAGATTAGAATGGGGCAGGGAGAAGGGAATCTTGTTGGGAAAGGGGGAAGGGAGAGGAGAGGGAGTGGGAAGCACCAGGCAGACATTCCGTAATGACCAATGAATCAATTATTTGGAATCAAGTGACCTTGCCTGGTGTCCCAGGGCTGGGTGTGTCTGCACCTGCTGACCCCCTGACCCTGGCATTCCTTCTCTGCCACCTGCGCCACCCTCGCCATTCCCAACATCCTTTGCTCCCGCCAGATTTACAAACCTGCTCTCCGCTCCACATTGACAAATACAGTACTGTGCTAAAGTCTTAGGCACTCTAGCTACATATATGTGCCTAAGACTTTTATACTTTATACTTTACACTTTATTGTCGCCAAACAATTGATACTAGAACGTACAATCATCACAGCGATATTTGATTCTGTGCCTCCCACTCCCTGGATTACAAACCAATAGTAAATATTAAAAATTTAAATTATAAATCATAAATAGAAAATAGAAAAATGGAAAGTAAGGTAGTGCAAAAAAACCGGATATTTGGAGGGTACGGCCCAGATCCGGGTCAGGATCTGTTCAGCAGTCTTATCACAGTTGGAAAGAAGCTGTTCCCAAATCTGGCCATATGAGTCTTCAAGCACCTGAGCCTTCTCCCAGATGGAAGAGGGACGAGAAGTGTGTTGGCTGGGTGGGTCGTGTCCTTGATTATCCTGACAGCACTGCTCCGACAGCGTGCGGTGTTAAGTGAGTCCAAGGATGGAAGATTGGTTTGTGTGATGTGCTGCGCCGTGCTCATGATCTTCTGTAGCTTCTTTCGGTCTTCTTTCGGACTTTTGCACAGTACTGTACATTGAATCAATTTTCCTTTCTTATACTTGTGCTGCAATGTAGACATTCGGTGATTTAAAACCAGACACGAACGTAATACCATTGTGTTCGATTAAAAGTAAACAGTCATCAGAAAACAAAGCTTAAAAGTACAACTTCAATCAACTCTCAATGGCAAAATGGAAAAAGCTAATGGATGTCCTTCACAACGCATGAAGTAGGTATGTTTTCACTAAAGCAAACAAGAGAAACTCTTGCTGGAAATCCAAAGCAACACCTACAAAAAGCTGGAGGAACTCAGCAGGCCAGGCAGCATCTATGGAAAAGAGTAAATAGTCATCATTTCAGGCCAAGACCCTTCTTCAGGACTGGAGAGGAAGGGGAGAAGTCAGGAGAAGAAGATGGGGGCGAGGGAGGAAGAAGTACAAGGTGGCAGGTGATAGGTGAAAATGGGAGAGGGGAAGAGAGTGAAGTAAAGAGCTATGAAGTTGATTGGTGAAAGAGATAAAGGGCTGGAGAAGGGGCGAAGCTGATAGGAGAGGACAGAAGTCCATGGAAGAAAGGAAAGGGGGAAGGGCACCAGAGGGAGGAGATGGGCAAGTAAGGAGATAAGGTGAGAGAGGAAAACAAGAATGGGGAATGGTGAGGGGGGGGCGGGGCAATTACTAGCAGTTTGAGAAATTGATGCTCATGCTTTCTGAAGAACTTCCGGGCAGAATATAAGGTGTTGCTCCTCCAACCTAAGTGTTCCTTTTTCACTAGAGCAGTTTATTTGGGAAGCTTGCCTCTGTGATTTGCACTATGTGTCTAACCTGGGTAATCACCAAGATGTAGACACTTCTTGCATTAGGCACCATGTGCTCACTCGCTACTCCCGCGGAAAGGTCCTTGTGTTTGAGTGATCTCTCTCTCTCTCTCTCCCTCGATGTTGTCGGTGAATGGTGCTGGAGCAAGGTTTAATCAACATAAATTGTCAATTTGGACTCTTAGGTTCATAGTATGTTCTTGTTCTAGTTCTGGTCACTTTTTTTTGTTACTACTTTTGGGCAATTTTTGAGCTGGGGCAGCCCGCAGAAAATTAACGCTGAGCTGAACTGCAATGAAATATGGCTTTTGATTTTGAGTTTTTGTATTCTGTGTTCTTGATCTTCATTTTATTGCTGATGGTGTGACTTTTTTGTGAAGGGGGGGTTTGGTGTTTGATGTTTCTCTTTGGATGAGTTGGTTCCTGTTTCGTGTCTGTTTGTGGGGAAGACAAACCTCAGGGTTGTATCATGCATACTTTGATAAGCAAATTTAACTTTGAACTTCGAACTTTTTTGGTGCTGTAGTGTTTCCAACAAGCAAAGTCTCACAGAAACCAGCAAGGTACAATGTGGAATAGAAACATGGTGTTGCTATCATTGAAATTCTATGGTGTTAGTACTCTGATTAAAAACCTGCGGCTTTTCCTGAGCACTAATTTTAAATTTTCCATGGAGCAGTAAAGTGGACTGGCCCAGTCCCCAGCTTTCTTCATAAGAACATAAGAAGTAAGGGTTGGCTCTTTGAGCCTCGTTAGCTGTTCCTCAAGATCAAAATTGATTTTGTTTTCCATCACAATCACAATGTCCCTTGTTTCCCTGAGTCTGCAGAAATCTAACAGCATCTGTTTTGAACTAACTCAACGACTGAGCCTCCACAGCTCACTGGATAGAATACTGTATCTATCCTCTGCATAAAGAGGTTTCTCCGCATCTCAGTCCTAAATTGATGCCTTCAATTCTCCAGTTCTGTACTCCTAAGCCATGGAAAATTCTTCTCTCACGCCCAGCCTATCAAACCATGAAAGTATTTTGTAAGCTTCAATGAGATTTTCCTGTTCTCTCATTCTTCTAAACTTCAGAGAACACAGGCCAAATCTAGCCAATCTATTCTCAATATGGCAAGCCTACCCTTCCTGCAACTAGTCTAGTGTTGCACTCTCTGTGTCATAAGAACATCTTTACCTCACATAGTGCCCACTGTATTCCATGTGCAGTATCACCCGGACCCTATATAATACAGTATATTTACTCATGTATTCAAATCCTCTCAGAACAAATGGCAGCTTACCATTTGCCTTCTGAACCACTAACTATCCCTTCAAGGCTTTATGTCTGTGACTTGTATACAGACACGCCCGAGGTCCCTTTGTCAAGTACAGTCATTTCAAATTATTTTTTATTGAAGATCAAGATTTATTTCCCCTCACTAAAAAAAACCATCTGCTTTTCTGGCTGTGCACTAAAGTGAGCAGCTTCATACCTTTGCACATTATACTCCATCTGCCAAGATCTCACCTACTCACTCAGCTTATCCCTATCTTTTTAATCTTCTTTACATTCTCCTCCCTTCTTACCATCCCACCTCAGTGAACTTGGAAACGTGGCATCTGGACCCCTCAGCTAAATTGTTGATGGAGATCCCAAATAGCTGGAGCCTAAGCACTGATCCCCACAGTTCTCTATCGTCATCCCCTGCCTGCCGATCTGTATTTACAGGAAATCCAGTTTTGGGAGCTCTGAATTTCCTACTGTATCCAGCTGCATTCTCAACAACCAGCGCAAATTGAAGTCAATTGATATATCATAGATTAGAGTCACATAGACATAGAACTCCAAATAGAGTCACAGAACTCCTAATGCCATTTTTCCCACTCCTAAGTATAATGCAGGGTAGTGGGCTGGAGATACGTCTCTACCAAGGGAGCTGTAAGGCACTCCTTGCTTCTGCTAGCCCTGCAGGTCACCTTTGGGCAAGATGTAGCACCTGCTTAGCTCCCTAGTTAGGGACACATGAAGTCATGGGAGCAGGTGGTGCATGGTCATACGAGCAGCTAACACGTATCGCAAGTCCAGGCAATCTCGGAAGAGTATTGGTAGTGGCTGGGGTCACCCGTCTTGTAAAGACACTGCCCAGAAGAAGGCAATGGGAAAACACTTCTGTCAAAAAATTTGCCAAGAACAATCGTAGCCCTGAGGTCATGATCGCCCACGTCATACAACATGGCACATAATGATGACGCTGGAGAATAAGGCGCTCACTGAGATTGCCACGTGAGTTAAAATGGTCAGAAAAGTAAGATGAAAGAAACATTTCCTAGCGAGCAATTGGGTGGTGCCCTGAATCAAAACCTTTGGTTTGCAGGCTCAGAATTCAACAATTCACCGAGTGACCCTCCCACAACCCATGCTCCTCTGGCCTTCTGTTGTCAGGGCTGCGTTTGTCCCACCTGATTTTGCTTAAATTCAGAAGGAGCTGTATGTCCCTTCATAGCCCACTACATCGCCCACTAATTAAAATCTGCCTGACCTCTGACTCACATTTTGTCTATCAGGTCAGGTACAGGCCGCATCGAGGCAGTGGGATCCAGTCCCCAGAGGGTGTTGAAGCAACTGAAACCAATGCTTGGATGATGACTTAGGTGCTGGGACAGATTGAATAAGTCAGGGCCTGAGGTGAGGAACAGGCCGCTCTGCACTGAGCTAAGGATCTGGGGACAGACTGTGTTTGTGGACTTCAGTGCAGAAAGTTATTTATCTGCGTTTATTGTTTGCATGGTATTTTTCTTCTCTGCACATTGGGTGTTTGACAGTCTTTTTTAACGGGTTCTTTGTTTCGTGGTTGCCTGCTTGGAGGCAAATCTCAAGATCCTATAATGTATACATACTTTGACAATAAATGTACTTTGAACTTTGAATTTTGCTCGTCACTACCTTTGTCTTCCCATAAGTCAGCTCTCTGGAATTGTACTGATCCATTCTTGGGTGAGGCACACTTTTTTTGTGTGTATCTAAAATCTTTTTTGACTGCTTCTTGAGAATTCTTGAAGGGATTTTCTTGTTCAATATGGTATTACTTAAAATGTGGGCTTACGCTTAAACGCCACTGATTGTATCCAGAACTCCTTCCTCTTTATTTTATTTCACGTTTTTCTTAAAGTTTGCATGAGATCTGTTTCAGTTTGGAGTTTCTCTCATACTTGAAGCATTAATTGCTTGCTAAAATTTTCTGGTACACCAGTAGAGAAAGGGGTAGAAATATTAAATGCTTAGCTTGTGTTAGTTAATGCTATCAAGTGACTTATTTGAAACAGGGTGCAGTCTTCACTGATGCACAGATACTGTCCTGTCTTTGGTGTCTATAAAGCTACTGCTGGGGCTATAATAATCTTGGAGCCCTGGAGCTTCATAAAACTTCAACACAAGCCCCTCCTACTGACTAATCCTGATAAATAACAATATAAACCCTCAGTGGTCACTGTTCACCCACTCATTAATGCAACTATCTTATCAGCTAATCATGTGGCCTCAACTCAATGCATAAAAGTATGCAGGTGTGGTCAAGAAGTTCAGTTGTTGTTCAGTCCAAACATCAGAACGGGGAAGAATTGTGATCTAAGTGGCCTTGACCGTGGAATGATTGTTTTCTGCCAGACAGGGTGGTTTGAGTGTCTCAGGAACTGCTGGTCTCCTGGGATGTTCATGCACAACAATTTCTAGAGCTTACAGAGAGTGGTTCAAGAAATTCAAAAACAAAAATCCAGTGAGCAGCATTTCTGTGGATAGAAATGCCTTGTTAACAGGAGAGATCTGAGAAGACTGGCCAAACTGGTTCAAGCTGACAGGGAGACGATAATAACTCAAATAATCACGTGTTGCAACAGTGGTGTGCAGAAGAGCACCTTTGAATGCTCAACATGTTGAAACTTGAAGCAGATGGGCTACAGCAGCAATAGACCATGAACATTCACTTTGTGGCCCATTTAGTAGTTACTGGAGGTATCTAATGAAATGGCCACTGAGTGTATGTCATTGTAGCAAAACAAAGTACTGGATGAACTCAACAGGTCTGGCAGCATCTCTGGAAGGAAATGCTCCCTAACCCACACAGTCCCTTCAGTTCCTCTGAGTCTTGCTGCAAGTTCCCAGCATCTGCAGCCCCTTGTGATTTAGGCTAGCTTGCATTATTGCACCTTCTGCTGAGATCATAGGCAAGTGACTGCTCATTAATATAATGTGCTGGCGTGCAGTAAACATCATCCTTAGAAAAGTGTGGGTTGGGTAAGAAGTAAAGAGTTAGATAAAGTCAATGCTATTCTTAGGAACTGTTGATTGAGTTGCTGAATTTACCCCGACCCAATTTAGTTTGATTAACTTAAATTAGTTGGGCAATTCAGATATGGAACGTAAGTAATTTTTGAAACTCTACCGTTTGAGTCATTCACATTAACTGTTCTATGTATTAACTGTTCTATTTAACCTTATGTTTCTCTCTCCCTTCCCCCAGCCCACCTTTTAAATCGACTCCTCAGCTTTTTCTCTCCGGTCCTGCCGAAGGGCTTCCGGCCCGAAACGTCAAACGTACTCCTTTCCCAGACGCTACCTGACCTTCTGAGTTCCTCCGGCATTTTGCGCATGTTGCTCGGATTTCCAGCATCTGCAGATTTCCTCGTGTTTGTGGGCAATTTTAATCACTTGTTTGTCATTTTTGCTTAAAACCAATTTCAGTTTTCAGTGCGTATTTTGGCAAAGGACACTTTCCGAAAAAAGTTTCACTGGAATTTGTGAAATGTTTCAGTTCTAGAAGTTCAAAAATATTAATGATGAAAAAACATGATATTTTAATATGAGTGAAACTGAAAATCCTTCCATGTTCCCAGGGATGTCAGATGAATAATACACAGAACAGTCAGTAAGAATGACTCAAATGGTCGAGATTCGAAAATTAGTTACGTTCCATATCTGAAGATCAAACTCTTTTATGTTAGTTAAAGTTCCAAGACTAAAGCAGTTGCAAAACTTAACTACGCATTAATATTTTTATTGACAAAAGAAAGAAATATAATGCTCATCATTACCTAAGTTCTTCGTACCTGTTTTCTCTTTTGTGATCCTCATAATCATTTTGGTAGCATAACACCAAAATCAAACACCTCCAGAGGCTTTCTTTTATCGTTGACAACCTCAAAAAAGTCGATTTGATCAGAATCAGAATCGGGTTTAATATCACCGGCATACGTTGTGAAATTTGTTAACTTTGTGGCAGCAGTGCCATACATAAGAATAGAAAAAAAACTGTAAACATCAGTAAATATATATATATATATAAAATAGTGTTCATGGATTCAGTGTCCATTCAGAAATCCTGAAATACTGAGTGTGCACCCTTTAGACTTCTGTACCTTCTTCCTGATGGTAGCAATGAGAAGATAGCATGTCCTGGGTGATGGGATCCTTAATGATGGATGCTGCCTTTTTGAGACATTGCTTCTTAAGGAAGCTACTGCCCATGATGGAACTGACTAAGTTTGCAACTCTCTGCAACTTATTTCGATCCCCTGCAGTAGCCCGCCCCCTCCCACCCACCCAATACCAGATGGTGAATGAGCAGTTGGAATGGTTTCCACGGTACATCTGTAGAAATTTGCAAGTTTCCTCAATTCTTAGCCTATTATTTATCCTGCTGTGTCACTGCCATGTGTTTCTTTTGGGTGCCAGGTTTGATGGCATGGTTTCACAGCTGTTAGAGTTGCTGCCTCACATCTCCTGAGTTGAGGGTTCAACCCTGACTTCTGGTCCCATGTGTGAGGAAATTGCATTTTCTCCCTGAGGCTGTGAGGGTTTCCATCTCACGTCCTAAAAGGCACGTGGGTTGACCTATTTTTGGCTGTTGTGAATTGCTTCTAGTATGTGAATGATTTGTAGAACCTGGAGGCAATAAAAAGAGGATTAACGAAAATGGGTGGTCGGTGCTTGTCATGAGCACAGTGGTCTGATGAGCCTGTTTCTATGTTCCATCAGTCATTGAAAGGAACAGCACAGAAAAAGGCCCTTCAGCCCATCTAGTCCATGCCAACCCATTTAAACTGCCTACTCCCATCAACCTGCACTGGGACCGTAGTCTTCCATACCTCTACCATCCATGTACCTATCCAAACTTCTCTTAAATATTCAAATAGAGCCAGCATGCACCGCTGGGGTTGGCAACTCGTACCGCACTCTCACCACCCTCTGAGTGAAGAAGCTTCCCCTCATGCTTGCCATTAAGTTTTCATCTTCCTCCCTTAACCCATAACCTTTGGTTATAGTTCTACCCAGCCTCAGTGGAAAAGCCATGATCCACAACAATGCAAAGCCCAGGAAACCTTCAAGTAAATCGGAGCAGCTTCTCCAGGAATCCTTTAGAACAACTACACTAATAAGTTTTGACATTACTATGAATATCAGCGGAAATCTTTGGTACAAAGTTGATGTCTTTGAACAGAACTCAATTTTCATGGTTTCTAAGGACAGTCTGTGAAAGTAAACTTTGGAAGATCAACATCACTGACCTAGTCAGGACCCCAAATGTAAGCAGAGTTCCCCATTAAATAGACATAAATAGAACTTAAAGGAGAGATTAATACTCACTTATACTGTGAGTGAGCATTGCATGTTATAGGTTGCATCCATAAGCTCTTAATTTATGTTGGTAATGGAAGAAAGGGGTGTCGTGTGACTAGTGACATCATGAAGTGTGTGGCTGATACTGGAAACTTGCCAATGTGATTAGTGCATAGAAATGCCCAGCCTAATTTCTCTAATTTAACCTGGGTGAAATTGCTTTTATGTTACAGGGAAAATAATTGCTGAGCAAAAAGTTTAACAATACTGAGTAAATAAATGTCTTCTAAGCTCAAATACTGAGAACATAATTCTTAATTCTAGGAAAAACGCCTCTCAATATCTTCCTTGTCACTTTCACTCAAGTTTTGCATGTTTTGCAAAGAGATCAACTCTTTAAGTTTCATGAATATTGGTCAATCATAATCTTAAATTAGTGCTTAAAGGAGGAGGGTATCAATGCAATTATATCCTTTGATTTATCTGTAGAGCCACATACATGGAAATAGCCATACCTCCTGTGATTTGTTTTAGACTTAACCTTATCATGTCCGGAGCAAACTGAAAAATAAGCTCTCTCCAGTGGAAAATCCAAACACAATTTGGTGATTAATTCAGTGGCTTTATGCCTGGATGAAAATCAATGTGATTCTAACTCGATTCGAGGAGATAGTGCTTAGTCTTGCGATCAAAGCAAAATTTTCTTAGTATCAGATTTGGTGTCAGGTGACTGCTGATCTTAAAAGATAACATCTGGGCAAATGCTTTCCACTGTCAAACTGCTTGTAGGTTGTCTTTGCTGCACTGAACACGAGAAAGTTAACCAAATAATTTCAAATCTATTACATTGAGAAATAAAATAAACACAACTGTTGACAACTGCCAGCAGTTACAAACAACCACTGCCTGGGTTTAAAATGGCCCTGTTTTGATGCATTAAACAGTGATTCGCAATTCATTCGAAGATTTATTGTTGGGGAATTCAAGTACTTTTGGAACAGTGCGATGGTGAATAGACTTTAAACTATCAAGTTCCTTTTCAGATATTGTGGAGCACACCAAGGAAATTGGGTAAATTCGTGGTCAGGTCTAGGTCTGGGATACTGAGGGCCCAGACTCATGGAATTACAGTTGTGGCTGATTGCTAGCACAGTTCCCTCTAAGCTGCACAGGTGCACAGCTGTGCAATAACTGAAATGCTCCCGCGCACATAGCCTTCATGTCATGCAGATGGAATTTCCTTTTATATATTGTTAATATAATTTTGAAATCTGCAGTACTGTGCAAAAGTCTTAGGCACATGTAAGAAAAATTCCCTAAAGCAAAGATGCTTTCAAAAATAATGAAATAAAAATTTCTGAATATCAAAAAATAGTATAAAGAGCTGTAAACAGTAAAAATCTAAATCAAATCATTATTTTGGATGACCACCCTTGAAAACAGCATCAACTCTCTTAGATACACTGTCATGCAGATTTATAAGAAAATCAGCTGGTAGGTTGTTCTAAGCATCTTGGAGAACTTGCCACACTACTGCAGACTTGGCTGTCTCACTTGTTTCTGTCCCTCCAGGTAATCCCAGACAGCCTTGATGATGTTGAAATCAGGGCTCTGTGGTGGCCATACCATCTGAAACCATATAAAAAATCTGGGGTGGCTAAGAAACATAGAAACATAGAAACATAGAAAACCTACAGCCCAATACAGATCCTTCGGCCCACAATGCTGTGCCGAACATGTACCTACTTAGAAATTACCGAAGGTTATCCATAGCCCATGTACCTATGCAGGAGGCTCTTAAAAGACCTAATCGTATCCGCCTCCACCATCGTTGCCAGCAGCCCATTCCACGCACTCACCACTCTCTGTGTGAAAAACTTACCCTGACATCTCCTCTGTACCTACTTCCAAGCACCTTAAAACTGTGCCCTCTTTTGCACAGTGCTGTAGATCAACATAATTATGAAATACCCTGTAATTAATTATGTTAATAAATATAATCCATACATTTTCTATATAATAAACATACCACAACCTTTACTTTGAAACATTTTAGAGATTCAACGTATTTACGTTTTCAGTGTTACAAGTTACAACACTGTTACAAATTGTAACAATAACAGAGAACAGAAGTCATTGTTAATAAACTGCCAGTCCACTAAATGCCGATGCTATCTAGTCAGAACATTTTACTTTCACCATTATTTCTGTCAGTTTTTTTGACAGCCTGATATTGTTTACTTGTAGCACACACAAAATGCTGGAGGAACCTAGAAGGTCAGGCAAATGAATAGATAGTCGATGTTTCAGGCCCAAACCCTGCTTCAGGATGGAGAAGGAAGGGGGAAGGTGCCAAAATAAAGAACAGAGACCACAGAAGGAAAAATCATGAAGTTTTTCACTAATCTTCCATTGCTTCTTATTTTTATTTAAACTGAATTAAGATGTACAGAAAAAAAGTACTCCCATTTGATCCAGGCAACTATTTTCTAACAGTAGACTATTGGAACAAAATTCCTGTTGGAAAAATATATACTGTAAATTATTGAATAATAAATTCCCATGAAATTACTTGGGTGCAACGGTAGCGTAGTGGTTAGTACATTATTTCAGCTTGGGGTGACAGAGTTCGACGTTCAATTCGGGCATCCTCTGTAAGGAGTCTCTGTATGTCCTCACTGTGGAATGTTTTGGTTCTCCCTGGATGCTCTAGTTTCCTCCCACAGTCCAAAGACATACCGGGTAGGTTAACTGGTCATTGTAAATTGTCCCGTGATTAGGTTAGGCTTAAATCGGTATTGCCGGGGTTTGCTTTGGTGGCGTGACTCAAAGGGTCTATTCTGCACTGCAACTCTAAATAAATTTAAAAATATATAAAAATAAATAGATTCTGTCAGCAATAATCACAGCAAATTATATTTAAAACATCTATTATCGTTACCAGGATGATGCCAATGAAAGACTTACCAAAAGATTAGTGATCATACATTAAATACATTCTGATCGAGAACTGAAATTCAAATACCATTAGCAGCCATTGTGAATGAACTGTCAATATCTAGAGGTGAAATTCTGTTCACTAATGGTAAAAGCCTGAGAGAGTTTCAGCCATTGATTATACTTACTTACCTCCACTCATTTCATTACCTTCCTCGGTGTCTTAACTAACGAGAAACAGCTGGTTATTTTTTAAACAAGTGAACGGTGAACTTAGAAACATGGAACAGCTCAGTGCAGGAAATGGCCTCAGCCCTCTATGGTCTGCAAAGACGTAAGTGCCGCATAAAAACTAATCCAAGCTGTCTCTACATGGTCTGCATGATTCTACTCCCTGCTTGTTCATCTGTTCATTTAAGTGCCTTAAATGTTACCACCATATCTGTTTAACACCTTCCCTGGCAATGAGCTTCAGGTGTCTACCAATTTTGTGTAAGAAAAAGCTTCCCTTGCAATCTCCTTTAAACTTCTCCTTTCTCACCTTAAGCCAGGAGTTCCTAACCTGGGGTGCACAGACTCTTTGCTTAATGGTATAAAAAAGCTGGGACCCCTGCCTTAAACCAATGATTTCTAGTATGCCTTCTTCATTTCAACCTGGGGTAAAGACTATCTAACCTGTGCTGTGTTGGATGATGTGTCCACGTCTTCCACCACGATTGTTCTTGGCAAGTTTTTCTATAGGTTGGCAGGAGTTCCCAACCTGAAGTCCATGAATCCCTCAGTTAATGGTAAGGGTCTATGGCACAAGAAAGGTTGGGATCCTCTGCATTAAGGAATTTAACTTCCTTTGTATATTTTAAAATTTAAACTCTAAAGCTTTGACAGACTTTGATAGATGTGTGGTGGAGAGTATATTGACTGGCTGCATCATTGCCTAGTCTAGAAACACCAATGCCCTTCAATGGTAAGTCCTACAAAAGGTAATGGATACAGCCCAGTCCATCACAGGTAAATCCCGCCCCACCATCGAGCACATCTACATGGAGCATTGTCATAGGAAAGCAGCATTCATCTTCAGTGACCCCCACCACCCAGGACATGCTCTCTTCTCACTGCTGCCATCAGAAAAAAAAGGTACAGGAGCCAGACAACTCACACCACCAAGTTCAGGAACAGTTAATACTCCTCCACCATCAGACTTTCTAAACCAAAGGGGATAACTTCACTTGCCCCATCATTGAAATGTACCCACCACCTATGGACTCACGTTCAAAGACTCTTCATCTCATGTTCTTAATATTTATTACTTATTTATTTATTATTATTATTTTTCTTTTTATTTGCACAGTTTGCAGTTTTTTGCACGCTGTTTAAACGCCCAAGCTTCATTGATTCTATTATTATAATTATTCTATTGATTTATTGAGCATGCCCATAAGATAATCTCAGAGATGTATATGGTGACAGATATGTACTTTGATAATAAATTTACTTTGGACTTTATAAGAGCAAATACACACATTAATTATGCATTATCGATTTTTTTTTTGCATTAATTTAGCATTGCCTATTTTACAATCAGCTTCCAATTTGATGACATAAACATCAATTTCTCTAACTTCTGTTAATTCCCCCCCCCACCCACTTCTCTCTTTTTCCATTGCCCATTCTGTCTCTCTCTTAACCCTTCTCATCTCCTCACCTGCCCATCACCTCCCTCTGCTGACCCTCTTCTTTCCCCTTTTCCCATGGCCCACTCTGCTCTCCTAGCAGATTCCTTCTTTTTCAGCCCTTTACCTCTTCCCCCTATCATCTCCCAGCTTCTTACTTCATCTATTCTCTGTCATCCACCCACCTTTCACCTCACCGAGCTTCACCTACCACCTGTCAGCTTTTACTCCTTCCTTTCCTCCCAGCTTCTTATTCTGGCTTCTGCCCCCTTCCTATCCAGTCTTAATGAAGGGTCTCTGCCCAAAACATCAACTGCTTATTCCTTTCCACAGATGCTGCCTCACCTGCTAAACTTCTCCAGCATTTTGTGTATGTTACCCTGGATTTCAGTATCTGCAGAATTTGCACAGGATCGAAAGAAGCTGCAGAATGTTGTAAAATTAGTCAGCTCCATCTTGGGTACCAGCCTCCGAAATATCCAAGGCACCTTCAAGGAGCGTGTCTCAGAAAGGTGGCGTCCATTATTAAGGACTCCCATCACCCAGGACATAGCCTATTCTTACTGTTACTGTCAGAAAGGATGTCAGAAGCCTAAAGGCACACACTTAGTGATTCAGCAACAGGTTCTTCCTCTCCACCATCCAATTCCTAAATGGACATTGAACCCATGAAAACTACCTCACTTTTTTAAAATTGTTTCTGTTTTTGCACTACTTTAACTATTTAATGTACATATATACTTACTGTAATTGATTTACTTATTTATTTTTTTCTATATTATCATGAATTGCATTGAACTGTTCCCGCTAAGTTAACAAATTTCATGACGCATGTGCCGCTGATATTAAACCTGATTCTGATTCTTGTTTATAACCTGCTGTTAAAATAAATCGAACTGGTTATTCTATGTAAATTCTATAGATTTGTACATTTTTCTTGTCATATAAAAAGAAATTCCATTGATATAATGACTTTCTCAGCCTCAGGTTACCTCAAAGTGCACCATCGTCAGTAAGTGTCTTTTGAAGTGCATTCACTATTGTCTTGTGGGCAAGAGGCAACTGATTTACACAAAGACCGACAAACAGCAATGAATCAGCTTAGAAGTTGATGAACCTACATTGGTAAGGAAACTTCGAGAATTTGCTGCTTTTATTTGAAATAGTACCAGCGAATCTTTTGTGCCCTATCAATTCTCGATTTGAGCTGTTCACTGGTAAGATGGTACATCAGGCATAGTTGTCTCGATGTTATACTGAAGCGTCACTCTGAATTTATTTAATTTTACTAAATTCTTGGAGTAGCTGTACAAGGCCCTGGTGAGGCTGAACTCGGAGTATTTTGTGCAGTTTTGGTCACCTGCCTACAGGAAGAATGTAAATAAGGTTGAAGGAGTAGCGAGAAAATTTACAAGGATATTGCCAGGTCTGGAGGACCTGAGTTATACAGAAACATTTGATAGGCTAGGACTTCATTCCTTGGGACGATTGAGAGGAGATTTGATAGAGGTATACAAAATTATGAGGGGCATGGGTGGAGTAAGTGCAAGCAGGCTTTTTCCACTGAGGTTGGGTGGGGCTACAACTAGAGGTCATAGGTTAACGGTGAAAGGTGAAAAGTTAAAGTGGAACATGAGGGGAAACTTCTTCACTCAGAGGGTTGTGAGAGTGTGGAATGAGCTGCCAGCACAGGTGGTGCATACAAGCTCAATTTCAAAGTTTAAGAGAAGTTTGGATTGGTACGTGGATGATGGGGGTATGGAGGGCTATGGTCCCAGTGCAGGTAGTTTAAATGGCTCAACACAGACTAGATGGGTTGAAGGGCCTGTTTCTGTGCTGTACTCTTCTCTGACTCTATGCCTTTACAGCTTAAACCCATGGTCTGCAGCCCAAGAGGTAAATTTGCTCTCCAGTATGGTTCACTTGGTTGGTCTCTTGTCTATGAGATAGCAAGCTAGCATTTCAAATAGCATTCTAGTGATTTACCTGCAAATGTCTAGGCCAATACTCCTGTGTAATTTTGAGGGAGTTCTATATTGTCATCGTTCTGTACTTTGGACTGGGGCCATGTTTGTCCTTTGAACCTGATACAAAGCATCATTCCATCTCACGATCCTTCAGAGGAGCAGGAGCTTTTCTAAGCCAATACATTTAGTTCTCACGCAACAACACTTAAATACTTTGTTGAGTATTTGAGTTAACCCTTCCCAACCACTGAGCACATCTACATGAAACGCTATCACAGCAAAGCAGCAGCCATCATCAGAGAACCACCTCCTCCCCCCCAACCCAGGACATGCTCTCTTCTCACTGTTGCTATCAGGAACAAGGTACAAGGACTTCAGGACTAACACTGTTCGGACACAGTTACTACCTCTCAACCATCAGGCTCTTGAATCACAGGGGATAACTCCACTCATCTTCACTCACCCCAACACTGAACAGCTCGCATACCCTATGGAGTCATATTCACAGACTCTTCATCTCATGTTCTCAATATTTATTTCTTACTTATTTATTTGTTATTTAGGAACATAAAAACATAGAAAACCTACAGTACAATACAGGCCCTTCGGCCCACAAAGCTGTACCAAACATGTCCTTACCTTAGAAATTACCTCGGGTTACCCATAGCCCTCTATTTTTCTGAGCTCCATGTATCTGTCCGGGAGTCTCTTAAAAGACCCTATTGTATCTGCCTCCACCACCGTCTTAAAACTGTGCCCTCTCGTGCTAGCCACTTCAGCCCTGGGAAAAAGCCTTTGACTACCCACACGATCAATGCCTCTCATCATCTTATACACATAATTGATTATTTCCTACTTTTTGTATTTGCACAGTTTGTTGTCTTCTGCACTCTGGTTAGAACACTCTAGTTGGACGGTCTGTCATCGAATCTGTTATGGTTATAATTCTATAGATTTGTTGTGTATGCCCACAAGAAAATGAATCTCAGGATTTTGTATGGTGATGTATATGTACTTTGACAATAAGTTTACTTTGAACATTGGGTTATTATCACTTACCATTTATAGGACTTTCTAGTCACACATTAGCTTCTATATCTTCTACATTGCACACATGACTGTGCTGAGACATGTTGCATTGGCTGTTAAGAAGGTTGGGATATTCTGGATGGAGTGATGGTAATGCTATCTAAATGCAAACTTTTCCTTCTACTGAGACAGACTGATTCTAAAAGAGTTTTTGAAGAGATGTGAGAAGGAGCTTTTTTTTGCATCCAGAGAGTTGTTGGACTGTGGAATAAATTGCCATAAATGTAGGCAGGTAATCTCACTACATTTAAGCAGTAGCTGAACAATCTACTTGAATCCCCAAGGCAAAGCATGCTGCTAACCAAGGACTGGTAAATGGAATTAATATACTTGGGACTTTATTTCATTTTATTTTCTTACCTACTGCCCATTACACCGCTGGCGTTTAGAGCAGCAATGGTAGACCTCCATCTCTGTCTGTACTAGGTCATCATCACGATTCTGCCCCGGGTGTGCCCCAGGGTCCTTACTTCTGCCTCTACAGAATGGCGCCAAATTGTCTTTGGTCTCCCACATTTCCTCCGCCCTTCAGGGTTCTTGGTCTTGGCAGTGTTCGGGGCTTCCTTCATCTTGCCAGTAGCTTCCGCTCGGTTTTCACTACGGTCAGTCACGCAAGTCCCGGAGGGAGGTTCGGGAATACTGTTACACACAGATATTAGAGGATTCTTCATTGCTGTTTCCATAACAGTTTCATTTTGGCCAGCCAGGGTTGTTAGCCCTGAACCTGGAGGACTGGTGGACCACTCTTAGTCTGGCCTCTACCCTTTGACCTGTTTGGCATGGGTGACCCTACCAAGAGTCAAAGTGTAAAGCCCTGACTCCAGCCGACATAGCTCTCCAGGTCATTGAGGCATACATGCTCCAAACCCTATGACAAGGTTATGGTCCTCTTGGAGGTTCATTTTATTTATTTTATATTTTTAATTTAGAGAGACAATGCCCTTCGAGCCCCAACATACAGCAACGCTCGACAACCCCACCTAATCACGGGACAATTTGCAATGACCAGTTAACCTACCTGGTACGTCTTTGGTCAGTAGGAGGAAACTGGAGCATCCAGAGAAAACCAACTCATTCAGAGGAGGACATACAGAGACTCCTTACAGAGGATGCTACGATTGAACTCTGAACTCTAATGCCTCGAAGTGTAATTGCGTTGTCCTAACCGCTACGCCACCTTGTTACCATGTTACCATGACACTTTGATACTTGACAGCCAGTATGGGCACGGTTGTTCAAAGAGCCTGTTTCTATGCTCTATGACTCTAAATACCAGCGGCAAACCTGCAAATTTTTACATTGCTTTTGATATTTACTTTAAAGATATCGTTGAGATAACAGAGTGCAGTAACATAACTGTGATGAAGCAAGCGATTAAGAACTGCAGACCTAGGGGATTTTTCGGACCCCCATTCTGTTTCATGCTTCGGTGAAGAAACAGCGGCAGTAGGATGTAAAGGACTTCTTTGACAGTCTTGTAAAATGCAAAACATTAAGTTGACTGGTGTAGTTTACTACATTGAACAGAGTTTGTCAACAAGCAAGATATTTTAGCCTTTTTTTACCAGGGGAAAAAGGGCTTGAAGTCGTACTTTTTTTTTGTCTCCCTTTTCCATTTCTACTACAATTCTCTCTTCCATTAGTACTCAATGAAAAGTTCTGTCCAAATCAAGGGTATTTTCAAAGGGTGTGGTGCCCATTTTTGCCACATAACAATTTTTAGCATAGGTAGTGAACACATACACCCCCTAATGGCCTTGCAAGTGATCTAAAAGGTGAATCTCAATGTTCCCAAATCTTAAACAAGGAGGAAAAAAATGTATAAATTTACTTCACTGTAAGTTGGCAGCTTTTTGACATATTTACTGGAATTCTTTGAGAATATAATGAGTGCAGTGGATAGAGGGGAACAAGTAGATCTAATATACTTGGATTTCCTGGAGGTCTTCAATAAGGTGCATAAAAGATTTATCCATAAATTTAAGGGTGCAGAGAGTTGGGAATAATGCATCAACACTCATAAAGGATTGGTTTGAAAGCTTGGCAAGGATTATTCGATTAATTTACTTGGCTACATCTAATGAATATCTTTCTTTAATTTCTGAATAAAAATTATTATTGAGTAAAATGGCTTGCAGAGCTGAAATTTATTGGAGTGAAAGTACTATCTCACTGGTTTATATGTTCCTCCAAGCCTCTGCCTATATACCACAGCTGGTTTAAGAAGAACAATTTAATAACTATTGTACAAAGGAGTGGACATAAAGGATGGAAAGATTAACAAATGTGGATAAATAAATATTATTTATGGATGGAGTGGATGTTTCTTTTAGTGGCGGAGTCTAGAACCAGAGGGCACAGCCTCCAAATATAAGGACAACCCTTTAGGACAGAGATGAAGAGGAATTTGTTTAGCTGGAAGGAAGTGAATTGATAAAATCATTGTCACAGATGGCTGGGGAGGCCAAGTCATTGGGTATATTTAAAGCAGAGGAAGATAGGTTGTTGAAGTTATGGAGAGAAGGCAGGAGAATGGGATTGAGAGGGATAATAAATCAGCTATGGATGGAATGACTTAAATCTGCTTTTATGCCTTTTGTTTATGGTCTTAATTATTGATATTCATTTATTTAAAATAGTCAGACGTTGTTTCCCAGATTCAAAGAAAATCACGTGTAATCTTTGGGATGGGGATTTATCTTGTCCTGCAACACACACTAGGTACTGGAAGAACTCAGCAGGCCAGGCAACATCCATGGAAAAGAGTAAATAGTCAACGTTCTGGGCTGAGACCCTTCATCAGGGCTGAGGATGAGCCAGCAGGTCTACAAGTAGATGATGGATGTAACATGAGCGTAAGGAAGGACAAGCCAATGGTTGGGTACAAACGTAGACAGAGCAAAGAGTTAAGTTGTACCACAGAGGCAAAATTCAAAAGGGTGAAGAATGCAGGACTGAAAGTGTTGTATTTAACGTAACATTCAGAATAAGGTGGACGAACTCGTAGTGCAATTAGAGATTGGTCGGTATGATGTTGTGGGCATCACTGAATCGTGGCTGAAAGAAGGTTATAGCTGGGAGCTTAACATCAAAGGATATACTTTGTACTGAAAGGACAGGCAAGTAGCAGAGGCAGTGGTGTGACTCTGTTGGTAAGAGATATAAGTACATCTTTAGAAAGAGGTGACATAGGGTCAGAGAATGTTGAATCTTTCTGCGTAGAGTTAAGAAACTACAAGGATAAATAATATAATGGAAATAATGTATAGACCTCCAAATAGTAGCCTGGATGTAGGGTTGAGATTGCAAAGGGAGCTGGAAAGTGCATGTAATAAGGGTAATGTCACAATTGTAATGGGGGACTTCAATATGCAAGGGGATTGGGAAAATCAGGTTGGTGTCAGATTGCAAGAGAGAGATTTTGTTGAATGCCTACGAGATGGCTTTTTAGAGCAGCTTGTGCTTGAGCCTACTTGGGAAAAGGTTATCTTAGATTGGGTGTTGTGTAGTAACCCAGATCTTATTAGGGAGCTTAATGATAAGGAACCCTTAGGAGACAGTGATCATATATGATTGAATTCATACTGCAATTTAAGAGGGAGAAGCATAAGTCAGATCTATCAGTATTGCAATGGAATAAAGGCTATTACAGAGGCATGAGAGAGGAGCTTGCCCAGGTGCGTTGGTGGAGGATATTGGTGGGGATGACAGCAGAGCAGAGATGGCTGAAGTTTTTGGGAATATTTCACAGGCACAAGATAGATATGTCCTACAGAAGAAGTTCTCAAATGGCAGGGGTAGGCAATCGTGGCTGACAAGGGAAGTTAAGGACAGCATAAAAGCCAAGGAAATGCCATATTAGATAGCAAAAGTGAATGGGAAGTTGGATGATTGGGAAGCTTTTAAAATCCAACAAAAGGCAACTAAAAAAGCTATAAGAAGGGAAAAGATGAAATGTGAGAGCCAATAATACAAAGCAGGATACTAAAAGCTTTTTCCAGTTATATAAAGAGAAAAAGGGAGGTGAGAGTTAATATTGGACCACTGGAAATGATGCTGGTGAGGTAGTAATGGGGGACAAAGAAATGGCAGATGAACTTGATAAGTACTTTGCATTTGTCTTCACTGTGGAAGACACCAGCAATGGGCAAGAGGTCCATTAGTGTCAGGGAGCAGGAGTGAGTGCCATTGCTAATACAAACAAAGAAGTGCTAGGCAAACACAAAGGTCTTAAGGTGGATAAGTCACTTGGACTAGATGGACTACATCCCAGAGTCCTGAGAGAGTTTGCTGAAAAGGTAACGAGTGCATTGGTCATGAACTTTCAAGAATCACTTGATTCTGGCATGGTCATGGAGGACTGAAAGATTGTAAATATCACTCCACTCTTTAAGAAGGGAGGAAGGCAAAAGAAATAAAATTATAGGCCAGTTAGCCTAAACTCAGTGGTTGGGAAAGTGTTGGAGTCTATTATTAAGGATAAGGTTTCAGGGTACTTTGAAACTAATGATAAAATAAGTCAAAGTCAGCATGGTTTCTGTGAGGGGAAATCTTGCCTATCAAATCTGTTAGAGTTCTTCAAGGAAATAACAAGCAGAGTAAACAAAAGAGAGGCAACGGATGTGATTGACGTTGTTTTTCAGAAGGCATTTGATAAGGTGCCACACATGGGGTTGTTTAACAATTTAAATTCCTATGGCTTTACAGGAAAGATAATAGCATGGATAGAGGATCGGCTGACAGGCAGGAGGCAGCGAGTGGGAATAAAAGGGGCCTTTTCTGGTTGGTTGCCGGTGACTAGTGGTGTTCCTCAGGGGTCAGTATTGGGACTGCTGCTTTTCACATAGTTTGTCAATGATTTGCTAATGGAATTGATAGCTTTGTGGCCAAGTTTGTGGATGATACAAAGATAGATGGAGAGGTAGGTAGTGCCAAGAAAGCAATGTGATTGCAGCAGGACTTAGACAAATTGGAAGAATGGGCAAAAATGTGGAAGATGGAGTACAGTGTTGGGAAATGTATGATAATGCTTTTTGGTGAAAGGAACAATAGTGCACACTATTATCTAAATGAGGAGACGGTTCAAACATTAGAGGAGCAGAGGGATTTAGGAGACCTTGTGTAAGACTCCTAGAAGGTTAATTTACAGGTTGAGTCTGTGGCAAAGAAGGCAAATGCGATGTTGGCATTTATTTCAAGGGAAATAGAAAATAAAAGCAAGAAGATAATGCTGAGGCTTTATGGACACTAGTCAGGCCACATTTGGAATATTGTCAACAGTTTTGGGCCCCGTATCTCAGAAAGGATCTGTTGTCATTGAAGAGAGTCCAGAGGAGGAGGTTCTTGAACATTCTGGGAATGAAGGGGTTAACATATAGGAACATTTGGCAGCTTTGGGCCTGTACTCACTGGAATTTAAAAGAATGGTGGGGGGGGGGGGATCTCATTGAAACCTACCAAATGATGAAAGGACTAGATAGGGTGGATGTGGAGAGGATGTTTCCTATGTTGGGGGTTATCCAGAACTAGAGGACATAGGCTCAAAATTGAGGGGCGACCTTTTAGAAAAGACAAAAGGAGGATTTTTTTAGCCAGAGATTGGTGAATCTGTTGAATTCTCTGCCACAGACTGCAGTGAAGGCCAAGTGCGTGGGTATATTTAAGGCAGAAGGTGACAGTTTCCTGATTGGTCAGGGCATCAAAAAGATATGTGGAGAAGGCAGGTGAATGGGGTTGAGTAGGATCCGAGAACAGCCATGTTCAATGGCAGTGCAGACTTGATGGGCTGAATGGCCTAATTCTGCCCCTATGTCTTATGGTCTTATTGGGTCTGGAAAGCAAGAGGAGAAGTTAGGGAGGGGGGAGAAAGAAGAACAAGATGATAATTGACAGGTGAAACTGGGAAAGGGGGAGTGGGTGAAGTAAACAGCTGGGAAGTCGATGGGGTAATGAGATAAAGCGCTGGAGAAGGGGGAATCTGATAGGAGAAGACAGAAGACAATGGAAGAAAGGGAAGGAAGAGAAGCACCAGAGGGTTTTATTTTGTTTTTTTATAATTGGTAAAGTTGCAATGTTTCTCATTAAGGTACTTCAAAATTCATTTGTGTAGCATAGTGCACCACATCTGAGCGATTCCCAAAAGAATAAATTTAGTTTGGATCTGAAGTGATAGGCCTGTTAATGAACGTGAGGCCCATTCATCCTAGAGTTCGATTGAATCACGGTGTTAAGTGATGATGTTTTGGTCAGCAGATAATGGGGCGAGTGGAAAGTAGGTGGGATGTGAAGCTGTTGGTCCAAGGTGCTTCGTATAAGAACCCTTTACCATTTTATTCCTCGCTGTGGAATTATTCTCCAGCTACTAACAAGTTCCTATTAGGAAGAGAAGTCTGTATGTGGGCTTCAGCTGGAAAGTATTGAAAAAAAGCCTGTTTGAGGGTTTTTGCATAATCACCTACAGTTTTGTCCAATGCAGAGGATAGAGATCAGTTAAAGATCTTCCAACTAGCTGATAAATCATGTTTGTTCAAAAATAACTGAAATGTACGCCCTTCTTTTCCTTTAAAAAAAATTAAACAAGCAGCAAAAGATTAGAACAGTGATTTGGAAACCACTGGATAGTCAAATACCAATTTAAAAGATAGCAGAAACAAACCGCAGCAAATAAGTGTGCATAGCTAATTTGTTTGCTAAATGTGCAATTCGCATTTTTACATCACACAGACATCCTCGCTCAATATATTAACTTGTATTTTTCACCTTTAGTGTTACTATAGTTGCCAGATATGCATGATTGCTTGTTACCATCCTGACTTGCACCTGTGATATTCATGGAAATGAAATTCAGTCAGACAGACAGACTTGACCAGTATCCATCCCACAACATTCAGCAAAGTTCATATTAATTTGTCCATTTTATATTTCTATGATAACAAACTGATTGTTGACTTCAGAAAGGGTAGAGTGAGGGAACACACAAACCAATTCTCATAGAGATATCAGAAGTGGAGAGAGTGAGCAATTTCAAGTTCCTGTGTCTATATCTCTGAGAATGTAACCTGGTCCCAACAATTCGATATAGCTATAAAGCAGGCATGACAGCAGCTATATTTCATTCGGAGTTTGAAGAGATTTGGCTTGTCACTCAAAACACTTGAAAACTTCTACTGATGTTCTGTGCAGAGCATTCTAACCGGCTGCATCTCTGTCTAGTATGGGGAGGGGGCTACTGCACAGGATTGAAGTAAACTGCAGAGAGTGGTAAAATTAATCAGCTCCATCATGGGTATTAGCTTCCATAGTTTCAGAGACATCTTCAAGGAGCAGTGCCTCTGAAAGGTCTCCCCACCACCCAGGACATGCCCTCTTCTCACTGTATAGAAGCCGGAAGCCACCCACTCAAGGATTCAGGAACAGCTTCTTCCTCTCTGCCATCCAATTCCTAAATGGACAAGGAACCCATGAACACTACCTCACTGCTTTTTTTAAATTTCTGTTTTTCCACTACTTATTTTAATTTAACTATTTAATACACAGATTCATACTGACTGTAATTCAGGTTTTTTTCTGTATTTATCATTGTATTGCATTGAACTGCTGCTGCAAAGTTAACAAATTTCACAACATACGCCTGACGAAGGGTCGCGGCCTGAAACGTCGACTGCGCCTCTTTCTAGAGATGCTGCCTGGCCTGCTGCGTTCACCAGCAACTTTGATGTGTGTCCCATGATATTAAACCTGATTCTGATTCTGAATAATTTATTGCAACATGTTAATTAGGAAGGTGCCACTCATCTATAGAGCTGTAAAATAAGTGCTCACCTTATAAACTTTGCACCATATATATATTTAAACATTACTTAAACAACTCGCAAAATGCTGGAACAACTCGGCAAATCAGGGAGCATCTATAAACAGTCAGGGTTTCCAGTCGTGACCCATTTGCTGTCTCTTAATATGTTGTATCATCTCTTTATATAACTCTGTTGGGTGGCAGCCTTATCCTAAGCAGGTTTAAGTACTGAGACAAAATTACAAGTGCAGTTTTTGGTTTTATGCAAGGACAATTTCCAGCAAAAAAAACATTAAAAATTGTATGCTTTTATACTGTTTAGTTTTGGGTGGTGGGGTGGAGATACGTCTCTACCGAAGGAAATGTAAGGCACTCCTTCCATCTGCCAGCCGGACAAGGAGTAGCCTCCATTCAATGAGATAATAGCTCATCTAGCACAGACTGAGTTCTTCCTACTTGCCTTTTCCCCATAACCTTTAACTCCCCTGCTATGCAAAAATCTATTGAACTGTGTCTTAAATGTATTTAATGACATAGCCTCTACTGCTTCCTCAGACAGAGAATCCTACAGATTCACTATGCTCCAGGAAAAGCAGTTTGTCCTCTTCCCTGTACAAAATCTATTTCCTCAGATCTTGCGGCTATGTCCCCTCATTCTAGTCTCACTCACCAATAGAAACAATTTCACTATCTATCCCATTCATAATTTTATATGTTTCTATAAGATCTCTTCTCATTCTTTTGGGTTCCAGCAAGTTAAGTTCCAGGCAATTCAATCTCTCCTCATAAGCTAACAGCTCCATCTCTGGAATCAACCTGGTGAAACTCATTGGCACTGCCTCCAAAACCAGAATATCATTCCTCAAGTAAGGAGACCAGAACTGGACACAGTACTCCACATGCAGCCTCACTGGTACCCTGTACAGCTGCAGCATAACCTCCCTGCTCTTAAGTTCAATCCCTCTGGCAATGAGAGACAATATTCCATTTGCCTCCTTGAAAACCTGTTGCCCCTTCATATCAACCTTTAGTGACTCATATCCAAAAGCATAAAACCATAAGCCATAGGAGCAGAATTAGGCCATTTGGACCATTGAGTCTACTCCACTACTTCACCAAGGCTGATTTATTCTTCTCCTGCCTTCTCCCCATAACATTTGCCACACTTACAATTTCAGGGCCTATCAAAATCTGCCTTAAATATACACAATGCCCTGGCCAATGCAGCCATCTGTGGCAGCAGTCTCAAGTGCTCTCAAGTCCTTCTGCAAACAGTATGTTGCAATCCTTCACCATTTAAATAATAATCCCGGTACCACTCATGGTAACAATGAGAAGAAGGCATGTTTGAGTGATGGAGGTCCTTAATGATGGATGCCACCTTTTCAAGGCATTGCTCCTTGAAGGTCTCCAGGATGCTGGGAAGGTCAGTGCCATGGTAGAGCTGACTGAGTTCACAACTTCCTGCAGCTTATTTCAATCCTGTGCAGTCACCCCCTGCCCCTCCCACACAGCCAGTTAGAATGCTCTCCACGGCACATCTGCAACAAGTTGCGAGTGTCTTTGGTGACATTCCAGCTCCTAATGAAATATAGCTGCTCCAGCAGTGCTTTTTGAGGCTCAGTACTCTGCTCTTTCAAAAGGGTCTTAGAAACCTACCGTCCTTCAATCTCTCTGCACCCTGTATGGTTCCCATTTTAGGTGAATGTGGGGAATACTCTGGCGGGTTGGAGTTATTGTACATCTGTACCAAAAGAGGTATAGTACTCTCCTTCTCTCTGCTAGCCTGCAGGTCACCCTTGGGCAAGGTGTAGCACCTGCTTAGCCCCCCCACCCCCTGATCAGGGTCATGTGAAGCCATGGGAGAAGGTATGAGCAGCTGGTGCATATCGCAAGTCCTGGTTACGCGACCACTGACGCCAGGCATGCAATCTCCGAATAGCATTGATAATGGCTGGGGTCACCCGTCTTGTAAAGGCACTGCCCAGAAGAAGGCAATGGCATATCACTTCTGTAGGAAAATTTGCCAAGACCAATCAACGTTATTGATAAGAGCATGATCACCTATGTCTTAGAACATGACACATAATGATGAGGATGAATATGGGGAAGTAAGATGGCAAGTAGACAGAATTGTTTGGGTTATAATAAGGTTCAAAGACCCAAACCCTCTCTATTTTCCTTCTTATCAGCTGAAGGATAAGCAACATAAGGGTTGCCTGTCTGTTCTTCATGCTTAGTTTTGAAAGTTTCATTTGATCCTTCGGTTTCTGTGAGAAGGCAGTTCCACATTCCCTCTATCCACCTTTACTCACACCTGTAGGTACATTTCAAAATAATACAAACTTTCTATTTGCTTCAGAAGAACAAGAAGTAAAGCCAAGTGAACTGAAATACAAGAAGCAGGTGATGTACACCTGTGTAAATGCGTGTGTTTGTTCCCCCCGAGAAATAACGATCAAAGGTTGCTATCCCACAAACTTTATAATAAATACTCGTGGCTTGTTATTATAGAAAGTGTATGGTCAAGTAATTAACCACAGCAATACAAAATTATGCAACAAATTTATTTCTTCAGGTAAACTTACAGCCATTGTAATCTATTGCTAAAAGTTCAATATCTTCAATGTTGTAATTGCATAAGCTATCTTGAAACTATGATTTATTACTCTTAATTAAATATTGCATCCCGCACCATGTGGAAGTGATTTTCCTTTATTTTCTAAGGCTGACTGTTATGGCACAGAATTAGGGAAATATTTAAAGCCACAGAAGATTCTAAATTCATGTTTCAGCCTGAATGAAGGAAGCCTGCATGTTTTAGATTTTAAACACAAGAAAGTCTGCAGATGCTGGAAATCCAAAGCAACACACACAAAATGCTGGAGGGACTCAGCAGGTCGGGCAGAATCTATGGAAATGAATAAACAGTCAATAAACAGACCATTCTTCAGGACACAGATTTTTATCTAAAACTAATTTTTATTTAATCTAGAACTTCCGACCATTCAGGGCCATCTACCCGCCTCTCGCTTGCTGCTACCTGAGAAAGTCTCTGTGTGTGACGGTCACTCTCTCACCGCTCCCAAGGGAAGGTCTTTGCATCTGAGTGATTTCTCTCCCCCTCGATGCTCTCAGTGAACGAGGCTGGAGCATGGTTTAATCGACGTGGATTGTAGATTTGGACTCTTAATTCAGATTTATGAGGTGATCTAGTTTCTAGTTCTAGTTCTGGTCGCACTTTATTGTTACCACTTTTGGGTGCTTTTTGAATCAGGACAGCTTCCAGAGAATGAACACTGAGCTGAAATGTACTGAAATGTGCCTTTTGATTTTGTGTTTCATATTGTGTTTTCACTTTTTTGGTTGCTGTTTGCATGATTTTTTGTATGGGGGAGCAGTTGATTTTTTTGTGAACAGGCTGATTCCATGGTTCGTTGTTTCATGGCTGTCTCTAGGGAAGATGACTCTATCTACTGCATACGTCGGCTGGCGGCGTCGCGGCATCAGGACCGGACATCGAGGGGAAATGGTCCCAAGTTCGAATCTGGCCAGCTGCTTGCAAGCTTTCCATCTCCGCTGGGTTGACCATTGAGCTCGCAACTCAGCCTCACAAAGAGCGGTCAAGTGCTACAAAAATGGCAAAAATGCTGCCCAATGCGTCACAAGACGCAAAAAGGAACAACTTTGATAATAAATAATAAATGAACTTTGAATCTTTCAGCTATTTGAGATTTTTCCTTAAAGAGTGAATCCCTATTGACTTAATGAATACTTATTTTCTATAAAAGTGTGCCCTGTATCCTCCTTTAGGTGTCTGGGTACTTAATTGGCTAAAAGTTTATTTTTCATACATGCAGACTCATTTTAAGCATTCTCATGCCAACTGCCAGCTTGGTAGTTGTTTTTACACTAAAGAAGACAAATCATGCCACAAGTTGCTGTGTAAGGCTGATCGAACTCTAGATATGCCAAATCAGATGTCATCTATACAACTAAGGCCACGTTCATGAAAAATTTAACATGAACCTTCCAAATGAAGTACCCAACTGAAATACCGATTGCTTGCAGCTTTTCAGGTGATTGATTTGAAATGGTGTTGATTGTCAAGTGGGGTTGAGCTACCAGAGCAGTAATGTCAGCGATTTCACAACACATAGCAGATGAGCCTACTGAGATGGAGCCTACATACTGGGAAGGATGAGCTTAGGCTCTGCACTGAGCTCAGCGCAAAGTTGAAACTGAATGCTCATTAACATTTCGTGTGTGCACTCTGACAGCAGTTCACTGTAAATAACCATTAGCCTTCTGTAGTAGTTTGTTTGGTCATCTTTCCAAGTCAGCTCGCAGAAGAGCACCTTTTGGGGTGTTGGTACTAGGGTTATTCTTTCAGCCTGTCTTGGGTGCAGACTACTTGAGTTGTATGTCTCATCATTTGCATACACTACTCTCAGTAGCATGCACAGTCCCAGTAAGCTGATCTGCTAACAGTGAGTGGCAGGATGAGTGATGGTGTGGGACCTCTTTCCTATACCTTGTCCACCAAGAAATGGGAATATCTGAGTGTTCACTCTAGGAAGCTGCTGACACCTGTAGGATGACCCAATATCAATCAGAAGTCACAGAAGAACTCCTGGTATTGAATAACTTTCTTTATCATTCATTAACAGTGGCCAGTAATTCATAAAATCATCATCATTATGTGCCATGGGCAGTCATGGTCTTCTCTCTGTTTATAATCTGCCTGAGGGCTGATCCCCCTTCATACTGTTGTTCTTATTCTTTTCTCTTTCCATGACCACGATCGTTCTTGGCAAATTTTTCTGCAGAAGTGGTTTGCCGTTGTCTTCTTCTGGACATTGTCCTTACAAGATGGGTGACCACAAACATTATCAATACTCTTCAGAGATTGTCTGCCTAGTGTCAGTGGTCGCATAACCAGGACTTGTGATCTGCACCGGCTGCTCATGCGACCATCCACCACCTGCTCACCTGGCTTCACATAACCCTGATCGAGGGCGTGGTGCTACGCAGGTACAAAACCTTGCCCAAGGGTGACCTGCAGACTAGCGGGGGGAAGGCGCACACTACATGTTCTTTGGTAGAGACGAAACTCCACCCCGCCACCCTATTCATACAATAGGACTCAGTAAGTGTGTACTCAGGCTGACTAGAGCACAGTTAGTACTGACTGATCGCAAGTTTCATTCTCCATCATCACAATGAATTTTAGTGATATCTTTCCCCAAATCAAGTGGCCACAAGGTAATTACATATCAGTTCTATCAATTTTGGTGTACCATATTACCTTCTATCAATGTTCACTTCAAAGTGTGATCTAGGTCCAAACTGGTACAGTATCATTGATCCACATCTTCTCAAAGACGGCACACAGTAGATTCATGAAGTTATGAGGTTGTACAGCATTGAAACAGATTCCACTACATCCACACTGACCTTTTTACCTACCCACACTAACCTCACTTGCCAGCATTATAACAATAATCTTCTCTGGGATGCCTAAATGCCTCTTGGACATTGTGCCTGATTCCATCACTTTCTCAGAAAGTTGATTTCGGCTACCAAACACCCTTTGTGTAAAAATATGCAGCACTTCAGATTAATTGGATGGGTTTATGGAGAGGAGAGGTTTAGAGCAGGGGTTCCCAGCCTGGGGACTACAGACCCCTTACTTAATGGTATTGGTCCATGGCATAAAAAAGGGTTGGAGCCCTTGGTTTAGAGGGATAACAGCCTCTATCAGGGAAATGGGATGAGTTCAGTGAAGCACGTAGGTCAGCATGGATGAGTTGAGCTGAGCAACCTTCTTCCATGCTTTCCATGCTGTATAACTCAAAAAATTCATCCCCTTTAAAACTCTTTTCTCTCACCTTAAATCTATGCCTTCTAACTTAATGATACTGCAACCGTGGGAAAAAGGTTCTGACAATCTTCCCTCATAATTTTATAGACAGTCCCCTCTCAATGTTTTTTGCTCCAGGGAAGACAATTCTAGTCTATCCAAACTTTCCCCATAACTGAAGTCCTCCAGACAAGGCAGCATCCTAGTGAACATCCTCTGGATTCTCTCCTGTGAGTTCATAACCTTCCCAATATGTGGCAACTAGAACTGCACAGATACTCCAAGTGCAGCCTAAATAGTTCACTTGAGCAGCGAGAGAAAACCACATTTGTGTTTCAAAACGCTAGGTCTTGAAATCCTCAGAATCAAAGTTTGTGCAGATTGTGCGCTTGAAGGCAAGGGGGGCTATTGAATCCTGATAGATCTCCAATAAACTGGCAGCAATTCAGCTGAGAAATCCCCTGTGCTCGTCACTGACTCGAGTGACTGAACTCATGTGTTTCTTTCATACCTTATGACAATTGTTGGTTTTACTGGTGGTAAAATTTGCAATATTTTCTCTTGTTTGCAATTTTTAAAATGTTATGAAATAGCAGCTGATTTTGAAAGAGTGAAACATTAGCTTGTGAGAACCAGAACATACATTAGTTTCTAATGTAGACGACAGTGGAGATTATGGACATTTAATCTTCACTTCTGTGTTTAACATACCTCCTGCCATTACTGCTGGTTAAATGCTAGTTTTCTAAGTCAAAGTTGAGTTTGTTATCAGATGCACACATACATGTATGCACCACAGCAATGAAAACCATACTGCAGCACCATCACGGAAATGTAGCATCAGATAGATTCACAAGAAAACAATCAAATAAACATATAAAAGAAAGAGCACAAAAAAGAACTGTTGTGCATTTAGTATTTCAGTAATACTTGGGTAACCTTGAATGTGTGTATATACATACATACATACATACATACATACATACATACCTAGATACATACATATGTAATTATATATTTATGTGAAAGAGATAAGAATGCTAAATCAACCTATATATACAGTATATATAGTATATAGGTTGATTTAGCATTCTTATTTGTTTCAATAATTCTTACTTAATGGACTTTCTACTTAATGTCCATTACACTGCTACTGTAGTTCGGGTTGGCTACTTGGAAGTTTGATTGATCGTGAGCTTGACAAAATGTTTGCAGTCGTTTGGCTCCAATCGAGAAGCCGTCTTCAGTGTGCATCTGGGGGTGTATCCTCAGTATGCCAGCTTATATACTCCTCCGGTTTCCCACTGGATATTAGTTAGACACTGTGATCTGGTTGGCTGGGTCAAACCACTATGAGTGGTATAGCTAACTGTGTAGAGTGTGTTCTGGGACCATGAGAGATTGCGTGAGATGTGCATTCGCAGGAGTGTGAAATTGCTCACAGTTTCCACTGCTGTGCCACCGATGTAAAAAGGACTGTGAGTTGCCAGAGTTCTCTGAAGTCGATAAACATCTCTTTTGTCTTGTTGACACCAATGAAGAAGTGATTTTCCTCGTACCTGGCCTCTGGCTCTTCCACCTCCTCTCCATATTCTGTTTCATCATTGTTGGTGATGAGCCCCACCACTGAAGTCCCATCAGTGAAGTTGATTATTCTGGTGTTTGGATATGCAGCCACGTGTGATCAGAGTGTATGGCTATGGGCTCAGCAAACAAACAAGAGAGGCACCGTACTGAGGGTGATGAGAATGGAGAAGCAATTGTGCATCTTGACCATCTGAACTCTGTTTGTTAGCAAGTCCAAACCCTAGTTGCACAGTGGTGTGTTCGGACCGAGGAGCAGGAGATTTTTCACCAAGGTCTATGGGATGTTAGTGTTGAATGTCAAAATGAAATCCAGAAACAGTATTCTGACGTAAATGTCCTTGTTTTATAGGTGTGTCAATGCCAGGAGCATGATAGATGCTATGGCTTCTGTCGTGGAGCAGTTCTGTCAGTATTCATATTGGCGAGTGTCCATTGTGGCACGAATAGAGTTTTTGATATTCAGCTCACTTCATAATGATTGGCATCAGTGCCACCGGGCAGCAGTCGTTTAGTTCTGAAGGTGTCGAGTTAATATGTGGGTGGCAGGGTGGAGCTACGTCTTTATCAAAGGAGGTGTAAGGCGCTCCTTCCCTCCGCTAGCCTGCAGGTTGCCTTTGGGCAAGGTGCAGCACCTGCTTAGCCCCCCGATCAGGGTCACGTGAAGCCATGGGAGCAGGTGGTGGATGGTCGTATGAGCAGCCGGTGAATATCACAGGCCCTGGTTATGTGACCACTGACACCAGGCAGACAATCTCTGGAGCGTATTGATAATGGCTGGGGTCACCCATCTTGTAAAGACACTGCCCAGAAGAAGGCAATGGAAAACCACTTCTGTACAAAATTTTTGCCAAGAACAATCATGGTCATGGAAAGACCATGTCATGCATGTCATACAACATGGTACATGATAAACAAAGGGAGTTTATATAATATTTATACTACTGGAAGGGTTGCTGGAAAGCAGAATGGCTTGAAGTCAAATAATTATTATATGAACTGTGGACTAATATAAGCATTAACACAGCAAACTAATTCATTATGGTCAGGGAACTGTATCTCAGTTCAATCTCATACTATGGGGGTGGGGTGGGGGTTGGGGAGGGTGAAGTAAGAAGCTTAGAGATCCTGCAAAAGGCAGGATCTTCCGGTGGCCACCCATTTCAAATCAGCTTCCCATTCCTATTCTGACATATCTGCCCATGGCTGGCTTCACTGCCACAATGAGGCCCAACTCAGGCTGGAAGAGCATCACCTCATGTTCAGTCTGGGTAGCCTCCGCTCTGATTTTCTCCAAATTCCAGTAAGTACTTCCCATTGTCCCCCTTTGCTCTTTTTCCACTCCCCACTCATGTTATCCTCTCAGCCCCTCCCTGCTTTTCACCTGTCTATCAGCTCCCCGCTCCTTCCCTTTCTCTCATGGCCCATGATGTCTCCAATGATAGTTGAAGTATGAGAAGCAGTTGGATATATTATGGAACTATGAGATAAATCAAAAGAATATATACGTACATTGAAATACAGCAAGAAAATCAGAGTCTTGTATGACTGTGAGATGTTGGTACATTGGAAACAGAAGAATAAATAATACAAGATTTGAGTGAATTGAGTCAAGAGGTAGATACAAGTTCCTTTCGGAAAATCAATGCAATTCAGTTTAAATCTGCAATGGCACAAATGCGTTAACTACACACGTGATATCTGCACACATGTGTACAGTGTAGTTAGTAAGATGAAACAAAGCAGTTGCACTTTTTCTAACAGCTCTCTGTTTCCTCCATTTCGGCATCGCTCAGATCTAAAATAAAGAATGCGTGCACATACATTACACTCTCCAATCAGGGGCCTTACAACCAAACAAAACACAAACAAGTTAACACCAACCGTGCAGTGTTTGCAACAAATCCATTAGGTATTTCTTCTTACTAGTTTAACAAGAAATAAATAAATTTTCCATCCTAAATTATAGAGATTATGTATTGCTCTTACAGTCGACTTCTTAAAGTACTGTCATTTCAAAAGAAAAATTTAAAAAAAAACAAAGTGTATCTTGGAAAACGACAAATAAATTGTCTTAAGTTTTAGTGACATTAACTGAAGGAAAGTACCTAAATATTAGGCAGTGGTTTTAGCCCCCATAGATTCCCAGGAGGAAAATCAAAATACATCGAACATAGAAAGTCTAACAGTACAGTACAGGAATAGGCCGTTCATCTGCTAAAGTAAATCTTCAACGAACCAAGGGGCACATCAGCTTAGCACAAAACATTCTGCTTCACACTCCTAATCTGCAGTGTATGATTTCATTGTAAACTTTGAATTACTATTTTATGATCTGAGCTCAGAATATAGCAGAGTCGAAAGTTGTTGAATCAAATGGAATTCTAATCGAGATTGTTTTGAAAAACCTTCAACGAAACTGCCGAAGATTGAGCCCGAAAATTCTTATTAGAACAGGAAGTATCAAGGGCACCGGTCTTATGCTTATTTTTAAGTTCTTAGTGAATTCAGTCCATTTTAAGTCTGTTGATGCAGAAAGTTACTCACATGCTATCAGTGATGATTTAAGGTGAAGTGAGGATGTGGTCTCAGTTGTGCGATCAACCAATTTACCAGCAAGACTCGGTTTCCCAGGAGTCCTCAAAGACTAGTTTTATTTCCCAGAGACATTGAAGAATCTTTGTAAATAAAATCTTCCCTTACTGGGTATTTCTGATGCATCGCAGAGCATAACACAGCAACAGACAGGATATGAGGGTGCTTCTTGTAAAAGATGAAATCTGTTCTTGCATTAGTTTCTGTCACATCTTAACCTCCACTTTACAACCCAATTCCAAATCACCTTTATAGTAATTTTAAAAAGTACAATACTGTTGTCACTGTCCATTCAAAAAACTTAAAGAGAAAACCATTAAATTATCTAATGTTCATTTTAATTAATTTCTCTGGGTGTTTGGATAGCAAAATGCATTGAGATTACTCAGAAAGAATATGTTTGCTTCATATGGAATGTGAGCATTCTCTGAAACAGTGTAGGCTTAAGTGGATTGGTATAGTAACACTCACAACATACTGGAGGAACTCAGCAGGTCGGGCAGATCCGTGGAAACGATGAGTCAACGTTTCAGGCCGGAACCCTTCATCAGGACTGTAGGGGGAAGGCGCCTCTGCCTACATAGGGCCTCTTCTCCTTCCCCCTACAGTCCTGACGAAGGGTTCCGGCCCGAAACGTCGACTCATCGTTCCCACGGATGCTGCCCGACCTGCTGAGTTCCTCCAGTATGTTGTGAGTGTTGCTTTGACCCCAGCATCTGCAGATTATTTTGTGTTTACGATTGGTATAATCATTTTCTGTAATTATTTAGGATAATATCAATCTTTTATTCAAGTCTCCATGCAACATCAGAAGGTACAAAGGAGGAAAGTGAGGAAAATAAAGTTGGATTAGGGTACATTGGTGATTAATTGGTGATCAATGGCTGAAAGAGCTGTACCTCTGCCCTGAGATTCTATTATTTTGGAAGAATGAGTAGCTCATTTGTAGGGCTGCTTACTGTGAGTACATAAGGGCTGCTTAGTATGTTATTTTCTTAACAAGGCTTTTATCAGCAAAATGAGATGTAGTAAGTGTGACATTTGCAGGATGTTTACATTATGAATAATTTACTTTTTTTTTAGTTAAAGTGGTACACATTAGAAACCATATACTGCTCTCCCAGCACTACTATGCAATCAAGTTGACTTTCATTTGTCCTTCTGCTTCCACAATTATCCAGAACAACAACATGGGCCATTGTGGAGACAGAGGTCCTCACAATGCTGAAGAAGTCTCCAGACAAGCACTTGAGAAGCCAAGGCAATGGACCAAGTGTTGGAAATGGGGTGAACATAGATGCCACTTGATCAGCAGCATGGACAGTGCAGACCAGACGGGCAGCTTCTGTGCTGTGAGTCTGAAATTGAGAGAAAGCATAAAGGAGATTCAAAGGATCCTATTGTTGATATGTGGAGTCGAAACCCTGCTTCAGGACCCAAAATGCTGACAATTTCTTACACCCCTGCTTGATCTGCAGAGTTCTCCCAGCAAATAATTTGTTGCTCCTGCAGTCTCCAAAAAAAAATCCATCGAATGGGGAAAGAGTTCTTACAGAAGAGTGGTTCTGTCAGAAAAATGAAGGGTAAAATTAGCCATGGAGACTAAGGTATTCAAAGTGTGCTTCATACTAGTTTTTACCAGGAAAAAGGAGTCTTAACAAAAGAACTTGTAGTTCAGTTTCAGAATGGGAAAAGAGTACAAGAAAGGCTAGATGTCCTTAAAGAGAACAGGTCATTTGGTTGGGATGGCATGCACCCTCAGCTGTTGAGAGGCTCTGCACATGTAGTAATCTTCCAAACATCTCAAAATTAATAGGTTGACTGAGAACTGGAACTGGAACTAGAGCTAAAGTAGTTAAGGCGCCCAATGGCGACTCCTTTGTTTGCATCTTCGAAAACAATTCTATTTCCATCCTTATTATCTCTAGTTTTCCCTTCCAGGGTTCTTTTGAAGACACTGACCTGGAGTTACACGCTGACTACGGTTCTTTGCGGGAAAGGGACCCGCTCTTGGGGTTCCACGATCGGCCGTTATTCAGCATGCCAAAGGCTTGGCCTAAGATTTCGGCACGGATTCAGAAGCCTGGGATCTCAAGGAGACAGGCGGATCAAGGGTCGGTGTCGCCACAGGAGACCCGTGTGTTGTTGGGGGAGTCAGAACATTTGTGTGTGCTTGGGGACCCATGATCTTTGTGATCTCCAGGCACAGAGCTCAAAAAAAACGACATAACGGACTTTCAACATTGCAAACCAGCGAGTTGTTTGTTATGTCTCCCCACTCGTTGGAAAATGGAGTCACCTCTTTCTCCCTTATTAGGAGAGAAAGAGCCTACAGCATGTCGAATTATCGGGTGAACAATGTAGTCTTTGGGTTAACTGCAAGTCTGTGTCTTTGCTATTTCTTTGCTCATACTTGAATGCTAATAGCGGGTGTGCTTTATTTTTTGCCGGTGGGGAAAGGGGGATTGTTGCTCGCTGCCGCTTACGCGCGGGAGGGAGGGGAGATGGGGGGGGATTTTGGGGTTCTAACATTTAACTGTCATTCATTCTTGGGGCACTCCTCTGTTTTTGTGGATGGTTGCGAAGTAAAAGCATTTCAGGATGTATATTATATACATTTCTCTGACATTAAAAGTACCTGTGAAACCTTTGTCTAAAAAGGATGTAGTGATAACTACCCTCCAAGAGAACCACAACCTTGTCGTAGGGTTTGGAGACTTGCGTGCCTCAATGACCTGGAGAGCTGTGTTGGCTGGAGTCAGGGCTTCATGGTTTGGCTCTTGATAGGGTCGCCCATGCTAAACAGGTCAAAGGGTGGAGGCCAGACTAAGAGTTGTCCACCGGTCCTCCAGGTTTGGGGGTTCAGCTCAGGGCTAACAACGCTTACCAGTTAAAGAATATTGTTACAGAAACAGCAATGAAGAATCCTTCTACATCAGAGTGCGACAATATTCCATGAGTCTCCACCTGAAACTTGCATGACTGACAGTAGTGAAAACCGAGAGGCAGCTACTGACATGATGAAAGAATTCCTGAGCGCTGATAGAAATGGGGGTCCTTCAGTACTGCCCTACTCACCAGTAGCATAAGGGGCAGTAACTACAGTCAGCTTAACATTGATTGTGGAGAAATTGTCACCTGGATAAGTGTTGATTAATTAGCAAAAGCCCACATAAGCTGATGAAAGCAATTCCTCTCCAATGGAAGGTTTTTAATAATGAAAAGGATGATTAGGGAAATATGGAATGCTGGAGGAATTCAGCAGGTCAGGCAACATCTATGGAAAAGAATAAAAAGTCTTCAACCACAGTTCTGGGTGGCACATTCTAGGAAAGATGTAAAGGCTACAGAGAGGGTGCAGGAGAAACTTATTAATATGATTCCAGGGATTTTAATTATGTGGGTAGACTGGAGAAGTTGGGATTTTTCTGTAGAACAGAGTAAGTTCACAGTCCAAAGTAAAACTGTAAGGAGATCTACCAGAGAAACTGGTTTTATTGGCAGAAGGCCAAGAATCCAAGAACACAAAACAAAAATGATTGCATAAACAAAACTAACCTGACAATATTAATTGAAAATTGGCTCAAGATGTTTTACCTTGGAAAAAGAAATATTGAAAGTAAGAACAAGACTGGGCGAATGCATTTCAGATTTGCTCCACCAGTGTTTTCTTCCCATATTCATAGTTTCACATTTGGAAAAATTCTGTCAGAATGTAACTAGTGTAGAATGACTCATCTTGCTCTCAACCTTTGCTCTCCAACACTCTCAACACACCCATTTTTCAAAGCTATAGGTTTTTTTTCTCTCAACAGTTTAAGCAGATAAATCTAAAAATGGATGATAGCTAAATGAACTACTAACCCCTTCATTTCTGAATCTGAACATGAAGAGAAGATTTAATCCAGGAAACCCAGCCCTGAGTAGTTACAGTGACTGGTGACCTGAACATATAGAAACATTGGAAGATGAACTTTCTATCAAATGATGATGTTGTAACAGGGGTGATTCTGTGTCCAAATGAGAACCCATCAGCAATGAGAAATGTAATTAGAAAACCAGAAGATGTATTCAGACAAAATCCCTCAATGTGAAGAGTAAACATTTTAAGGCTTCTTTCTTTATGTCACAGCCCTGTATTAAACTATGGAGTTGGTCAGGCAATGATTAATTCACTTCAGTAATGATTAGCTGGCCTGTGCACACACTTCAGTCTGCCTCAAAATAGTATCACAAACAAGAGAAAATCTGCAGATGCTGGAAATCCAAGCAACACACACAAAATGCTGGAGGAACTCAGCAGGTCGAGCAGCATCTATAGAAATGAATAAACAGTCGAAGTTTCGGGCCAAGGCCCTTTGTAACATGAATGCTGCCTGGCCTGCTGAGTTGCTCCAGCATTTTGTGTGTGTTGCTCAAAAATAGAATGTCCAGTTGAGGGCTAAGACCATGAAAATCAAAAACAAACAAAATACTGGAAATCTGAAATTCAAACAGAAGATGATGGGAACGTACAAGCAGCGTCTGTGGAATGAGAAACAGAGCTAAAGTTTCAGGCTAAAGACCCTTCATCTAGCCATTCGGCCAAATCTATGAACCATGAGTCACTCTTGGGAATGAGTCGAGACTGAACGATAAAGTATTTTTCTGAAAGATGTTTCGTCATGAAAGAGGAAGAATGAGGCCTTTCTAATACTGCTGCTGGAAAATAAAATGCCATATAAGAAGTAATATATATTTATATATATAATAGTGAGGTCATGGTGATGGGCTCATTGTCTGTCCAAAACCCTAATAGTGAAGGGAAGAAGCTGTTCCTAAACCACTAAGTATTCTCTTCAGGATCCTAGAGGTAGGGCAACTCTGCGTGCAGCTCCAATGGGAGTCATCAGATATTTCAGACCAGGTACAACAGGTATTAGTACGTTTGCTCATGGTCGAAGTCTTCACGTGCTGATAATTGCTGCAGAAAAGAACAGCTTCTAGCTAAACAACAAAGCTTAAGAGTGCATGTGGCTTACGTGTGGGTGAGCATGTGTGTATGAGCCTTTTAGCATACGTGAATGCGTTTGTGAGAAAGGAGGAAGGAGAGCGCGAGAGAGGAGGCACGGTGAAGTTGAGAAAATTAAAAAGTGAGAAAATGAAAGCCAGCATTTGAAACAAATGCCTTTTACTGTTTACATTATTATTTTGAGTCAGTTTTCCAGAGTGGGTAGAGACTTCTCCCTTTGGTCTTTTTTACAGCATTCTGCACACATCTTCGGTCACCTTGTTTTTCGAAAAGTTGGAAGATTTCCTAGTATCAATAGCTTGAAATGACTCAGCCTCTGAATTACCCATTGTCTCTGTTTAAAAACATTTTCTCCTACTCAAAACTTCTTTCCCTCTTTCCTATACCTAGGAAGCTCAGGACAACATTCCCCTAAAAATAGCTGTGTGAAATCCTGAACGCAAAACTAAGAATACATTGTGGTAGTCTGAAGCCTTCTTCTATTGTATGATTTTATATCAAATACTCAGGTGTAGTTATTTTGTTTGGAAAATGCAAAATTCACTTGGCAGAGATGGGAATTGGAGCTAGAACTCTCTCAATAAGAGAAGGATCACTTTCATAAGGCATCACACCAAATTACTAATGAAACTGATCTTTAATGACTCATAGATTCAATTAGCAGATATTGTGCAGTATAAAATGCATCATCCTCAACCACAAGATTTTTTTTAGTGTAGTCAAGATCAGTTAAAAATGAGCATTGTAGAAAAGGCTATAAAAGCATTGATCTGGCAGGCGATCATACAGCAACACAAAACAGGTAGCCTTCAATGCAGCAAGTGTCCACGGAGTGAAATGGCAGAACTCATTGACGTTCAAACCATATTTATCGCTACAAGGCCTATCTGTAGAATGATCAGAATGGAAACATGAGGTTATAAAAACACAGTTATATGACCACTGTGAACAAGGCAGCATTTTACCACTGAAGACAGTCTGCTGTTTATAAAACAGTTCCTTTTTTAGTTAACTTTGTTTCAAAAGTCTCAGAAAGCATCTACTCTTCATGTGAACTGCAGAAGTAAGAGTTCTTTCAGACGCAAACTCAACTTTTCTTGGGACCAGTGAGCAGACAAGAAGTATCAGAAATCAGAGTCATTCTCACGTAAAGGAGGCTTCCGAAAGCCACCAAGCGTCTATTCTGCTGCTAAAACGGAAGTGTCTAGTGGGGATAAGGAAGTCATTGGTTTTTGATGGCCATCAGAGTGGTTTTCAACTTCTCTCACATCGCCATGACTGCGCTGTACACTAAAGTTAATGCGTGAGAAAGGATGTGAAAAAACCTGTGAAAGTAAATGAAAGCATTTGAGGGAACTAGTCTTATTTTTTAACACTCTTTAACATTAAAAGGCAGTGTTTGAACTTTTCACTGGGCAGAATGATTTAAGTCAATAACATTGAACATATTAACCATCAGAACTCTGAATTATGCCCTGTCATTTCTCCGACAGGCTGATCAACCCAAAGCATCTCCTCAGATATTGACGCTAGTTGGAGATGGTTACTTCCGCTTAGTTTTCAGACTTCTCATCAGCCAGAACTGTGATGGCTGCTCTGCAATTCAGCAAGAAGTTCTAAGAAGTCCGAGCACGAAATTCCTTATCAAGAAAACTTGGTTATCATCTTCGAATTCCTTCCTTTTCCTATTTTGTTTAAAACATCCCAGTTTCATTGCAGCTCCTGACTAAGATAGTGACTCATTCCAACATCACAGCATCATTTGGCCCCAGGAACTCTACAAGTGTACAGCTGCTCCCGGAAATCTTTCTTCTTTGTTTAAGGGAATTGGTTAATCACACAGCAGCATGCTAGCGTAGAGGTTAGCACAACAGTTTACAGTTCCAGTGACCCAGGTTCAATTCCCACAGCTGCCTGTAAGGAGTTTGTATGTTTTCCCCATGACTGCGTGGGTTGGTAGGTTAATTAGTCATTGTAAATTCTCCTGTGGTTAGGCTAGGGTTAAATCGGGGATTACTGGGTGGTGCAGCTTGAAGGGCTGGAAGGGTCCATTCCACGTGGCATTGCAATAAATGAACTAATTAATTGTTGCAACTGGGACCAGGAACTAATGATGTGCGAAATATGAACAGCAACTGTCTTAAACTTTTGTTATGCCTCAAGGATGAGAATGCTAATATCCTCCAGCACTGAGCTACCTGTGTGTGAAATGTACTATACAGTAGTTCTGATTACAAAAAAATCTAAGCTGTTGTTTGTGAAGAATTGGGGCAATTAGCAGCTAACCGATTATACTTGTCCAACTCAATTTGATTAAGACTTAACTGTTATAACATGGGTAACTTACTTGGGCCCTCAGCTCCCAGTGGAGCACAGGCTGTCATTGACCTCCCGTCTCCATCTTCCTCTGAAGTCGATGGTATAGTTGGAGTTCATCAATGCTTCTGCAACCCACTGTACGGGGGATTGGTCTATACAGCTCCACCAAAGCTCTGTTGGCCGGCCTTACCCATTTCCACCTCTCATGACAGGGTTGGACTTTGAGAGGCATAACATGATTAAGACTGAACTTATCCCACTTAGCTATGTGCTGTCTGCAAATCTGGGTATATTAGAGTTAATTCTCTCATCTAAATCATTAATACATTACAATGTGTCTTGTGAATAGCTGGATTCCAAGCTCTGGCCTTAGCGATGTACAGTTAGCCACTACCTGCTGTTTGGGGAAAAACATGCTTATTCCTACTCCTTATATCCTGTATCTCGTCCATTTAATATTTCAGTCATATTTGAGCAACACACAAAGTTAGACTCACATTTTGGACTCCCATGTCTTCCTTTGAATTAGTTTAATGTTTTGCAGTTACAAAACATAATGCTGTCTATCAAGCAGTTCTCTGTCTAAGTCATTCTCCTACCTTCATTCCTAGTTGCTGTCATTTGCAACCTTGAATGTGGGACCTTATTGGAAGCCTTCTGAAAATTTAAAAGCATTACAGGATTCTCATTCATCTTTTCCTGCTGATTTTACCCTCAAAAACCTTCCATGGGTTTGCATGATTTACCTTTCATAACTGACTCTATCCAATGCTGTCCCTGTTATTACAAGATCTATGCTATTACATTTCTTATCTGAGCGCCAGCATTTTCCCCACTTCCAGTATCAGGCTCATGGGCCTACAATTCTGTTGTCACTCTCCTTCCATTAATTCCAATAATTACCCTCAGGTCCATTTGGAACTGTATTAGAGTCTATAAAACATTGGGATAGGTCCAGCAAAATACCTATTTATTTATGGATTTACTTACTTGTTTCGAGATACAGCTTAGAACAGGCCCTTCCAGCTCAACAGGCCGCACTGCCCAGCAACCCGCCTATTTATCACAAGACAGGGTGGTGGGGTGGAGATACGTCTCTACCAATGGAGGTGTAAGGCGCTCCTTCCCTCCGCTAGTCTGCAGGTCACACTTGGGCAAGGTGTAGCCCCTGCTCAGGGTCATGTGAAGCCATGGGAGCAGGTGGTGGGTGGTCCTATGAGCAGCTGGTGCATATCACAAGTCCTAGTCATGTGGCCACTGACGGCAGGCAGACAAACTCTGAAGAGTATTTGTAATGGCTGGGGTTACCCGTCTTGTAAAGATGCTGCCCAGAGGGATGTAATGGCAAATTACTTCTGTAGAAAAATTTCCCAAGAACAGTCATGGTCATGGAAAGACCATGATCGCCCATATCTTACGAGATGGCGCATAATGATGATGATGAATCACAGGACAATTTACAATGACCAATTAACCCACTAACAGGTACGGACTTTTAGGTCCACTTCCATCTGCACTCTGGTATATAGATCATCAGGCCCTACGATTTATAGGCCTTCAACCTCAGAGTTTCCCTACTAATTTCAGTTACCTCCTCACTCTCATTGGACCCTATGTCCTCCAATATCTCTGGGAGATTATTTTCCTTTGTTTGTTGTCTTCTGCACTTTGGTGGAATACCCTAGAAGGGTGGTCATTCATTGATTCTGTTATAGTGACTATTCTATAGATTTTTGTTGAATATGCCCACAAGAAAATGAATTTCAGGGTTGTATATGGTGACCTACATGTACTTTGATAATAAAATTGGCTTTGAATTTTGAACCTTGAAATGGTCTGCTACTTGTTCTCTTTCAGTAAAGTGACAAGTTGTTATCCAATGATCTTTAACTTCTGATGGCCATGGTTCTACCAATTTTCCCATAATTCTCTCGCTTAAATCGGGGGTTCCCAACTTGAGGGCCACAAAACCCTCGGTTAATGGTAGGGGTCCATGGCATAAAAGTGGTGGCAAACTCCTGGTTTAAGTGAATATGTTTTACTTGTGTATTAATTCATTCAAAGTGATCCAATACCTGATTTCTGTTAAATCTTTGAACACAGTTTCTTGATCTATCATAACCAAATCATGTATCATGCCTTCATAGTTACACAGAGTTAAGACCCTGGTTTTGGTTTAAAGTAACTAGTTTTCAGTTTTATACAAATGTAGGAATTGGCACCGCTATACATATTAGATTAGATTATGAGAACACTTTTATTGTCATTTAGAAATGCATACATGCATTAAGAAATGATATAATGTTTCTCCGGAGTGATATCACAGAAAACAGGACAAACCAAAGACTAACACTGACAGAACCACATAATTATAGCATATAGTTACAGCAGTACAAAGCAATACCATAATTTGATGAAGAACAAACCATGGGCATGGTAAAAAAAGTCTCAAAGTCCCCAAGTCGATCGACTCCCGAGTCCCCGACAGCGGCAGCAAAAGGGAGAAACTCCCTGCCATAAACCTCCAGGCACCGTCAACTTGCCGATGCCTTGGAAGCAGCCGACCACAGCCGATCAATGACCTTCAGAGGTTTGCCTCACCAAGGACGTACTTGTAACCTTGCCTGCCCTTTCCAACATCAGGGCCACCATTACATCCCTCAAAAATGCATCATCCATCATTAAGGACATCACAATCAGGACATGCTCTGATTTCACGATGAGTAGTTTCAAGTTCTTTAGTATACACATCACCAATGATCTTACTGGACTGTGGGGCAAAAAAAGCACAACGGCCTCTCTTCCACCTCAGGCGACTGACAAAGTTCGGAATGAGCCCCATCTCCTAAAAACCTTCTACAGGGGCAACGTTGAGAGCATCCTGACGGGCTGTATCACCGACTGGTACAGGAACTGCACCAATCTTGATCGCTGGGCACTGCAGAGAGCGGTACGGACAGCCCAGCGCCTCTGTGGATGTGAACTTCCCTCCATTGAGGACATGTATAGCAGCAGGTGCCTAAAGACAGCCTGGAAGATCATCGGGGGACACCAGTCACCCCAAGCATAAACTGCTTCCGTCTGATGAAAACGGTACCACAGCATTAAATCCAGGAACAACAGGCTGCGGGACAGCTTCTTTCTACAAGCCACCAGACTTATAAATTCACATGTCCGTACATTGCAACGGAGTCATAACGCAAGGATTTTTACTCCCTCATGCTATGAGATGGATGTAAGATTTAAATAAACTCAAATTAAAAATTCAAATGTTATTACGTTCCGGGAGGAGGTACTGGAGCCTGAAGATGCACACTCAATGCTTTAGGTACTGTTTCTTCCCCTCTGCCATTAGATTTCTGAGCAGTCCATGAACTCATGAACACAGACTCACAATTGTGCTCTTGTTTTGGATTATTTATATATTTGTTTATATATTTCTTATTGTTATTTATAGTCATCACTGACAGCGTAGAGTCGCTCATTACAGCTTCTCAGCTGCGTTGGACTGGTCATGTCACAAGAATGAGCGATGATCGTTTAACCAAAGCTGTTTTCTGTGGCTAGCTACATGAAGGAAAGAGGAAGCATGGTTGGTAAGAAGCTGTACTACAAAGACGTGCTCAAGCCCTATATGAAGAACACTGACATGAACATCAGCACCTGGGAGAAAGGTGCTTTGGACAGAAGAAGTTGGCTCTGCGTTGTCAAGAAGCCAATGCCAGCTACCGAGGAGAAAAGGCAGAAGAAATATGAAGCAGGTCATGAATGCAGACATTTGGTGCTAGAGCAGTCAAATCACAAATGCAACCGATGTGGGAGACAGTGCCGATCCAGTGCTGGTCTTGTGGCCCATAAACGTGCCTGCAGAGGCTAAACTCTCAGCACAGTCAACATCGAAATCGATGGACAGCCGAAGAAGAAGAAAAGTAATCTTTAATGTCTTGCACCCTGCTACTACCAAAAAACAGATTTAATGATATATATCAGTGATAATAAACCTGACTCTAATTCTGATATTTCAGATAATGACTCAACTCTTTCAGGAACCTGACCAGAAGGACAGGACTTGATTGAAAGAAGCCACATAAACCTAAATTATCATTAAATTATAATTAAAATAAAACACTCTCTCTGTGCGTTATTAGTTAATAATCAAAAAATTAGAGCAAAAGATTGTGGTATAGATGAGAGAGCTTCCCCACATCTTCCCCCCATCCCAGCCACCCACAACTACCAATATTTCAAAGGGAGAGTCTCATTCGCAATTCCCCAGTTTGCTCTTCCATTTCCGTAAGTCACTGTGATTATGTTTGCCCCCAGTTGGCCGAGCAGAATGAGTAGATGATACCTACTTGCAAAATAGGGCCTTCCAATGCCGGCAGACAATACAGGAACTGAAGTAAGGACTATGACTATTGCTATTACTTCAGCAGCAAACTTTTTTGGGATTTTATTCATGATACTCATCCAAAAGGGAGATACATCACTGCCAAAGGAGGTGTAAGGTACTCCTTCTCTCTGCCAGCCTGCTGGTCACCCTTGGGCAAGGTGTAGCACCAGCTTAGCCTCCCCGATCAGGGTCATGTGAAGTCATGGGAGCAGGTGGTGAATAGTCGTATGAGTAGCTGGTGCACATCACAAGTCCTGGTGATCCAACCACTGACGCCAGGCAGACAGTCTCTGAAGAGCATTTATTGGTAATGGCTGGGGTCACCCGTCTTGTAAAGACACCGCCCAGAAGGCGGAATAGCAAACCACTTGGCCAAAATTTGCCAAGAGCCATCATTGTCACGGTTAGACCATGATCCCCCACGTCATGCAACACAACACATAATAAGTAAATAAATACTGAATCTGCAGGTGGTGTGGTAATGTGGCAGTTAGTGTAATATTATACAGCACCCACAATCGGGATTCGATGTTGTCTGTAAGGAACCTACACCTTCTCACCGTGACTGCGTGGGTTTGCTGTGGATGCTCCAGTTTCCTCAAACATACAGTCCAAAGACATTTGGGTAACAAACTGTGGGCATGCTTTGTTGGCACCAGCAGCATGGCAAAACTTGTGGGCTGCCCTCAGCTCACCCTCAGACTGTGTTAGTCGTTGATGCAAACGACGCATTTCAAACTTCGGAAGTACAAATTAAAAAGTAAATTGTATTATCGAAGTACGTATCAGTCACCATATACAACCCTGAGATTCATTTTCCTGCAGGCATATCTAGCAAGCTTATAGAATAGTAGCTATAACAGGACCAATGAAAGATCAACCAGAGTGCAGAAAACAACAAACTGCGCAAATGCAAATGGGAACAAAAGCAATAAATAACAAGAACATGAGATAATGACATAAAGAGACCTTAAAGTGAAATCTTAAATCTCAATGTGTTGGTTATCTCCTTTTGCTCAAGATCCTGATGGCTGTGGGGTAGAAACTGTTCTTGAACCTAGTGGTGCAAGACCTGAGGCACCTGTACCTTCTACCTGATGGCAGCAGTGAGAAAAGAGCATGGCCTGGGTGGTGGAGGTCTCTGATGATGGATGCTGCTTTCCTGCGATAGCATTTCATGTGGATGTGTTCAATGGTTGGGAGGGCTTAACATGTGATGGACTGAGCCTCTTGTAGAATTTTCTGTTCACTATATGATTTGATAATTCATTGTACATGTGACAGATAAAGTTAAGTTTTATGCTTATTAAGGTAGCCCCAAAATTTCCAAACTTCTTATTTCAATTGAAATCCATTCTTACAAGCTTAGTGAAGTTAACAGGATTTCTGGGCAATGCTAGTCAATGCGAGGGTCCACAGACCCCTTGGTTAATGATAGGGGTCCATGGCATAAAAAAATTTGGGAACCCTTGATGTAATGGGATGTTGAGCTTTTAACATGAGGTTTGAAGGAAATCAGAAAATCATGCATCCAAGTCAGCAGATCATGTACTTTTTTTTTGTTCATATGTTGGATTAATTGATAATTTTGAGAAGTGGTCACTTTGCTACCAGCCACCAGTTTAAAGACCCTTTTGGTTTCTTGTATGCCCATGCTAAACTTTAACACAATCATAAAACCCTTATCCTATAATAATTGCCCTAGCCCTGACAATCAGTTGGGAATGCAAATTAGTTCTCTTCTGGATGTACTAAACGTACAATGCAGACCAAAGAGCAGATTGCAGATTTCAGAAAGGGTAAAACGAGGGAACACAAACTAATCCCCATAGAGGGATCAGAAGTGGAGAGAGTGAGCAATTTCAAGTTCCTGGGTCTCAAGATCTCTGAAAATCTAACCTGGTCCCAACATAATTGATGCATCTATAAAGAAGGCAAGATAGGGGCTATAATTCATTAGGAGTTTGAGGAGATTCTGTACTCTCCAAAAACACTCACAAATTTCTACAGATGTACTATGGAGAGCATTTTAATTATCAGGTATGGTGGGGCTATTGCATAGGATCAAAAGAAGCTACGGAAAGTTATAAAATTAGTCAGCTCCATCATGGATGCTAGCCTCCATAGTATGTAAGAAATCTTCAAGGAGCAGTGCCTCAAAAATGCAACGTCCATTATTAAGGACCCCCATCACCCAGAACATACCCGTTTCCCATTATTAGCATCAGGTAGGAGGTACAGAATCCTGAAGGCACACACTCAGTGATTCAGGAACAACTTCTTCCTCTCTGCCACCTAATTCCTAAATTGACATTGAATCCATGAACACTATTTCACTTTTTTATTATGTTTGTTTTTGCACTATTTTTAATTTAACTATTTAACATAAACGTACTTTGATTGATTTACTTTTTTTCTATATTATCATGTTTGGCATTGTACTGCTGCTGTCTAAGTTAACAAATTTTATGACATTTCCGGTGATATTAAACCTGCGTCTGATTCTGAAATCTCTGTGTGTCGAAATTTGCTTCAGAAATTCAAACAGTCTTTTGAAATTAACTTTGGATATTGACTTCAAAGGAACTGAATTTAGAAACGGAATTCAATGCGAATAAATTAGCACACAGAACCGAGGGCAGTTGATTACCTACTGAATTTCTTATACACCAAACATCAGGGGCCATTTGTGAAGCTGGTAAAAAGGACACATTAAATAGCCTACGGTGAATATGTAGTGGATACCACAAATATTCAACGAAAGATGCTACCACACAAGCCACAGGCTACAAAGACAAGGCAGAGCTGTGTTCAAATAATGATTAAAATGTGCTCGGCATTAACACGCTAGATCTCACTAAACTGAAATTCAGCATGGACAGAAGGGATTCCTAGATGTATATCTGTATTATTCCAACAGGAGAAAATAATGGACTTACATTATAATCAGTCTATCATGACTTCAGGATGCTTTACTAATCGTCAGAGAAGAAATCAAGTGACAGTGAGACACGTATCATAGAAGAGTTAGGACAAGGAAGCCTCGGGGTCAGGTTGACACTTGATACAGAAATTCATTCAGTCCCGTTCTCTTACTCTTTGCCCTTAAATTCACAGATTATGACTAAGACGAGTGGGCTAATTTTAAGTAGGATTGGGGAAAGCATGGGGGGGGGGGAGGGTTGTCAGAAGTAGGGGTTTTTTTTGCACAGAGTGTTGGGCGTGTGGAGATCCCTGCCACTGGTGGTGGTACATTGCGATCATTTAAGAAACTCTACGATAGATACATGAATGATAGAAAAATGGAGGGCAGAGTAGAAAGAAAGGGTTAAAGTTGGTTGAACAACATCGCAGGCCAAACAGCCTGCTCTGTGCTGTGCTGTTCTATTATTTTCCTTTAGATTCTTATCTAGCTTCCTCAAGACCAGAGGTTCCCAGCCTGTGGTCCACAGTCCCCTTGCTTAATGGTATTTGGCCCATGGCGTAAAAATAGTTGGGAACCCCTGGTCTAGATGGTCTTGACTGATTTTGTTTCTAGCTTCCATTCATGCAGAAATCTCCAGCTCACAGCCACCCTCAACATCCCCTTTACATATTTAACCCTAAGTTTAATCTCTTGACTCTTTGGTCCTTGAAACGCCCACTAATGTGCCCTCACAAGCAAGCACCAGGCCTTGGCTTGGCTGTTGGTGAGAGGGGCCTTCACCTCCGTGCACAGCTTGACCCTCAATCCTACTGCAAGCTGTGCTGGAGGTGAGATGACCATGAAAGTGGCGTCTATTATTAAGGAAACCCCCTTCACCCAGGACATGAACTCTTCTCATTGTTCCCATCAGGAAGCAAGTACAGGAGCCTGAAGGCACACACTCGATGATTCAGGAGCAGCTCCTACCCATCTGCCATCCGATTTCTGAATGGACATTGAACCCATGAACACTACCTCACTCCTTATTCATTTCTCTTTTTGCACTACTTATTTCAACTATTTTATATATATAATCCATTTTTAAAATTTTTATCATGTCTTGTCACTTTATTAGATACGCCTGTACACCTGCTCGTTAATGCAAATATCTAATCAGTCAATGATGTGGCAGCAACTCAGTGCATTAAAGATTGCAGGCATGGTCAAGAGGTTCAGCTGTTATTCAGACAAAACATCAGACTGGGGAGGAAATGTGTTTAAAGTGACTTTGATCGTGGAATGATTGTTAGTGCCAGACAAGGTGGTTTGAACATCTCAGAAGCTGCTTATCTCCTGGGATTTTCACACACAACAGTCTCTAGAATTTACAAAGAATGGTGCGAAAAAAAAAAAATCCAGTGAGCGTCAGTTCTGTGGGTAAAACATCTTTTTACCGAGGGCGGTCAAAGGAGAATGGCTAGAATGGTTCAAGCTGACAGGAAGGTGACAGCAGCTCTGCATACTGCGTTACAACAGCAGTATGCAAGATAACATCTCCGTATAACATGCCGAAGCTTGAAGTGGATGGGCTACAGCAGTAGCCTAATAATGTGGCCACTGAGTGTATGCTTCAAGGATTACTCCCAATTACACATACTGAGACAAATATTACCAGCTGATCAGTGGTGGACATGCTTCCATCGCTCTGAAACTCATAGGCGTTTCGGTGCAAAGAGAGATATCTTAAAGTGGATGCTGCCGATTGGCGTATTCCAGGAAAAGTTGACAAAGGATACACTGAGGTTCAGCGCACCCACCACAAAGTCTCTGTGGGGAAGGACCAAATTCTGTGGTCCAGCTGCCACTGGACTCTATTGATGCTTCTCTAATGCGTCACTGATGCATGTTTCCAGAGCAAGTATTAGTGGCATAGAAGGATCACATTGGCTCTCTGGTACAATAAATGTAGATGAAGATATGCCTCATTTGTAGTGATTTTATTTCATGCAGAGATACAGCACAGTAACAGCCCCCACCTGTTACAATGGGCCCATCCCATCCAATTACACCCATGTCACCAATTAACCTACTAACCCATATGCCTCTGGAATGGGTTTGGAAACCGGAGCACTCAGAGGAAACCCACATGATCATGGGGAAAGCGTACAAACTCCTCACAGCAGTGGAAGTGAATCCGGGTCACTAGCACTGCAACAGGGTTACACTAACCACTGCCACTACCACGTCGCCCTATCTGTTTACTAAATACTTTCTGTATACTTTATGAATGAAGTATATTTCTGGGGAAAAAAAGGCATTAAGTTATATTTGCCCTTTTGCTCTTGGGGTCCTCATACGCTGGTGTCAAAGGGGCGGCACATAGTGTAGTGGTTAGCACGGTGCTTTACAGTACAGGTGACCCAGGTTTAATTCCTGCCACCAGCTATAAGGAGCTTGTATGTTCTCCCGGTGACCGCATGGGTTTCCTCCGGGTGCTCCGGTTTCCTCCTACAGTCCGAAGACGTACCAGTTGGTAGGTTAATTGGTCTTTGTAAACTGTCCTGTGAATAGCCAGTATTAAATCGGGGGTTGTTGTGGAGTGCGGCTTCAGGGACTGGAAGAGCCTATTCTATGCTGTATCTCAATAAATAAATAAAAATCTCTACTCTCCATTTTCTCACAGATTCTTTAATCTAATCTTACAGGTGAAATCTTTCTGTGTAGTCCATGAACATCCCAGAACCGGTGTTTGGTTACCGGAATCTAAGTGCCTGCCTGTAGAGTGAGGGGAGGTTAATTTGTAAATAGTAATCAACCCTCTGGGTGGCAGGGTGGAGATCTGTCTATACCAAAGGAGGTGGAAGGCGTTGTTTCCCTCCGCTAGCCTGCAGGCCACCCTTGGGCAAGGTGTAGCATCTGCTTAGCCCTCGATCAGGGTCATGTGAAGCCATGGGAGCAGGTGGTGGATGGTCATGTGAGGAGCGGGTGCAGATCACAAGTCTTGGTTACGCAACCACTGACACCAGGCAGACAATCTCTGAAGAGTATTGATAATGGCTGGGGCCATCTGTCTTGTAAAAACACTGCCCAGTAGAAGGCAATGGCAAACTACTTCTGGAGAAGTATTTGTCAGGATCAATCATGGACATGGAAAGACCATGATCGCCTATGTCATACAGCATGGTCACATTACAAACAAATGAATCAACCCTGCCAGACCTGAGAGACTGTGACAAGACAGAGATCAGTCACAGTGCTCATCCTCACTGCTAAGTAGCTTGCAGTAACTTTTCTTGACTTTCTGCCAGCTTGCCACCCGAGTCTGAGTGGACTTCTGACAACATGGGCAGGCATTTAACCAAAGAACAGCTTTCTTCTTTTCTGGGAACTCTGACTTTCTTCTGGATGGAATGATGAGCAATAAAATGTACTTGCACAAATACAGATTAGAACCCTCAAGCTGAACTCCTCTGTGGTCGGTCCCAGGCCTGGCTGCAAAAGTAAGAGGCTTTGGAGTTAGCAGCCCCATCTCATAAAAATCCAGAGGTACAGAAATGCCGACAGAAGCTCCAAAGATCTCATCCCTGGATGAGAAAAGATCTTCACCTGGAAGTCGTATGAAGTCTTGTGGTGAAAGCAGAAGCTGATCAAACTTTGGCCCAGAACTGAAGACTTTGGGGCCTTAAAAAGAATTAGAAAAAGACCCTCATATTGCTCAGTAACGATGAGTTAAAAAAAATCATATACTTACTGTCATAGCAGCACAGAGCTTAAAGAAAATTTGCACTTTCCTCGTGGCAAACATTGCTGAAGTACAAATAATATTTTTCTTCCCACTCAATTCTAAATCAGACTTCTCAAAACCACTGAAAGTATTAACTTTGGCCTGAACACAGATAATTTGCTCATGATCACACAGGGTCCAATCAGGTAAAGTGGGACCACAGCGCTGACTTCTGTATCAGCTGAGATTCAGGTGGTAGTACTCCTGCCGAGGTTAGAAGGGTATGGGTTTCGAGTCCCACTCCAGGGGCTTGCGCAGAACATCTAGGCTAATGCTCGGTGCAGTTCTGAGAAAAAAACCACACGGTTGGAAATGTCATCTTTCAGATTAGATGTAAAACCACATCAAATGGATGCAAATAATCTCATATCACCATTCGAAGAAGGGCTGGGGAATTCTCTGCAGCATCCTTTCTGCTGTCTATCCCTGGAACCCATCATCATATAAAACCCTTCTTGGTCATTTTCATGTTATTGACCGTGGGAATGGACTGTAGAGACTGATCAAATGATACAGCAGTGATAACATTTCAAAAGTACTGCATTGCTTGTGAAGATATTTATGTGGCCTGACATCCTGGAAGGTAGCATGTAAATTCAAGGGTTCAAAAAATGGACCTTAGTAAGAAAAAGGGAAATGACAGAAACAATCTGAAGGTCAGGCAGCACCTATGGAAAGAGAACAAAGTTCGCATTTCAGTTTGAGGAAGCTTTCTCAGAATCAAAGTCATGAATGGCTTTCCGCAGATGCTGACTGGTCATTAGAGTCTTTCTGCTTACTTACTTGGGCTCTTAGCTCCCAGTGGAGCATAGGCCATCCACAACCTCCCGTCTCCATCATCCTCTGAAGTTGATGTTACGGTTGGAGGTCATCAATGTTTCTGTAATTCATTGTACAGAGGATTGGCCTGTACAGCTTCAACTGAGCCCTGTTGGCCGGCCTTACCCCATTTACACCTCTCATTATGGGGACGTAGGGTTAGACTTTGAGAAGCAGCACTTGATTAAAATGATGAAACTTTACAGATCGGAGACATGAACTTTCCTTTTCCATAGCAAGAAATCTTGATTATGCTGCCAAGGAGTAGTGGCAAAAGGTCCATTTATGGCTTTCATAGGGAAGTGGATAAGTGTCTAAAAGATGGAATTTTATGGAGAAGACATGGAGTTAATGGGACTGCTCTTACATCCAGTCAGTATGGACAATGGGCTTGGTGTAGGATAATGACAAAAAAAAAGTGAAGGCATGTGAGGGAGATAATAAGTGCAGGAGCACAGGGTCCCAGTATGTGAAGTCAACTCTGATAGGCTGGGCAGGTAAGGTGAATAGTGAGAACCGATGGCCAACAAGGCAACTCTGCAAAGTTCCGTGAAGAGCTAAGGGCATGACAAGCCAAAGAAGAAATCATGGTCATCCAGTGCAACCAAGAAGACCCCAGTTGTGATGACTATTCATACGCTAGACTTTCTGGGGTCAAGAAAGTGGAACAGCCTCAGTACAATGGCTTTTCCACTTCGATCCAAGGGACATAGTAACAAAACTCAGTTCTGCCCCCTGAACTCTTTTAATTTCTGGCATACTGCTAGTGTCTTCCACAATGAAGTCTGATGTAAAATAATTAATAAGTTCCTCTAACATTTCTTTGTCCCCATTACTACCTCCCAGTGTCATTTTCCAGCAGTCCTATATCCACTCTCACCTCTCTTTTACTCTTTACATATTCAAAAAATTTTTTTGATATCTTCTTTTATATAATTGGTTAACTTCCCTCCATATTTCATCTTTTCTCTTTTTATGGCTTTTTTTAGTTGCCTTCTGTTGGTTTTTAAAAGCTTCCCAATCCTCTAACTTCCCACAAATTTTGCTATATTGTATGACTCTCTTTTCCTTTTATGCTGTCTTTGACTTCTTTTGTTGTCCACAGTTGCCTCATCCTCCCTTTAGAATAATTTTTCATCTTTGGGATGTATCTATCTTGTGCCTTCCAAATTGTCCCCAGAAACTCCAGCCATTGTGGTTCTGCCATCGTCTCTGCTAGTGTCCCCTTTCAATCAATTTTGGCCAGTTCCTCTCCCATGTCTTTGTAATTACATTTACACCACTGTAATACTGATATATTTGACTTTTGCTTCTCCCTGTCAAATTAGAGAGTGAATTTTATCTTATTATGATCACTCTCTCCTAAGGGTTCACTTACCCTCAGTTCCCAAATCAATTCTGGTTCACAGCACAACACCAGTCCAGGATAGCTGATCCCCTAGTGGGCTCAACCACAATCTGCTCTAAAAAGCCATCTCATAGGCATTCTACAAATTCACTCACATGGGATCAGAACCAACCTGATCTTCCCAAATCTACCTGAATATTGAAATTCCCCATAGCTATCATAACATTGTCCTTTTGACATTCCTTTTCTATTTCCCAATGTAATTTGTATCCCACATCCTGACTTCTGTTTGTGGGCTTGTAATCAGCTCCCAACAGGGTCTTTTTACCCTTGCTTTTTCTTAACTCTACTCATATGAATTCTGCATCTTCTAATCCTATGTCAGCTCTTTCTAAGGATTTGATTTCATTTTTTAGCAACAGAGCAAACCCACTCCCTCTGCCCACCTGCTTGTCCTTTCAATAAAAGGTGCATCCTTGGATGTTAAGCCCCCAACTACGATCTTCTTCAGCAATAACTCAGTGAAGCACACAACATCACATCTGTCAATCTCTAATTGCGTTACAGGATCATCGACCTTAGCCCGTATACTCTGTGCATTCAAAAATAACACCTTCAGCCCTGGATTCATCACCCCTTTCAATTTGCCCCATATTACGCCTTAAATCATCCCACTGACTGCAATTTTTCCCAATCGTCTCCCGGTCCTTCCTCATAATCTCACTACACACTGCATCTACTTGTATACCAACTGTCCTCTCCTCAGCCCTATTATTCTGATTCCCATCTCCCTCTCCAGCAGCCCTAGCAAACCAACCCGCAAGCTATTGCACCCCCCCCCACCCCACCCCCGTCAGATGAGGGTGTAACTCGTCCTTTTTGTACAGGTCATACTTTCCCCAGAAGAGATCCCAATAATCCAGAAATCTGAAATGCTGCCCCTTGCACCAGGTCCTCAGCCTTGCATTCATCTGCCAAATCATCCTACCCCACCGCTCCCTGGTGGTGGCACAGACAGCAATCCAGGGATTACTACACTGGGTATCCAGCTTTTCAACTTTTCACCTGTCTCCCTGTATAGTCACTTCAGGACCTCCTCCCATTTCCTATCTATGTCATTGGTACTGATATATACCATGACTTCTGGCTATTCACCCTCCCACTTTAGAATGCTGTGGTCCCAATCTGAGACATTCCTGACCTTAGCAACTGGGAGGCAAAATGCCATCCGTGTGTCTTTATCAAGTTAACAGAATCTCCTGTCTGTTCTCCTAACTATGGAATCCATTATTACTACTGCACTCCTCTTCACACCTCCCCCCCCTCTAAGCCACACAACCAGACTCAGTGCCAGAGACCTGCTCACTGTGGCTTCTCCCTAGTAAGTCCACTCCTCTCTAAAAGTATCAAAAGCAGTGTTCTCATTAATGAGGGGAACTACCACAGGGATATTATGCACTGGCTACCTGTTCCCTTTCCCTCTCCTGACAGTCACCCAGGTATCTGTCTCCTGCAACTGAGGGGTGACTCCCTCCCTGTACCACCTGTCTAGCAGCTCCTCACTCTCTTGTATGAGTCAAGGTTGATCAAGCTGCAGCTCCAGTTCCTTAACATGGCCTCTAAGGAGCTGATTCTTGGTTATTTGATGCACATGTAGTTATCAGGGAGACTGAGCATCTCCAAAATTTCCTGCATCTCACACAAGGAATGTAACATTAACTCTGAACCCATTCTCAGCGCATCAGGTATGTACTAATGGGAGAAAAAAAGGTTACTGGAAACTTATTTAGAACCTCGCCTTTGCTTGCCCAAGCCTGTTGAGCCAAAGCCAGACCACTCTAACACTGTCCCACTCCAACAATGGCTGCTCTGCTTACACCTCCCTTCTTTTTATTGGCTCGAATAAGACTCACTCCCAATGAGACTTGCAGTTTACAAATGACTGTCGCCCTGCAAGATTTTTCTCTCTCACTTGCTATTTAAAACAACCCACTGGAGCTTTTTCCAATCCTGTAAAATGGCCTCTCCATACCAGGCAGGGATACAACCAGTTAGAATGCTTCTTATAGCATATCAGTCAAAATTTGTTAGAGTCTTTGGTGACGTACCGAGTCTCCTGAAGCTCTTAATGAAATATAGCCACTGTCACGTCTTTTTTGTAATCGCAACAATATGCTGGGCCTCGGATAGATCTTCACAGATATTGACAGCCAGGAGGCAGAAACTACTCACCTTTACTTTAATAAGCGAGCAAGTAAATAACGACTTGCAAAACAGGTGACGAGTGGTCAAAGATTTGCACTTTCACAACCAACTCAACTGGGAAAGGAGAGTTGTTGGTTGTATCCTGACCTCATCCTCCCCTCAACCTCTTCTCATGATCAGCATATCACTGATGTCAGCACAATCTGAATCATCATTCTACTGAAAATGTTTCACTCAGAGTCAATATGATCATGTGATAAATGCAGATTAAGCCATAAGATATGTAAATTATTGCAAATATTGCTGGACCTTAGAAGCAAAGTAACTGGCTAACCTCGAGAGGCATTGTGACAGCACCAGCTAATTTTCGAAGCTGAACAACAGCCGCTGGTTCCTAAGAAGGAAAAATTTGCTCAGATATTTTCCAGCCTCTTTGTGTGGAACAGACAGTGCAGTTTACTGAGTTGGAAGGTTGTCTCATAACTGATGGGGTTTAATGATCACCGGCACGCCCATATCCAGGGAACAGGAGTGGGAAGAGCTAGCGAGGGAGGTCGGGGGCGGCTGAGCAATACGATTGTCATCTCCACTCATCAGAGCTAGGGTGACGGGGCAGAGATACATCTCTACCAAAGGAGGTGTAAGGTGCTCCTTCCCTCCTCTAGCCTGCAGGTCGCCCTTCAGCAAGATGTAGCACCTGCTTAGCCCCCCCCCGCCGCCCCGATCAGGGTCGTGTGAAACCACTGGAGCGGGAGGTGGATGGTCGTATGAGCAGCTGGTGCACATCACAAGTCCTGGTTGTGCGAACACTGATGCCAGGGGGACAATCTCCGATGAGTATTGACACTGCCTAAAAGAAGGCAATGGCAAACCACTTCTGCAGAAAAATTTACCAAAAACAATCATGGTCATGAGGCCATCATTGCCCACATCATACGGCGCGGCACATAATGATGAACAATGACTCATCAGAGAATGTAGCAGAAGCCCAGCATAAATATAATGAAGAAGTTTTGCACCAGTTGGCAGATGGTCACACATGACTAAAAAAATACATATATTAGGCCTGAGGGGTCTGCTTAATGCTATTTTAAGCATGCTTGATGAAACTTGGCATTATTTTTCAGGTTTGCACATAAAGCTGTTTGCATGCGCATCACATGACTGTTGCAGATCAACTGTTTGCCTGGAAGTAACTAGAACTGTCCACACCCTAAATGTTGTTTTCACACTCCCAATGAAGAACTATGACTATCATTGTAAGTCCTACCTGAAAACGAGATTTATTGCTCAGAATGCTCAATTGAAGCTTTGATGCGACAACTCACAGTATAATTCATTGCAATTCTTTCCAGGAAGAAAATCACCCTCTTTATTTATAGGAAACCCAGCAATCTGAGTGTGCTGGAAGTTCAGTGTTGTACAAACTGGAGTGCCAAAAATTAGTTGGACAGATGGTACGTTTCCAGCAGAATAGTTGACATAAATTGACAATCTGAAGGGGGAGATCACAATCCAAGTCCCCAGTCTGAGAGAGAGAAAGTGAAAAGAAAATCCAAACACCTCTTCACCCTAAAGCAGAACGTTATGCTTTGTAACTTCAAAACACTAAATTAATTCAAAGAAACACACAGGGAATCAGAAATATGGGTGTAACTTTATTCTAATCGAGGTACACTCATATCATGTGGTAGCATGATGATGAATGCAATTAACATATTTTTCCATATAATCCATAATTAATTATTTAAATGAACAAGAATGCTTAATCAAGCTATATATATATAGCTTAAGTATTTTATATATAAATACACACATACCAGATTATTCAAATATTACTGAAATATTAAATACACAATTCAAGTGTTCCCAAACTATTCACAATTCAGTCAATGGTAGGGGTCCATCGCATAAAAAAAGTCGGGAAACCCTGCCCCAAAGGCAAAAGAATTGTGAAACACCACCCCCCCCCATGAAAATTAGAAATTTAAAGCTCAATCAATAATTTTAAAACTGATTTTCATAAACAAGTTATTGAAAATAATTTGAAGTAAGGGGAGGTCGATGGAGCTCAGAGACAGATCAGACCAAGTTTTACTGAGGGCTGGAAATTACCTGAAAGGCCAATTCATTTGTGGACTGAGGATAATTCAGGCAAGGCTAAGTCATTATCATACTCCTTAATTGTTCCTGACAATGTGATTGCAAGCAACTTTTTGAACTCACAGCAGTGCATCTGGTGAAAGAAATCTTACAGTACTATTGGAAAGGTAGTTCCAGGGTTTAGAGGCAGCTTGCCAAACCTAACTTCCCTCACTTTACTTGGCCAATATTCTTAACTGAGAACCAAAGATGTCAGTCAGGCATCGCTCCAATTCTTCCATCCCTATGGTCCAATGAACTGCTGACACCACACAGGGTCAGACATGGGGAATAGCCACAACACAAGGCACTGGAATCCCATGAGCCAAGGGTGAACGAGGAGCAAATATGCAAATGTACAACAGCCTCTTAGTTGGAAAAACATTTTTGCACATATACACTGATTTAAAGGAAAACATGATCAAGAGAGTTGGCAATGAATATTTGGATTTCTTCCATTCAAAGGGCAGAATATAAGATGAATTTTGAAATCTCTTTGTATCATAATAATTTAATTACTCAATCCGCAATGAAATTAAAACCAAAACAATTCAAGAAGTGTATATTAATGAAATAATGTTTGAAATTCTATCCTATGAAACTACAATATATATAAAAAATTAACCGACTACATTTGATGCCCTCTCAACAATGTGTAGAAATCATGTATGTTTAACATACATATATTTGCCAAGCCAGAAAAAGCAGGATCTCCCAGTGGCCACCCTTTTTAATTTTACTTGCCATTTCCATTCTGACATGTCAGTCCATGACCTCCTCTACTGCCGCGATGAGGCCACACTCAGGATGGAGGAGCTCCACCTTACATTCTGTCTGGGTAGCCTCCAACCTGATGGCATGAACACTGAATTCTGGAACTTCCAGTAATGCTCCCCCCACTCCTTCACCATTCCCCATTCCCCTTTCCCTCTCTCACCTTATCTCCTTACCTGCCCATAATTTCCCTCTGGTGCTCCACCCCTTCCCATTCTTCCATGGCCTTCTGTCCTCTCCTGTCAGATTCCCTTTTCTCCAGCCCTTTATCTCTTTAATCTGTTTCACTAATTGACTTTCCAGCTCTTTACTTCACCCCCTTCCCATCTCCTGGTTTCATCCATCACCTACTACCTTGCATTTCTTGCTCCCCTCCCCTCACCTTCTTCCTCTGACTCCTCATCTTTTTTTCTCCAGTCCTGATGAAGAGTCCCAGCCCAAAACTTCAGCTGTTTATTCTTTTCCATAGATGCTGCCTGGCCTGCTGAGTTCCTCCAGCATTTTGTGTCTGCATTGCTAGGTTTAACGTATGCCTGTTGTTTTCATCACATGGTTATTGTGAATTCCTTCTATCGACTGATCTGCCCACAAAAGATGAACAGCTCATTGGTGGAAAACCCAGCCTATGGATATCTCCAACTAAAACTGTCTGAAAAGATTTAACTCCATCTTGCACCTCTTACATCCGAAGTACATTTTTTGCCAGCCAGAATAGTGTGAGACTTTTTAAAAATTAGTCAGAGCTGTGATGCCCTCTTTCATATGCCGTACTGGAAGCTTTGGCATGCAAAGTAGAGACAAGGGGAGAGGTAGTTTATCCACAGGTGTCCTGAAATCCCTCCAAACAGACTCATGCAATCAGATCGCTGTGATGGTAGTTGCCAGTGGTCAGGTCCCATGACTCTGGATGCAGTGAAGCAAGATCTAAAACCCCAAAAGCTATCATCAGTGACTACGCCTTCCAAATGCCACTTCCTGCTGACTACCATGTTGGCTTCAGATGCTGCTCAATGTACCTATCTTTCCAATCAAGGCCTCTACATGTGTAATCTTTCCTTTCACTTCCCCCTTATTTCACGAAACTCTTCTGAGTTACAAGCTGAAGATGGTATAAGGCTTCCAACATCACCACCAGCACTCACAACATTCACCCTCTTCCTCTCACCTCAAACTTGATTTTGGGTCCAGATAGCCAGGAGATGTAACTCAGTGGTGGTAGGACAGCAAGTAAAGAAGAAAGATGAGTACATATGTTACTAAGTATAACATTTACACCCCTCAACACAAGTACCAACGTCATATTTCATGTACACTCTGCGGTGACTTTATTAGGTACACCTGTATACCTGCTCATTAATGCAAATATCTAATTAGCCAATCATCTGGGAGCAACTCAATGCATAAAAGCTTGCAGTTCTTCATCAAATTATGGTATTGCGTTGCACTGCTGTAACTATATATTATAATTATGTGGTTCTGTCAGTGTTAGTCTTTGGTTTGTCCTCTTTTCTGTGATATCACTCCGGAGAAACATTGTATCATTTCTTAATGCATGTTTGCATTTCTAACTGACAATAAAAGAGGACTGAGTGTTCTCATAATCTAAAAAATGGTCAAGAGCTTCAAATGTTGTTCAGACCAAACATCAGAATGGTGAAGAAATGTGACCTCCATGACTTTGACCATGGAATGAACGTTAGTGCCAGATGGGGTGGTTTGAGTATCTCAGAAACTGTTGATCTCCTGGGATGTTTCACACACAACAGTCTATAGAATTTACAGAGAATGTGTTGCAAGGACGTGGCTGGGGACGAACCCAAGAGCAGGACACAGGCATGGAGACAGGGTCGTGAGGCGTTAGCAGAGCCGAGAATCGTGGAACAGGTATTCAGGAGAATCTTTACACGGAGACAAGGTTTACGTAGATTATCCAGGGAATGGCTCTTGTCCTCAGTTCGCTGATGGAAAGCAGGTGTGCTGTAATTAATGAAAACTGGGAACAATTGGAAATCAGACGAGGGGATTAAGACCTAATCGAGGAGATAATAGCAAGATGGGGCATTACCAGACAGGCCGATGATGGAATGGTGCAAAATAAAAACAAAAAAAGAACATCCAGTGAGCGGCAGTTCTGTGTGAGAAAATTACTTGTTAATGAGAGGGGTCAGAGGAGAATGGCCGGGCTGGTTCAAGCTGAAAGAAATGCGGCAGCAACTCAGATAACCACGCGTTACAACAGTGGCGTGCAGAAGAGCATCTCTGAATACACAAAACGTTGAACCTTGAAGTGGATGGACTACAGCAGCAGAAGACCACATGCATACGCTCAGTGGCCACTTCGTTAGGTACAGGAGCATTGAGCTCCAAGATGGCAGCATTGGGGGTCAAATTGGCGTGAATTAATTCAAAACAGGCTCTGCATGCACTGTGAATTGTACACCATCAGTAACGTCCTGACCAAAATGGCGACACCATGACTCAAACCACGAGTGTGTGTCTTTGCATTCGCCAATCTGGAACTAATTCAGCACTCCGAGTACCTATCAAAGCCTTCTATGGAGTCTAACTTGTGGCCATAATATTTAAATTAAAAATATTTTGAAAAATGATGGGAATTGTGGATCAAGATATCAACTATGATTTTTTTCCTTCAATTTGGAATTCTACAGATTGGGATAGAGGAATGGAATCTGTGATTTGATACGTTTAAATCAAAAATGCTTTTATGTGGATTAATATTGTTACTGGTTTTTGTGCTTTAATCATTTGGTCACAATAAGTAACTGCTCTGCTGAAATACAGCCCACTGCCAAAGTCTTATGGAATATATTTGTGGCCAGTGACATCAGCTGGTTGGGTTAGCTGTAACTACTCAGACAATCCAAGCAGTTCACAAAATACACAAAGTTTTGTATGGAAGAAGCTGGCTCCTTGATTCATTAAACTACCCAACCATAGAAATTATGACACACTCGTCCCTACATGTAAAAGCCTTCTCTGAGTTTTCGTTTGCTCTTCTCAAATGCTGCCACTTAAAACCTTTATACTCATATAAACTCAAATGGAAACCATATTTATTTACTGTTTATTTATTATTTTTTGAGATACAGCACGGAATAGGCCCTTCCGGCCCTTTGAAGCCATACCACCCAGCATCCCCGATTTAATCCTAGCCTAAATCAGAGGACAGATTAAAATGACTAATTAACCTACCAACCCCAGTACGTCTTTGGCCAATGGGAGGAAACAAGAGCACCCAGGGAAACCCCACTCAGCTACATGGAGAATGTCCAAACTCGTTCTAGGCAGCAGCGGGAAATGAACCCATGTCATCTGCACTGTGAAACATTGCGCCAAGAGCGGCAGGTGGCATAAGTGCTGACACACCCAGCCCTGAGACACCAGGCAAGGTCATTGGATTCCAAACAATTGGTTTATTGACCATTACTGAATGTATCTCTGGTACTTCCCTCTCTCCTCCCCCTTTCCCAACCATGATTTCCCTCTCCCTGCCCCCTTCCCACTCTCAGTCCACAGTAGAGACCCATATCAGAATCAGGTTTACTATCACTCACATGAAATTTGTTTTTTTTTGTTGTGGCAACAGTACAGTGCAATATGTGGAATTACTATGGTACTGAGCAAATGTTTTGGACACCCTATCCATAAGTGCCAAAAACTTTGCACAATACTATACTGTGATAGATAGATGTGTGTGCATGTATGTATATATAGATATAGATCAATAAAATAAACAGATAAATCAACAGCACTCCACCTATTTTCAGAACACAAACAACAGGAATACTGCAGATGCTGGAAATTCAAGCAACACACATCAAAGTTGCTGGTGAATGCAGCAGGCCAGGCAGCATCTCTAGGAAGAGGTACAGTCGACGTTTCAGGCCGAGACCCTGAAAAGTCGACTGTACCTCTTCCTAGAGATGCTGCCTGGCCTGCTGCGTTCACCAGCAACTTTGATGTGTGTTCCACTTATTTTCAGAGCTAGTATGCAAATGAGTTTAGAATGTAAACCCATCATTCTATTATAGGCATCCGTTAGTCTCGTGAGACCATGGATTTGCGCCTTGGAAGGTTTCCAGAGCGCAGGCCTGGGCAAGGTTGTATGGAAGACCGGCAGTTGCCCATTCTGCAAGTCTCCCCTCTCCACGCCACCGATGTTGTCCAAGGGAAGGGCATTAGGACCCATACAGCTTGGCACCGGTGTTGTCGCAGAGCAATGTGTGGTTAAGTGCCTCGCTCAAGGACACAACACGCTGCCTCAGCCAAGACTCGAACTAGCGACCTTCAGATCACTAGACGAACACCTTAACCACTTGGCCATGCGCCAACATCATTCTATAATGTACTTCATTTAACAAAGAAGCTCTGATATTCAATTGCACTCCCTAAAATGCTCTGCTTTATATCAGAAATGTAGTAATATTATTCCAATGAGTCAGCCAATAACTGAGCGGGTATATGTAACTGTTATAATGAATTCAGCATGAGGAACATTTATTATTTATTGTTTTAGAACTATGTGTGAAAACTGTGGGCTCTCTAGATAGAAAGATACTTCCTCACTTGCACAGTGTAAGTTTTCATCATCTGTCTTTAAGTAAAAAATGAGGTGTCCAATAGTATTTAAAGTGGAAGAGTAGAAAATTATTGTCCGTTGCATGTGATAAATGTGTAATCTTGTAGCATAAACCGAATGCATAATATTGCACATTAAACTTCACTTTATTAACATAAAAACAGAAAATACTGAAAACACTCTACATGCAGGAGTTCCCAAACTTTTTCATGCCATTGACCAATACCATTAAGCAAGGGGTCTGTAGACGTCAGGTTGGGAACACCTGTTCTACGGGACAGGCATGTGTGGAAAGAGAAACGGTTAATATTTCAGGTCAAGGAACACCACCCCCCCCCCACCCATCAGAACTCACTTCATTTAAATCAATTCCTCCCTTACCATTTGCTCGCTGTATTCAACAAGGGACAACTTTCTACTCAGGGGACTGAAAATTTTCACAAATCTCTTGCTGAACCAGATAAATATTTAAATGGTGTCAATTTTTACAACATTTCAATGAGGTTACCGTGAATGTCCGCCTAGAGCGACGTGGAAATTCTCTCCCCCTCTACCACCACCTCATCTCCAATGTACTAGTCACCGTTGCCTGAAGGAAAATTTTCACTCCCCCGTTTGAGTCTGGGCCTCTTTCCTTCCTACCTACAGTTGAAGTCAGAAGTTCACATACACCTCAGCCAAATACATTTAAACTCAGTCTTTCACAATTCCTGACATTTAATCCTAGAAAATATTCCCCGTCTTAGGTCAGTTAGGATCACTATTTCATTTTAAGAATGTGAAATGTCAGAATAGTTGTAGAGAGAATGATTTATTTCAGCTTTTATTTCTTTCATCACTTTCCCAGTGGGTCAGAAGTTTACATACACCTTGTTAGTATTTGGTAGCATTGCCTTTAAATTGTTTAACTTAGGTCAAACATTTTGAGTAGCCTTCCACAAGCCTCTCACAGTAAGTTGCTGTAATTTTGTTCCATTCCTCCAGACAGAACTGGTGTAACTGAGTCAGGTTTGTAGGCCTCCTTGCTCGCACATGCCTGCCTTTCTACTGAGTCATCATCATTATGTGCCTTAGGCAATCATGGTCTATGACCATGATAGTTCCTGGCAAATTTTTCTACAGAACTGGTTTGCCATTGCCTTCTTCTTGGCCGTGTCTTTACAAGACGGGTAACCCCAGCCATTATCAATACTCTTCAGAGATTGTCTGCCTGGCGTCAGTGGTCGCATAACCAGGACTTGTGATGTGCACCAGCTGCTCATACGACCACCCACCCCCTGCTCCCGTGGCTCCACGTAACTCTGATCGGGGGGATAAGCAGGTGCTACACCTTGCCCAAGGGTGACCTGCAGGTCCTGACTGGGGTCCTTAATATCGCTAAAACATATCTATGACTTTTTTTGTTTTGTAAGTCCATTAGCGCCATTGGGCTCCACAAGAAACATCTTTTTTTAATAAGATAGCGAAACAGGCTTGAACAATGCTATAGCTGTTCAGCTTGGCAGAATAGTGCAATGAATTGATGCACATGTTTGCAGTCAGGAGCTATTAAGCAACTTGTATTAATGAGTATACCTAGTGCCGAAGGCGATCTTAGTTAAAATGAAAAAAAAGCCTACAATTTTACTCAGAAGTTTAAAACTTAAAAATAAACAAGAAACAGAAAACTAAAAAGGAAACACCCTTATTTATCAGAGCTGGTATGTGTACACAACCACAAGATTCACCACAGGGTACACTATGTCTAATTTGAACCCACTATCCTAAAGTGCGGCACAAAAAATAGAAAATTCTCAAATTTCTGTCATCTTAAAAGGTTTTTCAAGTAATCTCTTCAGATTTTCTATATAGATTTACAGGGGGAAAAAAGCAAAATTAACATTAAAAATCAGCCAGTGGACCGCCAGTCCAATTTGCCCCGTTATGCTACTTGAAGCAATTAAAGCCATATCGTCTACTGACGAGTTGTTGTTTTTAATTACCACTACAACGGGTGGTTTTCATGTCTAGCCAAAACCGAGAAAACATCTCACCCAATTGAACACTGATTATCTTTTCATAGAATCAGGAGGGTGCTGAGGATTGTTCCCCTTCTCCTGTGCAATTTGTTCCCTTCTCGAGTTTACATTTAGCTTCTTTTTGAATTTTTACCACACTGGCTCTGCTTCTGGTGGAGCATTTTAGATTACGACAATTCACTATGTAAGAAACAATTCCACTCATTATGCCACCCTTAGAGTCATACAGCCCAGAAGTAAGCCTTTCGGCTCAACCAGTCCATGCTGATCAAGACGCCCCTCTAAGCTAGTCCCATTTGCTGGCATTTGGCCCCTGTCCTTCCAAAACCAGGGGTTCCAACCTGGGGTCCACAGACCCCTTGCTTGATAGCATTGGTCTATGGGGTAAAAACGGTTGGGAACCCCTCCTCCAAACCTTTCCCATTTATCTACTTGTACATGTGACTTTTAAACGTTGTTAATGGACCAACTACTTCCTCTGCAAGCTTATTGCATATACAGACCACCCCCTGCATGAAAAGTAGCTGCTCAGGTTCCTAATGAATACCTATGCCCTCTAATTCTTGATTCCTGGAGAAAAGATATTATAAGTATGAAGCAAACATACTTCTGCAGCACTGTAGAGTTATGATACACAACTTGAGGCTTTGTTTCAAGACCTGGGGCGTCCTAGCGTCAAAACGTTGTCCAGGACCCCCCTGACATTTGTTTCACAAAATCTTTAACATTATACAACAAATGTTCCAATCTACTTGTCTGTAATTCCACCTGAGTAAGTCTTGCTCCTAAGCAAACGCCTGTAACACAATGTGATCCCTTGCTAGAGTGTAATTTCCTACAATTGTATTGTATTGCACTTATCACATAATGCAATGAAGTGCACCTGTGGCCATTTCATTCCCAAATATTTCCGAATAATCTCTTTCAAGCAGTCCCCCCTGAATAACCAGATACATGATAAAGGGATAATCTAGATAAAAGCACTAATAATTGGGTCAGTGTCTTCAGAGTAATTTCTTTACTAGCTCCAGCGGACTGGGCAGTTAAGATAGACGGTGAGATCTGACAGTCAGGAAGGCTGTTCTGCAATGCTCCTTGGAGCGTGACAAGCATGACAAGGCAGAGAAGGCATCGTGGGTTCCCACTGCAGCCAAGTTTGAGACGCTTGTTCGTACTACTGGACCCGGACTTCTGCGGTTGAGAGAGTGGAACTACCCCAGGGCAACAGCTTTTCCACTTTTAAAAGCTCTCTCGCACAGGTTCCCTCTCATTGTCGGACACGATGAACAACCACCAATTTCTTTATCATCATTGTTTGAGACTCAGGGAAAAAAATAAGATTACCACTCATCTGTTTAACCCAGGTAGAATATGTCGTTACAGTCTGCAAAAAGATCTGTTTGCTTTTGCTATGTTGATAAAGAATGCAATTGAAAATTGTACTAAGATCCATGCTGATGGAAACTATTGTTCCACTATTTTACAAAGATTATAGAAAGAAAAATTCACCCCAGAATATAATCTGGAACTATTTATTTCTGTTAATTCTGCACCTACATTTAGGCTGGCCATTTCTTTGAAATATCTTATAATTGTTGTAAGTTTCTTAATTGTAAGAACAGCAAAAATATCTCCATATTCTGTATATATAACAAAGTCTTGATGTCATTTCTCTGGAAACTTTAGACGACATTCAGCAGCACATTAAAGACAAATATAAGTGAAATCACTCTGATTATAGGGTTCTATAGTAATAAAAATATTTGATTTCCGAGCTTAGATATTATATTTCAACAAAATCATCTGACTTGCATTAGAAGAAAAAATGAATTTGTCATTAAATGTAGCTGCTGAATTTGCAAAAAAAAATGTAGCTGGATTCTAAAGACTTGAAAGGGTATTCTGCATGTGAATCTGTTCAAAAGACTCTTGAAAACACGGTTCCAGTTCTCAGTATTAATAGCATATCACGAAGTCCAGAGCTGGTTTGTTTAGATGCCGGCCAAAAGTTTGACTGTCACGTAGTAATTTCAACAAAAGGCAATACAGTTCAAAAAGCAAATTAAAATTCTGAACATAAAAAAAAGAAATAAAAAGCTTTGTTTTGTATCATGCTCTTCATAATATCCTATATACCTCACAACCAATGAGGTTTGCCAGCAATTTGCCCACAGTAGGCTTCTACTAATCTCTTGCTTCAGCAGATTCAGTAGAGCAACAAGCAAATTTGTCAGGGCACTGGATTTAACCACCCACTTCTTTCAAATAATGAGATTATTCACATCTGTGTTCTGGAGAACAGATCCTCTGACAATGCAACACTCTGTTAGCATGTTCTAAGCATCTGTCTCATCTTCTTTTTAAATACTGGAAAACAGCATATAAGGCTTACGGCAAAATACCTTGTTTTTGCAGCATCTTCCCAGCTGGCTCCCTTTCCTCACAGTAGGTTTCCTCCACACAGAAAGTCCCAAGAAATTTCGTCACTGAAACGCTGTCGAAACTTGAGAGCTCATTTATCGCAGAATGCATGCTTACATGGGTTAGCAAGAAATAGATATTGTTTGTGACCAATGCACAAGTTTCACCCTTGATTTCTACGTATAGGTGTCTGCAATTTTTCAATTCAGGGGTGAGATTTTACACAGATAACAGCAATATTTAATGTTCTTTATCAATCCAACATGTAAACCCTGTCTTCCTTTTTTTTGATTGGAGCACTGTTATCGATAAGTATTATCATAAAAGCATTAAGCACTGAACATAATGATGGATAACTGACAATATCACAGAGAAATAATTTTACTGCAAGATGACAGAATTGAAGAAATGTAATCTGTACACCAGAAAGTACAAAAGAATAAATGGAAATTTTACATTATAGATGCAAATTTAGTCATTTTTCCATAGAACCCAGTTGTACACAAACCTCTACTTTGTGTGGTTTTGTGTTCTGGGGCCTTGAAGCCTTAAAGAGCGTTGCCTTGCAGCAAGCACAACAAGCAGCCCTGGCTCCTCTGACAGAGCTGTAACCATGACAGCCACAGGGATGGGAGTTTGACATCTAACCGCATGTATTCTGCCGGCTGCAACAAAAACAAAAGCTACACCTTGTAACTTTGCTTTAACCAAGTGATAGACTAGAATGTCTGAACTGGTGAAGTTCTGTCAGTCCAATACCTTTTCCCACGAGGTGACCTCTTTTCTGCAATATGTCAAGTTCTTTTAAATTTTAGGAACAATATTTGGCAAATTATTACTCTACAAGTAACGACATTTTCTGCAGATTTAAAGTTATGCCTTCCTCATATTCATAATCAGAATTAGGTTTATTATCTCTCATGTATATCATGAAAATGGTTGTTTTAGAGTGGCAGTACAGAGCAATACATAAAGATTACCATAATTTAGAATAAGAATATATAAAAGTAAATGAATATTGCAAGAAGAGAGCAAGATAGAGAGGTAGTGTTCATGATTTCATGAACCATTCAGAAATCTGATAGCAGGGGGGAAGAAACTGTTCCTAAAATGTTAAGTACGCATCTTCAGGCTCCTGAACTTCCTCCCTGATGTTTGTAATGAGAAGAGGGTATACCCTGGATTGTGAGGATCCTTCATAGTGAATACTGTCTTCCTGAGGCATCATCTTTTTGATATATCCTCAATAGTGTGAGGATTGTTCCCCTGAGACTACATTCCTGGGTATTGGAACCTCCATACCAAACCATGATACAAGCAGTCAGAAAGCTCTCTACGGTACATCTTTAGAAATTTACTCGGGTCCTTGGTGACATAACAAGTCTCCTCAAGCTCCTGATTTCAAACTGAATCCGAACTTCAAACTGAAGAACAGTCCAGGAGAATATCATGAAGACAAGGAAATGAGAAAAAAAGTGTTATAAACCTCCAACTTTTTATGGAAAGGTCAAACTAAAGAGACAAAACTCTTTGCATTTCTCAAACTTAGATATATTTTGCATTCTCCACACACTGGGGCCTACCTGGATGACTGCTGCTTTCAGCCTCTCAACTGGTCGCCCTTGATATCCTCAACCATCAGGCTCTTGAAGCGAAGGGATAACTTCATTTTCCCCATCATTGAAATGTCGCCATAGCCTATGGACTCACTTTCAAGGACTCTTCGCCTGATATCCTCGATAGTTATTGCTTTTTTATTTACTACTAATTTTTCTTTCTTTTTGTATTTGCACAGTTTGTTGTCTTTTGCATGCTGGTTGAACGCCAAAGATTGTTTGGGTGCGGTCTTTCATTGATTCTGCTATGGTTATTATTCTATTATGGATTTATTGAGTATGCCCACAAGAAGATGAATCTCAGGGTTGCATATGCTGATATATAGGTACTTCGCTAATAAATTTACTTTGAGCTTCTAACTCTGAAATTTGTAATTGTTCTTCCTTGTTCTGCTCACTTAACTGTGTCAGGAAAGGACATCTGGATGCATTTTGCTGATTTCCCAATAATTCTCATAAGCTTAATTGGATAACCTTGAGTCCTCTTCCAGCTTAAAGAAAACAGCTCCAATTCTCTTAACCTTACTGTACAACTCGAATTCCAGATATCCAAAATCAACTTCAAAAACTCTCTAGCACTTTCATGGCAATTTTCATGGTTTATTGTCCAGAAATGAATGCTGATGAGAAAGAGGATTAAGTTAATGTTATGCTTGGTGATGTTGCAAGCTGTCAATCTTTGTTAATCTGCCACATTGTTTGTCTTCATTACTAGATAAGCTGATGAAAGTTTACCGGACTGAAACACTAATTATATTCCTCTCTTTATAGATGTCAGCTGACTTCTGGGTATATCTGGTATTTTCTATTTATTTTAGACCTTTTCTTATCAATGTACCGTATCATGGTCCCATTATACACAGACTTCCTCTTTTAGTTTGTATCTTCTGTATTAATTACTATATACATAGCATCATTTAAATATAGCTGATGGCTGCTCTCCCACTGACCTGAAATTCTGTTTTCTAAAGCACAATGACAACATTTATTTTCCCTCTTACATTCAGACAGACAGCAAACTGACAGATTTTGATCACAATAACTTTGAACTTTGAACTTTAAACTAAGCTCTCAAGGGAGCACAGTGATTAAGTTATCATATAGCTCCGTATCATAGTCAATCTTATAGACCTCAGTATGATATGATAAGAATGAAACTAAACTGAAAAATCAATATTCACACAGAATTGATAGCAAAGTGCATCAAAATAAAGAAATAATGGCACAATAAATGATTAAAGGAATGAAGGGACGAAGGGTGGCAAGGTAGCTTAGTCGTCAGCATGACATTTTACAGTGCCAGCGATCAAAATTTATTTCTTACTACTGTCTGTAAAGAGATTATACATTTTCCCTGTGACCACGTGGGTTTCCTCTGGGTGCTCTGGTTTCCTCCCACATTCCAAAGATGTGTAGCTTAGGGTTAGTAAGTTGTAGGTATACTACAATGCCACCAGCGGCATGAGGACACTTATAGGCTGCCCCCAGCAACCCCTCGGATTGGGTTGGTCGTTGACACAATGGTGCATTTCACGGTAGTTTTCTTCAGAAGAATGAGGGGGATGTCGTGGAAAACTATTGAATATTGAAAGGCCTTGAGAGAGTGGGCATGGAAAGGATATTTCTTATAGTGGGGGAGTCTAACACCAAAGGGCACAGCCTCGGAATCAAAGGACATCCCCTTTAGAACAGAGATGAGGAGAAATTTCTTTAAGTAGAGGATGGTGAACCTGTGGCATTCATTACCACAGACAGCTGCGGAGGCCAAGTCATTAGGTATATTTAAAGTGGAGGTTGATGGGTTCTTGATTAGTAAGGGCATCAAAGATTACAGGGAGAAGGCTGGAGAATGGGATTGAGAGGGATAATAAATCAGCTGTGATGGAATGGTGGAGCAGTTGGACTAATTCTCCTCCTATGTCTGATAATCTTATGGTCTAAGCCACAGTAATCAATGAAATGATCAGAAGTTTCCAAATCATTAAATCGGCAGATTTCAGAATTGCTACGCATATCAGTTGACTGCAGAAACCTTGTGGTACAGATGTGGAATAAATGCAGCCACTGAGTCAGGTTTCTTAGTATGCCTCTTTTGGGTTTTGCTTCGGGCTGCGGGCTCATCCCTTTGCTAAACAAAATATACCTCTAATTACTTATATCCACCGCTCTTCTTAAAACTCCAAGCACCTGATCTCAATAAATATAGGGAGCTAGAGGGAAGGTAGCAACTCAACTAAAAGCTTGCATTGCAGCGAGAGGTTTAAGCGGGTTGTAATGGGCTGGGATGGATATAGGTGGAAGTCCAGCGAACCGAGTGAAAGGTACCTCATTAAAAAGGGGTGCAGTCCACAAGCGGTGAGAGATACACAGAGACAGACAAACTATTTGGTCTTTTGTTCTCATCCCCCTGGTGCCTTGAGGCCAAGAAAGAATCCAGCCTCTATTAGCAAACATTTAACAAACCTACAGTGTTTAGCTTATACAGACACCTTGCACTTGGTATGTGTCACTTGGAATTGTCAGACTTTCGTCTTATATTTCCAAAATTTAATACACCTCAGCACAGGTTAAACTGAACTGCAAAAGCCTGAACATGGGGAGAAGTCTAAAGAAACTACGTTTAAATCACGTCGGTTGATCCATTGCAAGAGTACAGCATGACAAATTCATTATTTGTTATTATTATGACATTAAGACAAGCTGAGAAAAGAACTACCAACACCATTATATCTAATGGATGGGAAATACAATGATTTATCATGTCAAGTACTAACTTAGGTTATCTTCAGACACACTGAAAATATATGGGGCTAGCCATAAGTGGGCATTATTATCATACCTCACATTTCAGAGGAAAATTTGTACCTCTATTACACATTCCTTGGAACGAAGGTAGCTGAATGAGAAATGAAGGGTGACCCGAAAGAAATGTTTAAAGTTATGAGAGGCAGAGATAAAATGGATCGTAACAGTCTTTACCCCAGGGTAGTGGTCCAAATCTGGGAGAGGAGGGAAATAAAGATTTAAAAGAGACCTGAGAGGTATGTTTTTCATGCAGAAGGTGGTGAGTGTATGGAAGGAGTTGCTGGAGGAAGTGGTTGTGGCAGGTACAGTAGTATCATTTAAGGAGAGGGATATGGTCTGAATTCAGGAAGTTGGGACTAGGTAGGTGGGCATTGTGGTCAGCATGGTCTAGATGGGCCAAAGGGCCTGTATTGGTGTTGACTCTGTAACTCTCACTGATCCTAAATGTCCAGACCCCATGAAGTACATTGAGGAGTATAGTAAGCAAATCATGCATCAACCTGCTCATGGACTCTTTGTTCCTCCCCCATCAGGGAAGAGGCTATGTTGGGCCCCCAGCCTCAGAAACAGGTACTTTCCCCAAGCAGTAAGGCTGATCAGCACCTCCACCCACTAACCCACCCCACCATCATAATTTCCTGTCAGTCATTTTATGTACAAACAATCTTGTGCCCAGCATCAGTTATGGGCATAAATTTAATCTGTGCAGTTAGGTTATCTTATGTATTTATATTTATTGTTTTTTTAATAATTGTGCTCTTTATCTTATTGTGTTTTTTGTGCTGCATCAGATCTGGAGTAACAGTTATTCTGTTCCCCTTTACACTTGTGTACAGGACATGATATTAAGCAATCTTGAATCTTCCAAATGATTAACTGAATAACCCTTTCCAACTTGAATTAGACTGCAGTTACCTATTGGCTAAGACACCAGGGATAACTCCCCCCATTCTTTAAGCAAGCAGTAACATGGGATGTTCTGCACCACTGATCACAAATGGGATATTCGGTTGAAGGTTCTGTCATAATTGTGCCACCCACAGACGTTTGGCACTCCAGTGCCAGCCTAGATAATTTGCCTTAATTCTGGAGAAAGAATTGAACCCACAGTGTTTTTTCTTGACTTAAACAAAACAAGGCTTCCAAATGAGGGACAGTTCATACTCAATACAACAACCTGAAAAAACATGGGCCAACGTGAACCAGTCTGCATGCAGGTTACAACCATGAGCTGCTTACCGATTCCACTGCACCCAAGAAGAAACACATAGAGATGGTTCAAATACAAACCAGAAATAATGGCACATATATATTAATCTAGTGTTGGCGTGTGGCCAAGTGGTTAAGGCATCTGTCTAGTGATTTGAAGGTCGCTAGTTCGAGCCTTGGCTGAGGCAACGTGTGTGTCCTTGAGCAAGGCACTTAACCACACATTGCTCTGCGATGACACCAGTGCCTAGCTGTATGGGTCCTAATGCCCTTCCCATGGACAACATTGGTGGCGTGGAGAGGGGAGACTTGCAGCATGGGCAACTGCTGGTCTTCTGTATAACCTTGCCCAGGCCTGCACCCTGGAAACCTTCCAAGGCGCAAATCCATGGTCTCATGAGACTAATGGATGCCTATTAATATTAATCTAGCAGAGACATCAATGATAATTATAACAATTACAAAGAAGGCTATATTTCATGAGGAGAACTGATATGTCACCAAAGACAATCATAAATTTTGACAGATGACCCGTGGAGAGCATTCTAACTGGTTGCATCATCATCTGACATGGAGGGGTCATTGCACAGGATTGGATAAAGCTGCAGAGGGTTGTTTGAAGTAGTGAGTGAGAGAGCAGGAGCCACTTGAAAACTGCAAGTCTCATCGAGAGTGTATCTTATCTGAGCCAATGAAAAGAAAGGAGGTATAAGTGGAGCGGCCATTGTGGAGTTAGAGTGGTCTGGCTAAATCTGCAGAAATCTGTAAGCTCTACCAGTTCCATCATGGCCACTCACCTCCCCAGCATCCAGAAATGCAATGCCTCAAAAAGGAAGCATCCATTATTAAGGACCCCTATCACCCAGACCGTGCCCTCTTCTCATTGCTACCATCAAGGAGGAGGTGCAGGAGCTTCAGGAACAGCTTCGTCCCCTCCACCATCAGATTCATGAATGAAAATGAAATGAAAAAAAATGAAAATGAAATATCTTTATTGTCATTGCATAGTACAATTTGTCATGCACCAGTACAGCGAAAATGAGTTTGCAACTCCCATACTCAATGCTATAAAAGAACAAATAAAACAAATAAACAATAAATAATATCAAGTAACCAGCCAGTATAACCAGCAACCATAAAACCAGTGTTAAAGTAGCAATATAACAAATTTATGGATGATGCTTGGTCGATTATAGCTCTGGGGAAAAAGCTATTTTTCAGTCTGGAAGTGTGGGAATAGAAAATCTTATAACGTCTGCCAGATGGAAGAAGTTCAAACAGATGATTGTATTGTCCTTACAGATGCTTGTAGCTTTCCTTAAGCAGTGAGGGCTGTAGGTGTCCTCCAGGGCAGGGCTAGAGACGACCCGCTGAAGTGCTTTCCTATCAGCTGCTGTACAACTGAGATACCACACAGAGATGCAGTATGTTAAGATGCTCTCTATGGTGTAGCGGTAAAAGGTCACCAGCATCTATTCAGGTAGACCAGCTTTCTTCAGCCTCCTGAGGAAAAACAAGCGTTGCTGTGCTTTCTTAACTATTGTAGTGGTGTTAGTGGCCCATGTAAGGTCTTCTGAGATATGTATTCCCAGAAACCTGAAACTGGACACTCTCTCCACTATGTCTCCGTTAATGTAGACTGGAGCGTACTCGTCATCCCGTGACTTTCCAAAATTGATAATTAGCTCCTAGTCTTTGCTGTATTAAGAGACGGGTTGTTCCCTGAGCACCAGCTCACTAGGTCCTGTACCTCTACTCTGTGTGCTGATTCGTCTCTGTTGGAGATCAATCCGATCACTGTTGTGTTGTCTGCGAATTTGACGATGGTATTGGTGTTAAATGCAGGTACACAGTCGTAAGTGAAGGGGGAGTAGAGTATGGGACAATGAACTCATGAACACTTCTACAAATGTACCGTGGAGAGTATTCGGACTGGCTGCATCACCATCTGGTATGGGGGTGAGGGGGGCTAATGCACAAGATTGAAGTAAGTTGCAGAAACTATTAAAATTAGTCAACTCCATCATGGGCAAACAACAGGAATTCTGCAGATGCTGGAAATTCAAGCAACACACTCGTCCGGTGCTCCCGATGTGCCTTCTATATATTGGCGAGACCCGACGCAGACTGGGAGACCGCTTTGCTGAACACCTACGCTATGTCCGCCAGAGAAAGCAGGATCCCCCAGTGGCCACACATTTTAATTCCACATCCCATTCCCATTCTGACATGTCTATCCATGGCCTCCTCTACTGTAAAGATGAAGCCACACTCAGGTTGGAGGAACAACATCTTATATTCCGTCTGGGTAGCCTCCAACCTGATGGCATGAACATCGACTTCTCCAACTTCCGCTAATGCCCCACCTCCCCTTCGTACCCCATCCGTTATTTATTTTTATACTCACATTCTTTCTCTCACTCTCCTTTTTCTCTCTCTGTCCCTCTGACTATATCCTCTGGGTTCCCCCCCCCCCCCGTCTTTCTCCCTGGGCCTCCTGTCCCATGATCCTCTCATATCCCCTTTGCCAATCACCTGTCCAGCTCTTGGCTCCATCCCTCCCCCTCCTGTCTTCTCCTATCATTTTGGATCTCCCCCTCCCCCTCCCACTTTCAAATCTCTTACTAACTCTTCCTTCAGTTAGTCCTGACAAAGGGTCTCGGCCCGAAACGTCGACTCTACCTCTTCCTAGAGATGCTGCCTGGCCTGCTGCGTTCTTGCGTCTATCATGGGCACTAGCCTTTGTAGTATCCAAGACATCTTCAAGGAGCGGTGTCTTAGGAAGGTGGTGTCCATCATTAAGGACCCCCACCACCCAGGACCTGCCCGCTACTCATTGATACTATTGGAAAGGAGGTACAGGAGCCTGAAGGCACACTGTCAGTGATTCAGGAACAGCTTCTTCCCCTCTGCTGTCTGATTCCTAAATAGACATTGAACCAATGAACACTCCCTCACTAATTTTTTAATTCTATTTTTTGCACGACTTGTTTTAAATTAACTATTTTATATATATTTATTTACTGTAATTCAGTTTTTTTCTCCATGCTTATTTATCATGGATTGCATTGTTCTGCTTCCGTAAAGTTAACAAATTTCACAACATGCGCCAGTGATATTAAACCTGATTCTCATTCTGATTCTGACACTGAAATGCGTCATCAAAAATTTTTTTAAAGAAAATAATATAAAAGGGAATATTCAATTGGATCAAGTTATCTGATCTCCTTTTGATGTCAACTTTCCTGTGCTGTTTGCTTATTTCCCCCTCCTTGATATGTTTTCTTTGGTTACAGATTGTGATTGAATTGATTTCTCAGTTTCATAAACATAATTAAAAACTTTAAAAGCATGCATCATATATGAGGTCAGTATGGTCTGTAATGGAAAATGTTTCTGTGTTTTTTTCCTGCCCTCACTGAATAAGTTATAAGTAACTTAAACTGTATTTTCACTTTTTCTCACTTTAATAGGCATCCATCAGTCTCGTGAGACCGTGGATTTGCGCCTTAGAAGGTTTCCAGGGCGCAGGCCTGGTCAAGGTTGTGTGGAAGACCAGCAGTTGCCCATGCAGCAAGTCTCCCCTCTCCACACCACTGATGTTGTCTAAGGGAAGGGCATTAGGACCCATACAGCTTGGCACCGGTGTCGTCGCAGAGCAATGTGTGGTTAAGTGCCTTGCTCAAGGACACAACACGCTGCCTCAGCCGAGGCTCGAACTAGTGGCCTTCAGATCACTAGAACGACGCCTTATCCACTTGGCCATGCGCCAACACTTTTCTCACTTAAATCTGCAATTATCACTTAAATCAAGTATTTCCAAACAGGAGTCCATGGGACCTCTTGCTTAATGGTATTGGTGCAAGGCATAAAATGTTGGGAACCCCTGACTTAAACACTACTTCAACAAGACAGTCCAAGAACTGTGTGACAAGTACATTTGGAAGAATCGTGTTCAATAACTGAGAAAAACAGTATGACTCAGAGGTGGGGAGGCCACAAATGAATCACAAGCAATGTCATCACAAATTCCCTATCAGCAACAACACAAGTTACTGGTAAAGAAGACTCAGCAAGCAAACCCTAACATTTCCACTCAGAAATTGCTGGGAGCACACAGAAGATTCTTCAGGGTTTTTTGCTGGACTTCTTCAATAGAATGCTCTGGTGTGAAGAATTGGATTCCATCCATCCTATTTTGCAACTGAGTGATGTTGTGTTGACTTCCAAAGAAATTCAGGCCAAGAAATTCTCCAGGATAAGAAGAGGTGCATTAATCATGAATGCATAGTGGTTAATGTATAATTTGTGTGTGAGAGGAGGGAAGTTCACTGTGGAAAGGTTCGAATGCATGTTTGGTATGCTCAAGGTCTACTCTATTCACTCCACTCAGGAGGGAGGTGCACTATTTACGGGGTGGTGCAGGAGGATTCAAGAGGAATGATTTCAAGAGGAATAATTACAGTTGGTCGCAGGTGGTGGGAGTTGAGATGCCTCTTGAGGTGAGAGGAGGCTGGGACAGCAATTAGTGGAGAAGATGTTGAGATATGATGGTGCTAATTGGAGTCATGATCAGTTGTGGGAGGGGAGTCTTGAGAAATCTTCAGCAGAGAAGTCTGACTTAGAGATATGATAGTAGAGAATTCATTTGAAATGTAGACCATAAGATGGAGGAGCAGAATTAGGCCATTTGGCCCATCAAGTCTGCTCTGCCATTTCATCATGGCTGATCCATTACTCCTTTCAACCCCAATCACCAGCCTTCTCCCCGTAACCTTTCATGTCATGACCAACCAAGAATCTATCAACCCCTGTAAAGAGCTGGCCTCCACAGCTACCTGCGGCAATGAATTCCATGGATTCACCACTCTCCGGCTAATCTCTTTAAATATAACAATAGAAATGTTGCGATTTTAATATTTCAATAATATTTGAGTTATCTTGTACATATATTGTTTGATTAATCATTCTTGTTTGTTTAAATAATTCAGTGTGGGTTATATGTAAAAATATATTCATTGCATTTGTCATGACGCTATGATGTGATACGTGCACGCATTGCTTAAAGTAGAACTCAAAGTTATATCTGCATTTCCATCATGTTCCATTGAATTAATTTAAAATTTTGAAGTTACAAAACATAACAAGGGACACCCATAATCATAGATGGATTGGGAGGTATGGTTGAGGTTAAACTGGTTTGCAGTGCTGAATTTAACAGACTAGGACCCCGTTGAAAGTCTCACATTTCATACTGCGGTCCTGCCTCTGCCTGAGTGATCTAAACAGTCTGAAAATAAAATTCACAGATGTGTTGTGCCTCAATGTGTCAGCGTATCGTGTGAATGGAGGTGCAGGCATCAAAACCACAGTCTGAGAAATCAACACAGTAAGTCGCAGTTTGCATTTAGTGATCTATTCTCCAAATAAAGTTTCTATCATGCGGCATGCATAAACACTGATAGAATTTCTACCTGACAGTATTGGAACGGTTGCTAGTAATTAACTCTGACTAAACATTCAGAGGGTCCTCAGCATCTATATTTCTTCTTCTTAAGCCCATCATCCCTACTGGGGCATAAACTGCCAAAAGATCCTTCCTCTCCCAGGGATGGGATTTTGGGAGGTTCTGTTAGTGGTTCTATACCTCTGGGTTTTTATGGGATGTGTTGATAGCACCATGCCCAAATCTGTCTTTCTTCCATGAGTTTATTGCTATAGAGTCAGCCAAAGATTTCAACAATTCAAATAGAAATTGTATGTGTATATATATCAATATAATAAAAGAAACTTAGGCCCTTCATTGACCAGGATCGACCATGGATGTTGCACCCCAGCTGTCTATGCGAGCGAGCCCATCCGCAAGCCAAGGTAGTACGATATTGAGAGTGAGGTATTGCTCATGTAGCAGACTCCCCTTCTCCACACAGCTGAATAGAACGACAGAGACCGATGCAGTTTGGCACCAGCCCATCAGCATTGAACTCAATGTAGGACTGCTTTAGGGGCTTCAGCTCCAGGCATTTCCTTCGGAGTTTACCCCTGATGTTATCCCCATGAGCAGATACAGCTGCAAGGTAGCAGAGGTTTGAGATCAGAGTTTTCCTTCTCCATACCGAGCTGCCAATCGCCCCATCTGCTCGAAGCGACTGGCTTTAGGGCACCAGTAACTCACCTTTGCTCTTTTTCCTATCAGTAGAAATGGTTCCGCCAGGATTAATAGCTAAATCACACCTGAAGGCCAGGAGCTAGAATTAGTTATCAGAGGTTATTTGAGATGCACACCATTGGGTGCACTTAATAGGTAGTGGGAGCTTATCCCCACTTAACACCCCCAGCTACGACAACCTTAAGGAACCAAAGATATAATATTATTGGAGATAGTCCAAAGATTCACCAGATGAGTCCCTGGGTTGAGGGTGTAGACCAAACAATAGAATCTAGGCAGTGTGGGTCTGCATTCCTTGGAGTCTAAAATTATTAAGTGTAACTTTATTCAAGTATATAATATCTAGGGGATTTGATGGACTAGACGATGAGAGGTTCGAGCCACAAGCAAGAGGTCAGAAATACAAAAGGAGAGGCTAGTTATTTAAAACAGTGGTGCAAAAAATTTCTTTTCTCTCAGAGGAGAATTCTCAGCCCCAAGATTATGAAGGCTGGATCATTAGATATACTTAATGTGGAGATGGATAAATATTTGAAACTATCATAGAATTGAAGTTTGTGGAGAACTATCAGAAAAGAAGAGTTGAGGTCAACATAGAGCAGCCATAACCACAAGAAAAACTCCCAGTTTATTTTCACAAGTTTCATTACATCCGCCTGAGACATTTTAGTGTTTAGTACTATGGGGCTCCATAGCAGTGTACCGGTCAGCGGAATGCTATTACAACTTGAAGTGTCGGAGTTCAGAGTTCAGTTCCAGCGTCCTCTGTAAAGAGTCTGTTCATCCTCCATGTGGAATGCGTTGGTTTTCTCCGGGCCCTTTGGTTTCCTCGCTAGGTCCAAAACTAAACTAGTTAGTAGGTTAAATGGTCATTGTAAATTGTCCTGTGATTAGGGTCAAATTGGGGTTGTCAGCAGTTGTTGGGGTAAAGCTGCTTGAAGTTCAAAGTTCAAAGTAAGTTTTATTATCAAAGTACATATATGTCACCATATACAACTCTGAGATTCATTTTCCTGTGGGCACTGTCAATAAATCTGTAGAATAATAATCATAATAGAGCCAACTAGGGTGTTCAACCAGAGTGCAGAAGACAACAAACTATGCAATTACAAAAAGAAGAAACAATAATAGTAAATAAATAGGCAATAAATATCAGGGACATGAGATGAAGAGTCCTTGAAAGTGAGTGAATTGGTTGTGCAAAAGTCTCAATGATGAGGCAAGTGAAGTTGGGTGAAGTTATCCCCTTGGGTTCAAGAGCCTGGTGGTTGAGGGGTAGTAACTGTTCCTGAATCTGGAGGTGTGAATTCTGAAGCTCTTGTACTTTCCTCCTGGTGGCAGCGGCGAGAAGAGAGCATGTCCTTGGTGGCGGAGGTCCCTGCTGATGGAAGCTGCTTTCCATGACAACTCAATGTGCTCAATGGTCGAGAGGGATTTACCAGTGATGGACTGGGTTGCATCTTCTACTTTTTGTAGGATTTTCCATTCAACGGCATCTGGTTCAAAGGGCCAGAAGGGCTTATTCCATGCTGTATCACTAAATGAATAAATATTCTGATCCAGAGACCTGTGGAGGTAGGGTCATTGAATATAGCTAAGGAAGAGATTGAAATACTTTTGAACCAGAAGGGGTATGAGAAGAAAGTAGGAAAGCAGTGTTGAGGTCATGATTTTATTGAACGGTATATCAGGCTGAAGGGAACAAGTAGCCTTCTCTTCCTTCTGTTTCTTATGATTTTTTATTTATCTTTACATACCTCGTGACAAATTATATTTCGGAGAACATTCCTCTCATAGTGATAACACTGCAAATAAACAGTTTCATCTTTTGAAAGGATATCCCTGCACAACTTCTGAAAACAAAATTCATCTGTTGAAAGGAATATTCTCAATTTTTCTTCCTGATTATTATATTTAAATATTGAATATCATTGTAGGATTTTTGTTAGTTTTTATTTATGGAAAAAGTTTACATTCCACATTTCTGGCCAAAGTCTGCCAGTGATATAGGAAAGAGGGAGGAAGATTTCCCTAGAAGTGATTTAATGGCTGGAAATAGGAGGGTAGGAAATTGTTCCATTATAATCACACTGTCAGCAATGAAAATACTTTTCATTGAACATGTCTTTACACTTTCCTTTAAATCTTTAGTTTTTCCCTGTGGAATTAGTCATATTCATTCCCAAATTAACATGCATTTTCTGTCAATGTAACCAATTCTGAAAAAAAAGACAGTCTTTTTTTAAATAAATGGTTGTATAAAGGCTGTCTAAAAGAACACATGGTACGTAAGGATAGAGTCACAAGTCAGCTCCACTAATAGTGCTAATTGCTTGTTGAAAACTCAGGATTGGGCTTGAACCCATAAAATTAACACCCAGGGTTAGGAGTGCTACCATTGGGTTAAGGCTGACACCTGCTGCTTGCAAGCTTTCTGCTTGCTCTTCGGCTAAGAATAAATTACATTAATGAACTGGAATGACTTAACGCCGATTGGGAGAGGATGTGAAACGTTAGAGCAGCACCTGAGGAGAGAATAGACAAGACAAAGCTTAGCATGAACTTTCTCTGAAACAACAGGACTGTAGCTAGGTCCTTTCTGCTGTTACACTGGCTGCTTCTGCCCAGGTTTCCGAAACGGTGCAGTTCTCGGAATACATTGCAATCGTCACTACATCGGACCCCTCACCTCTCTGGTAACAGGCACTTCATTTCTTATTCTTGGTATTTAGTGATTATCTATCTATCATAGTATTAATATTTCTTTTTTCCCTTTTTTGTATTTGTGACGTTTGTTGGCTTTTGCACGTATGGTTTGCCCACCCTATGGGGTGCAATCTTCCATTGAGTCGATTTTGTTTGTTGTATTCACTGTGAATTTCTGCAAGAAAATAACTCTCAAGGGTGACGTATATGTACTTCGATAACAAATTTACTTTCAGGATCCAGAAATTCATCAACCTTGATATGCAGGCATCAAAGTAACATTAGATACCTTTGTAATGTTCTTTTGAAAAGCAGACAAAATCGTTTTGTTTCATAGAAACATAGAAACATAGAAAATAGGTGCAGGAGTAGGCCATTCGGCCCTTCGAGCCTGCACCGCCATTTATTATGATCATGGCTGATCATCCAACTCAGAACCCCGCCCCAGCCTTCCCTCCATACCCCCTGACCCCCGTAGCCACAAGGGCCATATCTAACTCCCTCTTAAATATAGCCAATGAACTGGCCTCAACTGTTTCCTGTGGCAGAGAATTCCACAGATTCACCACTCTCTGTGTGAAGAAATTTTTCCTAATCTCGGTCCTAAAAGGCTTCCCCTCTATCCTCAAACTGTGACCCCTCGTTCTGGACTTCCCCAACATCGGGAACAATCTTCCTGCATCTAGCCAGTCCAATCCCTTTAGGATCTTAGACGTTTCAATCAGATCCCCCCTCAATCTTCTAAATTCCAACTAGTACAAGCCCAATTCATCCAGTCTTTCTTCATATGAAAGTCCTGCCATCCCAGGAATCAATCTGGTGAACCTTCTTTGTACTCCCTCTATGGCAAGGATGTCTTTCCTCAGATTAGGGGACCAAAACTGCACACAATACTCCAGGTGTGGTCTCACCAAGGCCTTGTACACTGCAGTAGTACCTCCCTGCTCCTGTACTCGAATCCTCTCGCTATAAATGCCAGCATACCATTCGCCTTTTTCACCGCCTGCTGTACCTGCATGCCCACTTTCAATGACTGGTGTATAATGACACCCAGGTCTCGTTGCACCTCCCCTTTTCCTAATCGGCCACCATTCAGATAATAATCTGTTTTCCTATTTTTGCCACCAAGGTGGATAACTTCACATTTATGCACATTAAATTGCATCTGCCATGAATTTGCCCACTCACCCAACCTATCCAAGTCACCCTGCATCCTCTTAGCATCCTCCTCACTGCTAACACTGCCACCCAGCTTCGTGTCATCCGCAAACTTGGAGATGCTGCATTTAATTCCCTCATCCAAGTCATTAATATATATTGTAAGCAACTGGGGTCCCAGTACTGAGCCTTGCGGTACCCCACTAGTCACCGCCTGCCATTCTGAAAAGGTCCCGTTTATTCCCACTCTTTGCTTCCTGTCTGCTAACCAATTCTCCACCCACACCAATACCTTACCCCCAATACCGTGTGCTTTAAGTTTGCACACTAATCTCCTGTGTGGGACCTTGTCAAAAGCCTTTTGAAAATCCAAATATACCACATCCACTGGTTCTCCCCTATCCACTCTACTAGTTACATCCTCAAAAAATTCTATGAGATTCGTCAGACATGATTTTCCTTTCACAAATCCATGCTGACTTTGTCCGATCATTTCACCGCTTTCCAAATGTGCTGTTATCACATCCTTGATAACTGACTCCAGCAGTTTTTGTTTTTTTTTCCTGGAAGTGTTGCCAGGGAATCCAGTAATGGGAGAGGGAGGGCAGAGTCTTCCTGGAGGGGCAGAAGAACCTGCAAGAGTTTCTGAAGAACGTGTGCCCTGGAGGGAACTTGCGTGTGCAGGAAGTTGCCAGGGATACGTCTATAAGGGCATGGCTGTCTGTGCTTGTGGGACCTATATGATGTGGTCAAATGTCTCTTCCAGAGGTGACTTAAACAGTCCCGTCTGTCAAAATTGGAAGGCTCCTCACGATCCTAACAGGAATTTTTATTGACTTTTTTCAATGAACAGCAATCTGTGATGTACAGTCTGTTGACCTGCAAAGATCCTGAGGCAATTTTCCTCAGAGGGACAATCACACCCTGACTTTGTGAGAAGGGTGCTGTCTCCTGAATTCATTCACACAAAAATCCAGTTAAAAAATAATCCATGATTACTCTGTAAATCACTTTTCATTGAAGCAGGATTGCATAGCATAAAACACAGTACTGTACAATTTGGTTCCTTAAGATTGTTATAGCTGGGGTAGTGATGGAGATGAGCTTCAGCTACCTATTAAATGCTCCTAATAGCATGCGTCTCAAATAACCTCTAACAACCAAGTCCAGCTCCTGGCCTTCCTGTGTGACTTCACTACTGAGCCCTGTGGAGCTGTTTCTACCGGCAGGAGAAGAGGCAAAGGCAGGTTAATGGCAACTTAAAACCAATTGCTTCAGGCAAATGGGGCTCATCAGCCATGTTTGGCAGATCATCTAGGAGAAGGAAAACTCTGACCTCAAAACTTTACTGCTTTGCCGCTATAGCCACACATGGGGAAGTCTCTGGAACTAAACCCCGAAGGAAAAATCCAGAGCTGGAGTCCCTAAGGTAGTCCTACGTTGAGTTCAACATTGAATGGCAACTCCTGTGATGCTTCTGGTGCCAAACTGTATCGGTCTCGGCTGTTCCTTTGGGTTCATCATACGTGTGGAGAGGTTGGGGGGCTTGCTACATGGGCAACAGCTTGCTCTCCATTTATTACTGTTCTGGCTTGTATATCTTGACAGCTAGGACACAACATCCATAGTCGAGACTGACCAACAGAGGCCTCAGAATGTATAATGGAACATCTATTACAATATGTATCAGTACACTTCTTCTTTCACAGATAAACCTGAGATACCTGTGTTTACATCTGATCACTTTGTTTCATCTTCTTATAACTTACTGTAAAACTCTAATGCCTTCTTTCAAATTTTTCTTTACATACTTGTTGTGGAGCACGTGACAATTCTCATGTTAGCATTAACTGGAACATAGAAACTGAGCACAAATCAAGGCATGAAAATAATTCTTTCCAACAGTTCTCCAAAACCATATTTGGTTATAGTGACACACATAAAAGTTGCTGGTGAACGCAGCAGGCCAGGCAGCATCTCTAGGAAGAGGTGCAGTGGACGTTTCAGGCCGAGACCCTTCGTCAGGACTAACTGAAGGAAGAGTGAGTGAGGGATTTGAAAGTTGGAGGGGGAGGAGGAGATCCAAAATGATAGGAGAAGATAGGAGAAGACAGGAGGGGGAGGGATGGAGCCAAGAGCTGGACAGGTGATAGGCAAAAGGGATACGAGAGGATCATGGGACAGGAGGTCTGGGAAGAAAGATGGTGGGGGGGGGACCCAGAGGATGGGCAAGGGGTATATTCAGAGGGACAGAGGGAGAAAAAGGTGAGTGAGAGAAAGAATGTGTGTATAAAAATAAGTAACAGATGTACAAGGGAGAGGTGGGGCATTAGCGGAAGTTTGAGAAGTCAATGTTCATGCCATCAGGTTGGAGGCTACCCAGACGGAATATAAGGTGTTGTTCCTCCAACCTGAGTGTGGCTTCATCTTTACAGTAGAGGAGGCCGTGGATAGACATGTCAGAATATAGTGACATTGTTTTAACAATATAAGGATGTCACTCTAGTGTAGAGGTTAGCACAACACTATTACAACTCAGGGCATCACTGTTCATTCCGACATCACCTGGAAGGAGTCTGTATGGCCTCCCCGTGGAATGCATGGGTTTCTCCCACAGTCCAAAGACATACTGTTTCATAAGTTAATTGGTCATTGTAAATTGACCCTTGATTAGGCTGGGGTTAAATCGGGGGTTGCTTGGTAGTGCGGTTGTGAGCGCCTATTCTGTGCTGTATCTCAGTAAAGAAGCTGTAGAGGGTTGTAAATTTAGTCAGCTCCATCTTGGGTACTAGCCTACAAAGTACCCAGGACATGCCCTTGTCCATTATTAAGGACCTCCAGCACCCAAGACATGCCCTTTTCTCACTGGCACCATCAGGTGGGAGGTACAGAAGCCTGAAGGCACACACTCAGCGATTCAGGAACAGCTTCTTCCCCTCTGCCATCCGATTCCTAAATGGGCATTGAACCCGTGAACATTACCTCAATTTTTTTAATACATAGTAGTTCTGTTTTTTTGCATGATTTTTGATCTGTTCAATATACGTATACTGTATAAAGTATACTGAATAAGATTTACTCATTTATTATTTTTATTTTTTCTTCTTTTTCTATATTAAGTATTGCATTGAACTGCTGCTGCTAAGTTAACAAGTTTCATGTCACATGCCGGTGATAATAAATCTGATTCTGATTCTGACTCTAAATAAATAAATAAATAACTCTTAAAATCAGCAGGCTCTGAAATGAAATAATCAAGTTTAATTAGTACAAACTAAGCTAAGCTACTATGCACCATTTCTCTTATTCATAACTGCATGGTAACTCTATGATACATTATACACAATCTCAAGGTAATAAGCGAAACACACCTTCAGAAGTAACGGAGCAGATTATGCTGGGCAACTCTTGCACCATCTGGTCCAACAGTCCGATTTTTTTCCATTAGCTTTCTTTGTCACATGTACGTTGAAACAAACATCAAAATGCACCATTTGCATCGACGACCAACACAGTCCACTTGGAGGGGCGGGGAGAGCAAAGTCAAAATGGCACTAAACGGCGAATCCTTTGCTTACATCTTCAGAAACAGCTTTATTTCTATCTTTGATGTCTTTTTTTTTCCTTTCCAAGGCTCTTTTGAAGACTCTGTCCTGGAGTTACACTCTGACTTCGGCTCTTTTCGGGAATGTGACCCGCTCTCAGGGCCTCACGCCCGGCCGCTTTTTGATATTCCAAGGATGCGGCCTGGGAGGCGAGCGTGCCTTCAGGGCTCCGGATTTTTGTGGCCCTGGAGACGGACTGACTCTAGGTCGGTACCCCTGACTGACGCATCACGGGAGAACACCGAATATAGGGAGCAGCGTGTTAGCTGCCGGGGGTTGTGTGTCCAGAGAGCTGGGGCCAACTCTGTAGGCGCAGATCCCGGAAAAAATGTCTCTGACATTAAACGTACCTATTGAAACCAAGGATGCTCTGGGGGGTAGACTGCAAGTGGCCCCATGCTTCCGGCACCAACATAGCATGCCCACAACTTATTAACCTAATCCATGCTTAATTTGGACTGTGGGCGGAAACTGAAGCACCCGGAGGAAACCCACACGGTCACAGGGAGAACGTACAAACCCCTTACAGACAGTGGCGGAAATTGAATCCCATTCGTTGATCGCTCCACTGTGCGACCCGCTAACCTGCTGCTTCACCCCGAACTTGTTGTTTGCGGCTGCAAGATTCTCGGCCCGCTACGCGCATCGTTGCTCTGGTCATTCCGCCAGCTGGTGTGAGGCCAGAACAGCAACTAGGCAGCGGAATCAAAGGTCCTGACTGGGTCATCATGTGCGCCAGATAAAGAACTTCAGCTCCAGCAGACAATGTGGGCGGTTCGCCCAGTGTCCAACATTGGCGGGAGGTCTAAAGACAGAGAGTAAATGAATACCGTGCGTGATTGAGAAAGAGACTGCGATGATTACGAAAGATGCTAGCAGCAAGTGAGGTCGGACGCTACTTATGATAGAGAAAAGCTGGCCAGTGAGGTGAGAGAGCAAGTTCAGCTATCACCAGAATCACCAAGAGGAATTCAGCTGAGAGGCCGAGCGTTCCCGTCATGGATAAGTTAAGTCCTCCCATACCTGTGCAGTTTACCGGCAATCTATCCGATAGCTGGAAAGACTTTGAACAGCGATTCAATATATGTTTAACTGCCAGCAGAGCGGGAGGGACTGATGGAAAAGCTGAAAGCATCTATTTTTCTGCATGTAATTGGCGAAGATGCTTTGGAAATCTATAGCAGCTTTTAAATTGATGAGACAGCTTCGATGGGGAGGGGCTTGCACTCAGTATTGAGCAACAGGTCAGTAATATAATGTTCCAACATAAACCCACAGCAAGTTTGTCTCTATTAAGAGCAAACAATATACTGACGATGGACCATTTTGTGAAGTCCTAATGACTTTCTGATATCTTGTGCTCTCGAAGTCTTCTGTATGGTTCCTAAATGTCTCTGAAGATAAAAGACATTTAGAAACAGCTGAAAATGAGGATATTGAAAAAGTAATTGATACTTGGGTAATTGTCATTTGTACCGAGGTACAGTGAAAGTCTGTGTTTCGTGTGCCGTCCATCCAGGTCATATCACTTTAATAGATCAAGGTAGGTGCAAAGGAAAAGAAAGAATGTTATGCAGAATAGAGTGTTACAGTTGCAGAAAAAGTGCAGAGCAGGGAGACAATAAGGTTCAAGACTATGATGAGGTAGATTGTGAGATCATCCTATCATATAAGAGCTCCATTCAACACTCTTATAACAGCAGGATAGAAGCTGCCCTCATGACTGGTACAACTGCATACATTTATATACTTTGTCCAGTTTGAGAAGGGAGAAGAGAGAATGCCCAGGGTAGGAGTGGTCTTTAATTATATTGACTGCTTGACCAAGACAGTGGGAATTATAGTCTGAGTATATGGAGGGGAGGCTGGTTGTCAGGATGTGACGAAGTTTGTCCGCAGCTCTCTGCAGTTTCTCATGACCATGGCCAAGCCGCGATGCATCCAGATAGGATGGCTTCTAGAGTAAATCTATAAAACACTGGTGAAGGTTAACAGCAACATGCCAAATTTCATTAGCTTCCTGACAAAATAGAGTCTCTGGTCCACTTTCTTGGCCGTGGTGTTTACATGATTGGACCAGGATAGGCTAAAAGTAATGTTTACACCGAAGAACCTGAAGTTGTCAGCCATCTGCACCTCAGTACCATTGATGTAGACAGGAGCATGTGCACTGCCCCCTTTTCTAAAGTCAATGACCAGCTGTTTTGCTGACATTGAAGGAAAGATTGTTGGCACGGTTCCATGTCTTTAAGTTCCCTGTCCCCTGCCTGTACTCCAGCTCGTTGATATCTGAAGTGTGGCCCACAATGGGGCTATCTGCAAACTTCTAGATCAGGGGGTCCCAACCTTTCATATAGCATGGACCCAAACATTAACTGAGGGGTCCGTGACCCTCAGGTCGTGAACCTTTGTCCTAGACGGGGGGTAGAGCAGAATCCGGCCACACAGTTGTGAGAGTTTAGGGAGAAGAGTAGGTGACTGAGAATGCGTTGAGGTTAATTGTGGTAGGGGGGTTGCTGTCTGTCTATGCTGATTGCCATCTGTTGATCAGGAAGTCGGGGATCCAGTCACAAAGGGAGGTGTGGAGTTCCAGGTCTAGGAGTTTAGAGATGAGTCTGCTTGGAGATATGGCACAGAAGGCAGAGCTGTAGTTAATATATTGCAGTCTGATATCGTCATTTTTGTTATCCAGTTTCTTTAGAGATGAGTGTAGGACCAAGGAAATGGCATCTGCTGTGAATCTGTTTTGGCGGGTAGACAAATTAGTGGGTCAATATTGTATGGGGGCAAGGGTTGGGATGGAGCTGATGTGTGCCATGATCAAAGTTCAAAGTAAATTTATTGATTAGTTTTGAGAGGATGATAGTATTGATTGCTGAATTGTAGGTGATAAAGAGCATCCTAATGTAGGCATCTTTGCTGCCCAGCGGTTTCAGGGTTAAATGAAGAGCCAGTGAGATGGCATCTGCTGTGGACTTCTTGTGCTGGTAGGCAAATTGGAGTGAATCCAAGTCGCTTCTCGGGCAGGAGTTGGTACGTTTCATCACCAACCTCTCAAAACACTTCATCACTGTGGATGTAAGTGCTACTGGACTATAGTCATTGAGGCAGATCGCCATGTTCTTCTTGGGTTCCGTTATAATTGAAGCCTGCTTGAAGCAGGTGGGTACCACACACTGATGAAGCCAGAGGTTAAAAGTGAACACACCAGCCTCTCAGTACTGTGCACTTCATGATAATAGTTTTCAGAGCCACTGGGTGATAGACAGTAAGGCACATCACATTATTTTTAACTGATAAACCTAACAGCAATTAACAGGTTTTAAAATGTAAAATACATTTTGCTTTAAAGTGCCTTTAACTAAAGAAAATTAATTATGAACTTTCCTTAGTCATAGTCATAGTCATATTGACCCCGGGGGAAATTTGGTTTTCGTTACAGTTGCACTATAAATAATTAAATAGTAATAAAACCATAAATAGTTAAATAGTAATATGTAAATTATGCCAGGAAATAAGTCCAGGACCAGCCTATTGGCTCAGGGCGTCTGACCCTCCAAGGGAGGAGTTGTAAAGTTTGATGGCCACAGGCAGGAATGACTTCCTATGACGCTCTGTGCTGCATCTCGGTGGAATGAGTCTCTGGCTGAATGTACTCCTGTGCCCACCCAGTACATTATGTAGTGGATGGGAGACATTGTCCAAGATGGCATGCAACAAGTTAATATAAATGGAAATGCTTACTGTCACACCTTCTTAATGAAGTTTGGTATCCACCTTCATAGGTTGGGCTATGCAAACTACACCAGGTAGGTCGGGTATAAAGCTGATGGGCCATGTAAGAAGGTACTCAACCCCTTTGGTCAGTAGGGTAAAAGCACCTCGGCACTCAGAGACAAATCCAAAAGCAAAATGATCGGTCAACTATTTGTCCTAGTCTGGGATATCCAAAGCACTCAGGACCTCCCCGCTGTGATGAACAGGAGCAGAAACATTGATACACACACTGCAGTAAGTTGGCAGCTCTTTACAGAACCATGGGTCAAACGTTTTAGTAGAATTGATTTGTTTTAGTAGAAATCAATGTCTAACTAAGTTACCAGAAACTGAGGAATGGTATGACCTTCCTAAGAATGCCACCTAATTTCCTTTGCATTAAGATCAAGATGAATGCACCTTTGCATAAGGATGCTGGAGGTGGCTTGTTCCAGGTGAGATAGGTGGATATCATGGCATAATTTTGAAGGTCAGCTGTGGAACTACATATTTTAGCCTGGCCAATATTTATTTCTTGACAATAAACCACCAAGACCACATGCAATTATGGTCAGGCAATTATTTCCTGGCAATGAATGTTCCATTTAGAGAAGGATTTGGAGAAGTAATTGCTTTGTGATTCACAGATCAACTACCAAAAAGGTACATTACAAATTTGGGACCTGAAACTGTGATGGATATTGACTTTGCAGAGCTCAAGGGACTTCCTGCTAACTTCAGCTTTCCAGCTGAGCATCATGATCTATCCAGAGCATCATGATCTATTCAAAGGGTCAGACTTGTCTGTGACAAAGTTAAACTCCCAACCAAAATTCCGTGCTCAGTCTCTTGTTGTAAACAAGCACCAGTCTTCAGTTCTTATGTAAATTGCAAGCAATAATCAGTCTGAAGTTAAAAGGATAGCTTTGGGGAAAAAAAAGACAGCGCTGTCTACAGAGCACGGACTGCTGGCCCACAATGGTGACTGGCTGCTCAGGAGATTTGGTTTATAAAGTGAAGTGACTATGAGATGTTCTGGTTTGTATCAGCTAAATGAAAGGCAACAGGTTATGCTAAATGGCCTACCTTCAAACCAGGCAACTCGAGCTAAGTTACTTGTATCACTGTGATAATGGTCATAGAAGTTTCCAGACCAAACTAAATTTTGTCATTTAGTAGATCAAATGTGGTCACAGGTATGATCAATTAATAGTTGGAATATTTTTTGTGCTCAGAGAGTCAGCATTATTTTGGGTGTCTGTGATATGTGTCCCCTGAAGCATTTAGACCATCTGTCTGAATTACTTTGTCCCAGCAAGGGTATCTGAATAGCATCACATGCGGATAGTATCAACCAGTAGCAAAACAGTAAGCACTGGAGATTGTTGGGAATGAAAAGGAGTATGACAGAAAGGTGGGATGATAGAAAGCAGAACTAGAATTCATTCCTCAGCCTTTGGTTTCTGCAACAGACTCTTTGTTTGCCTGCACCTCATTGGCATGTTCTAGTTTGTAAGAATAGTACCTGCTTGGAAGTCCATTTTATAGGCATCCGTTAGACTCATGAGACCATGGATTTGCGCCTTGGAAGGTTTCCAGGGCGCAGGCCTGGGCAAGGTTGTATGGAAGACCAGCAGTTGCCCATGTTGCAAGTCTCCCCTCTCCACGCCATCGATGTTGTCAAAGGGAAGGGCATTAGGACCCATACAGCTTGGCACCGGTGTCGTCGCAGAGCAATGTGTGGTTAAGTGCCTTGCTCAAGGACACAACACGCTGCCTCAGCTGAGGCTCGAACTAGCGACCTTCAGATCACTAGCCCGACGCCTTAACCACTTGGCCAAGCACCAACACTCCATTGTAGTTTATAAATCTTTTGGCATTCTGAAATCATTTATAAATCAGAAATCAGATTTTAAATGTGTGTTAATAATTATTTGTCCAAAGTTAAATGTGTGTCATTAAACAAAATGCATTTAAACTACTTCATTAGCTGTGAGTACCTTCTCCCTGGTAGGGAGGGATAACCCACCACTCAAATAGTGGGTAGCCGGCTGGTGGCGTAGTGGCATCAGCGCCGGACTTCGGAGCGAAGGCTCCCAAGTTAAAATCCAGCCGGCTCCCTTGTACGCTTTCCATCCGCGCTGGGTAGAACGTTGAGCTAGCAACTCGACCTCGTAGAAGTAAGAAAGCCTGCTGAAAAAAAAACGACGTCCAGATGACTCCACTCAAGGGCTTTCTTCTTCTTCTTCTTCTTCTCCAAATAGTGGGTATTGGCAGCTAGACCTGGCCACAGAGACTAAACGGGGAAGTAACCTAGTCCTTGAAGAGTAGGTGGATACAGGATAACCTCCCTATAGTGAGGGTACCTGGAGATACTTATATTGGCTAAGGCATAAAATCTCCTTTTGCACTCAGAGTTTTGCAAACAGTGAACCCAATACCTTTGGACAGTAGGAGGAGAATCTGTAAGGAAGACAGCAAACCAATCATACTGATGCTATGCTCTAAACGCAATGGCTTGGAACCGTAAGTGTGATGTTGTAAGACACATACCATTCCAGCCTCTGAAACCGTGCTATGTAACGACTCATCACTTTAGAAGATCTGTGGGAGAAACAAAGTGTGAATAGAGTATCGCACACAAGATCCTGGAAACACTCAGCAGGTCAGGCAGCATCTATGGAGGGGACGTAAACAGAATCAGAATCAGGTTTAATATCACCGGCATTTGTTGTGAAATTTGTTGTCTTTGAGGCAGCAGTACAATGCAATATATAATAACAGAGAAAAACGTGTATTACAGAATTACAGTGTATATATTAAATAAGTAGTGCAACAATGGAAATAATAAAAGTAGAGAGGTAGTGTTCATGGGTTCAATGTCCGTTCAGAAATTGGATGGCAGAGGGGAAGAAGTTGTTCCTAAGTCATTGAGTGTGTGCCTTCTCACTCCTGTACCTGCTTCCTGATGGTAACAATGAGAAGGGGGCATGTCCTGGGTGATGGGTGTTCTTAATGATGGATGGGGTCTTTCTGAGGCATCGCTACTTGAAGATATCCTGGATACTATGGAGGCTAGTGTCCATAATGGAGCTGACTAAGCTTACACTCTCTGCAGTTATTTTGATCCTGTGCAGTAGCCCCCGCCCCATACCAGGTGATGATGCAGCCAGTTAGAATACTCTCCACAGTACAATTGAAGAAATTTACACGTGTCTTTGATGACATACCAAATCTCCTCAAACTCCAAATGAAACTTAGCGACTGCCGTACCTTCTTTGTAGCTGCATCGATATGTTGGGTCCGTGTTTTGTGCCAAGACCTTTCATCAGGATGGAAATGTCAACGGTTCATCTCACTCGGTAGAAGCTGCCTGGCCTGCCGAGTTCCTCCAGTATTTTGTGTGTTGCTTGATATTTCCAGCATCTGCAGAGTCTCTTGCATCTTTGAATATAGTATCAGAAGATTAAAGATAATGCGGTATAATAACATACAGTGACATGCAGATAACATCGTATAGAACTTCAAGTTTGTGTACAGTAAACCGACTTAATTTATTCAGAAAACTGAGCTTATTTAATACCCAGAAAAAACTACAGCAACTTCTCAGAGTAAGTGCAGAATAATCGTTCCAGAACATCTGATTGAATGTGTAGCTTTGTGATCTGGTCAGTATTTTAGTGATTTGGATTTGAGCTTGCGTGGTGGCAGGTTAAAGTGGTTTCAAATAAAGTAAGTTATAAAGAGTATCAACTCAGAAGCACTATATTTGTGGAATATACAAACCTATATCCATGCTTTTGTGGGCAATATGCTCATAAAATATGGAGTTAACTCAGTGAAGCAGAGATATCAAAAGCAAAAATATGCTGGAATTGTCAGCAATAAATCAGAATTAGATTTAGTATCACTGGGATACGTTGTGAAATTTGTTAACTTAGTGGCAGAGCTACAATGCAATACATGATAATATAGAGTAAAATAAATCAATTACAGTAAGTATATATATGTATATTAAATATTTAAATTAAAAGAGTGCAAATACAGAAATAATAAAAGTAAGGCAGTGTTCATGGGTTCAATGTCCATTTAGAAATCGGATGGCAGAAGGGAAGAAGCTGTTCCTGAATCGCTGAGTGTGTGCCTTCAGGCTTCTGTACCTCATTCCTGACAGTAACAATTAGATGAGGGCATGTCCTGGGTGATGAGGGTCCTTAATGATGGATGCCGCCTTTCTGAAACACCGCTCCTTGAAGATGTCCTGGATGCTACGGAGGCCAGTACCCAAGACAGAGCTGACTAATTTTACAACTTTCTGTAGCTTCTTTTGATCCCGTGCAGTAGCCTACCCTCTCCATTCCAGGCTGTAATGCAGCTTGTCAGAATGCTCTCCATGATACACCTGTAGAAGTTTTCAAGTCTCTTGGGTAACAAACCAAATCTCCTCAAACTCCTCATGAAATATAGCTGCTGTTGTGTTTCTTTGTAGCTGCTTCAATATGTTGTTGGGCTCAGGATAGATCCTCAGAGATATTATCACACATGATCTTGAAATTGCTCACTTTTCCACTTCTGATCCCTCTATGAGAATTTCTGTGTGTTCCCTCATCTTCCCCTTTCTGAGGTCCACAATCAGTTCTTTGGTCTCAGTGACATTGAGTACAACGTTTATTTTCAGTTATTTGACAGTTTTCTACTCTTGTTCTTCTCCCCTTTTTCCACTTCCAACACCAAAAAAAGTTAAGTAATTTTGCATTTCAGAATTATGCCAGGGATAAACTGAGTTGGGATTATCCACCGTATCTTCAATTCAGTTTTGAGAAGTGCGTGGATGTGATTTCAATGATTATCCCAAAATTAAATGGAGCAAGTTCTATGGCTACAATGATACAGGATTTCCCTTCTGATACAGAACAGAATTCTCTGTTATGGTTCCTGTGTAAGATTGCTGTCAATGACTATTTAATCAAGCATCATAAGGTGGTAGTGGAGGTATAATTTGTCGATCAGTGCTGATCATCCCATCCTTGACCAAGCTACTCCACCGTGAACACGATCTGTTATGAGTCAACATGATGCTTTCAGATCAGGTCATGCATAGCACGTACCTCCACCGCACTGCTCAGGTGTGTTTCTGGGGTACGGGGCTAGCGACCCTTGTGCCTGTTCTTAATTGTCTATCGCTGAGCAGCGGTGAACCATTTGATTGGCCTATCAGAGTTCTCTTTGGGAACTAGTTAACTTGATCAGCATTTCTGATCGGGCAGTTGTTCACAATTGCACTTAATTTAAAAAAAAGATAGATGGCTCAGAATATAAAATAGAAGCAAATCACACTGAGCCAGAAATCCAGTTGCTCCCTTGGATGAGGGTTGAACCTGTATCGAAATAAACTTCAACTTCAGACTCTCACTAATTTAAATAATGTAGGTGGTGTTGCCACACAATTTTTTGCCATTAATGGGCACAGAATGTCAGTTATATATTATACCCGTAAGAAATAAACTAGGACATACAAATATCCTGAAGGATTTCAGGAATGTCTTGAAAAATATATTTTAGCTCCATTACCATTTTTTTTCTGCTTGTAATTTAAGTTCTCCACTCCATTCATAGTCATACTTTATTGATCCCGGGAGAAATAGGTTTTCGTTACAGTTGCACCATAAATAATAAATAGTAATAAAACCATAAATAGTTAAATAGTAATATGTAAATTATGCCAGGAAATAAATCCAGGACCAGCCTATTGGCTCAGGGTATCTGACCCTCCAATGGAGGAGTTGTAAAGTTAGATAGCCACAGGCAGGAATGACTTCCTATGACGCTCTGTGCTGCATCTCGGAGGAATGAGTCACTGGCTGAATGTACTCCTGTGCCCAACCAGTACATTATGTAGTGGATGGGAGACATTGTCCAAGATGGCATGCAACTTAGACAGCATCCTCTTTTCAGACACCACCGTGAGAGAGTCCAGTTCCATCCCCACAACGTCACTGGCCTTACGAATGAGTTTGTTGATTCTGTTGGTGTCTGCTACCCTCAGCCTGCTGCCCCAGCACACAACAGCAAACATGATAGCACGGGCCGCCACAGACTCGTAGAACATCCTCAGCATCATCCGGCAGATGTTAAAGGACCTCAGTCTCCTCAGGAAATAGAGACGGCTCTGACCCTTCTTGCAGACAGCCTCAGTACAATTCCTGCCATTGTACTTCCATACCTAAATTTTAGTCCCAAGGTTACTTTCACCTTGTCCTTTATCCCAAACAGGGCAAAAAAAATGGGTTGAATTGTGCAAGTTAAAGGACATTGAGAATCAGGTTTAATATCACTGGCATATGTCGTGAAATTGGCTATTATGCAGCAGCATTTCATTGCAATGTATAAAAACAGTAAATTCCAGTAAGACGTGTATATATATTGATACTGCATGTGTTAAATTAAATAAGTAGTGTGATAAAAGAGGAAAATAAAGTCGTAAGGTAGTGTTCATGGGTTCAATGTCCATTCAGAAATCTGATGGATCATTGAGAGTTTGTCTTCGGGCTCCTGTACCTTCCCTGATGGTAACAACGCGAAGAGGGCACGTCTTGGGAGATGGGGGTCCTTAATTATGAATGCCGCCTCAAGGATTATGTAATCTTGGACCAGTTAACAGACTGATTTAATCATCCCAAATTCAAACAGTTATTTTTTTCACCTAACTCAACATCTAGCAGTTGTGGGTTTCTGTATACAAATGAGAAACATAGCAAACCATTGTTGAAACCCAGAGAGTCCATGCTGTAGAGGAAATGTCCTTTATTATGTGTGTAGGTTAAGTGATAGAATCACTTGCTGCTACCTCCTGGAAGAATGAGGTGACGAGAATCCATCTGCGAGGACTAGGAACATTGAAATATTCGGGATGGGCTGGCCACACCAGAGCAGGGGAGACAATAATACAGGACCCCCAATGACTGGAAAATCAGGAAAATCTTCTTCTCTACTGGGCAGAGTAAAAAGCTCCTGTGTGGCTGAGGATTCGACATCTTAAAAATTGATCTCCTCTTTGCAGGTGAAATGAACAGCAAAGCCAATAGTGATGCATCTTCAGGCATCAGCTGCTGCTCTGATACAGATGTGGGGTTGGGGAGATTTCTCACCTGCTCCTCTGAAATCAAAATGGCACAGAAGTGCAGACCTTACTGGCTGTATGGACATCCTATCCACTGGGAGTTGGCGCATTATCTTAAACCATTTTTGTTCAGTGGCTCCTGTTGCTCAGGGTTGACCACGGAAGTTGCATCTAAGCTGTTAAATCAGTGGACAAGCCAGGGCTGTATAATATGGAGAGCAGGCCCGTGCAGTAGACTTCCCCCCCCCCACCTCCACGCAGCAGATGTACCGAAAGGAATAGCATATACTGATACAATTTGGCACTGGCGGAGTTGTAGAAGTTGCCAGTCAGCGTTGAACTCAATATAAGACAGCCTTAGGGACTCCAGCTCCAGATTTTTCCTCAGGGTTTACTTCCAAAGCCTTCCCCGTGAGTGGGCTACAGCTACAAGGCAGCGGAGGTTTGAGATCGTAGTTTTACTTCTCCTAGGTGGCTGACAATTCCCGTCTGCACAAAGCAACTGTTTTTTTAAGGTGCCAGTAACCTACCTTTGCCCCTCCTCCCACCAGTAGAAATGGTTCTGCCAGGCTTGGTAGCTAAACCAAGCCTGAAGGCCAGTAGCTGGACTTAGTTGCCAGAGGCTATTTGAGATGCATGCCATTGGGAGCATTTTAATAGAGAGATTTCCCCACCACCAAACCCCTGCCTATGACAACCTCAATGCGCCTCTCCAATGGAGTTATTGACTAAGCAACAGAACACTTTGTAAGAACGTGGAAAGATGTCATCAATGCAAGTATTTCATATATTGAGGCTATCTTTAGGCAAAAGTCATTGCTGTAACACAGAATAAGTCAGGATTATATAGATTTCAGATCTGACAATGGTACAACTCTTGCCATTGTCCTTGCATGTATCACCGTCCCCATTTTAGTAAACCATGAATACTTAAGACTGGATTTTAATTACCTAGCCAACAACCTAACCTAACCATTTATTTAAATCCCAATTCATCCTACATGTCGTTGTGGTATGTGGCTGGTGCAAGGCATTATGAGGTCGTGGGATGAGGGTTCTGTCTAATAGTAAGGATTTTCATTAGAAACCCCAGACCACAGAATCTTAAAATGTATGGAAGGATGCTTTTTTTTGGCTAACCAGTTAATTGCTCTTTCTATACAAATACATCACCACAAGTTCATTATTTTTATTGTGTGGATTGTATTCAGGTTCAAAGGTTTGGGCTACTGTGGTATTGTTTTATAAATCCCAGTGACAAAGTTTTATACCATCTTAGTAAAATTTTTTGCTCGTACGTCCTTTCCTTCTCCTTCTCTTACCTGTATTTGAACTCAGATTCATAGATATGAAAGAAAATTGTCATAGTGCGACTGGCAGTCTCCCATGAAGAAAAAGCTCGTTATTTCAGGATTGCATTTCAAGTTACATTCCTAGAAGAAAATGCAATGTTTGAGGACACATTATAAATCAAAACTAAATTCTATCTGAGCCCAGCAAATTGCTGAATGATTTTCTAAATGCATCAAATTTAAATATCATTTAAGAAAATAAACTCATAGTCATAAACTTATAGAAAAGTACAGCACAGAAACAGGCCCCTTGGCCCATCTACTCTATGCTGAACCATGTAAACTGCCTACTCCCATCGGCTTACCCTGGGACCATACCCTTCACACCCCTACATGTACCTATCCAAACTTCTCTTAAACATTGAAATCAAGCTTACTTGCACTGGCAGCTCACTCCACTTTCTCACCACCCTCTGAGTGAAGAAGTTTCCCCTGAACTCCCCTTAAACTTTTCACCTTTAACCCTTAACCCATGACTCTAATTGTGGTCCCATCCAACATCAGTGAAAACAGCATACTTGCATTTACCCTATCCATAGCCCTCATAATTGTGTACACATAAAGTGTTAAAATACTTGAAGTAAATAGCCAAGAAACAAAAAAACAGCGAAGTGTCCAGAATATTTCAAATATCTTTATAGTCTCAGTCTGTATTGTCCATAGTAATATTTTGTTAATTAGGAAAAAGCATTCCATATCAGAAGACACCTCTTTCACACAGGTAGGTAAAACTATGCTAAGCAGCATAAATATGATATAAAGTTTCACCTTTAATTTAAGCTTTCAGAAATAAATGTAGTGACTGCCCATTCGCCGCTGGCACTTAGGGCAGCAATGAAAGTCTTCCATCTGTCTATACAGAAAGATCCTTCTTTGCTGTTTCATTAACAACTGTTTTTTGACCAGTCAGGGTTGTCAGCAGTCAGCTGAACACCAACCCCCACAAACCTGAAGGACTGGTGGACCCACTCTTAGTCTGGCCTCTACCCTTTGACATGTTTGGCACGGCTGACCCTAACAAGAGCCAAAGCACAAGGCTCTGACTCAGCCAGTATAAATCTCTGGCTCAATGAGGCACGCAAGCCACTCCAAATTGTACGATAGGTTTGCAGTCTTCTTGGAAAGTCAACAATAAAGATCTTACAAATTTATGATTCTAAACCATGCCCTGTGAATGAATATCTGATTTAATTTTTTTCATATTCACCTTTGATTGGACATTAACTGAGTAATTCTTTAAAAATATACAGAATAACCTACAGAAAATTAGAAAATATGACACTGCCAAGAAACCTTTGATGTAAAACTGATGATGTGCAATGGTTCTGCTTTGAATGTTGTCCATATTTTGTTCCTAAAGGTAGATTAAAGCAGGGCAAAATGTTTAATACTTTAGCAGTTTGTGTTAATTTGAGGTTTACCTATGTTTATGATCACCTTTTAAGTGAGCACGATAACTGTTAGTACAAAGAAAGTATATTCAAAGTTCAAATTTTATGATCAAAATACATCCATATCACCATATGGAACCGTGAGATTCACTTCCCTGTGGGCACACTCAGTAAATCTACAGAATATAACTGTAACAGGGTCAATGAAAGATCAACCAGAGTGCAGAAGACAACAAACTGTGCAAATGCCAATAGAAACAAATAGCAAGAACATGAGATAAAGAGTCCTTAAAAGTGAGATCATTGGTTGGGGGAACATTTCAGTGATGGGGCAAGTGAATTTATTTATCCCGTTTTATTTAAGAGCCTGGTGGTTGAGGGGTAGTAACTGTTCTTGAACCTGGTGGTGTAATAACTAAGACAGCATTAAGCTTTGATTAGTGTTTTACTCACACTCGATGTTTTAGGAACAGCATCTAACCCTCCACAATCAGATTTCTAAATGGACAATGCACCCATGAGCACTACCTCACCAATTTTGTTCTCTTTTTGCACTACTTATATATAATATGGTGGCACGGTGGTGTAGTGGTTAGCATGGCGCTTTACAGTACCGGCAACCTGGGTTCGATTCCCACCGCTGCCTGTAAGCAATGCGTTCTCCCCATGGCCGTGTGGGTTTCATCCAGGTGCTCCTGGTTCCTCCCACAGTCCAAAGACGTACCAGTTGGCGGGGTAATAGGTCATTGTAAGTTGTCCTGTAATTAAAAGGCATCCGTTAGTCTTTCGAGACATAGATCTGCGCCTGGAAAGTCTTCACTCTCCAGGGCGCAGGCCTGGGCAAGGCTGTATGGAAGACCAGCAGTTGCCCATGCTGCAAGTCTCCCCTCTCCACGACACCAATGTTGTCCAGGGGAAGGGCATTAGGACCCATACAGCTTGGCACCAGTGTCGCCACAGAGCAATGTGTGATTAAGTGCCTTGCTCAAGGACACAACACGTTGCCTCGGCTGGGGCCCGAACTCACGACCTTCAGGTCATTAGTCCAATGCCTTAACCACTTGGCCACGTGCTCACACTTCCTGTAATTAAGGTGAGGATTAAAATGGGGGATCGCTGGGTTGCATGCCTTGAACGACTGGAAGGGCATGTTTGGCACTGTAGCTCAATAAATAAGTGTGTGTGTGTGTGTGTGTGTGTGTGTATACTTATTATATTGCACTGTACTGCTGCTGCAAATTTCACAATGTATATCACTGATAATGAACCTAATTCTGATTCTGATACATGGATCTAGACTTATGTAACATATTAATAAATGGGAATATGATAATTCCTGCCTGGATCTGTTACATATTTGGCAAATCCTTACAGCAACTAGCTACAGTCCATTTGTAACACTGTAATAGAATACCTTGTGCACCCTAATTGGAATGTTGATTTCTTTCTGAGCAGAGGATTTTGATGAGGTCTGCAGGTCACTCTGTGTTTAACTTACCCTAAAATGTTTGAAAAGAATTACAAGTGCATTTGCAAAAACATTACAGAGACGGGTCACAATCTGCTTTCTTAACCTTTGACCCTGGCTCAATCAATTTTGCTGGCACCCATTAAAATGAGCTCATGCTGTCATCTTTGCTGTTGTATTTAAGTGCTATCTGTAGCACAGGCAGTTCTGTTAGGAAGTCGTACTGGTAATGATCTCTTTATCGATCTTTAATGATTTCCTACATTAGTACAAGCAGCATTATCCTCAACACCGTGCTCCCAGAGAGATTGTGTGAATTATTTAACACGATAAACTGTGATCAAATAAATCTCTTTGCTGATGGAGGCAGGCCTCCTGTTGATACGATTGGTGAGACAGAAGTTTAACAAGAAATGATATGTGATCCCTAAAAGCTGTATAGAGAGTGATGAAGAGATCGGTAGGAAAGATAATTCGCAATTCTGACGAACACGTTCTCAATGAATGTTCTGTTCGCTGATGGATCTTTGCAACTCCAAAATGTATTCATCTCTTCTTTGGAAAAAAAGAATCAAACAGCGCAATGCTTCTTTGTTGATTAGTTTTACATGGTATAAACCTGCTAAAAAATCATTTGTTAATTGATAATAATCTTAATTATGTTTCAGTTTAAAATGGTACCCTTTCCTATCATAATACTGACTTTGGATTTATTTTTAAATTTCAGATATGAAACTTTTTGTACAAAGGAAATATTACATTTTTTGAGCTTTTCTTCTCGGTGAAAGTTTAAGAATTTATACGTTGTGCAGGATGGAATGTTGATGGCTGGTGTGTTGAATGTTGGGATCCACGTTCAAAGTTAGCTCAGAAACAAAGGACAATTCTTCCTCTTTGTCGGTCATTAAAGAATTAAAGTAAAATAAACAGTCTCAGTCCTGGTCTCAGGACATAAATCCATCGGAAATTCAGAACACCCTCTCACTCAATGTCAGCGAGACCACGGAGCTGATTATTGACTTCAAGAGAAAGAATCCAGAAGTCTATGAACCGGTCCTCATTGGAGGATCAGAGGGGGAGAGGGTTAACAACTTTAATATCCTGGGTATCAGTATTTCAGAGGACCTGTCCACAACTCAGCACACAAGTGCAATTGCATAGAAAGCATGGCAGAACCTCTACTTTCTTAGGAGTATGTGGAGATTCAGCATGACAGCTAAAACTTTGACAAACCTGTAGATGTGTAGGGGAGAGTGTATTGACTGGCTGCATCATGGTCTGGTATGGAAACACCAGGTGCCTTTTGTACAACTCTATAGTACATCACACGTAAAGCCCTCCCAACTTTTGAGGACATCCACATGTAACATTGCAGTAGGAAAGCAGCATCCATCCTCACCACCCAGGCCACGCTCTTTTCTCACTACTACCATCAGGTAGAAGGTACAAGAGCCTCAAGACTTACACCACCAGGTTCAAGAACAGTTACTACACCTCAACAATCAGGCTCTTGAATAAGAGGGGATAACTACACTCATTTCCCCATCTATTGAAATGCTACCACAACCAATGATCTCATTTTACTTTACTTCGCTGTATTGTCACCAAACAATTGATACTCGAGCGTACAATCATCACAGCGATATTTGATTCTGCGCTTCGCGCTCCCTGGAGTACAAATCGATAGTAAATATAATAAAAATTTAAATTGTAAATCATAAATAGAAAATAGAAAAGGGAAAGTAAGGTAGTGTAAAAAAACTGAGAGGCGGGTCCAGATATTTGGAGGGTACGGCCCAGATCCGGGTCAGGATCCGTTCAGCAGTCTTATCACAGTTGGAAAGAAGCTGTTCCCAAATCTGGCTCTACAAGTCTTCAAGCTCCTGAGCCTTCTCCTGGAGGGAAGAGGGACTTTAAGGACTCTTTATCTCATTACCTCATGTTCTCATTATTTATTGCTATTTATTTATATTTGCATTTGCACAGTTTGTTGTCTTCTGCACTCTGGTTGATCTTTCATTGATCCTGTTATAGTTACTATTCTATAGATCTGCTGAGTATGCCCGCAGTAATATGAATCCTAGGGATGTGTATGGTAACATATATGTACTTCGATTATAAAATGTTTAATTTGTACTCTGAACATTTTGTACTTTGTACTAGTGAGACAGTCTTAAACAGACTGACAATAAGAATGAAGGGATGTTTGGTAATACCATATACAACCCTGTGATTCTTTTTCTTGCAGACTTTCACAGTAAATAAAAGAAACACAATCACATTCCCCCCTTGTGCAAGAGCCTGATGTTTGAGGGGTAATAATCTGTTCCTCAACATGGTGATGTGGGACCTGAGACTCCTATACCACCTTCCTGATGGCAGCAGGAAGAAGAGAGCATGGCCTTGATGGTGTGAGTCCTTGATGATGGATGTTTCTTGCCTGCAACAGTGCTCCGTATAAATGTATTCAATGGTAGGCAGCGGGGTGGGGGAGGCTTCATCCTTGATGGACTGGGCCATATCCGCTGCTTTCTGTAGAATAATGGGGTGGTATTGTTGGGTTCATGGATTGTTCAAAAGTCTGATGCTATAGGATGAGTGTAAGTCTGTAAGCTGAGTGTACCATGCAGTATGATTATCAGTACATTGTTGTATCAGCTGCCATTGTTTGCCTTCAATAAAGGATGCTCTCTTGGCAATTCTACTTCATTTGTTTGCCTTTTTGAGCAGCAGCACCAAAAAAATCATGCCCATTCCCTTTCTAGTGACTTGGCATTCAATACTCTCCAACACATTTCTCAGACCTCAGATCCAGTCTGCTGATGGTGCAATCTAATAGTGGTTTCAGAATTGTGACTGAAATTGTGACTTTGACTAAGTTTTGTTTTTTTCTTGTTCAGAGATGCCTCTGCTTTCCAGCTTATCAGAGAGCAACAACCAAGACGCCTCTGGTTAGTTGTGTCTGTATTGTGCCATGTATTTACCAAGACGGCCGTTACAATAAGCACCTCATTCTTATTGACGTCCAACCTCAGCACACACTGAAGAATATTAGACAAGAATATTCTGATAAAGAATTTGTATAAGGCATTGGTAAGGCCAAATCTGGAGTATTGTGTACAGTTCTGGTCACCGAATTATAGGAAAGATGTCAATAAAATTGAGAGAGTACAGAGGAGGTTTACTAAAATGTTGCCTGGGTTTCATCTCCTAAGTTACAGAGAAAGGTTGAACAAGTTAGGTCTTTATTCTTTGGAGCGTAGAAGGTTGAGGGGAGACTTGATAGAGGTGTTTAAAATTATGAGGGGGATTGATAGAGTTGACGTGGTTAGACTTTTTCCATTGAGAGTGGGGAAGATTCAAACAAGAGGGCATGGGTTGAAAATCAGAGGACAAAAGTTCAGGGGTAACATGAGGGGGAACTTCTTTACTCAGAGAATGGTAGCTGTGTGGAATGAGCTTCCAGCAGAAGTGGTTAAGGCAGGTTCTATGTTGTCATTTAAAGTTAAATTGGATAGATATATGGACAGGAAAGGTATGGAGGGTTATGGGCTGAGTGCAGGTCGGTGGGATAGGGTAAGAGTTCGGTACAGACTAGAAGGGCCGAGATGGCCTGTTTCCGTGCTGTAATTGTTATATGGTTATATGGTTATAAAGACAAAGTAGAATTTTAACAGGTTGGCTGTGTAGAGGAGTCGCAAGAGACTGCAGATGTTAGGATCTGGAGTGAATAAACAAACTGCTGGAGGAACTCAGCAGGTCAGACACAACTCTAGAGACAAGGGGATGGCTGACATTTTGGGTCCCCACAAATTTTAAGACCATTTAACACTTACTGCCATGCTACTTGTTCGGGTGGTTAAGAAGGTGTGTGGTGCGTAGGCCTTCATTAGTCATGGGACTGAGTGCTAGAGCCCTGAGGTAATATTGCAGTTCTATAACACTCTGATTCGACCATACCTGATCAGTTCTGGTTGTCTCAACATGGACAGGATGTGGAAGTTTTAGAGAAGGTGCAAAGGAGATTGACCAGGATGCTACCGGATTAGAGAGGGTGTCTTATGAAGAAAGATTGAGGGAGCTAGATCTTTTTTCTAGGGAGTGAAGTCGGGTCAAGTTTACTGTCATTTAACTATATGCATGTATACCACCAAGCAAGGCAATGTTTCTCCAGACCTGAGTAGTGCCTATAACATACAATAACTTGGGAAAATAAGAATTACAATTTACAAGGAGGATGAAGTGTGACTTGATAGAGGTGTACAAAATGATGTGGGGTATTAATAGAGTGAACAACCAGTGCTTTTCCCAGGGCAGAAATGGCTAAAATAAGATGGTATAATTTTAAAGTGATTGACAGAAATTACAGGGGGATGCCGGAAGTAGCTTTTTTACACAGAGGGTGATGGATTAATGGAAAGCGCTACAGGAGTGTTGGAGACAGACACACTACAGACATTTAAGAAACTCTTAGATAGGCACATGGATGCAAGAAAAATGTGGCAGTATGCAGGAAGGAATTGTTGAATTGGTTTTGGAATGGGTTAAAAGGACAGCACAACTCTGTGGGCCAAAGGGCCAGTCCTCTGTTGTACTGTTTATGTTCTATATTCTGTGTGACACAACATACAAACCCCTAGCATAAACAGCAGAGGAAGTACTGTAACTCCCAAATTATCCACCCGCCGCTGCTGTCAGACACCTCCACCCCACTGTGGGAAGACCTATCCTGAAGCAGGGTCTCCATCCAAAACATCAGCCTCCACTGATGCTGAGTGACCCAATGAGTTCCTCTAAAACTTTTTTTTAAATGTGCAGAGGATTTTTCCGCCTTGGAAAAGAAAACGTGTTGGAAATTAAGCTATTTTTGCAGATGACCTCAAAGAAGTCACTGTCGAGCACCATCAGATCTATACTCAAGCCAAATCCAGCTCAGAGATGAGGTCTTCTGTTTTCATTGAATCTTTTTTCTTGGTGAATTATACAGTAACTAATGAAACATTTTGCAAGCAATGGCTGCTAGTCTGGAATTTCACACCTTCATCATCTAAACCACAATCACAAGAGCTAAGTACTTTAACTGTCAGAGGCAAAATGATTTGGCCACAGCTAAACCTCATTATATTCAGTGCCATCCGTTAGAAAGATTCACCTTTGGAATAATTTCCATTGCTTACTGTGTCATAGTTCAGAGTAAATTTATTTTCAAAGTACATACAGGTCATCATATACTACCCTGAGATTCATTTTATTGCAGGCATTAACAGTAGAACTAAGAAATATAACAAAATAGTGAAAAACTACACACAAAGACTGACAGACAACCAAAGTGCAAAAGAAGACAAACTGTGCAAATAATTGGATGGATGGAAGCTGTTCAGAACATAAGTTGTAGAGTCCATGAACGTAAGTCTATAGGTTGTGGAATCAGTTTAGTCTCAAGGTGTTTGAAGTTATCCACTCACTTATTTGAGACATATTCATGGCTTGTGTTTAAAGGTCCATTTTCTTAACAACTAACACTTGACAATTGCCATGGTTTCTTGACTTTTTTAATCAAAATTATAGTATAGGCGGGAGGAGAAGATGGCGGCGCGACACAGCGCGTGCAGCTCTCCGGTGAAATGATATCGTATTTGTAAGTAGGATGCCGTGCACAATTGTGATTTGATAGAGACAGACGTGAGAAGCACAGAGGAACATCTGGAGAAATTTCTTAAATGCCCAGTTCGCTGCCGCTGCTACTGTGCGATCGAGAATCTCCGGAGGGACGGCCCCAAAATCCCAGCTTTGCCTGCTGCTGGCGACCGAGGCTGGGCTCCACGCGTTCGGCAGAGATGGTGCTCAGTACTCGAGGGCTGATCGGAGCTCAAAGTTTTCGGACGACTCGGAGTCAGACTGTGGTTGGGCATGGCAGGGAGAGTTTTCTTCCTTCTCCCATCTGCGTGAGATGTGGGACTTTCGAGAGACTTTGAACTTTTTTACTGTGCCCATGGCCTGTTCTACATCAAGTTATGGTATTGTTGCACTGTTGTAAATATATGTTATAATTATGTGGTTTTTGTTAGTTTTTCAGTCTTGGTCTGTCCTGTGGTTCTGTGATATCACACCAGAGGAATATTGTATCATTTCTTAATGCATGCATTACTAAATGACAATAAAAGATGACTGCGTGTCCTCATAATCTAATTTAATCTAATTTTATTTGCTTTACATTTCCTGTCAAATTTGTTCAATTGCCTCTTTTTCCTGCAAGCAATCATTTTCTCACATGGATTAAGTTTCCTAGGGGTGCCTATAAAGTTCTCCTCACTGCCAATCCCCATTGGATTACCATGTATGCTTCCTTGTGTTAGGCCTGCACAGGTAGGTACCTCCCAATCTCTTGCCTTCTAACAGGTATCACCTACTACGTGTTTTCAACTTGTCACCTGCAACCTATTTAAACCCAGCTCTCATCCACGATCCTTTGTTCACTCATCAAACCAACCAGCCTCAACCAGCTGCTCCTAACCTTCAGTTACCTTCTTGATCTTTCATGTTTTGTGTTCTTTGTGCCCTGTTATTTTGCAGTTTATTAGTGAAATATCACTTACTGCTAAATTGCCTCCATTGCTCTGCTCTTGGGTCAAGTCCTCCTCTATATTTCTTGACACCTTGTCTGGATGGAACCTGCCAATATTCAGAATTGACACACTTCTCACACTGCATCACTTCCAGAGTCCTTCATGGCCTCTTACCAACCCCAATCACAAAATTCAACTTCATCTGTCTGTTAACCCAGCAATCCCTCCTCAATTATCATAAAGCATTAAGAATTCTCACAGCTGTGCAATATTTAAGGGTGTAATGTGACCCTGCAAAAGCAATCAGATATAGATTCTTGTGCACCAAGACAAATTGTTCAGCAACACTTGCTTCTGTCTTTACCTCAAGCTCTCACACTGTCAATACTCACAACGATTTGTCATCAACAGTCTCATTTGCCACAATGACCTCTGCACTGCCTTACAATTATCCACCCTCCAACTTTACCAAAACACAACTACCCTCTTACCCATCAACTCAGCCTTTGGCGACCCTCCCTGGATATTCTGGCCTCAAAGCTCTAACTTAAAACCTTTGTCTTTATTTTATTTCTTTCCTGGTGATGGATCAGTTCTACTGCATATCTGCTGTCCTTCCACAAATGGTCCTTTAACTCCTGCTTGTTGTGGTCTTCCATCCTTTCCTCCAGTCTGTGGTAACAGAGTTTTCAGTTTCCTTAACCCTTTCGCTGAAACTTCTTACGCAGATTGCACCATCTTTCTATTTCTCTGAGCTCCTCCTATTCCTTCTTTCACAATCTTCTGTCACTTACTTGTCCTTCAGGGTTAGAATCAGAATCAAGTTTATTGTCACCAACATATGTCATGAAATTGGTTGTTTTGTGGTAGCAGTAGACATGAAAGACATAAAATTTACTTTAAGTTACAAAATATAAAAATATTGCAAACATGAATAAGGTTCAAAAGTTCAAAGAAAACTTATTATTGAGGTACATATATGTCAGCATATACAACCCTGAGATTAATTTTCTTGCAGGCATTTAGAGTAAATACAAGAAACACAGTAGAATTATTGAAAGACCAGACCCAACAGGATGGACAAATGACCAAAGTGCAAAAGACAGTAAAGTGTGCAAATACAAAAGAAAGAAAATGATCATAAAAATAACATTAAAAAATAAACAGTAAATATTGAGTACATGAGATGAAGGGTTCTTGAAAGTCCAGAGTTGTGGGAACGTTACAGTGATGGAACAAGTGAAGTTGAGTGACCTTTAGTTTCAAGAGCCTGAAGGATGAGGGGTAATAACTGTTCCTGAACCTGGTGGTGTAGGAATCGAGGCTCTTGTACCTTCATCCTGATGGCAGCAGCAAGAAGAGAGAACGTCCTTGATGATACAGGTCTTCATGATGGATCCTACTTTCCCGCAAAAGTGCTCCATGTAGATGTGCTCAAAGGTGGGGGTTTGGGCTTTACCCATGATGGACTGCACCGTATCCAGTACTTTCTGTAGAATAACGAGATACTGTTCTTGGGTTCATGGATGGTTCAAAAGTCTGATGCTGTAGGATAAGTGTAAGTCTGTAAGCTGTGTGTACCATGCAGTATGATTATCAGTACATTGCTGTATCAGCCGCCATTGATTGCCTTCAATAAAGGATGCCCTCTTGGCAATTCCACCTCATTTGTTTGCCTTTTTAAGCAACAGCACCAAAATATCATGACAAATCTCTTTCCAATAACCTGGCATTCAACACCCTCCAAAGCATTTCTCAGATCCAAGACCTAGTCTGCTGATGGTACGATCTAATGGTAATTATAGAATTGTGATTGAAATTGTGACCTTGACTAAGTTTTGTCTTTTTCTGATTCAGAGGCACCTCTGTTTTCCACTTTATCAGAGAGCAACAACCAGTCTGTCTCTAGTTAGTCGTGTCAGTATTGTGCAATGTATTTACCATTGCATCCATTACAATAAGCACCTCATTCTTATTGACGTCCAACCTCAGCACACACTGTCGAATATGAGACAAGAAACTTCTGAGAAAGTCAAAAAGGGTAAGAGTTCGGCACAGACTAGAAGGGCCGAGATGGCCTGTTTCCGTGCTGTAATTGTTATATGGTTATATGATTATAAAAACAAAGTAGAATTTTAACAGGTTGGCTGTGTAGAGGAGTCGCAAGAGACTGCAGATGTTAGGATCTGGAGTGAATAAACAAACTGCTGGAGGAACTCAGCAGGTCAGACACAACTCTAGAGACAAGGGGATGGCTGACATTTTGGGTCCCCAAGAATTTTAAGACCATTTAACACTTGTTGCCGTGCTAGTTGTTAGCATGGTTAAGTAGGTGTATGGTGCGTTGACCTTCATTAGTCATGGGATTGAGTTCAAGAGCCCTGAAGTAATATTGCAGTTCTATAACACTCTGGTTTGGCCATAGTTGGAATATTGTGTTCAGTTCTGGTTGTCTTAATATGGACAGGATGTGAAAGTTTTAAGGAAGGTGCAAAAGAGATTATCAGGATGCTACTGGATTCGAGAGGGTGTCTTATGAAGAAAGAATGAGTGAGCTAGGGCTCTTCTCTTGGGCGTCAAGTCAACTTAAGTTAAGTTTATTGTCATTTACAGTGGTGCTAGAAAGTTTTAAAACCCTGTAGAATTTTCTCTATTTCAGCATAAATATGTAATCAGATCTTCACATGTCCTAAAACTAGGTAAAGGGTACATAATTAAATAAATAACATAAAAAACATTATACTTGTTCGTTTATTTATTGAGAAAAATTATCTAACATCCTCACATGTATTTGTTGGAAAATGATGTAAACCTTTGCTTTCAGTAACTGTTGTGACCCCCCTGTACAGCAATAACTTCAATCAAATGTTTCTGGTAACTGTTGATCAGTCCTGCACATCAGCTTGGAGGAATTCTAGACCATTCCTCTTTACAAAGCTGTGACACTCTGGGATGTCGGTGGGCTTCCTTGCTTGAACTGCTTGTTTCAGGTCCTTCCACAACATTTCTATAGGATTAAGGTCAGGGCTTTGACTCAGCCATTCCAAAACACAAATGTTCTTCTTTTTAAACCATTCTGTTGTTGATTTACTGTTGGCTGTCAGATCATTGTCTTGTTGCATTATTCAACTTCTATTAAGCTTCAGGTCATAGACTGCTGCCCTGACATTCTCCTGTAAAATTTATTGATACAATTTTGAATTCATTTTTCCCTCAATGATTGAAAGCGGTCAAGACTCTGATGCAGAAAAGCAGCCCCAAAACATGATGCTCCTTCCACGGTGCTTCACAGTTGGAATGAGTTTTTGGTGTTGGTGTGCAGTGCCCTTTTTCCTCCAAACATAGCAATGTGTATTTCTGCCAAGAAGTTCAACTTTTGTCTCATCTGTCCACAGAACGTTGTCCGAGAAGTGTTGTAGAACATCCAGGTGGTTTTGCAAACTTGATACTTGCAGTAATGTTTTTTTTTTGGAGAGCAGTGGTTTCCTCCATGGTGTCCTTCCATGAACACCATTTTTGTTCAGTGTTCAGTGGACACATGAACAGAGACTTGAGCAAGTTCTAGAGGCTTCTGCAGGTCTTTTGCTGTTACCCTTGCATTCTCTTTCACCTCCTTCAGCATTTCTCATTGTGCTCTTTGTGTGATCTTTGCAGAACGCCCACTCCTAGGGAGAGTAGCAACAGTACAGAGTTTCCTTCAAGTGTAGGCAATTTCTCTTACTGTGGACCGATGAACACCGAGGTCTTTAGAAATGTTTTTTTAAACCTTTTCCAGCTTCATGCATCTCTACAATTCTTCTTCTAAGATCCTCTGGAAGTTGTTTTGATTGAGGTATGGTGCACATAAACAGTTCTTTCTTGAGAAAAACAGGCTCTGACAGAAACCTGACTTTGTGTGTCTTTCTGATAGGGCAGGGCACCTCTACAACCCACACCTCCAATCCCACTTCATTGACTGAAACATCTAACTCCAAATAGATTTTGTAGAAGGCATTACCCCAGTGGTTCACATACTTTTTCCAACAAATACACGTAATCTTGGATCAGTTTTCTCAATAAATAAATAAATGAACAAGTATCATATTTTCTGTGTTATTTGTTTAATTGTGTTCTCTTTACCTAGTTTTAGGACTTATGTCAAGATCTGATCATACTTAAGGTCATATTTATGCAGAAATAGATAAAATTCTACAGGGTTCACAAACTTTCTAGCACGACTGTAACTACATACATGTATACCACTGAACAAGACAATGTTTCTCCAGAGTGTAAAGCACAGTAGTGCACGTAACATACAATAACTTAGGAAAGTAAGAATTAAATTTGTAAGGAGGATAAAATGTGACTTGATAGAGGTGTAAATGATGATATGGGGTATTAATAGAGTGGGCAGCCATTGCTTTTTCCCCTGGATGGAAATGGCTAATACAAGTTGGCATAATTTTAAGGTAATTGACAGAAGTATAGAGGGGAGCCAGAGGTAGTTTTTTTTACAGAGAAGGTGATGGATTTGTGGAATGCACTGTAAGCGTGGTAGAGGCAGATGCCCTACGGACATTCAAGAAACTCTTAGATGGGCACATGGATGAATGAAAAATCTAGGAGTATGCAGGGAGGATATGCTTAGTTGGTCTTGGAGTAGGTTAATAAGTCAGCACAATATTGTGGGCCAAAGGGCCTGTACTCTGCTGTACTGTCCATGTTCTATATTCTGTGTGGCACAACATACACAGCAGAACAGCAGAATTGCTGTACCTCCCAGATCACCCAACCGCCCATGCTGCTGGGCGCTTCCACCCCACTTGTGGGAAGACCTATCCTGAAGCAGCTCAACCCGAAACGTCGACTATCCCTTTGCCCTCACTGATGCTGAATGACCTGCTGAGTTCCTCTCGAAGTTTTATATCAAATAGAGTTAAGAAGCCACTGAGTTAAAATAAGGGGTTAAGAACAGGGATGAGTGTAAACTTTACGAGCCGTTGGAGCACTCTTCTTCACAGGGCGGTGGAAGACCAGTCCTTGAATATTTCTAAAGAAGGCTTAGATAGATTTGTGATTAGAAAGGCGATTCATGATAAGTGAACTGATGAAAGATTTTCATAAGGTGACACAAATATGAAGCTGAGATTAGAATCAATCATGTCAACCATAATCTTCTCAAATGGTGGAGTAGTAGCAGAGCGATCACTCCAAGTACGATGTTCTCCGAAGGGATTGTCTATTGCCATGTCATGCAGTCCGTATAGAGGCTGATCTGGGATCCACATATTCTGGTGCAGTGTGGGCAGGAGTAACTGGTGGATGGTTGGGTTTTTCTGTTGCTCACCCTCTCCTTTCACAGTTACCTCTTGTTCTCTGTGGCACAGCCGAGGTCCTGCTCATGTAGCACAGCTCCCCCTTGAACAAATTTCCTCCAGGGGTATCAGTTGAGTGAAATGTCCTCCCTGTTTTTAAATGTAATATTGAATATTAATGTTATCTTTGAAGTGTTTCCTTTGCCTACCAGGGCCTCACTGTCCTTCCTTCAACTGGGAGTAAAGGATCCATAGTCATAGTCATAGTCATACTTTATTGATCCCGGGGGAAATTGGTTTTCGTTACAGTTGCACCATAAATAATTAAATAGTAATAAAACCATAAATAGTTAAATAGTAATATGTAAATTATGCCAGGAAGTAAGTCCAGGACCAGCCTATTGGCTCAGGGTGTCTGACCCTCCAAGGGAGGAATTGTAAAGTTTGATGGCCACAGGCAGGAATGACTTCCTATGATGCTCTGTGCTGCATCTCAGTGGAATGAGTCTCTGGCTGAATGTACTCCTGTGCCCAACCAGTACATTATGTAGTGGATGGGAGACATTGTCCAAGATGGCATGCAACTTGGACAGCATCCTCTTTTCAGACACCACCACCAGAGAGTCCAGTTCCATCCCCACAATATCACTGGCCTTACGAATGAGTTTGCTGATTCTGTCGGTGTTTGCTACCCTCAGCCTGCTGCCCCAGCACACAACAGCAAACATGATCGCACTGACCACCACAGACTCGTAGAACATCCTCAGCATCGTCCGGTAGATGGTAAAGGACCTCAGTCTCCTCAGGAAATAGAGACGGCTCTGACCCTTCTTGTAGACATCTGTTTGGGGAGACACAAGTTAGGCATCCAGATGGCATGACCTATCCATCAGATTTGGTGTTACCTTATCATGATGGAGATGCTGTCCATGCTGGCTTCCTTCAGTACACGTGGAGTAAGTGACCTATTCTTGCTCCCAATTCAAATATACAATTGTACTGCACAAGTTCTGCCTCTATAATGGTTCAATGGTTTCAATAATTCCATTTTAATATCAGAGAATGTATACAACATACAACCTGAAATTCTTATTCTCCGCAGACATCCTCGAAACAGAAGAACAACCCTAAAGAATGAATGACAGAAAAAAAACATAAGAACCCCAAAGCCCCTCTGCCCCCTCTTGCCAGTTATTCCAGCAGAAAGCATCAGCATTCCCACCACCCACCCTGCAAGCATCCAAAGACAGCCCATGGTCTACAGTACACCAGATCTAGCTCTTCATTCCAACAATTCGACCTCCCTCAGGCGCTCCGTCTCACTAGCATGGGAGAGAAAGATATCACTCCTTCGAGAGCAAGAGGAGAGCCAAGCAGTCGCTGTTTCGGTGTTACGGTCACAATCTGAAGCGTCACTTTTTATTTCGAGTTCCCTGACTTGAACACTGGGCTACTCAGCTTTTGTAATACATCAAATTCCGGCAGCCAATCCCTGGAGCTGCATTACATTCTCCACCGTCCAAAGGGCCTATTCAAGTTGACAGTTGTCATATGGGAACTCTTAATGTTCAGTTATAGGAACGTTCAGTCCACTCACTTATAGGAAATAACATTCACCTATACATCACAGTGATCACTTGTTACAGAAAGAAGAGTTGGTCAATCAATCAGTCAACTCTATTGAAACATAGCAGGCACTACAAGTTCTGTGCGGGTCCAATACGAACAGAATATAAGATAAACAAGATACTGTTTACTGACGTAAAGCTCAATGAATTATGAATAAGGCACTATGTAGTTGATAGGATGTGGTTAACTTTCTCTTGCATTAAGAGCGTATCCATTAATGAACAGTGCTCAGCCTGCGTGGGAGAAAATTTATCACATTAATTTTCACACATTTTTACCTGTGGTACATCAGTACTTATGTTGCATCTAAACAGCTATCTGTTAGCCTCCAGGTCCAATTTCTCATACAGTCAGGTGTGTAACTGAGTGGGTTTAATCACCCAGTAGAATAGTTACGATATTTTCCCCAAACTAATCTGCAGAGAAATCGCAGCAAGTACAACTGCCCCAGATATGGAGTACACACGATCTCCAAGCTAACTCTCCCACACATCTAGGTCAGGAGACCTTCAGTGTGGGTTAATAAGAACATTTGGTAAAAGCAGGGACTATCACCGGCAGTTAACAGGTTTACACTAAATCGCCTGGTCACACAGAACATTTCTCAGGCTTGGCCATCATTATCTAGTGACTTGCGAGTAATCTACTCCTAGCCATATTTGATTGGCGTTACATAATTTAGTGGGTTAATATGATATATTTGATATATAGGGTTAATACATCTTTAAATCCCCTCAGCTTTTGATATAGATTATCTTATTGATTTGATTGTGTGTTGTGATTTGATTGCTACATTGATATTTAATACCTTATTAGGTTAACATTTATTTATCTGTTTACTGAGGGCCAGCATGGTACTGTGGTGGTTGGCACAATGCTTTACGTTACCAGCTATCAGGGTTGAATCCCCACCATTGTTTACAAGGAGTTTGTACGTTCTCCGTGGGCATGTGGCCAAGTGGTTAAGGCATTGGACTAGCGATCTGAAGGTCATGAGTTCGAGCCCCAGCCGAGGCAGTGTGTTGTGTCCTTGAGCAAGGCACTTAACCACACAGTGCTCTGCGACGACACTGGTACCAAGCTGTATCGGCCTTAGTGCCCTTCCCTTGGACAACATCGGTGTCGTGGAGAGGGGAGACTTGCAGCATGGGCAACTGCCGGTCTTCCATACAACCTTGCCCAGGCCTGTGCCCTGGAGAGTGAAGACTTTCCAGGCGCAGATCCATGGTCTAGCAAGACTAACGGATGCCTTAATGTACGTTCTCCCCATGACTGAGTGGGTTACCTCCAGGTGCTCCAGTTTCCAAAGACGTACGGGGTCGGTTAATTTCTCATTGTAAATTGTTTCGTAATTAGGCTAGGGTTAAATCAGGGTTGGCTGGACAGTGTGGCTCGAAGGGGATGAAGGACCTATTCTGTGCTGTATCTCAATAAATTAATAGTATCAATCAGTTGAATTGATACTATTTACTGTATTGCATTGACAGGCTATTGAGTTTATAAAATAATCCTATTTGTACTGATATAGAATGTCCTACTGGATTACCATTGTAGGCCCCATTGTTGTGATGATGTTTCCAGTTGAATTTTCAAACCTGATATGATGTATACAGAAACATTTACCAATAAATTAATAAAATATTCAACCAAATTCTTCAGTTACTGAAAGACACTGTGTACAAAAAGGGTCCACAAGATTAATTTGTATAATCTCCTAAAATTGAGCACAAGTATTGCGACGTAGAATTACTCTACACTCCTCACCCAGCGAGATTCACCACTACCATCAGCGTGCTAGCTTTCAGCGAGCAAGAGAAAAGGGTATTCATCGATCAAGATCTCAAACCTGGTAACGAAGCCCATGGTCATCTCGGCAGCAGTGATTTGACACTTAGGCTGTTGGGCTTGACAAGAGGCAACTCCGAGCACTCAGCACAAGTTATTCTGCAGGTGATGGAAGTCCAGAGTAACACACACAATATACTGGAGGAAATCCTCAGGTCAGGCAGCATCAGTGGAGAGGAATAAAGAGTTGCTGTAACAGGCTGAGGCCCGTTAACATTGCACTGGTTAACTTCACAACCATAAGAGAGAATACATTGGAGCCTACAAGGCCACCCTGCGCCCTCAATCAGGAAGACTCAGACCACATTTTGCTAATCCCTGCACACAGACCACTGGTCAAATGAGTCAAACCAGTTTACAAGGAGATCAGAAGCTAACCACCTCAGTGCTGCGAGACTGGTTTGAAGGTACGGACTGGAGCATATTTGGGGAGATGGCTACCCACTATCATCACGTCAGCATTGATGAATATGCGGGATCAGTGACTGGCTACAAAGGAAAATGAAATGAGGGTGTTACTGTGATTAAATACTACACTGCCAGGGCAAACCAGACACCAAGGCTGACTACAGAGGTTCGTGCGCTGCTTGGGGATCGGGACACCACTTTCAGATCAGGGGTTAGGACGACGCTATAAGCGCAGCAAGAGCCAAGCTCTCCCGTGCCATCAGGAGGGCAAAGCCAGAGTACTCATGGGAAATTCACAGACACTTTTGTGACACCAGGGATACGCCACGATGTAGAAAGGCATACAAACCGTAACAGATTACAAGTCCACCCTACGCGTCAATGACGGCGGGCGCCTCCCTTCCTGATAGGCTGAATGCCTTCCATGCGCGATGTAATGCATTGAACCATGTGACATCGAGGAACAGACACCCTGTCTGCCCATAGCCGAGTTGAGGAGACTCCTAGCCAGGGTAAACCCAAGTAAAGCTGTTGAGCAGGACAACATACCTGGTCAGATGCTGAGGGATTGTACAGCCCAGCTAAGAGCTGTCCTGCTCCAAAGAGTGCTATATGAGGTCATTCTTACCCTTGGTCATTAAGCTCTATAATGAGTCAACCTACAGCTGGAGAAGTGTTGACCGACCCCCCCATTAGGCTGTTTGAAGTTGTGTTTTTTATTCTTTCTTACTTCTCTTTTAATATTTGTATATCTGTGCACTGGTAACGCTGCTGTGACACTAATTTCCTTTGGGATCTCTAAAGTATCTATCTAGAGGTATTGACAGACATCCTTAACACCTTTTTGCCGCAGTCCGCTGTCTCTGGAGGATTCAAGATAGCCACCATCATTCAGATGCCCAAGAGAGTGATGAAAACTGGCTTAAATGTTTACCGCTCAGTGGCAGTAACCTCAACAATCGTGATGTGCTTTGAGCGGCTGGTAATGGATTGCATAAAATCCCACCTTCCAGCTACATTGAGTTATTTCCATTTCGCCTACTGCTCAAGCCAGTCCACTGAGGATGCCTCCGCCCTCCACTCCATCCTGTCCCTCCCAGAGATTAATGCCTCATGCTCCAGGATGTTGTTCACCAACTCCAGCTCACATTTAACATGAACGTCTCTCAGAGGCAGGCGGGTAAACTGTCCTCGTCGCGACTCAACACCCCACTCTGTAACCAGATCTTGGACTTCTTGATGGAAAGACCCCAGTCAGTCCGAGTTAGCAGCAACATTTCAAGCTCCATCATGCTGAGCACCGGTGCCCTCCGGGCCTGGCATGCAGCCTATTTCTACCTACTCCTGCAGTGCCAAATCCAGCTCAAACTGCATCGTCAGGTTCGCTCATGATAAGGCAGTGGGCGGCCTCATCAGCAACACTGATGAATCAGCGTACAGAGAGGAGGAAGAGAGGCTTGTCAAATGGTGTGAGAACAGCAGCCTGAGTCTCAATGTGGGCAAGACAAAAGAGATGACTGTGGACTTCAGGAAGGTGCAGGTTGACCTCTCTCCATTGCCCATCAATGGCTCTGCCATGGAAGGAGTGAAGAGCACAAAGTTCCTTGGTGTGCACACAACAGATGAGCTAACCTGCACCCACGAAACCTCCCCATTAGTTAAGGTGGGACAGCAGCGTTTACACTTTCTGAGGAGACTGAGGTGTACAAGACTTCCGACAACTTTCTGCAGGAGCATCATCCTGTCTGGCTGCATCATTGTGTGGTACGGAATCTGCAGGGCATCGGATGCAAGACCCTACACTGTATAGTAAAAACCACCGAGAGGATTATCAGGGTCTCCCACACCCCTATTTGTGACATTTACCAGACACACTGCAGACGAAGGGCCTGAAGTAGTGTTGAGGATCCCCACCATCCATCCCACAATCTCTTTGACCCACTACCATCAGGAGGAGGTACAAGGGCATCAAGACTAGGACGGTCAGACTGGCTTCTCCATTGAGGTTGTGAGATGAATGTATACCCTGCCACCATCAGGGTCTCATCACTAGGACAGCGAGTGTTTACTGTTTACCGTTTACTTGTGCCGCACACCTCACACGCACTTTGAATTATATTGCATTAACTTATTTGTGGTAACATTTTGTTTTATGTGCTGTGTGTGATCTATGCTTTATAGGTGCACGGCGGTCTGGAGGAACTTTGTTTCGTTTGGTTGTATATATGTAGTCAGATGGCAATAAACTTGAACTTGAACTTTCCCAGTGAAGGGCCTCAGCCCAAAATGTCAACTCTTTATTCGTCTCCATAGATACTGCCCAACCTGCTGAGTTCCTCCAACACTTTTTATACAGTATGTTACCATAAACCACCTTGCAGGAAAATAGAGAGCTACAATACAGTGTATGTAAAACTATACAAAACCAAAGACTGACAAACAATATACAAAATAATAATAATAAATAACAATAGCAATAAAAATAATTCTGAGAACCTAAGTTGTAAAATAACCACCTTTGACTTTTTACGTAATTGGTTGAAGAATCATCTTCGAGAAGACTAGTTCATTCAATGTCTACACTCATGTGATGGCATTTTACTAAATAATACAAATCCTTCCATCTCTGCAAGTTTCCAATTCACACCTCTGCTCATAGGTTCTTCCAGCTTCTCGGCTAAGGTAACTGATCACATCCACTGCCAGTCCTGGATTTTGGAGATCAGGTGGTGGTGGATTAATGTACTGCTGCTACTGTCCAGTCTCTGATCCACACTTCATTCAATACAGCATCTCACCTAGAGTGTGGTAGTGGGGTACTTACCTTCTGCTACAGGTCGTGGGGCTGCTTGCAACATCTAATGGAAAAATATTTGATAAATTGCCTCTGTTTCACCTTTTTAAAAAAACAGAACACCAAGCAAGAGTGAAGAGTTTTAATTTAAAGTCAAAATAAAGGTATCAGTAAACTGAGTACTCCATTAAAATGGATGCTTTTGTGTGTTTTAAGGGAATTCAATGGAAGCAATCACAGAGATTACATTTAAAGTTCAAAGTTAAAAGTAAAATGTATTAACAGGGTGCATACATGTCATCACGTACAACCCTGACATTCTTTTTCCTGTGAGCATATTTAGCAAATCTATTGAACAGCAACTATAAACAGGATCAACGAACAACAAGCCAGGCAGCATCTCTAGGAAGAGGTACAGTCGATGTTTCGGGCCGGGACCCTTCGTCAGGACTAACTGAAAGAAGAGATAGTCTCTTACTATCTCTTCTTTCAGTTAGTCCTGACGAAGGGTCCCGGCCCGAAACGTTGACTGTACCTCTTCCTAGAGATGCTGCCTGGCCTGCTGCGTTCCCCAGCAACTTTTATGTGTGTTGCTTGAATACCAGCACCTGCAGATTTCCTCGTGTTTGCGTCAATGAACAACCAGCTGTGCAAATGCAAATATAAATAAACAGCAATAAAAAACGTATATGAAATAAAATCTAATGAAATAACAAGATAAAGAATCCTTAAAGTGAGACCATCAGTTGTGGGATCACCAAAAATAGAAAGAGTGTGGTTATCCCCTTTTGTTCAAGAAGCTGATTAAGGGGTAGTAACTGTTCTTGAACCTGCTGGTGCAAGTACCTTCTGCCTGGTGGCAGCAGTGAGAGAAGAGCATGGCCTGGGTGGTGAATATCTTTGATGATGGATGCTGCTTTTCTATGGCAATGTTTCATGTCGATGTGCTCAATGGTTGGGAGGGCTTTACCCATGATGCAACAGGACAAATCCGCTACCTTTTGTAGGATTTTCTGCTCAAGGGCATTGGTGTTCCCACATCAGGCCTTCATGCAGCCAGTCAACACACTTTCCACCACATATCTATAGAAGTTTGACAAGGCTTTTGATGACATGCCAAATCTCCACAGACTTCTGAGGAAGGAGGGGCGCTGCTGTGCTTTCTTTGCAATTACATTTATATGAAGGGTCCAGGACAGGTCCTCTGAGATGGTGACACCCAGGAATTTAAAGTTACTGACCCTGTCCGTTTCTGATCCTCCAATGATTACTGGTTCATCAGTCTCTGGTTTCCCTCTCCTGAAGTCTACATTTATTACAATCATTGGCATTCAAACTGTAATAAACTTGCAATTTTGGTGGATCGTGAAGGAGTTAAAGACGACTTTGATGTTGATGGTTCAAATTGGATTAACCCTCTTGTATGCTATTTGTAATATATGGACCTATTTCTTTTAGAGCAATAACCCCAACCACTTAGCTCTGCGTATTGATCTGTTGTCTGTGCATGCGCTGTTGCCTACACCTGTGCATTGTTCTCTCTCCCTCTCTCTGTCTCTCTCTCATTGCAATGTGAATGCACCAGGTAAAGCCATCTCCCGTGTGCGTGCTTTTACTTAATTGCACCGACACAACAAATTGGCGACGAGTATGAAACACCGAGAGTGAAGCAACAGGAGAAGGCCGTCACAGACGCTAGCAAACATGTAAGTATAGCATAGTAACAGCGAAAGACGTGCTGAATTTAAAGTGAAAATAACTTGGCGATGACTTCACTCGGGCACCTTGACAAATTTGATAGCGCTAATAAAAGCAGGGGGGGTCGCATATTGAGTGGGTTAAACTGTATTGTAATGCAAACAACATGGACGAGGAAAAGAAAGCCCCTACACTTCTTAGTTTAATGGGTGCAAGGACACACAGTCTCTTATGACACCAGTTAACCCCTGAAAAACCAGCAAGCAAGACGTTCAACGAGATTGTTACAATTTTGCAAAATCACCTGAGCCCTAAACCACTGTTAATGGCTGAGAGATTTAGATTTTACACAAGGAACTAGTCAAAAAATGAAAGCCTTTCTGAATACATTGCAGAACTCCACAAACTTCCCTGGTACTGTGACTTTAGAGATGGACTTTCTGATGCACTAGGGGACAGGCTTGTATGTGACATGCATAGTCAAAACACATGAACGAGGTTACTGGCAGAAAGAGACCTAACCTTAGAACGGGCACTGACCATTGCAATATCATTAGAGACTGCAGCAGAACAACAGAAAAGGTTAGAATGTGAAATGCGCAAAATATCCCTGAATGGCGCAAAAAGCCAACAATGTTATCAATGTGGCACATCCTCCCATGATGCAAATGACTGTTAGTTCAAAGGAAAGGTGTATAGAAAGTGCCACAGGCAAGCTCGCATAGAGAGACACGATGGAGGAACTCAGCAGGTCGGGCAGCATCCGTGGAAAAGATCGGTCGACGTTTTGGGTCGGAACTCTTCGTCAGGACTGAAGAGGGAAGGGGCAGAGGCCCTATAAAGAAGGTGGGGGGACGGTGGGAAGGAGAAGGCTGGTAGGTTCCAGGTGAAAAACCAGTAAGGGGAAAGATAAAGGGGTGGGGGAAGGGAGGCAGGAAGGTGATAGGCAGGAAAGGTGAAGAAAGAATAGGGGAAAACACAATGGGTAGTAGAAGGAGGCAGAACCATGAGGGAGGTGATAGGGGTTTGTGTTTACGATTCACATAGAGAGAAAGTGCACACCAGACAAGAAGTCCCAAACACAAAACTAAGCAAATGCATAACGTTAAGCATAAAGCATAAAGTAGAAGACATTTTTGCATCTTTGGCAAGTGCGGAGAGGTTTTCAGAAGTTGACTTGTCACAAGCCTATCTGCAAATGGAGATTGAGGAGTCAAGCAGGAAGTTCCTCTCAATCAACACTCACAAGGGACTGTTCCAGTATAATCGTCTTGTCTTCGGCATCGCATCAGCTCCAGCAATTTGGCAAAGAGCAATGGGCCAAGTGCTCCAAGATATCTCAGTGAAACACAAAGTTACCCTGATTATATCATCGTGACTGGCAAAAATGATGGGGAGCACCTCCAGAAGCTTGTTAAGATGCTGATCCAGCTGAGTGAGTACGGTCTGCCCACAAAGGAGACAAATGTGAGTTTCTCAATATTGTGGACATGTCATTGACAAGCATGGCTTACATAAGTCACAAAGAAAAGACTGAAGCAGTGCGACAGGCACCCAAGCTGGAAAATATGTCACAAATCAGGTCATACTTGGGCCCTGTAAACTTCTACCACGGGTTTCTTCCAAACATCCATTGCATCCATTGAATATACTGTTGCAGACAGGAGCAAAGTGGGAATGGTCAGAAAGATGTGAAAAAGCATTCAAAGAAACAAAGAGACTAATAACGTCCGATGAACTGCTCACCCATTATGACCCATCCCTGCCCATCAGACTGGCGTGCCATACATCCCCTTATAACATTGGAGCTATTTTGTCACACATTATGAAGGATGGGTCTGAATGCCCGATTTCGTTTGCTTCAAGATCGCTGTCAAGCGCAGAACGCAACTGCGCACAGATTGACTGAGCAGCCCTCAGTCTAGTACAGGGGATAAAGAAGTTCCACCACTACCTCTACAGAAAAAGAGTTTATGGGAGTGACAGACCACCACCCCCTTGTGCCCATTTTCAATCCCAGGAGGGGAATTCCAGTGATGTCTGCTACCTGGTTATAACGTTGGGCACTATTCCTAGGAGCCCACTCTTATGACATAGCGTTCAAGGGCATCAAACAACACAGCATGCTGATGGCTTGTCACGTCTTCCACTATTGGCTACTGAAGAAGAAAAGTCTTCATACTGTGACCGCTCAGGAGTGTTCCACACCACATTGGCGGACCAGTTGCCGGTAACAAATTCTGAAATACAAAGCGAAACAAGGAATGGCCCGACATTGTCAAAAGTGTATGAAATCACCATGCAAGGATGGCCAGCTCACGGTAACCCTGTTTCCAGAGTTCACAGCAAGACAAAACCAAATGTCAGTATGTCAAATAACACTAATGTTTGGATCACGTGTCGTGGTTCCCTCTAAACTGCGCACCAGAGTGTTAGCAAATCTGCATGAAGGACTCCTAGGTACAGTCAAGATGAAGAGTCTCACCCAGAGCTACATGTGGTGGCCAGGAATAGAAAAACAGATTGAAGACTTGGTCAAAAGTTGTTAGGAATGCCAAGAAGTTCAAAATGTTACACCTGTGGGAGTGGCCGTCATCACTATGGCAAAGGGTACATATTGACTTTACTGGGCCATTCATGGACTCCATGTTTCTGACTGCTGTGGATGCTCATTTGAAATGGCCTGAGGTCATACCAATGAAGTCAGCAAAGACTGTCTCCGACCTGGGGACTATCTTCACCAGAAACGGCTTACTAGAACAAACTGTGAGTGACAACGGACCACAATACACATCAGAAGAATTCCAACTGTACATGAAGAAAAAAGGCATCAGACATTTCAAGTCAGCTCCTCACCACCCAGCAATAAATGGATTAGCTGAAAGGTTTATCTGAACCTTCTATAGGTCCTTTAAAGCTATGGACAAGGAAGACATTTCTCTACCGCACAAGATGGACAACTTCCTTTTTGTATATCAAAACTCTGTTCATGCAATGACAAATCAAACACCTGCAATGCTGTTTGTGAGCAGGAATCTGAAATCTTGCAGATACGTCCTAAAACCAGACCTCCGGAGGGAAGTACAGAATAAACAGTTCGGTCAGTTGCCGAGTGATGCAGGAAGGAACTTCACGATTGGACAGAAAATCCTAGAGCGTGATTACTGAGAAGACAATTGGACACCCGGTAGGATAGCTACAAGAACTGGACCATTGATGTACACAGTGGATATTGGAGATCAGACATGGAGACATCATGTGGGCCAGGTACTGCGTGCTCAACCAAAGAACATGCCTGAGCTGACTGCATCCAACAAAACAGACACATTGCGGCCACCAGACTTACCTCTCAGTGATAATGTCACTGACAGCAACTTGCCACCAGAAATCGAGAACGCTGTCACTTCACAGGTCCAGAGATGCGACAAGAATGTTATCGTTGACAAGACACCTACCAAATGCCACTCCACTGGTCCTGAGGCACTACCCTGAAAGAAACAGAGCACCACCCAGAAGACTGAGTATTTAGAACTGTGAAGTTAGTTATGGACTGTTGTTGTGAAAGAATATTTATTTGGAATATGGGTTTATAAAAGGGAAATTGAATGTCTTGTACATATACAGTTTTATGTGGCATTAATCTAAAGGGGGAGGAGGTGTAATATATGGATCTATTTATTTTAAAGCAATGACCCCCCCAGCACATTTTGAATTGTTGTCTATGCATGCACATTGTTCATTCTCTCTCTCCCTCTCTCTCTCACTCCAATGTAAATACCACAGTTAAAGCCATCTCCCACGTGCTTGCCTATATTTAATATATACGTAGCTTTTCACAGGCCAATATCATTGGTTTATGGAGACCTTTTGAGCTAAGTTGTACAGCCCCAAAACTGGACGCAAGGATTACCTTTACAAGGACACAAAGGCAGCCTTTATAAACTACAAATTGCCATCTCCATGGATAATCCATTTTATCTGTATGCAGGCAACTGTAGAAGAAAATGAGTGAATACTTATGGGAAATCTCAGGAGCCAAGTCCAATTGCCTTTGTACTTTCAAGTATAGGGTACGTGCCCCACTGGTCCGTGAGAGCCCCAGCAACATCCCTTACTGAGGTACAGTTCTGCTGGTTATACATCATCATGATGAAATGTTGACAGTCTAACTGCATAATTCATTAGCAGAAACCATACAGGGAGATGATCTCACATCATTTGATGCATTTCATAGGCATAAATCCACTTTAGTGTCAGGTAAGCTTATCAAAGTTCTCTTAGAGTGCTTGCTACATCTCAGGATCCTATTCAAGTTTAGCAGAAATGTGAAAACACTTCAAGAAACTGTATGCTCCGATTTTCACTCTCATGACATTAAGCATCTACTAACTGTGACGAGTTATGAACACAGCTTTCCCCATGTAGCAAACAGTGATTCACCCAACTCCCAGTAGAAAAACTCCTTGCCAAAACAATACATAATAGCCACCGTTCTCAGTTCCAGGGAATATAACTGAACTTAAACTGAGTATTGAATAGTTGAAAATGAAACAACAGAATCTGAATGTCTTCCTTTTCATATGAAGATAGTTTTGGAAATAACCATTATATTTCTAGCCTTGTTTATTACTCATTACTTAAATATTTGAAGCATCCATGCAGTTCACAACAAAACATATAGTAGAGAGACTTTAGAATATTCCAAAGTTCAAAGTAAATTTTTTATTAAAGTAGATATATGTTAGCATACTCAATAAATCTATAGAATAATATCCATAATGGAATCAATGAAAGACTGCCCAATTAGGGTGTTCAACCAGAGTGCAGAAGGCAACAAACTGTGCAAATATAAAAAGATGAAATAATAATAATAATAATAAATAAGCAATAAATATTGAGAACATGAGATGAAGAGTCCTTGAAAGTGAGTCCATAGGTTGTGGGAACATTTCAATGATGGGGCAAATGAAGTTGAGTGAAGTTATCCCATTTAGTTCAAGAATCTGATGGCTGAGGGGTAGTAACTGTTCCTGAACCTGGTGGTGTGAGTTCTGAGGCTCCTATACCTTCTTCCTGGTAATATTCCATAATATGCGATAGAAACATCTCCAAAAAAATCCTTAGAAATGAATTTCAGCAGTCCTTAAATAATCTCAGCACCAGCTTCTAATCATAAGGGAACAATTGGTGGAAGTTGTGAGATCTGAAATTTCACTAAACCACATATTTCCGTTGGAATACAGGCGTGTGTAAAAAGGAATTAGTGATGATGGCTTTGACTTAATAAGATAAATCACAAATGGTTGTCAAAAGATATATTTATAAATGAATCCTAGGTTGAGGCTCCCAACCTGGTGTCCATAGTCCCCTTGGTTAATGGTATTGGTCCATGGCATAAAAAAGGTTGGGAACCCCTGTCCTAGATCTGGTGACTGTAATAGTCAAGTCAAGTCAAGGGTGAAAAGCACAGTAGTACACATAACACACAATAACTTATGACGAATCTCGCATAAAAACCAAACTGAAGTGCATAAGTTAAATATTGTAAGGTATGGAACAGATTAAGCAGTGACACTTTGAAGGTGAAGTGGCAGGGTGTTCAGAAGCATCATGGCCTGAGGGAAGAAACTGTTTCCCATTCTGGCCATTCTTGTTTTTATGCATCGGAGTCTCCTGCCTGATGATAGAGAGTCAAAGAGGATACTGGCCGGATGGGTACTTATTCAATTGTGGTGGAAAGGGCTTCTGTTTTGTAAAATTCATAATCAGTATCCCAGAGGAAAGTGACAAATGTTTATTGTTCCAAAGGAAAAAAATATTTCCGTTCAACAAGCTTTACAAAATTATTTTCATGAACTGCAGAAAATTAGCCATTCAGCACAAGGGTTACTACGTTGTTAAACAGTCTCGGTACGACTATAACATTCTGAACACAAATCACCTCCATCCTTTCTCGTGTTTTCTAAATTGTACATTTAATAGATGTTCGGGTATATGTATCTAATGACTTATTATTGTCTGGCAATCTCTAATCGACTGTTTTTATCTATTATTCATTTCTTTGTTGGCAGCTGTGGATGGAATCTGCAGTCCAACTTTCATAACTTGCAATAAAAGCACTTTCTGTGTTACTAAACTGTTGTGTCTAATATAAAGTTGTGTCTCTCACTTCTCATAATACATTAATGACCCATTATAAACTCCCATTGTGATGTGTCTCCCACTGCCAAATAGGCTCGTCTTTAGAGAACCCGTAATTTTAAGTCAACTGATAAACAGTTCCTGTTGGCTCCATGCACTCAGTGGGCACTTTATTAGGTACACCTGTACACCTGCTCGTAAACGCAAATATCTAATCAGCCGATCATGTAGCAGCAGCTCAACGCGTAAAAGCCTGCAGGCATGGTCAAGAGGTTCAGTTCTTGTTCAGACTAAATAATCAGAATGAGGAAGAAATATGATCTAAGTGACTTTGTCCGTAGAAAGTCAGGTGGGGTGGTTTGACTATCTCCGGAGCAGCTGATCTCCAGGGATTTTCATGCACAACTCTCTCTGCAGTTTGCAGAGAATGATGTGAGAAATAAAGAACATCCAGTGAGCAGCAGTTCTGTGGTCAAAAATGCCTTGTTAATGACAGAGGTCAGAGAAGAATGGCCAGACTGATTCAAGTTATCCCTTCAGGACATAGAATCAGAATCAGCCATAGCCTCAAGATTCAGAGGAGTGGATTTAGGACAGAGAAGAGGAGGAACTGCTTTTCCCAGAGAGTGGTGAATTTGGAATTCTCTGTCCAGAGAAGCAGAGGAGGCTACTTCAGTAAATATATTTAAGACAAGTTTGGATAGATTTTTCCGTAGCAGGGGAATTAAGGATTATGGGGAAAAGGCGGGTAGGTAGAGATGAGTCGCAGTATTTTCCCCTTGTTTTACGAGGTCGAGTTGCGATCTCGACAATCAACCTGGCACGGATGGAAAGCGTGCTCAGGGGCGGACCCAACCAGTTTCGAACTCGGGAACCTCTGCTCCCGGGTCCGGCACCGATGTCGTTGCACCACCAGCCGGCCCATGTCTCATGTTCTTACATTCTCATTTAAGTTGACAGGAAGGTGACAGTAATTCTAATATCCCGGCTCTGCAGCGTACGGAACAGCATCTATGAACGCACAACATGTCGAACTTTGAAGTGGATAACCAGCAGAAGATAATGAGCATCCACTCAGTGGCCACTTTCATGGGTATAGGATGCATCTAATAAAGTGGTCACTGAGTGTAAAATTAGTGTATTCTGTTCCAAGTACAGCACTAGTTCTCTGCAGACAGTACCAGGCAAAGGGAAACAAAGCAATTTATTCATTTTTTTTAGTTATATTAGCAATAGTGGCAACTGCAAAGCAACAAGCTAATTAATGCAACCAATTAAGAAAGAGGTGCACCTGATTAATATACATGTTTTTAAAACCAATACATCACTTTCCTGTTTACATAATCAATTAGTCACAAACAACTGAATTACCAGCATTTTAAGAAATTCTGAATGATCACCTAAATTTATGCGAAATTGTCATCTCATGTTTCATGGTGGTGTCAAAATTGTGTAGGAAAAAACTGGAATAACTAAGCCAAGTAATATCTTTATTTATCCATCGTTATGTAAAAATCATTTCCCAATGGCAGCATGAAAAAGATTATAATGCAGAAGAGGGTGTTGGTTAAGTACTGTCATAAAGGTCCATGTTAACTCTGTGGTGTGGACTTCCCTTTGCTGGCAAAAGTTGCTCTCAGCCACCAACTCACGTGAATCAGCAGCAGCGCAGCCAAAATAATTGAGCAGGTGATTATTTTGAAGCATATTTGAGAATGACAATCCAGGAAACATAATGATCTATACTAAACTAATATTTTGAGAGTTTTACAGGTAATAAATCAAAGACTGGAACATGCACAGAAGATTAATCCAGGGACCAAAATAGGAAACGTCTTTCTTTATCCCTAATAACATAGAAACCATAGAAAAACTACAGCACAGAAACAGGCCTTTTGGCCCTTCTCGGCTGTGCCGAACCATTTTCTGCCTAATCCTACTGACCTGCACAGAGACTATATCCCTCCATACACCTCCCATCCATGTATCCGTCCAATTTATTCTTAAATGTTAAAAAAAACGCATTTACCACCTCGTCTGGCAGCTCATTCCACACTCCCACCACTCTCTGTGGGAAGAAGCCCCCCCCTAATGTTCCCTTTAAACCTTTTCCCACTTCACCCTTAACCCATGTCCTCTGGTTTTTTTCTCCCCTTGCCTCAGTGGAAAAAGCCTGCTTGCAATCATTCTATCTACATAGGTCGTATTTATGTTTTAATCTCTTTTTAACTGCCCGTTACGCCACTGGCGTTTCGGGCAGCAATGAAGATCGTCCATCTCTGGTGGTGTTCAGGCCTTCCTTCATCGTATCAATAGCTGCCTCTCACTTTTCAGTACTGTCAGTCATACAGGAGTGGAGACTCAGGAAGACCATCACACTCAGATGTAGAAGGATTCCGTTTCTGTAACTTATTTTGTTTTACCAGTCAGGATTGCTAGCCCTGAACTGAACTCCAAACAGCTGGAGGACTGGTGCACCACTCTTAGTCTGACCTCTACCCTTTGACCTGCCTGGCATGGGTGACCCTACCAAGAGCCAAAGCAGACAGCCCTGACTCCAGCCAACATAGCTCTCCGAGTCATTGAGGAACACAAGCCACCAAACCCGATGAAAAGGTTGTGGTCCCCCTGGAGGTTATTCTCTAATAAACATTGCTAAAAAAAGTGGTGAACGTCACATCACTATCTGAGGGAATCTAGTGTGCAAATCACTGCCACATATCCCACATTGAGCCAGAGATTAAGTAAGTGAATCCTTCCCGTTAGCTTCATTTCTGTTTTGATTCTTCCTTGAAGATAACTTAATGTGGCCTCCAGTTAGATCCCAATATCGACAGTTATTGATTTAAATATCTTTCTTTAGATATTAGGTATTTTAGATTGGTTTAGATATTTTTCATTGGTTTCGATATTTTTCGTTGTTTTGTCGTTGTCTGGGGCAGAAGAATCTCAGGGTTGTATATGGCATACATACTCTGATAACAATTCTACTTTGAATCATTGAATCAGTAGGCATCAATAAGCTTGAAAGATTGCAGAGAAAATTTACAAGGATGTTGCTGGGACTTAAGGACCTAAGTTATAGGGAAATGTTGAATAGATTAGGACTTGATTCACCGCAATGCAAGAGAATGAGGGTAGGTCTTATCAAGGTATACAGATCCATGAGGGATATCAATAGGGTAAATGCTACAAGCTTTTTGCCTCTGTTGGGCAAGACTAGAACTGGACGTCATAGGTTTAAAGTGAAAGGTAAAGTATTTCGGGGGAATCTGAGGGAGATCTTCTTCACTCCTAGGGTTCTGTGGTTGTGGAATGAACTGCCAGCAGACGAGGTATATGCAAATTCATTTGCAACATTTGGGAGGGATATGCAGAGCTATGATCCAGGTGCAGTTAGATAGGACTATGCACAAGACTTGGTCGGCACAGACTAGATGGCCTGAAGGGCCTGTTTCTGTTCTGTAGTGCTGTACAACTTCATGGAAAAAAATAGCTTTCCCAGTTAACTCTGAAGATTTAACTGTTTGCTCATTACTAAAATTTCCCATTCTTGGCAATATCTAAATCAGTGATTCCCAATGGGGGCAGTACAGCCCCTCCCCAAGGGGCAGTTACGTGTCCTAAGGGGGGCATTAGGGAAAATAGAAGTCATCAGGAGGTGTTCAAGATTCTTGGGGGGCAGTAAGCAGCACCCTAACTTGAGGCATGAGATCTGACTGACTGTTAGTAGAGCTGACACCCAAAAAAAAGGATGAGGCACTGGAACCATAGCTCTGCAGCCGGTGAGTATTCGTCGTCACAGTGCATCTGAAACGCGGCAATCTCATCCAGCCTTACCAACTGAGCAGACATTATTGCGGATGCATATATTAGCAGCCAGGGTGCCCACAGATCCCCTTGACTCACGGCACAGAATGAGTTCATGCAATTTCACAGTTGGTAAAGTCAAGTACACCCTTTCAAAATACTCTACAGATCTGTGGAAAACAGGTTGTGCAATGATACAGCGCTGGCCAGAACCAGACGGTGAAGTAGAGCCAATCAGTGAACCTGCTGACCCCGAGGATTCATCTTGAGATGTTTAAAGTGACCTTGGCTTTATATGTGCCATCAAGAACCATTTTCGGGGATTATGAGACCTTACATAATTGGTCAATCGCACTAATTGGAATAGTATCAAGCTGGCATGCCGAACACCAGCTCTATCTCAGCTAACACTCAGATTCGAGTCTGAATCCTTGTCAATGTAATTATTACTGTTGTGATCGTCTTCATCATCGCCTCACCGTTCCTTTGCATACTGCTGCCATCGTTCCATCCATGTCAACTCACTGCCGTCATCAATATCCAATGTGCATTCCCATTTTGTGTTTTTTTTAAATTTTGATTTAGCCCCATTAGTGGTGGATAAATACGTACAGCACAATCTTTATGAGTCTGATGGAGGTGAATTTTAATCCTTGAATTCTAATCCTGCTAAGAAACTACAGAATGTGGTTCAATACAATGTTATATATGGTCTTATTCCGTTCCCGTCAGATCAGCAATGTCCCATCTGTCTTATTTGTAGTACTGTACTGTCTAATAAAGCCATGAAGCCATCAAAATTGCAGGAACGCTTCCAAGAAAGACACCATGAAAAGGCTAGTTATGGTATTACTCAGTTCCAGAAGATGAAAGAAGCATTCGAAAAGCATTGCACACACAACTCATTTGCCAAGAAAGTTAAAAATGGCCTTGATAGTGGTCTCATTGCCTCTCATAACATTCGAAAATGATAGCAAAATGTTGAACAGCTTATACAACTGGTGAAAGATTAATAATGCCTGCAGTATCAGAAGTGCTCACCGCTGTTCTCAAAATGGATACTAGTATTTTAAAATAAATTCCCCTGAGTAATAACTCTGTAGTTCATCGTATTGACATAATGAATGAAAGCATTGAGTATCAACTAAGCAGAGCTACAAAAAAAACAGAATTTGGGGTACAACTGGATGAGTTTCCTGGTCTTTGGAGAACAGCCAAACTGCTCTTCATTGCATTTCCATCCTCCTACCTTGTTGAAAGAGGCTTCAGTGCCATGAACCACATACTCACAAAAAACAGAAACCACTTGGACATTGTTACAGGCTTTTGCTGTCACAACTTGAACCAGATATTTCAACTCTTGCAAAAAATCGTCAAGCTCATGAATCATACTGATGTTGAAGCTGCTGTATAGTGCACAGGTACTGTGTAAGTTAAGTTTAAAGACAAATAAACACTTAAAACAGAATCGTTTTCCTCATGTTAGCCTATGGTAGACATGTTTTTATGTTATGGGGTGCCAGAATGTATATTGTGCCTAAGAGGGGCATTGGCAAGTATAAAGGTGTTTTAAGGAAACGTTGGCAAGTATGAAAGTGTATTGGGGGGTGTTGGGCTAAAAAAGGTTGGGAAGCACTGATCTAAATGAATCTTTCCTATACTTTTCCATAATCAAACAATATTTCTTACCAGCAAAATGGTAACAATTTTGACTGACCAAGAGTAAATGAGTCAGATGCTTGATAAATGTTTCTTCATACTTTCATTTCAATACAAACAGTATTTGATGAAGACGTGGCAGGAAGCTAACTTGCCGGTCTCCATATAAGGTTTACATTCAGGGTCAAAATCACAGCCTAATGTTCACTGACCCTTTATACTCTCAGTCTTGATGGGGAATCTCGACCCAGAATGTCAACTATTCCTTTGTCTCCATAGATGTTGTCTATCCTGGTGAGATCCTCTAGCGTTCCAGATCCAAAGATTTACAGTCTCCTGTGACCCAGTGTTCTATCAGCAGACTACATTATCAATAATATTAACTTTTCATTAACATTTTTCTATTTTGTATTGCATTTATAGATCCCTAAATGAGAGCATATTCCACAGAAGTTTATGCTAAGAGCATTTCTTTTTATAAGAACATAAGAAATAGGAGCAGGAGTCGGCCATCTAGCCTGTCAAGCCTGCTTCACCATTCGATAAGATTATGGCTGATCTGGCCATGGTCTCTTTCCACCTACCTGCCTTTTCCCCATAGCCCTTAATTCCACTACTATGCAAAAATCTATCCAACCTTGTCTTAAATATATTTACTGAAGTAGCCTCCACTGCTTCATTGGGCAGAGAATTCCACAGATTCACCACTCTCTGGAAAAAGCAGTTCCTCCTCATTTCCATCCTAAATCTACTCCCCTAAATCTTGAGGCTATGTTCCCTAGTTCTGGTCTTACCTATACTTACGTTATTTGTCAATGACTTGGATGGTGGAATTGATGGCTTGCAAAGTTTGTGGATGATACGAAGGTAGGTGGAGAACCAGGTAACTTTGAGGAAGTAGAGAGGCTACAGAAGGTCTTAGACAGATTAGGAGAATGGGATATGAAGTAGCAGATAGAATACAGTATTGGGAAGTGTATGGTCATGCACTTTGGTAGAAGAAATAAAAGGGTAGACTATTTTCTAAATGGAGAGTAAATTCAAAAATATGAGGCGAAAGGGACTTGGGAGTCCTTGTGCAGGATTCCCTAAAGGTTAATTTGCAGGTTGAGTCAGTGGTGTGGAAGACATTGCAATGTTAGCATTCATTTCAAGAGAGCAAGAATATAGAAGCAAGGATGCAATGCTGAGGCTTTATAAAGCACTGGTGAGGCCTCACTTGGAGTATTGTGAGGACCCCTTATCTAAGAAAGAATGAGCTGAGAGGGTTGAAAGGAGATTCACGAAAATAATTCCAGGATTGAAATATTTGTCATATGAAGAACATTTAATGACTCTGGTATTCAGAAGAATGAGGGGTGACCTAATTGAAACCTATCAAATGGTGACAGGCCTTGATAAAGTAAATGTGGAGAGGATGTTTCCTATGGTCGGGGAGTCTAAGGTCAGTGGAAACAGGCTCAGAATAGACGGGCATACTTTTAGAACAGAGATGAAAGAGGAATTTCTTTAGCTAGAGAGTGGTGAATCTGTGGAATTCATTGCCACAGGCAGCCGTGGAAGCCAATTCTTTATGTATAATTAAGGCAAAGGTTCATAGATTCTTGATTGGTCAGGGCATGAAGGGATACGGGGGGAAAGCGGGAGATTGGAGCTGAGAGGAAAATTGGATCAGCCATGATGAAATGGCAGAGCAGACTCGATGGGCCGAGTGGCCTAATTCTGTTCCTACATCTAACGGTCGTGGTATTTCCTATGGAATATTTTCTGCATTATGTTACATGTCTATGGGTTCTCTTTCAACTCAATGAAACAAAAAATATTCACTAAATTGAAGAAAAATAGAACAGTGCAGAAATTCTTTCACTCAGGGAAAGGGTTGTTGTATCTTACTTGGTACTTGATCGTCTTTTACAGCAGGAAAGAAAGCTACTAACTCACTCTTAAGTTATGGTGTATACTCTGAGAGAATTAATGATCCTTGTGTCTGGGTACAGCTTTTAAATTAATGTTAAGTAGGTGTTCATTGTTCACCAGCCGTTGAACAGTAATTCAAAAGTGTGTTACTAATTTAGTTTCTATTTGCATGTATTATCACTTCACCAAGCTGTAAAAATAATCACTACTCTAATATATTCAAACACATATCAACTTTTCAAATGGATAATTATTGTTCTTACCAGACCGTTGTGGCTGAGAGTTGATGAGGAGACCACTTAACCTTTCACACCTACAATCTGCAAGCTACACTTCAGTAAGAATCACAGAATATTAAAGGATGATAGATTTTACTTTCTCTTTCAACTTCCCAGCACTTTGCTTCACCCTCTCCCAGTTTCGCCTATCACCTGTCACCTTGTACTTCTTCCTCCCCTGGTCCCTAGCCTTCATCCCTTCCTTTCCAGTCCAGAAGAGGGACCTCGGACTGAAACGTCGACTGTTTATTCATTTCTATAGATGCTGCCTGAGCTGCTGAGTTCCTTCAGCATTTTGTGTGCGTTCCGTTGGATCTCCAGCATCTGCAGATCTTTTCATGTTAAAGATTTTACTCATTATGCACAGATCTTAAAACTTAAACTGCACAAGTATGTGTTAATGTCAAAGTGTTCCTCTGTACACAAAACCGTAAGAATTAACACTGCGTGCATTGTAATAATTGACTAGTTGGGAGGTCCTGTCTGTTTATTGGCAAAGCCGCTCTGTATAAAATTGATTACCTATTGAATTAATTATGAGAGCTAAACCGGGTGAACAGTGCTTATGGATTTTGTTAGGACTGTAGGCAAATTGCACGTATTTTATATTTATATTTAAAAATTCTGTATCTTGCCCTATTATTCAAGTTAACAACATAGCTGCTGGATTTAAGTAGATAGTTCCCACAATAAAAGTGTTTCTAATTGAATTAAATCAAACACAGACTTAGGTTAAGCAGTAACCTTCTGAATTTACCACAACTTTGAAAACATAAATTACAGACTAGGCATTCAAATGCAGCCACATCTACTTCTGCACAAATTCCTGGCAGCACAATAATATATGCAAGTGGCTTAAAGGACAGGGTATGTCTTTATGTGGTCAAAATAATGCATCAAGTCATAAACAAGTTAGTTGCTTGCAATTTTTTTTTCAGAATCAATTGTTCCTTACTTGTTCACGCTGTAGATGATTTTTCCTCTTGGCTACGTGCCAGAGTTTTTACTGAGGAACCTGCAATAACCAGAAAGGTTATTTTTCACCCACAGCTCTGCAATATAAAGGTCACTGGCAGGACTGTAGGTGTCACCTGTATGTGCCCATTATACAGTACTGCCAGGGCTTCAGAAATCTAGCTGATTAAGAGTGATGCGGTCAGAACAGCAACCATCCACTCCCCTAACCGCTTTTTAATGAAATCTAAGCCCTTCCTAGCATGAGAGGCATCAAAATTAGAATCAGGTTTAATATCACCAGCATATCATCATGAAACTTGTTAACTTTGAGCAGCAGGACAATGCAATACATGATAATTGAGAGATAAAAGAAAATTGTAAATTACTGTAAATATATATACAGTATTTTTTTCCATGATTTTTCAGCTGTTAAACTGATGGCAATAAGACTGGAATAATTGATTTTATTGGTTTACTGTTGGTTATGCTTCGTCAAAAAGAGATACCAGTTCCTATTACCACAATGTGAGCACGTGTAAAACCAAAGGACATTATTTCAAATACAGCAATCCCCTTCCCTCGTGCAATAAGCTTCAATTTAAAGAGTAAAACACAGATTATTCACTATTTATCTCCTCAAACACCACTCACTTCATTCATTGGCATTTACAGTTTACAAATTCACTGAGAAAATTAGATTAAGCTCTACTATCTCTCAGCCATTTGGACATTTTAAGTGAAGCTCCATTCATCAGCAGGTAATGCATTTGTCAATGGCTAAACAGTTCTGGGATTTCACTTGGTGTAAAAGAATTATCTCTTTAGTTTAGGGCTCCTTAACACCTTACTTCCTCTGCAGTACTATGAATGTCAAGTACAGTATGATCAGTTAGAATGGGAAGCTTCAAAATCTCACCTGGGAAAATCCCACATGACGATTTATTTTTGAGTTTGCTTAATATTTTGACGGTCAGTTAAATCAGATGTGTGGCTTGGTCAAATGTCAATTCTTTATTCCTGCTTTTCCACAGACAGGCTGTGTTCTAGTCTCTCAATGTGATGGGATTTATATTCAGAAGTACTGTAAGCAATTGGAATAGCTGCCTCGAGAAAGATTTCACCGTGCACTGCAAGTGTAGGCTTGGTGAGTAGCATGTATGGTTGCTTGCAGTAAATTCTAGGTCATCAACCAGGGTAGTTGGTCAACCTTCTGCTTATTGAATTGACTTTATTACTTACATCCTTCACATACATGAGTAAAACTCTTTACGTTACATCTCCGTCTAAATGTGCAATGTGCAATTTATAGTAATTTGTAATAAATAGTATGTACAACAGGACAGCCAATATAGCATAGAAATACAACTGTATCAGCGTGAATTAATCAGTCTGATGGTCTGGTGGAAGAAATTGTCCCGGAGCCTGTTGGTCCTGGCTTTTATGCTGCGATACCATTTCCCGGATGGTAGCAGCTAGAACAGTTTGTGGTTGGGGTGACTCGGGTCCCCAATGATCCTTCGGGCCCTTTTTACACCCCTGTCCTTGTAAATGTCCTGAATGGTGGGAAGTTCACATCTACAGATGCACTGGGCTGTCCGCACCACTCTCTGCAGAGTCCTGTGACTGAGGAAAGTACAGTTCCCACACCAGGCACTGATGCAGCCAGTCAGGATGCTCTCAATTGTGCCCCTGTAGAAATTTCTTAGGATATGGGGGCTCATACCAAACTTCTTCAACCATCTGAGGTGAAAAAGGCTTTTTTCACCGCACAGCTGGTATGTACAGACCATGTGAGATCCTTAGTACTGTAATGTGTTTGCCAAGGAACTTAAAACTGTTCACCCTCTCACCCCCAGATTCAGCCAGTTTTCATGTGCCCCACTCCAACCAGTTCTGACTAAGCGCCATAGACCTGAAACTTTAATTTTCTTAACTGGGGTTGTGAGTCACAAACATGAGAAAATCTGCAGATGCTAGAAATTTATAGCAGCACATGCAAAATGATGGAGGAACTCAGCAGGTCAGGCAGCATCTATGGAAAAGAGTAAACAGTCAATTTTTCAGGCTGAGGGCCTTCTTCATGTCTGAGAGAGAAGGGGGGAGATGCCTGAGTAAAAAGGTGGGGGTGAGGGGGGAGGGGAAAGAGGCTAGCTGGAAGGTGGGTGGGAAAGGTCAAGGGCTGGAGAAGGAGGCATCTTATAGGAGAGGAGAGTGGACCATGGGAGAAGGGGACCGAAGGGGAGGTAATAAGCAGATGGGAAGAAGTAAAAGGTCAGAATGGGAATAGAGGAAGGGAGGGGGAGAAATTTTATTCACCAGAAGGAGAAGTCAATATTCATGCCATCATGTTGGAGGCTATCCAGACAGAATACAAGGTGTTGCTCCTGCATCCTAAGGTCGTCCTCATCTTGGCACAAGACGAGGCCATGGACTGCCGTGTCAGAACGGGAATGGTGTTGTGAGTATTTCCAGTTTGTTTAAAATTTTTATTTCCTGCCATTTCCTTCGTATTCATATAAAAGGGGCAACTGAAGGCATTTCAGTAACAACACACACAAAGTGCTGGAGGAACTCAGCAGGTCAGGCAGCATCTACGGAAAAGTAACAAATGTTTTCAAGACAGAAGACATCATTTTAATGCAAACCATTCTTATGTCAATGCTAAAGCTGAGAAAAATGATTATACAGCAGATTGGTTAAATATTTATATTATATCAAAGCATCAGAATTAAGAGAAAATCCCAGCTGAAAACCGCTAAGCGTATTTCAGCCTTCTGGACTCAACAATGAGTTCAAGGGTTTTAAATACTAATTTTCCTTTTCACAGTTGCACCTTCCCCTAGGTCCTCCTCGACACCTTGATTTGTCCCATTATACCACACGTTGTTGTCATTTAGTTTCTCCTGCATTCTGTGTTATTCTTTCCCTCCCTCTTTCCCTGCTTCTTAGATTTCTTCCAATTCCGATAAAAGATCGTTGGTCTGAAATATAACTGCAGTAATGTTTCTCAGGTGTCCTGCTGAGTACTCCCTGGACTTTTTACTGTGCCAGACCAGTCTGTTGGAATTCTTAGAGGAAATAACAGCCAGGTTATACAAAGGAGAGTCGGTGGATGTTGTTTAGTTGGATTTTCAGGAGGTCTTTGACAAACTGCGCACATGAACCTGCCTAACAAGAGCACATGGTATGACAGGAAAAGTCGTAGAATAGTAGAAGATTGGCTGACTGGCAGGAAACAAGTAGTCAGAATGAAGAGGGCCGATTCTAGTTGGCTGCTGGTGACTGGTGGTGTTCCACAGGGGTTGGTATTGGGACCACTTCTTTTCACGTTATATAGCAATGATTTGAATGATGGAATTGGTGGCTTTGTGGCCACATTTGCAGACAATACAAAGGTAGGCAGAGGGGCTGGTAGTGTTGAGGAAGCAGGGAGTCTGCAGAAAGACTTGGAAAGATTGGGAGAATGGGCAAAGAAACAGCAGGTGGGATGTACGAGGGGTGATTGATGTACCCATTGGAGTTTAGAAGATTGAGGTGGGACCTCATTGAGACCTATTGAATATTGAAAGGCCTAGATAGAGTGGATGTGGAAAGGATGTTTCCTATCATCAGGTGAATCTATGACCAGAGGGCACAGTTTTTGCTTTGCTTTTGGTTTCATTTAGAAATGAAAGCAGCATCAATCTTTGGATCATTGCTTCTCAGCTTCTAGCTGATGTGTTGCACGTGGAAAGTCAGAGGTATTCACAGTAATTATGCTCCTCGTTCTGTCATTGTATTATCCCTTTGCAATTGGTCTGCAAGGTTTCAAACATTATAGCTCTCAAGAAAAAGAAAAGACTGGTAAAGACAAATGTAGATCCCCTGCAGACAGAAACAGGTGAATTGATTATGGGGAGCAAGGACATGGCAGACCAATTGAATAATTACTTTGGTTCTGTCTTCACTAAGGAGGACATAAATAATCTTCCAGAAATAGTAAGGGGCAGAGGGTTCAGTGAGATGGAGGAACTAAGCGAAATACATGTTAGTAGGGAAGTGGTGTTAGGTAAATTGAAGGGATTGAAGGCAGATAAATCCCCAGGGTCAGATGGTCTGCATCCTAGAGTGCTTAAGGAAGTAGCCCAAGAAATAGTGGATACATTAGTGATAATTTTTCAAAACTCGTTAGATTCTGGACTAGTTCCTGAGGATTGGAGGGTGGCTAATGTAACTCCACTTTTTAAAAAAGGAGGGAGAGAGAAACCGGGGAATTATAGACCTGTTAGCCTAACGTCGGTGGTGGGGAAACTGCTGGAGTCAGTTATCAAGGATGTGATAACAGCACATTTGGAAAGCAGAGAAATGATCGGACAAAGTCAGCATGGATTTGTGAAAGGAAAATCATGTCTGACGAATCTCATAGAATTTTTTGAGGATGTAACTAGTAGAGTGGATAGGGGAGAACCAGTGGATGTGGTATATTTGGATTTTCAAAAGGCTTTTGACAAGATCCCACACAGGAGATTAGTGTGCAAACTTAAAGCACACGGTATTGGGGGTAAGGTATTGGTGTGGGTGGAGAATTGGTTAGCAGACAGGAAGCAAAGAGTGGGAATAAACGGGACCTTTTCAGAATGGCAGGCGGTGACTAGTGGGGTACCGCAAGGCTCAGTGCTGGGACCCCAGTTGTTTACAATATATATTAATGACTTGGATGAGGGAATTAAATGCAGCATCTCCAAGTTTGCGGATGACACGAAGCTGGGTGGCAGTGTTAGCAGTGAGGAGGATGCTAAGAGGATGCAGGGTGACTTGGATAGGTTGGGTGAGTGGGCAAATTCATGGCAGATGCAATTTAATGTGGATAAATGTGAAGTTATCCACCTTGGTGGCAAAAATAGGAAAACAGATTATTATCTGAATGGTGGCCGATTAGGAAAAGGGGAGGTGCAATGAGACCTGGGTGTCATTATACACCAGTCATTGAAAGTGGGCATGCAGGTACAGCAGGCGGTGAAAAAGGCGAATGGTATGCTGGCATTTATAGCGAGAGGATTCGAGTACAGGAGCAGGGAGGTACTACTGCAGTTGTACAAGGCCTTGGTGAGACCACATCTGGAGTATTGTGTGCAGTTTTGGTCCCCTAATCTGAGGAAAGACATCCTTGCCATAGAGGGAGTACAAAGAAGGTTCACCAGATTGATTCCTGGGATGGCAGGACTTTCATATGAAGAAAGACTGGATGAACTGGGCTTGTACTCGTTGGAATTTAGAAGATTGAGGGGGGATCTGATTGAAACGTATAAGATCCTAAAGGGTTTTGACAGGCTAGATGCAGGAAGATTGTTCCCGATGTTGGGGAAGTCCAGAACGAGGGGCCACAGTTTGAGGATAGAGGGGAAGCCTCTTAGGACCGAGATTAGGAAAAACTTCTTCACACAGAGAGTGGTGAATCTGTGGAATTCTCTGCCACAGGAAACAGTTGAGGCCAGTTCATTGGCTATATTTAAGAGGGAGTTGGATATGGCCCTTGTGGCTACGGGGGTCAGGGGGTATGGAGGGAAGGCTGGGGCGGGGTTCTGAGTTGGATGATCAGCCATGATCATAATAAATGGCGGTGCAGGCTCGAAGGGCCGAATGGCCTACTCCTGCACCTATTTTCTATGTTTCTATGTTTCTAAGACGATAAACATTAATTAAAAGTAAGTGCATGAATGGGATATTAGCTCAGCTAGCAAGTTAGTGATAATGTTAATGTGGGATCTATCACGTACATTATATCTGACACACTTGCATTTTCATATTGCAATTTCCTTATTTGCAATATCTGCCATAGCATTTAGGGCATCAATGAAGCTCCTCCATCTCTGTCTGTCCATACAGTTGCACATAGATATTGAAGGATTTTCATTGCTGTTTCCATAGCAGTTTTACCAGCCAGGATTGTTAGCCCTGAGCTGAACCCTCCAACCTGGAGGAACGGTGGACCACTCTTAGTCTGGTCTCTACCCTTTGACCTGTTTGGCATGGGTAACCCTACCAAAAGTCAAAGCACAAGGCCCTAGCTCCAGCCAACATAGCTCTCTGGGTAACCGAGGCATGCAGATCCCCAAACCCTACAACATGGCTGTGGTCTACTTGGAGTCCATACTGCAACTGTAAATTGCAGCCAATGATTGCTTGTGATTTTCAAGCAGGAAATGCAAATCTTTGACAACCAGAAAGGAAAATATTGCTCAACTATGCTCAGCAAAATTGATGAGTCCGAAGCAAACATCAGATCTCCCAGGCCATCGTATTGGAAGTGCTCCCATGATGCAATGCCACTCCAGTCTCAGCCAAAACCCATAAGCAGGACTGCTCTGATTGGCCCTTTTTTTGCCTGCTCTTGCTTCACTTAAATCATTCTTCATACCTGGACTCCATCCTGTCTCCTCTTATCAAGGCCTTATTTTTTTATTTTTTTATTTATTGAGATACAGCATGGAATAAGCCTTTCCAGCCCTTTGAACCAAACCACCCAGTAATCAATGGCTTAATCTTACCCTAATCATGGGACCATTTACAATGACCAATTAACCTACCAACCGGTACGTCTCTGGACTGTGGGAGGAAACCCATGTAGTCACAGGGAGAACGTACAAGCTCCTTACAGGCAGTGAAGGGAATTGAACCCGTGTCGCATGTACTGTAAAGCGTTGTGCTAACCACTACACTACCGTGCCACTCGAGACCTATACCACTTGGCACCTCTATCATGGAGTATTTTAATATGCATGTCTAATCATTTGTCCTTGGACTAGTTCTGGGTTGCAGATGTCTCATTTGGGATCTTGCGGATTGTTTAGTTCTCTGTCTTTAACACTGTTATTTAATTAGCCTGGGATTTTCAATGCCTTCAATTGCAGTTGTTGGCCTTGAGGATTATTGCTTCTTCTGGGCACCTATGTTGTCTGATTGGCCCTGAATTCCTATGTGCTCCGTGGTGTAGTTCAGGAGGGTTTTGCCAACTCCTCTGTGCTCGTTTGTTGCGGTTCCTTGTCTGGAGAAATGCAAACCAAGTTCTTCTGTGTATCGTGAGTGATTTCAGTTTGTCAGGACTCTGTACAGTTTGCCCGAGCTCTTGTTAGTTTTGCTGGCTAATTTCAGTAATAAAACTTCAGTCTTTTTTGGTCTGCCGAAGTTCCTGTGATTCCTGCACAAGAGTTTGCTAGTGAGCCTTACACTTTCGAAGAGTTTCTCAAATATCTCTAATGTATCACCACCACTCCTGGCAGGAATGTTCCAAGCACCCACTAGCCTATGTGTAAAAAACATATCTGACACTCTCCTGTACTTTCCTCCAATTGCCTTAAAATTATGACTGCTTTTATCAACTATTTCCACCCTGGGAAAAAGTTTCAGGATATCCATTCAGTCTATACCTTTAACCATCTTGTACACCTCTATCAATTTGCCTCTTATCATTGTTTGCTTCAAAAAGACCTAGCTCTCTCAGCCAATGCTCATAAGACCTGCTCTGCGTGTTTTGTTCCAGATTTTGCAGTTTCTTTTGCTCTCAACACACAAGAACGTGCTCTTCTAACAGTGATGAGAATTACTGACTGAAACTAATGAGCTGCCTAGGGGGAATATTGTAAACATCTGAAGTGGTTGAATTGTTTGTACGCTGAACGCTAGTTCTGACACATTTTACAACCAAACCAGAACATTTCCTACAAATACAAAACTCTGAAGTATTTGAAGTGAAACATCTTTTTGATAAAATAAAGCTGTTTAAAGAGCTATGCCTAAGCATTGCATTTCCCTCATTTGTTCTCGTTCTAAATAGGTGCTAGATTTCTCACTAATAATAATCGCATCATTGAAAAAAAATTCCGAGAATTTTTTGGGTCGTTTTCACACTGTCCACTTTTGGGAAGAGGACACTGTTTTAAAGACATCCCACCAGTATAAATGATGGCCAGCAAGGTGAGGGAAAGCTTGGAGTGGTGGGAAGGGGACATATTTCTTCACCAGGTACAGCTACATTCTACCAGCCTCATACACTGCAATAATCATCATATCTAGTCCTGCACTATCACGGGTGAAGCCCTCCCAACCATTTAGCACAGCTACATGAAATGCTTTCATAGGAAATCAACATCCATCGTCAGAGATCCCCACCACCCAGAACATGCTCCCTTTTTTCAGCTACCACCAGGCAGAGGTAAAAAAAGCCTCAAGAATTGCACCTCCAGGATTAAGAACAGTTACTACCCCTCAACCACCAGGCTCTTGAATAAAAAGGGATAACTACACTAACTTGCCCATCACTGAAAAGTTCTCACAACCAACGATCTCACTTTCAGGATTCCTTAGCCCATTACTTCATGTTTTCATTATTTATTGAAAGTTTGTATTTATATTTATACAAATATATTTTTGCTTTAACAGTTTGCTGTTTTCTGCACTCTGGCTGATCTTTCTTATAGTTACTATTCTATACATTTGGCACATGGCCAAGTGGTTAAGTAGTAGTAGTAGTCATACTTTATTGATCGCGGGGGGGGGGGGTGGAGTTGGTTTTCGTTACAGTTGCACCATAAATAATAAACAGTAATAGAAATAGTAATAGTAATATTACTATTAGTAGATAGTAAGTAGTAATAGTCATGGAAATAATAAATAGTAATAGAATGGTAATAGAAAATAGTAATAAATAGTTAAATAGTAATATGTAAATTATGCAAGTAAATTATGAAATAAGTCCAGGACCAGCCTATTGGCTCAGGGTGTCTGACTCTCCAAGGGAGGAGTTGTAAAGTTTGATGGCCACAGGCAGGAATGACTTCCCATGACGCTCTGTGTTGCATCTCGGTGGAATGAGTCTCTGGCTGAATGTACTCCTGTGCCCAACCAGTACATTATGTAGTGGATGGGAGACATTGTCCAAGATGGCATGCAACTTGGACAGCATCCTCTTTTCAGACACCACTGTCAGAGAGTCCAGTTCCATCCCTACAACATCACTGGCCTTACGAATGAGTTTGTTGATTCTGTTGGTGTCCGCTACCCTCAGCCTGCTGCCCCAGCACACAACAGCAAACATGATCGCACCGGCCACCACAGACTCGTAGAACATCCTCAGCATCGTCCGGCAGATGTTAAAGGACCTCAGTCTCCTCAGGAAATAGAGACGGCTCTGACCCTTCTTGTAGACAGCCTCAGTGTTCTTAGACCACTCCAGTTTATTGTCAATACGTATCCCCAGGTATTTTTAATCCTCCACCATGTCCACACTGACCCCCTGGATGGAAACAGGGATCACCGGTACCTTAGCTCTCCTCCGGTCTACCACCTGCTCCTTAGTCTTTTCCACATTAAGCTGCAGATAATTCTGCTCACACCATGTGACAAAGTTTCCTACCGTAGCCCTGTACTCCACCTCATCTCCCTTGCTGATGCATCTAACTATGGCAGAGTCATCTGAAAACTTCTGAAGATGACAAGACTCTGTGCAGTAGTTGAAGTCCGAGGTGTAAATGGTGAAGAGAAAGGGAGACAAGACAGTCCCGTCCCCTGTGGAGCCGCAGTGCTGCTGATCACTCTGTCGGACACACAGTGTTGCAAGCACACGTACTGTGGTCTGCCAGTCAGGTAATCAAGAATCCATGATACCAGGGAAGCATCCACCTGCATCGCTGTCAGCTTCTCCGCCAGCAGAGCAGGGCGGATGGTGTTGAACGCACTGGAGAAGTCAAAAAACATGACCCTCACAGTGCTTGCTGGCTTGTCCAGGTGGGTGTAGACACGGTTCAGCAGGTAGACGATGGCATCCTCAACTCCTAGTTGGGGCTGGTAGGCGAACTGGAGGGGATCTAAGTGTGGCCTGACCACAGGCCAGAGCAGCTCCAGAACAAGTCTCTCCAGGGTCTCCATGATGTGGGAGGTCAATGCCACCGGTCTGTAGTCATTGAGGCCGCTCGGGCGCGGCGTCTTCGGCACAGGGATGAGGCAGGACGTCTTCCACAGTACAGGAACCCTCTGGAGCCTCAGGCTCATATTGAATACATGGCGAAGTACTCCACATAGCTGAGGGGCACAGGCTTTGAGCACCCTGGTACTGACACCATCCGGTCCTGCAGCCTTGCTTGGGTTGAGACGTTTCAGCTGTCTTCTCACCTGTTCAGCAGTGAAGCCCACCGTGGTGGTTTCGTGTGGGGGAGGGGTATAGTCATGAGAGCAGGTTGGGGACTGTGAGGAGGGGCAGGAGGGGAGAGTGGAACATGTGTTGATTGGGGGCCAACAACAGATGGCTCATGTTAGGGATGGGCAGGGGTCACAATGTCAAATCTGTTAAAGAACAGGTTAAGTTCGTTGGCCCTGTCCACACTGCCTTCAGCTCCTCTGTTGCTAGTTTGCCAAAACCCAGTGATGGTCCTCATCCCCCTCCAGACCTCTCTCATGTTGTTCTGCTGGAGTTTCCACTCAAGCTTCCTCCTGTACCTGTCTTTAGCCTCCCTGATCCTGGCTTTCAGGTCCCTCTGTATTACCCTCAGCTCCTCCCTGTTTCCATCTCTAAACGCCCTCTTTTTAGCGTTCGGGATGTCCTTAATGTCCTTTGTCACCCATGGCTTGTTATTTGAATAACAAAGGACAGTTCTTGTCGGAACATTGCAGTCCACACAGAAGTTGATGTAATCAGTGATGCACTCTGTGAGCCCATCAATATCCTCTCCATGTGGCTCACAGAGTGCCTGCCAGTCTGTCACCTCAAAACAACCCTGGAGCACCTCATAAGCCTCCTCCAACCATTTCCTCACTGTACTCGAGGTTGCAGGTTTACTCTTCACCAGAGTAATCTTCATCAGGCGTCGGTCTAGTGATCTGAAGGTCGCTAGTTCGAGCCTTGGCTGAGGCAGCGTGTTGTGTCCTTGAACAAGGCACTTAACCACACATTGCTCTGCGACGACACCAGTGCCAAGCTGTATGGGTCCTAATGCCCTTCCCTTGGACAACATCGGTGGCGTGGAGAGGGGATACTTGAAGCATGGGCAACTGCCGGTCTTCCATACAACCTTGCCCAGGGCAAACTTTCCAAGGTCTCACTAGACTAACGGATGCCTGTGCATTTGCTATGCCCACAAGACAACAAATCTCAGGATTGGATATGGTGACATATATGTACTTTGGTAATAAAATTTACCATAAATTTTGAACTTTGAGTGGCCAAATACCCTATGAGAGATGGGCTCATTATTTAGGCAGAGATGACAACATACCTGTTTAGTACATGATTCTGAAGCTCAGTATAACCCAGTAATAGTGCGACAACTGTTTATAGAACTGAAAACCATTGCAGAGATACATAGATGTATTGAAGTGCCATCTCTTATCTCTTGACTAATATGCGGTAGGTTTTATTCTTTGTTTTACTGGGAGTTATGACAAAAAGGTTGTTGTTACAACTTCCACTATCAGGTAGGTCAGATTTGGATTCAGATTTATTTTGTCACAAATACGTCAAAACAACTACTGAAACGTGTCATTTGCATTTAGGAGCAGTACACCCAAGGGTGTGTGGAGGGCGGACCACAAGTGTCAGCACACATTCCTGTGGCAACATGCCCATGACGTTCCACAGAGCAACAACAGAAACGGCCCAGCAAGCCCCTTTCCTGTCCCTCCCAGACACCCACCCACTCACACACACACACACACACACACAGAATGGCCTCCAACCCCAGGATAGGCCGCCTCCGGCCCTCCAGTCCTTGCGCGCGGATTCTCAACCTCGCAGTCGTCGGGTCTCCAACTCTGGACTTTGCCCCAGGACACCGATCACAGGCTTGACTTTCGGGCCTCTACGTAGGAACTCACACTGATATTGCGCACGTCAGTGATGCGATAATGGATGCAAGTTATGTCCGAAAGCATTATCTGTGCCAAAACGGACAGCAGCTGGTAATACCCAGATCGGGCACAGAACGGACAGGATTTCCAACAGGAATTATTACTTTGAAATTAAAACACTTACTATGCAATTTGTGTATAGAAAGGACGCCCATCACTCAGGATATTGCCTCTTCCCAGGAAAGAGGTACAGAAGCCTAAAGGCACACACTGAACAATTCAGGAACAGCTTCTGCCACTCTGCCACCCAATTTCCGAATGGACATTGAGCCCATGAACACTACCTCACTTCTTTTTAATTTTAATTTTGCACTACTGATTTACTTTTTCCATTTAATATATACACAGATTTTATATTCACAGTTCAATATAGTCACGGTTTTTTTCTCTATTATTAAGTATTGCATTGTACTGCTGCTGCAAAGTTAACAAATTTCACAACAGGTCTGGTTTCCTCTGACTCTATTTCGAAACAGAGCACCTGAAGACCTTAAAAGAAGGTCTTTTTTCAGAAGACCTGAAGACACTTAAAGTCATTTTGTCGATGACCTGCCGTCTTTGTTGCTAGGTTGGCCTCTTTCTTCAATTTCTGTACTGTCACTTTGGATGGGAATCGATCCTTCATTAGCTAATCTGTCCACTCCTCTGTGTACATCTCTCCAACTTCTTCCCTATATCTATTGATATAATCTCTTTCTTTGATGCCGACCACCTGGCAAAGACTCAGAAATCAATTTAAAAGAGAACAGAGACCTATAAAATGTATGCAGAGGTGAAGTAGAGTCCCACCTGTATCCATTCCAGAGAAGACATATTTAACTACTTATCTGACTGTCTACAAACATGCACAAATGTTAGACGGACCCCAGAACACTGCCTCAGCAGCTACCAAAAGGTCCTGGGAGAAGACCACTACTGCTGGCACCATGACCAAGTGCTGTGGGGAATTTCTCCTCTGCCATTAACAACAGAAAGCACCTCTGCCAACCCAGGAAGCCGATTAATTTTTGTTAAAGCTAGAGACCAAAGACAACCTCAACCCAGATAACCTGCAGGCTTGCTCGCCACGGCGTCTGACTGGCAACTGAAAGTCGATCTTGGCAAGCAATTAATGTTCCCTGACTTTATCGCATCAGCATCCCAGAGGCCTGACATGGTCATTCTGTCAGAAACCTCAAAGTGGGTGGTCATGGTAGAGCTGACAATGCCTTGGGAAGACCAGATTGAGGAGGTGCTTGAACATAAGAAGGCCAAAACCCGGAAGCTGGTAAAGCAGTGCCAGGGACAGGGGTGGCGGGCACAATGCGAGCCTTTAGAGGTTTTGCTGGCTGCTCGTCCTAGTCTACTCTCTCCTTGGCATTCTGGCGGCTGCAAAGAGGCATCAGGACTGTCACGGAGGCTGCTGAGTGAGTTTATGGATCAAGAGGTGTGACCCGTGGACCAGTGCTGCTGGGACACAGGCTGAAGCCTGATCAATTGTGACTAGGTTACCTGAGCCCAGATGACCCCAGATTACATCATTGACGATGTGTCCTAATGCACTCTAGGATGTATCTCAGCACCTGAACAAGTTGTAACGTAAATTATTGGTCATATATATTTAGTTTCTTGAGTACAAAAAAAAAACAAAATCTAACTTTGCCATCAATGCTATGCAGACGGGAAATCTATTCTGAAGACTGAGGTCATTCCTTTTATGTGAAACACTCGGGTTTTCTCGGCTGCGTAAGTCTAAGGAAGACAACCTCTGACCCCGCCAAACGTGTGTGATTGAGGCGTGAGCCACCCCCAACCCTCTGTTTGTGAGGATGCTGTGTCATTTGCTGCCCTGTTACAAATTAATGCCACAGAATATTAGACAGTACACTGCATACGATTAAAGGAATTATATTTATGAATCTTAACTGAAGGGTTAGTAAAGAATAACAACAAGAAAAGGGCCCGTTCTAGTTAAACAGTCAAATGAGTGGAAGTTGGATCTCATCTTGAACTTCTCTGTCACTCGCGTGCTGGGCCCTCGGTCAACGTGAAAGCACACACCACCTTGGCAGCATCGCTCGCAATCCATCTCAAACAAACGGGTCTCCCACCGGATCATATGCTATGACCAGTTCTACCCAGCGTCTTCTCCCTTCCGTCTCCTCTCGAACGAAAGCCCAAGACCAACCCTATGGTCCCTCACCAAGAAAAAACACCGCTCTATGGTTACATGATGTTACGTCATGCTTAAATTTAGAGCAGATTCGTTGTTCAATTTCTGAACCTAGCCAAGACTTTCAAACATTGTGGGGACTATTTTTGAAGGATTTTCAAAGCCTTTGATTTGCTGTTAAAGTACAGATGTTGGCTAATAACATATTTCACTATATGATAAGGTTTTTTTTCCTTCTTTCTTTCTTTACCAAACAGCTTCGATCTTAGTAGTGGGCTTAGATTCTTTTTTTTTGTATGATAAATTATCATATTTCAATATTACGATTTAATTTAATTTCCATGAATATAGGGTAATGAGATCACAAGTGTGATTCAAATATTATGTATTTGGTATTACTTTTTTTTGACATATATCTTCTCGTACTTTGTATTCTTCTATATAGAAATTAATAAAAGATATTGAAAAAAAAAGAAAAACCTCCCTCTAATTGGACGGCACATATTCCACATCATCCCTCAACTTCCATAATAACCTAAACAGGCTGGAAGCAGAACAAACAGCTCTAACAGAACTGCTAAATGAAATACCTACAGCATAACAGTAAAGATGAGAACCAGGGTACTACATAAGTTAAATCAATTGGGGAGGTAAAAAGAAAACAGAAACTACATCTGGTTACTTGTGTGGCTTTATTTTAATACTACAATGAGACAGTCAACACACCCGGAAGCTTAGGTTCGAGCTCTTCAGCAGAACCATCATTTTAATTCAATCATAGCGTTCAAATCTCCCACTTATTTACCATGTCTGTGATTGGTTATGAGTTTGCGCATTGCCTTAAATGGCGAAGCTCCCTCTTTGTTTTCTGCAGTCCCGTCACCAGTGAGTTTTGAACTGTGGGAAACAAGTCTAAAAGCTGCTGATATAATCAATTGTTGAGATTAGTCATCTTCTAACGAAATTGCCAATACAGTATACTATTATATGTCCCATCTGTCCTTTCCCCTTATTTTCAATGTAACTTCTCTTTCTTCCCATGTCTGCACTTTCATGTTTCAAGACAGTTTGACCTTTTCACATTGAAATATTTTAAAAATACATGGAGAAATTTCAACTCGCTTTCTCTGATTTCTTTGTCCAGAGCTGTGGATTACTGATCCAGAACAAATATAATCCTTATGTTGAATAATTGTTATACTACCAAATCAACATAGGGGTTATATGTGTTGCAGCATCTCTGTACTTCATCCATGCATGTGGATTTTACCTTGTTTTTAGCTATTTCATTTGTCTACAAAAAAAAATTGAAGAAACACATTTAGAAGACTTTTATGTCAAATTCAAATTGGTGTTGTTGCAGTGTTGTGTATTAGCCAACAGGTAGATCAGCACTTCCCAAAACAAGGCGTGCGCAGATCATTTGTAGAATTGACTGGCATTCTTGCACTAATATCCAATGCAAAGCCCAAATTTGCACCAAAGGTGAAACTCTTGCCTACTCAGCGATTATGGGCAACCTCCAGGTTTATAGGACGCCCAAAGTGACCAGTGTAAAAGCGTTCTATTATTGCTTAACAGTCAATACTGCGAGATCCTGGGTTTGTTGATCCATGTTAGTTTACAGGAAATGTGTAACCAATTGTTCGGTGATCCAAACTGAACAGTCAAATACTTTGACCCTTGTAATGGATGCAGTCAGTTCCAGTTAAGGAATGCTTGATCAATGCAAATGTTTATAGTAAATGGATGGAAGTAAGATATACGTCAGGGAGCTATGGTTTATTAAAAAATATATCTCAGAGCAAAGCAATGCCTCCTAAACAATAAGAATCATAATGGGAATATCACTTGGTTGTTTATTAATATACCTAAATTTCCCCAAAATAAACTTTTTTTATTAAAGTATAACTTTATATTGAGAGCTTGAAGTACTTAACCACATTCAAGTCCTCATTAACGTTATTTGTAGATGTCTCCTTTCCTCTTTTGAGACAAACTTCACGTTCTAAGGGATTTTTTGTTTTGTTCCCACAAAAGACCTCCAAATAATGTGAACACAAAGTTGGCAAATTTCCTCTACTTTGTTCTGCCCACATATTCTACTTCTTGATTGCAGAAAAACACTTTCCAATATACCTGTGTGACATCTGATAGCTCTTGCTCTTTAATTATCTTTATGCCTTTAATGACCGAAATCCAAAGGTAATGGTTATTGTTGCTGAACTGTTTTATCTGTGGACTGTCAAACATTTCACTGAGGCCTCCTACGTCTGTTAAAGGAAACATATTTTCATCCAGTCTGCCACAGCTGAATTCAAACTGAGACATCAGAGCTGAAAGTAGGTTTCCCCCACAACCCCGGGCGCCTATGGATGAATTCCTTCTGGACCACTAGGTTTTAAAACCAATATGGTCATTGAACTTAATTATATTGGGCAGCCTCAAGAAAGTCCTGTTAAAATGGAAATAGGGCAATACTTTGAAAATTCTCTTGGAGAAAATTGGCAGAGTGATTTTGGAATCTCCTCCATCAATGATCATCCATATTGCAACAGGACCTCCTCTCTCATGAATTTTTATTAAAGAACAAAAGGAGAAACATATTGTTGGCATATTTTAGATCAAGCACGGCTCCATAATCCCAGAATCTGCAACCCCTAAAAAAAGCTCATTCAAATTGTTAAAAATACAAGTTTGTTAATCACTGCCGATGATGAATAATTATTTTCATCAAAGTGCAAATCATGAAACTCTTAAGTTTAGTCTGATAATATAGTATTTAATAACACAATAAAGCATTTTAATAATACCCTACCCCTACTCAATAAACTTTGAATTATTGGTAGCTTTATAACTTTTTTTTCCCTAGTGCTCATACATTTGCACTTCAATAAACGATGCACAAAACTATTTACAAGGTCTCTGTGTTTCTGTTTATTTCTTGGGCCACCATGTTATTGTCCCCTCAACAACTCCACCAAGGATTCATTGAATGGAATAGCTAACTCAATTAGGCTCCCTCAACTGGATCCGTATGTCATTATACATAAGTTATCTTCCATTCCTCCATTCATGTCATATTCGACACTCACCAATAAGAACTGCCATAGCATCTCGTAAATACAAAATAATCTGCAGACGCTGGGGTCAAAGCAACACTCACAACAATCCTCCGCAACTTCTGCCACCTTCAACAGGACCCCACCACTAAGCACATCTTTCCCTCTCCACCCCTCTCTGCTTTCCGCAGGGATCGGTCCCTCCGCGACTCCCTGGTCCACACGTCCCTCCCCACGGATCTTCCACCCGGCACTTGTCCCTGTGAGCGTAAGTGCTACACCTGTCCCTACACCTCCTCTCTTGCCACCATTCAGGGCCCCAAACAGTCCTTCCAGGTGAGGCAACACTTCACTTGTGAGTCTGTTGGGGTCATCTATTGCATCCGGAGCTCCCAGTGCGGCCTCCTCTACATCAGTGAAACCCGACGCAGATTGGGGGACCGCTTCGTCGAGCACCTACGCTCCGTCCGCCACAACAGACAGGATCTCCTGGTAGCCACCCACGTCATCTCTGCTTCCCATTCCCATTCAGATATGTCCATGATGAGGCTAAATTCAGGTTGGAGGAACAACACCTCATATACAGTCTAGGTAGTCTCCAGCCCCTTGGTATGAACATAGAATTTTCCAACTTCCGGTAATTCCCTCCCCCTCCCTTCCCCTATCCCTATTTCACTCTGCCTCCCCCAGCTGCCTATCACCTCCCTCATGGTTCTGCCTCCTTCTACTACCCATTGTGTTTTCCCCTATTCCTTCTTCACCTTTCCTGCCTATCACCTCCCTGCCTCCCCTCCCCACCCCTTTATCTTTCCCCTTACTGGTTTTTCACCTGGATCCTACCAGCCTGCTCCTTCCCACCCTCCCCCCACCTTCTTTATAGGGCCTCCGCCCTTTCCCCCTACAGTCCCGAGGAAGGGTTCCGGCCCGAAACGTCGACTGATCTTTTCCACGGATGCTGCCCGACCTGCTGAGTTCCTCCAGCGTGTTGTGAGTGCTGCCATAGCATCTGCCATACACCTGGTCCTGACACACCGAGAAATCGAGGACACTTTCCTGGATTTCAGCTCAGTATTCAACACTATTGTTCCTTAGACCTTGATGATCAAACTCCTACTCCTTGGTACAAATAACCGCTGTGCAACTGGGTGTTGGACTTCCTAACCAACAGACCTCAGATTGTCAGGATACACAACCACTCCTCCCTCCCCATCATCCTCAACACGGGTGCGCCCAGGGCTCTGTACAGCCAGATATTCGAGTAACCACGTTGTCAAGTTCACTGTTGGGGCTCATCACCAGCGACAATGAGGGGGCATATAGCGAGGCGGTCGAAGAGCTCGAGGCCCGGTGCCAGGCAAATAACCTCTTCCTCAATGTCAACAAGACAACAGAGATGGTTATTGACTGCAAGAAATCTCGCACGGTTCTCACCCTTCTTTACCTCACTGGCACAGCAGAAGAAACTGCAAGCAGTTTCAAACTCCTGGGAGTTCAGTCTCTCATGGTTCCAGAGCACATTCTACACAATTGGAAAGGCTCACCAGTGCCTCTACGTTCTGAGGAGGCTGAGAGAGCTGGACTAGTCACACCTATACTCATGTCCTCCTACAGATGTGCAGTAAGAGCATCCTAACATGCTGCGTCACCGCGTGGTATGGAAACTGTACTGCGACCGACAGAAAGGCTTTGCAACTGGTCGTCAAAACTGCCCAGTGCATCACCGGCAGCAGCCTACCCACAATCAAAGACATTAGGGTGGTGTTGACAAAGGGTCAGTAACATCATGAAGGATCCACCAACCTTGCCCATGGACTGTTTGTCTCTCTCCCATCAAGGAGGAGGCTACGGAGCATCCATGCCTGGACCACCAGACTCAAAAACAGTTACTTTCCCCAGGCAGTAAGGCTGATCAACACCTCCACCCACTAACCCACCCCTCCACCACTACTTTATCATTGCCCATCAGAGTCACCTTATGTACAGCCCTCCTCTGTCTAGCATAACTTCATGAATATACAATCAATTTATATATATAAGCTATCTTGTGCATTTATATTTATTGTATTTTTTAAATTATTGTGTTCTTTATCATCCTGTGATTTTTTTTTGGTGCTGCACAGGATCTGGAGTAACAATTAATTTGTTCTCCTTTACACTTGTGTACTGGAAATGACATTAAACAATCTTGAATCTTGAATCTTGAATCGTGAATCTTTAACGATACGCAGTAGCAATTGTTTTCACTTTAAGTGATCATATACTTCGATATGGTGGTAGATAGTGAGTAGCTGTTGAACTAATGGCCATTGGCTAAAAATACAATTCACTAGATTACAATCATTGCTGAAGGCACGCAATATTTAGCAAGTATTGAGAGAGATCAAACCTTCAGCCAGTTACACTAGTAAAAGGAAAGGTAAGTTAAAAAATAATGATTCAAGATAATTTGAAATCATTTCCCGTACACAGGCATAAAGGAGAACAGAATGATTGTCACTCTGGATCCAAAGTTTCACAGAAAAAAACATAATGAGATAAAGAACATAAAAATAAAAAAAATGCAATGCATCTGATAGTTTATATACATTGATTGTATGTACATAAAGTGATGCTAGGTATGGGAGTGCCTGTACAAAAGGTGACTTTGATAGAAAATGATAAAGTAGTGGTGGTTAGGGTGTGAAGGGGTGGGTTAGTGGGTGGAGGTGTAGATCAGCCTTACTGCTTGAGGGAAGCAACTGTCTTTCAGTCTGGTGGTCCTGGCGTGGATGCTATGTCGCCTCCTCCCCGATGGGATTGGGACAAACAGTCCATGAGCAGGGTGGGTGGGATTTTTTATGATAATGCTGGCCTTTTCCCAGCAGCTTTCTATATATACATGACATCCTGTTGGGCATGTGGCCAAGTGGTTAAGGCATTCGTCTAGTGATCTGAAGGTCTCTAGTTCGAGCCTCAGCTGTGGCAGCGTGTTTGTGCCCTTGAGCAAGGCACTTAACCACACATTGCTCTAGTGTCTGTGCAAAGAGTGGCGCCCCACACAGACTTCCAATCTGCGCCTTATAAGGCATGAAAATGCCCGACGCAGGCCTCTCATGGTCTGAGTCGACGGGCCCTCCCCTCCTTGATGGTAGGCAGGCCGGTACCGGTGATGCATTGGGCAGCTTTCACTACCCATTATAAAGTCTTACTATCCACCGCAGTGCATGTTCTGTACCATACAGTGATGCAGCTCGTTGGGATGCTCTCTACTGCGCCTCTGTAGAAGGGCGTGGGAATTGACGTGCAAAGTCCAGCTGTCTTCAGCCTCCTCAGAAAGCAGAAGCGTTGAAACACTGAATAGCAGAATTCGTGATAAATTATAGAAAGCCAAGCGGCATTTAAAAAGCAAAGGAGTATTAATAGTAAGGGCTAATCCTTTCTCAAGACTGAGGCACAATAATTGATCACCTCTAGTTCATCAATTACTCAGATGGTCCCTTTCATGACTTCAAACGCCCAGGGACAAATTAACTTCTGAAAAATATAATCTACGAATTAACAGTTATTCATCCAATTACTAATAGAATGAATTACTCGCTGTATGCTCTTCTATCTGAATGACTGCTGTGTAACATACATGCAGCCACACCAGGGACACTGCTGACAACAGATTCATATTTGACATTATTTACTTCCATGCACACCATCTACAACCAGGGGTTTCCAACCTGGGGTCCAGGGACCCCTTGCTTGATGGTATTGGTATAAAGAGCCAAGTCAAATCAAGTTTATTGTCGTTTAACTATATACATGTATACTATCAGACGAGACAACACTACACCAGACCCGTGCATAAAGCACAGCAGTAGGAATAACTTAGGAAAGTAAGAAACAAATCTATAAATGAATTATGCTTAGACAAACAAAGTAAAGTGCATAAACTAAATTCTACGCAAGGTTCGAACAGAAGAGCAGCGTCCCACTCTCTCCGGATGAACCGGACCTGGTGGCATCGAGATTTATCGTCACCGAGGATATACCCTCCGAATATCCGGACCTGCCTCTCGATTTTTTTTTGCACTACCTTACTTCCCATTTTTCTATTTTATGTTTATGATTTATAATTTAAAATTTTTAATATTTACTAATTTTTACTATTTTTAATATTTAATATTTGTAATCCAGGGAGTGTGAAGCACAGAATCAAATATCGCTGTGATGATTGTAGTACCAATTGTTTGGTGACAATAAACTATAAAGTATAAAGTAAATATTGTAGGGTACAGTACAAGCTATCCGTCAGGGAGCTCAGAAGCCTAATAGCCTGAGGGGAGAAGCTGTTTCCCATCTTGACCATTCTTGTCTTTATGCATCGGAGTCTCCTGCCTGATGGTAGGGAGTCAAAGAGGATGTTGGATGGATGGGTAGGATCCTTGCTAATACACAGCGCTCCTGATAAGTATCCCCAATGAATGATAGGGAGACTCCCATGATCCTCTTGGCCATTGGTTGGTAAGGTTGGGAACCCCACACATGGATGGTGTGTATGAATAATTGAATTGTTTTTTTTAAGAAAAACAACAGAAATGAATTAGTAATTGAAACATGACACTGGAGAAGCGTTCCTCATATTGACTGAACTGTCAGAAGCTTGCTTTATCTTTTAAGTGCATTTCTGATAAGTTAATACAATTTTATTGTGAACAGGTACTTAACAGTACACATTTTAGTGTGAATTATTGTTGAGTTCATATTCCCTGATAAGTAAATATTATTTCTCTATTATACTTAATATAATGCCTTAATGTAAGGGAATACGTGAGTCCACGGCTGAGAGCTCTGTGTCAGCGATATTGACAGATATGTCAGCAATCCTTCAGTTAGGGTAACATGGTGAACATGGAGTAGAAGCCTGAGAGTCAGGTCATTAACAGTTATTTGAGCTGTCACTGAAATGTGCTCTCCTCTATCCTCTACGAAACTTGCAGCACCCTCAGCAGTTAGTTCCCAGACTCACCCTGTAAAGATCTGAAATACTAACGAAGAGGTGATTCAATTGGTTTATAATTCTGAAACATGATAGTGCTGACATGTCGACCATCAACCCACATCATTCAGTCAACAGATATAGTCTATGAGACTGGGCAAAAGAGATTATAGTGCTAACACTTCCACATATGATCTTAATTTTGGTAATTTGCCAGGCTAATAACCTGTTTACACCTACAACAGATAAAATTTCTCCAAAAGCAAAAAAAATGTGCAGATGTTAGATTTAGTTAAAAAATAACATCACAATGAATTAGTAATTGAAACAAGGCACAAGAGGCCTATCCTTGTATTGAATGCCAAGTGCCATTAAACATCCAGAATATTTATTGCAGACAACTAGCAATATGTTTGCAAAGCGACAGTCTTCTTTTTCTTATGTGGGTTCTTTTAATTTTTTTATGGGCATGATGTGTTTTTTTCTCTCTGTCTGTTTGACAATCTTTTTTATATATGGGCTCTTTTGGGTTTCTTTGTTTTGGGGCTGCCTGTTAGGAGACAAAGCTCAAGGTTGCATAGTGTATACATACTTTGATAATAAATATACTTTGAATCCTCTAAACGACTTTCTCTTTATGATTGTTCTTACTTCTTAAGCAGTGCAGGTCGATACTGAGGCAAATCCTCTGCTGAGATCAGCATGGATCTGCTGGAGGATAATTCTGTAATTCCAGACCGGATACTATGTGCAATCTTGCATTCAGCATAGCTCTGAGAAGTCCAACTGAACAGCACGAACTCCAGAGGATTTCCTAGCTCTTAATCTTGTTAAACTCAGTTTGGCATAGACTGCTGCCAGTAGGACAGGCCCTTCGAAATGAATGGGGGGAATAAGTTGCCAGAAGAAAGTTGTAATGGTGACTCGAACAAACCAGCACTGCTTAGTGACTAAGCACGCGAGTGGAGCGGGGGAGGAGGGGGCAGGAAGGTTGGTGTTGATTCTACACGATAAACCTTCATTCAATCTGAAAACAAGGTTCCAAACTCAAAAAAATATTTTCGATGCTTTATTAAGAAACTAGCAAAACAATCTTGAAGCGATAAGAACTAATGAAACTAGAACAAGTGATATAACAAAATAAACCGTCTTAGCACATTAAATGTGCTTAAGCTTTCTTCAGCGTAATTAAATGTCATTAAGCTATTTTTAATGTAATTAAGCAGTTTTAAGTGGCCAACAAAAAACACATCAACCTAGCTCACTCTCCAGCTCGAGCTCTAGCTCTAACTGAACCTCCAAAGATAGAAGTATGAAATACAGAACTAAAACTCTTCTCATCTACCACACTCCCATCCACCTGACTAACTGCCATAATAGATACATGGCTCCTACAAGAACTAAGTAGTTTACTAAAGGTTCTAAAGAGATTAAATTAAGATCCTTAACTGTTCGAGCATCTTTTCATTTTGTGTGCATGTGTACACGTGTGTGCACATGTGTGCGCATGTACCTGTTACTAATTTTAGAAAATTTACATTCAAAGACTATTTTTCTTTGTTAATATCTCTGAAGTGATTTTAGGATTTAGGAAATTAACATTCAAAGACTATTTTTCTTTGTTAATATCTCTGAAGTGATCTTAGGATTTACAAAATTAACATTCAAAGACTATTTTTCTTTGTTAATATCTCTGGAGCGACTTTGAATGTTTGGAAAACATTCCCAACTCAGTTTAAAAGGCACGTCTGACTGTCAGTTTCACCGGCTGTCAAAACCGTTCTGTTAGCACAATCTGTTACATGGCTTCGAGAAGTCTTCTGCTGCCCTAGGTCTTTTCAATGTGCTGGGAATAAACATCTTCGTGGTGAGCTACATGGATCATGATGGAATTAACAGGGAAGATGAGACAATAGTGTAAAATAATCACTGCTAAGTTTTTATATTGCCTCCCATACCCATGATTAAACCATTACTTTATATTGCTGAATTGCTCCCCTATGTATCTTGGGCCTGGGAAGTAAAAAGACAGTTTTGCCTCAGGATGTTGGAAAAGGTAAAGGAAATGAGCCTTGACTTTGACTGATAAATTGAATAAAATTGCTGCAGTATTAACAGGTTGTCTGTAATAGGTGTTCTTGAAGTTTAACGTCTTTTGGAATGCTTTTAACATCAAACCTTATCCTCTCTGGAGAGTTAATTCTAATGCAGTTTCAGTGTTAATGTGATTTGCCCAATGAAAAAGAAAGCGTTAATAAGCAAAGTAATTTTGTTTAAATCCTAATTGGTTTACTTGGTTACAATCACAGATGACCCAGTGCAGATGTCCAAATAAAATACACATTTTATGTATGAAGTAAATACTGGAGACATGTTTGAGGTTTTTGATTTTGACCCAACCTTTAACCTTGTGCTTCGATAAACACTAAATTAAATCCTTTGGAAGCTGGCGCTAGTGAAAGGTTTTAGAGTGACCTGCAGTTAGGGTGGTGGACCTTCCATCTACTCATGAAATGATTGCCCTTGCCAATAAAAGCCACTAATTGGACATCTCTCTCTATCTCTCCTTGTAATAGAACATACAAACCTTGAAATTACTTTCGGCAATCATTGCAGATGAACACTTAACGTGTTTGAAAGACGGTCCTGTCTGCTTTTTTGATAAAGATGTTAACCCATCTATTTTAAATGGGGTAATGCTTCAATTAAAACGGCAGACGATGGAATAACGACTAGCATTTATGTAGTGCCTTTAATGTACAAAATCGTCCCAAGATGTTTCACAGAAACATAATAAGACAAGAATTGACACTGAGCCAAAGAAGAAGATGCTAAGAGGTTTGACTAAAAGCTTGCTCTAAGGCGTAGATTTTAAGCAAAGCCTGAAAGAGAAAGAGAGAGAGAGATGAAAAAGATTACTGGACTTTGGATGCTGAAGGAAAAGCCTCCAGTAATGGGAGAGTGGGGGGTGGGAGTGGGGGTTGACAGTACACGCAAACCCAGATTCAGAAGGATGCGTCATTCCCTGAGGCTTGCATGTATGCTTTCTAACAGAGGGCAAAAGACAAGGATGGAGCATTTGCAGATGTCCTCAGTTCAAAGGGCCTCCTCCTGTGATCTCCAACATTGCAGAAGTAAATTTTCACTGAAGTCAGTTCCTTCTACGTGGCTCTCTGCACAGCACCCATCAAGACTTGAGGCTCTTTAAAAACTTAGCTGTAGAGCAGATGTCTTCTGGAATAGCTGTACCTTAGCCTGCTAATGATAACTAACTGACAAAGTGAACAATTCCCACAAAAGGCAGGACAAATCCAGTTTGGCCAATTATGGTTCCATCAGCATATTTGTAACACAAAAAGTAAAGTTGGTTAGATATTGTAGCAGTTACAAAGTGGCATTTATACACCAGTATCCAATCTGGTGTTACCACACAGTTCCAAACTTCACTACAGCCTTGATCCGAACTTGGAGTAAAGATGCATTGGCTAGAATTAACAGAGTGTGAAACAAAGGAACCCTATGCAGCTGGGGTCTATAGGAACCAAGGACAGACTCAAAGTGAATAGTGACATATCTAGCAAACACAAAGAACTTTATGGATTAGAGTTCAACAACAGGATGACTCCAGTGCAAGCTGTAACATTACATCCTTCTCCTCGACATTGAGTTCTTCTGATCACGGTCACTCTTGCAGAATTCTCTCTGTTTCACACATTGAAAGTCCTTCTTTAATTGTAAAGAGCACTTTTGGACATTCCGAGAATGCAAGTTGTTCTGACAATGAATGATTCTCTACAAATGACTTCTGTTTCATCTGTCCACAAACTCATGCGTTAATTAGCCTTAGGCTCGTCTAGCTTTACTTCACTTGACAGCTTCTGTGTGGGATACGAACAATTAGTGGAAGATACCCCACCCCCACCTCATTCGTTCCAACCATCAGATCTAACACTCAAGGTAAGATCTTCCTCTGCCCCAGCTTTGCAGGACCATTTGGTCCAGATCATAATGCTTCTTCCAGAACAGTTTCATGCACGGCTCTCTATCTGAGGCCATTTAAAACATTTGAGAGTGGTAGTGCAGTAGTTAAGTGATTAGACTAGTTATCTAAGGGCCTGGACTGGCTGTCTAGAGAACAGATTATCAATCCTGCTATGATAGCAGTGGAAGTTCAGCTTACCAGGAGCGGCACAGTGCAGTGAAACAATTAGTAAAGCTGCTGCCATCCAGCCTTACGGACACAAGCTTGTTCCTGATCTCCGACAACATCTGTGCTGAGACTGCACATTCTTCCTTTGATCTCATCGTTTTTCTCTGGGGCTCCAGTTTCCTCCACCGCCCCACTTTCCACTGTAAATTCTCTTTGTTGTGTAGAAGAGTGGTGGAATCTAGAGGGGCTGATGGGAAGGAGGGGAGAATTTTAAAAAACGTGGTTTGTGTAGGATTAGTGTAAATCAGGAGTCCCCAAACTCTGTTATGCCGTGGAGCCCTGCTATTAACAGAGGGGTCTGTGAAGCCCAGGTTGGGAACCGCTGGTGTAAATGGCGCTTGATGATCATTATGGCCTCATTGAGCTGAAGGACGTGTTTCCATGTTGAATCACTTTATAATACTTCATGATTCTAAAAACATTTATTCTAGTTGAATTAAAACACGGAGGGTCCTTTACATACCTTTCTCATGGCAGGGTTTTCTTCCTCTCCTTTCAATGGGGCTGGCTGAAAGCTCAGAGCTCTGTGGAAGTTGGTAGTCCAAAAGAGAACCAGTACACCATTACGATAAGTGTAGCCCAGAGGCAGCACTCTGCTGAGTGGATGGATGTGCAGCAAGTTGTGGTTGGAAATAACACACAAAGTATGGGAAGGAATTACTGGGTCAGGCAGAATCTATGGAGGGTCCATTTCGCTCCATAGATGCTGTCTAACCCACTCCATTCCTCAAACACATTGTGTGCTGTGCGTAACTATATATGCTGTGGGTGGCTGTATGTACTGTGTTTTGTTCCTTGGCCAATGGTGAATGCATCACTGTCTGGTATGGGTAGTGGACTACTGTACAGGTTCAAAATAAGCTGCTGAAAGCTGTAAACTTAGTCCGCTCCATCGTGGGCACTAGATTTGCAGGACATCTTCAAGGACTGATACCTCAAAAAGGTGGCACTCATCAGTAAGGACCCTCATCACCCAGGTCATGCCCTGTTCTCATTGCTACCATCAGGAAGGAGGTACAGAAGCCTGAAGGCACACACTGAACGATTCAGGAACAGCTTCTTCCCCTCTGCCATCAGATTTCTGAATGGACATTGAATCCATGAACAAAACCTCACTGCTTTTTTTCTTTTCTATTTTTGCACTATTTATTTAATTTAACCATCTAACATTCATACACTCACTGTAATTCACAGTTTTCTCTATTAGTATTGTATTGTATTGTACTGTTGCCCCAAAGACAACAAATTCCATGGCATATGCTCGTGATATTAAACCTGATTCTGATGTTCCGTTTAGCTACATACGTGTGTCCGATTGAATAACCTGAACTTGAACTTGAAGAGCCCAGCCTCTGCTACCTTATGTGTCTCTGTGTTTGGAAATAGTCCTGTTCCGGGCTTACCTGCCCATGCATAATGGTGAATCATAGAGGACTTGCTCCTCCCTCTTTAGTGTCAAACTAAATCTGCTTCCTTACTATAAATGTTAATTCTCACCTAGTTAATTGGAGGCATATTTATTAATTCTATCTTTTAACTTCTGACTGTCTGGTATCAAATGCAAATTTAGCTAAAGAGTAGTTTACTGATTGTTACCGACATGCTGTACATAATCCACAGCCATTGAACTTCCTTCTAACTCCCATTGCCCTTGAAACACAGTGACATGGATGGTAACTCTTAATCATGCTGATTGGTTGGAGATAAGGTTTTTCTCCAGTTTTAACCTCAGCAAGCAAGCTCTTAGGTATCCCTGCATTGTGGCCAATTTTATTCCTGACTAATGTTATCCCCATTAATTTTACTGAACTTTCAGTACACCAGATATGATCTGTCCTTCAAAAGGGAGAACGCCCATTGTTGCCTCTATCTGTAAATGTGAATTTAGTAAATGCTTCCATGCACATTTTCTCAAACTCTTGTTAAACCTCAATTATTTCCTCCCCTCCTTACACTATGAGACCATAAGACATAGGAGCAGAATTCATCCCATCGAATCTGTTCCACCATTCCATAGTTGATTTAATTTCCCTCTCAACACCATTCTCCTGCCTTCTCCACATAACATTTGACACACTGAAGAATCAGGAACATATCAACTCCAGTTTAAATATATCCAATGACTTGTCCTCCACAACTGTCTATGGCAATGAATTCAACAGATTTACCACCCTCTTCCTAAAGAAATTCCTCCTCATTTCTGTTCTAAATGGCCAGACCTCTATACTGAGGCTGAGCCCTCTGATCCTAGACTCCATCAAGATAGGAAATATCCTCTGCACATCCACACTATCTAGGCTTTACAATATTCAATAGGTTTCAATGAGATCCTCCCTCATTCTTCTAAATTCCAGTGAGTACAGGCCAGGAGCCACCAAGTGCATCTTGTACGTTAATCACGCCATGACAATGAGGATTTCATACCATCCTCATGCCATATGGCATTATTTTTATTCCTTGAATATTGTTTCCCAGAATCTTCAAACTGTGGACCTTTTTACTAAATTTATTTTGACTTTCTGTAATTCCTATACTATTAATATTCAAGAAAAACATCATTTATACCTACATGGCTCACATAATCTTCTATCTTTTGACTTTGAAGGCATTTGGCATGATTATACTTGGCTTTTCACCTTGTTTGGTCAAGTTTAGAAAAATCTAACAATAATGTACTAATTTTCTGAAGACTAGTGCAACCATTCATCAATAGAGCAGGAGCCAGCTGGAGGTTAAACTGAGCTCACAATCTCATTAGTATACAAGTACAGACCAAGCATGCTAAATGAGATTAGTATTTTATTTTAGAGATACAATGGGGAATATGTCCTTTTGGTCCTTCAAGCTAGGCTGCCCAGTAATCCCTGGCAACCACTAATTTAACCCCAGCCTAATCACAGGTTAATTTAAAATGCCCATTTCACCTACTGACAGGTAAGTCTTTGGACTGTGGGAGGAAACAAGAGCACCCAGAGAAAACTGTACATTCCATAGGGAGAACTTACAAACTTCTTATGGGATTGAACTCCGAAGTAAGACGCCCCAAGCTGTAATAGCATCATGCTAACCAGGGTACTTAATGAATGTTATCTATACAGATGACCAAAAGACCTCTAACTGTGTTGTTTATGAGTCTACTTCAGTATAACGTTGGTAAAAGAGCATAACAGATTGATATAGACAGGATAAGTTCAGGCAGTGCTGATTTCTACTATATAAATATTAATTTCTACAGTTAGATGAACTTTAGAAGATCGGAGGTCAGAGGATCGGAAGCTAGTGTAAAAAACAATGCTTTCTGTATCTATAAAGTATCTTGGACTGCTGTAAATTAATTATTAAAATAAAAACATATTTTACAACCTTTCAAATCAGTCTGTTCAGATCTTGCCACTTTAATAGGCCGCGGCACTATAATTACACTCAGCCACTTTCCAGCAACTAAAATAAAGATTGAGATGTCCTTACTTTATTCTAAGATTTTACACTTAACATGATCTGCTGTTTTGTTCATTTTGCAGATGGCTTAACAAGAACAATGGTTTTTGTTCGAAAGCGGAGAAGTGATTGCATGGATGAACTACAACAATTGTTCATCCCAGTTTGGCAAAAGAATAAATCAAGGAAGGTAGTGCACCCGTGGCTGACAAGAGAAATTAGGGATAGTATCAATTCCAAAGAAGTAGCATACAAATTAGCCAGAGAAAGTGGCTCACCTGAGGACTGGGAGAAATTCAGAGTTCAGCAGAGGAGGACAAAGGGTTTAATTAGGAAGGGGAAAAAAGACTATGAGAGAAAACTGGCAGGGAACATAAAAACTGACTGTAAAAGCTTTTATAGATATGTAAAAAGGAAAAGACTGGTAAGGACAAATGTAGGTCCCCTGCAGACAGAAACAGGTGAATTGATTATGGGGAGCAAGGACATGGCAGACCAATTGAATAATTACTTTGGTTCTGTCTTCACTAAGGAGGACATAAATAATCTTCCAGAAATCGTAGGGGACAGAGGGTCCAGTGAGATGGAGGAACTGAGTGAAATACATGTTAGTAGGGAAGTGGTGTTAGGTAAATTGAAGGGATTGAAGGCAGATAAATCCCCAGGGCCAGATGGTCTGCATCCTAGAGTGCTTAAGGAAGTAGCCCAAGAAATAGTGGATGCATTAGTGATAATTTTTCAAAACTCGTTAGATTCTGGACTAGTTCCTGAGGATTGGATGGTGGCTAATGTAACTCCACTTTTTAAAAAAGGAGGGAGAGAGAAACCAGGGAATTATAGACCAGTTAGCCTAACGTCGGTGGTGGGGAAACTGCTGGAGTCAGTTATCAAGGATGTGATAACAGCACATTTGGAAAGCGGTGAAATGATCGGACAAAGTCAGCATGGATTTGTGAAAGGAAAATCATGTCTGACGAATCTCATAGAATTTTTTGAGGATGTAACTAGTAGAGTGGATAGGGGAGAACCAGTGGATGTGGTATATTTGGATTTTCAAAAGGCTTTTGACAAGGTCCCACACAGGAGATTAGTGTGCAAACTTAAAGCACACGGTATTGGGGGTAAGGTATTGGTGTGGGTGGAGAATTGGTTAGCAGACAGGAAGCAAAGACTGGGAATAAACGGGACCTTTTCAGAATGGCAGGCGGTGACTAGTGGGGTACCGCAAGGCTCAGTGCTGGGACCCCAGTTGTTTACAATATATATTAATGACTTGGATGAGGGAATTAAATGCAGCATCTCCAAGTTTGCGGATGACACGAAGCTGGGTGGCAGTGTTAGCTGTGAGGAGGATGCTAAGAGGATGCAGGGTGACTTGGATAGGTTGGGTGAGTGGGCAAATTCATGGCAGATGCAATTTCATGTGGATAAATGTGAAGTTATCCACTTTGGTGGCAAAAATAGGAAAACAGATTATTATCTGAATGGTGGCCGATTAGGAAAAGGGGAGGTGCAACGAGACCTGGGTGTCATTATACACCAGTCATTGAAAGTGGGCATGCAGGTACAGCAGGCGGTGAAAAAGGCGAATGGTATGCTGGCATATATAGCGAGAGGATTCGAGTACAGGAGCAGGGAGGTACTACTGCAGTTGTACAAGGCCTTGGTGAGACCACACCTGGAGTATTGTGTGCAGTTTTGGCCCCCTAATTTGAGGAAAGACATCCTTGCCATAGAGGGAGTACAAAGAAGGTTCACCAGATTGATTTCTGGGATGGCAGGACTTTCATATGAAGAAAGACTGGATGAACTGGGCTTGTACTCGTTGGAATTTAGAAGATTGAGGGGGATCTGATTGAAACGTATAAGATCCTAAAGGGATTGGACAGGTTAGATGCAGGAAGATTGTTCCCGATGTTGGGGAAGTCCAGAACGAGGGGCCACAGTCTGAGGATAGAGGGGAAGCCTTTTAGGACCGAGATTAGGAAAAACTTGTTCACACAGAGAGTGGTGAATCTGTGGAATTCTCTGCCACAGGAAACAGTTGAGGCCAGTTCATTGGCTATATTTAAGAGGGAGTTAGATATGGCCCTTGTGGCTACGGGGGTCAGGGGGTATGGAGGGAAGGCTGGGGCGGGGTTCTGAGTTGGAGGATCAGCCATGATCATAATAAATGGCGGTGCAGGCTCAAAGGGCCGAATGGCCTACTCCTGCACCTATTTTCTATGTTTCTATGTTTCTAAATGGTTAAGTATTTTTACTGTTAAAATTAAAAAGTGTCCAATGCCCTGGGGACAGTGTGGTCATATACTAGTCAACATTTCACTTCTAACACACTTTGACTCTCCTCCAGATATATTTAAAAGACTTTTTAATGACTTGAAAAGCCAGTATTCTAAAAGCACTTATAAGTCCGTATGTGGAATATTGCCTCCTTTAGAATCTTATTTCCTTTCCATGTGTTTATATTTACTTATTTTAAATTAAGTAATTTCAATATCTCAGCTTATGCTAAGGATAAAATGGTTTCTTTGTAATTCCAGCAGGCAATAATGGAAAGTAAAATCCATTATCGAATGAAAGTTATTTATTGCAATATAATGAAGGTTTTTTTCACTGCTTCAGTTAACTTCTCACACTTCCTGAAGTGTTTAGTAATTAGGTGCATTGTCTAATGTCACTTCCCAGACCTAATCCTTCATTAACATTTATTTACTTATTGAGATACAGCGCGGATCTGCGCCGCCCAGCATTCCCCTGGTTTAGCACTAGCCTAATCACGGGACTAACAATGGCTAATTAACCTATGAACTGCTACATCTTTGGACTGTGGGAGGAAACTGGAGCACCCGGAGGAAACCCACGCGGTCACAGGGAAAGCGTACAGACTCCTTACAGGAGGCGGCGGGAATTGAACCCGGGTCACTGGTAATATAAAGCGTTATGCTAACCATTACACTACAGTCCAGCCCCAGATGTTCAGTTAGCTAAGCATATCTGGGATACTGGTAGATGGGCTTGAAGAAAAGCAAGAAAAATTAAAATCAGTCCTTGACCTGATTCTATATATCAGCCCTGTTCCCTTTTGGAAAATTGCCAAGGTCTTTGGATATTAGAAACATAGAAACATAGAAAACCTACAGCACAATACAAGCCCTTCAGCCCACAAAGCTGTGCCAAACATGTCCTTACCTGAGAAATTACCTAGGGTTACCCATAGCCCTCTATTTTTCTGAGCTCCATATACCTGTCCAGGGGTCTCTTAAAAGACCCTGTGGTATCTGACTCCACCACCGTCGCTGGCAGCCCAATCCACGCACTCAGCACACTCTGCATAAAAAACTTACCCCTGATATCTCCTCTGTTCCTACTTCCAAGCACCTTAAAACTGCGCCCTCTCGTGCTAACCACTTCTGCACTGGGAAAATGTCTCTGACTATCCACACGATCAATGCCTCTCATCATCTTGTACACCTCTATCAGGTCACCTCTCATCCTCCGTCGCTCCAAGGAGAAAAGGCCAAGTTCGCTCAACCTATTCTCATAAGACATGCTCCCCAATCCAGGCAACATCCTTGTAGATCTCCTCTGCACCCTTTCTATGGCTTCCACATCCTTCCTGTAGTGAGGCGACCAGAACTGAGCACAGTACTCCAAGCGGGGTCTGACCAGGGTCCTATATAGCTGCAACATTACCTCTCTGCTCCTAAACTCAATCCCATGATTGATGAAGGCCAATGCACCGTATGCTTTCTTAACCACAGAGTCAACCTGCACAGCAGCCTTGAGTGTCCTCTGGACTCGGACCCCAAATCCCTCTGATCCTCCACACTGCCAAGAGTCTTACCATTAATACTGTATTCTGCCAACATATTTGACCTACCAAAATGAACCACCTCACACTATCTGATTTGAACTTCATCTGCCACTTCTCAGCCCACTTTTGCATCCTATCAATGTCCCACTATAACCTCTGACAGCCCTCCACACTATCCACAACACCTCCAACCTTAGTGTCATCAGCAAATTTACTAACCCATCACTCCACTTATTCATCCAGGTCATTTATAAAAATCACGAAGAGTAGGGGTCCCAGAACAGATCCCTGAGACACACCACTAGTCACCGACCTCCATGCAGAATATGACCTGTGTACAACCACTCTTCGCCTTCAGTGGGCAAGCCAGTTCTGGATCCACAAAGCAATTTCCCCTTGGATCCCATGCCTTCTTACTTTCTCAATAAGCCTTGCATGGGGTACCTTGTCAAATGCCTTGCTGAAATCCATATACACTACAGTTACTGCTCTACCTTCATCAATGTGTTTAGTCACATCCTCAAAAAATTCAATCAGGCTCGTAAGGCATGACCTGCCTTTCACAAATCCATGCAGACTATTTCTATTCATATTATGCCTCTCCAAATGTTCATAAATCCTGCCTCTCAGGATCTTCTCCATCAACTTACCAACCACTGAAGTAAAACTCAATGGTCTATAATTTCCTGGTCTATCCCTACTCCCTTTTTCGAATAATGGAACAAAATCTGCAACCCTCCAATCCTCCAGAACCTCTCGCATCCCCATTGATGAAGCAAAGATCATTGCCATAGGCTCAGCAATCTCCTCCCTTGCTTCCCACAATAGCCTGGGGTACATCTCATCCGGTCCTGGTGACTTATCCATATTGTCTGAATCAATGTAGGTATAAACTCCGTTAATGTCAAATAACCAGGCAACATTCATTAATGAATGGAAAACACAACTGCAGGTGCTGTAACCTGAAGCAAAACAGAACTGCTGCATTGAACTGATAAAGAAGGATCATTGGCACTAAATAGTAATTGGTTTCTCCTTCCACAGATGCTGTTTGATTGGCTGCGTTCTTCCATCACTTCAGTCCTGTTGCATTAATATCTGTTAGACTATGATTAATTCCATCCTTGGGCTCGGCAACCTAGAATGAACTATGATTGTGTCAACATATCGGAGTTAGAGATTGACAGGTTTGACGCTGTGTGCATCACTGAGTCATGGCTGAAAGAAGATCATAGTTGGGAAATTAACATGCAAGAATACATATTGTATTGAAAGGACAGGCAGGTTGGCAAAGAGGGTGGAGCAGCTCTGTTGGTAAAAAATGAAATCAAATCCTTAGAAGGAGCTGACATTGGATCAGAATATACAGAATCCTTGTGGGTAGAGTTAAGAAACTGCAAAGGTAAAAAGACCCTGGTGGGAGTTATATACCGGCCTACAAACAGAAGCAAGGATGTGGGATATAAATTACAACAGGAGATAGAAAATGCATGTCAAAAGGCTAATGTTATGAAAGTCTCTATAATCATGTAGATTGGGAAAATCAGGTTGGTAACTGGATCCCAAGAGAGGCTGCTTGTAGAAAGCCTATGAGATGGATTTTTAGAGCAGCTTATGGTTGAGCTGATGAGGGAAAAGACAATTCTGGATGAGTTTTGTGTAATGAACCAGATGAAGGAACTTAAGGTAAATGAATCCTTAGGAGGAAATGATCAGAATATGATAGAATTCACCCAGCAGTCTGAGGGGGAGAATGGAAAATTAGACATATCAGTATTAGAGTGGAGGGATTTACAGAGGTATGAAAGAGGAGCTGGCCAAAGTTGATTGGAAGGGGTCACTACCAGGTATGATGGCTGGAGTTTCGGGGAACAATTTGGAAGGAACAGGATAGATACATCCCAAAGAAGTACTTTAAAAGGAGGCTGAGGCACTCGTGGCTGTCAAGGGAAGTCAAAGACAACATAAAAGCAAAAGAGAGGGCTTATAATATGGTAAAAAGTAGTAAGTTAGAGGATTGGGATGCTTTTTACAAACAAACAGAAGGCAACAAAGCTAGCAATGAGGAGAGGAAAGTTAAGCTAGCCAATGATACAAAAGAGGACGCCATAATATTTTTCTAATATATAAAGACTAAAAGAGAAACAAGTGGCACCACTGGAAAATTACACTGGAGAGGTAGAAATAGCAGATGATTTAATTAGTATTTTGCGTCAGTCTTCACTAGAAAAGACAATAGCAGTATGCCAGAAATTTGAGATTGTCAGGGGCAGAAGTGAATGTATTTGCTATTACTAAGGAGAAGCTGCTCAGGAAGATGAAAGGTCTGAAGGTAATTAAGTCACCTAGACCAGATGGACTACACCCCAGAGTTCTGAAAGAGGTAGCTGAAGAGATTGTGGAGGCATTACTAGATTCTGGAACAGTTCCAGATTGGAAAGTTGCAAATGTAACTCCACTCTTTAAGAAGGGAGGGAGGTGAAAGAAAGGAAATTATAGGCCAGTTGGCCTGACCTCAGTGGTTGGGAAGATTGTTAAGGATGAGGTTTCGGGATGCTTAGCGGCACATGATCAAATAGGCCAAAGTCAGCATGGTTTCCTTAAGGAGATATCTTGCCTGACAAATCTGTTGGAATTCCTTGAGGAAATAACAGGCTGTAATATAAAGGAGGATCAGTGGATATTGTATACTTGAACACTAGCATGGATAAAAGTTCGGTTGACTGGCAGGAAGGAAACAATGGGAACAAAAGGATTTTTTTCTGGTTGGCTGCCAGTGACCAGTGAAATTCTGCAAGAATTGGTGTTGGGACGACGTCTTTTTTGTCAAATGTCAATGATTTGGATGAGGGAATTGATGGATTTATAGAATTGATAGGAAGATTGGTGGAGGGGCAGATAGCGTTCAGGAAACAGGAATTCTGAAGAAAGACTGAGACTAATTAGGAGAATGGGCAAAGAAGTGGCAGATGGAATATACTGTTGGGAAGTATATGGCCTTGTCCTTTGGTAGAAGAAATAAAGGCATAGACTATTTAATAAAAAAGGAGAAAGTTCAGAAATCAGAGGTACAAAGGGATTTGGGAGTCCTCATGAAAGATTCCCTAAAGGTTAACTTTCAAGATTAATCACTGGTAAGGAAGGCAAATGAAATGTTAAGATTCATTTCCAGAGGACTAGAATATCAAAGCAAGGATGTAACGTTGAGACTTTATAAGACTTTGGACAGACGACACATGGAGTATTGTGAGCAGTTTTGGGCCTCTTTTCCAAGAAAAGGTGTGCTGGCGTTGGAAAGTGTCCAGAGGATGTTTTCGAGAATGATTCCAGGAATGAAAGGTTAAAGTATGACGAACATTTGATGCCTCTAAGCCTGTACTTGCTGGTGTTTAGATGAAAGAGGGGTGGACTCAGCTCTCTGGCCTGTTTCACCTTTTAATTAGTAATAGATTGATCTGGTTGTAACCTTATCTTCGCATTCCTATTAACCTTCAGTAACCTCTTATCTCCTTACTTTTCAAATATGCAGTATCTATATATATATATCTGCCTTCATAATACTTAAAGACTTAATTTCTACTGCCCATTGAGTAAGATAATTCCAAAGTCTATCCACAACCATCTGAGAGAGGAAAAGGAGCCTTATCTACATCCTTAGTGATGGTACTTTATTTTTTGAATGGTAACTCTCGGTTCTAGCTTCTCCCACAGAAGCAAACATCTTCTCCACATCCACTGTGTCAAGACCCTTCAGGATCTCACATGCTCTAAACAAGTTGTGTTCCTTGCTCTTTCAAACACCATTCGATACAGGCCCGATTTTGTCCAACCTTTTCTCAAAAAGCAGCTCTCCTATTCCGACTACTAGTTCAATAAAGCTTCTCTGAACACTTCCTTAAATATAGAAACCCATACTGTGCAAGTACTCAAAGTTTAGTCAAACTCATGTCCACTACAACTCCTACTTTGGTATTCATTTTATTTTAACAAGAAATAATAACATGCTGTTAGCTTTCATAATTACTCACTTACCTGAATACTAGGCTTTTAAAAATCATGCACCAGGAAAGAGAGAACCCTCTTCATTTCAGAGTTCTTCAAACTCTCATTAACTGATATACTTTTATTTTTCCTACCGATACAGCTACTTTATATTCAATTCATTAGAACTTTGCCCATGAACTTAAGCTGCATTATATATATTTGTAATTGTTCTACATCCTCTTCACAAAGCTAAATTAGGAAAGTATTTCGTGTCATCAGCAAGTTTAATCATCATTCCTTCGGCATAGCTACCAAGTCATTTATATCAGTACACAGAATAGCACCCCACTCACTACATTTGACCTAAAAGGATATTGATTAATTATGTCATAGTTGACATCGGTCTGTCTCGATGGACAATGGGTGATGGTGATCATCATCACAAGCCTGGGTGGAAGGTTTGGAGATCCTGAGATGCCCAGTCGTCAAGATCCCCCTCTCAGTGTGGTCCAAAGGAAAGCTTATGAAGCAATATGTTTGGCAGCAAATTGGCTGCAGGGGCTGCCAGAAGGATGTTCAATGACGTCCAGCTGCCTTAGGGGCTCCACTCCGGATCTGCTGTCTGGGTTTACTCCCGTAGCCTTCGTCTCTCCCGAGGTTGCCCGCAAGGCAGTGGGGCTATTTACCCGCAGCTGGGGATCTGGTTCACGAGCGCCAGGGCGTGTCCACGCACCAGTGGGCCTGCGTGCTACGTGTGCAGGGGCCAGACCTCCTCCCCGTCCTCTGTAGCTTAGCCTGAGTCCCAAAGGAGTTCAGTTTCAGCTTCCATCTGTCACCAGCGAGGAGGCACGATATGAGGCTTGCTGTTGGTGAGGCTTACACACTAGGCTCTTCTTTTCGTGAGACAGCTAGCCAGCGGCGGAAGATGAAAGAAACTGAGAACGACAAGCACTACCCACCACACTGCCTCACTGGACAACAACCATTTTGACAATAATTTATAAAAGCACACACAAAATGATGAAGGAACTCAGCATCTAATCAGTCAACATTTCAGTCTGACGCCTTTCATCAGGAGCCATCCCCTTTCTCTTCACTTATTATTTCCAGATTACTCTTTTTGACAGCTTTTTAAAATATCTTTAGAAACTCTTAATTTTTGGTTGTGTGTACATGCCTAGTTTTATCTCATACTCTGTCTTTCTTATTAATTCTTTACTTCAGCGTTTGCGAACCTGCCAATTTTTAACCCCGTGCATATTTTTTTCCCTTAAGAACGGTATTATCTTTAACTTTGCTGCGTCATTACAGATGTTGACTCCTCCTTTTGGATTACTACATTCACATTAGAACGGGGGTCCCCAGTCTGGGGTCCACTGATCCCTTGGTTAATGAGAGGGGTCCATGGCACAAAAAAGGTTGGGAACCCCTGCATTAGAAGGGAACTATTCTGAAAGAGCCTCTTAAATGTCCAAAAATGCTCTTCAATTAAATAATTCCGTAATTTAACGTGCCAATTTAACTAGCTCGGTTTTCCTGCCTTCATTATTGCCTTTGTATGAATTTACAATTCTAAAGCAAAAATCAGAATAGTGGAAGAACTCAACAACTCAGACAGCATCTGTGGAAGGAAATAGATAGCTGATGTAGAAAATAGACCGCCAGCATTTTATTTTTACTGCAGATTTCAGCATCTGTGGTCTTGTATTTCTAGTTTAAAATGCTAGATTCGGATCACTTTGTCTCTCCCTTACAATGAAATACTCGCAATAAATCCTTGTTGAAGATGGGTGGACAACAGAATACGGAAAGAGCTACGATTGGTTATAAAACAAAAGGTAGATATTAAAGGTACAAGGTTGAAACTGGACCATAAACATTTACAATTCCTTGGCCAACTTTTCCAGTTAATTGAGATGTTTCTGTGATCTTAATTAACTCTCTTCACTGTCCACTATACCAATTTTGGATGTCATCCAGAAACTTATGAACCATAGAACTATATTTTCCTTCAAAATGCTAATATAAATGACTACACATCAGTGAATCCAGCTTCGATGTCTGCAAAATACCATTGGTCAAAGGCTTTCAGTCTGAAAAACAGCCCTCCACAACTACTCTCTGACTCTTACCACCAAGCTAATTGTGTATCCAAGCAACACACATCAAAGTTGCTGGTGAACACAGCAGGCCAGGCAGCATCTCTAGGAAGAGGTACAGTCGATGTTTCAGGCCGAGACCCCTGAAACGTCGACTGTACCTCTTCCTAGAGATGCTGCCTGGCCTGCTGCGTTCACCAGCAACTTTGATGTGTGTTGCTTGAATTTCCAGCATCTGCAGAATTCCTGTTGTTTTAATTGTGTATCCAATTGGCTAACACATCCTGCAACCTATGTGATCAAAAATAACATATACAAAATGTTAGAGGAACTCAGCAGGTCATGCAGCATCTATGGAAATGAATAGAGAGTCAATGTCTCGGACAGAGACCGTTTGTCAGGACTAATGATAAGTAGTCTTGGCCTGAAACGTCGACTCTTAATTCCTGTTCAGTCCTCTTAAGTTCTCCAGCATTTTGATTATGTTGCTCTGGATTTCTTGCATTTGCAGAATCTCTTGTATCCCATGTGATCTAAACTTCTAGCAGTCTATTATGTGGGACCTTATCAAAGGACTTGTTAAAATCCACGTCAAGATCTTAAGACCATTGGACCATAAGGAAAAGGAGCAGAATCAGGCCATTCAGCCCATTGATTGTGGAATTGCAGAGCAGACTTGGTGGGCCAAATCCTTCTCACATTCTATCGTGTCCGAATGATTATCCCTCTCAACCCCAGTCAACATTTTGGGCTGAGACCCTCCTTCTTCAGGACTGAGAAGGAAGGGGGAAGATGTTTGAATAAAAAGGTGGGGGAGGGAGGAGGTTAGCTGGAAGGTGATAGGTGAAACTAGGTTATTGGGAAAAGTCAAGGGCTGGAGAAGACATAATCTGATAGGAGAGGAGAGTGGACAATAGGAGAAAGGGAAGGGGTGGGGGAGATCCAGAGGGAAATAATGGACAGGTGAGAAGTAACACCTGTCAAAGTGGGGAATAGAGGAAGTGGGTGGGGGGGAGAATATGCTCACTGGAAGGAGAAATCGATATTCATGCCATCAGATGGGAGGGTACCCAAGTGGAATATAAGATGAGGTTCCTCCAACCTGAGGATGGCCTCATCTTGGCAGAACAGGAGACCATGGATTGACATGTCGGAATGGGAATGGGAACTGGAATTAAAACGTTTGGCCACCTGGGAAGTCCCATTTGTGGCAGAGGGTGTGCAATGCCTAAATAGGTGATTCAGACATTGAACTGATCCATTACAAATTGCAATTAAATTTATCACAGGTATTATTTGTAAAGCATAAACTGTTGCTGCAGTAAACTAAATCTGACCATATTCTCTTAACAACTAAAATGAGAGTTTATAATTACATTTAGAATCCAGAACATTCATTAATAGAGTCGGTGTGGTATAATTGTGCAATAAACAAAATGAAAGGGGCTGGTAATATGGTAGGAATAAAAGGGAAGATGTGCTTAGGGCCAAGTTAACAGCCTTTTAAAAAGATGATTCTGCTGGAATCTAGAAGGTTTCGGGCCGGAACCCTTCGTCGGGACGTCGACCGATCTTTTCCACGGATGCTGCCCGACCTGCTGAGTTCCTCCAGCTTGTTGTGAGATAACAAATCAGCATGATAGAATGATGGAGCAGTCTGGATGAGCCCAGTGGCTCACTTCTGCTCTCATGTCTCACGGTCTCATGTTGCTTAGAAGATGTAACATTTGGAAGGTCTGGCCTAGAGTCTCGAAGGGTCTCAGCCTGAAACGTTGACGGGTGATTCATTTCCACAGATGCTGCCTGACCCACTGAGTTCCTCCAGCATCTCGTGTGTGTTGCACTTCGAAAGGTGTTTGAAAAAAGGAAGCCGATTCTCTCGTCAGGCAACCGTAAGCAGACTCTCTCGCCTTTCAGCAGACACTTACAGTGCAGTTGCCTTTGCTGCACTAATGCTGGAACCTGATCCAGTAGCAGCCGATGGATCTAGTTAATATCCGCAGACGCTAAAACTATACCATTCTGCATTATATTGTAACAGGGTTAATAGTCATTGTAAACTGAATTAGACGGTCATTAAAAGTGAGGATTGATTATAATTAACTTTGTCTCAGAAGAGATCCTATCTAATAACTGCTAATGAATGTCAAAAGTGAGAAACGTTTATAGACAGACTGTGTGATGATTAGCAATGAAATTGTTCTGATTGTCTTGGGATTTTAAATATTTTCTGTTTTTGTGAAACTTCCCTTTCCCTCAAATTACACTAGACAACACATTTTTTTCTAGTGTGTTGCTTCCTCAGATTTTTTTTTGTTTATGGTAGACCACTTGAAGAATGAACACAAATATAATTTCAGACTACTTGTATCACGTAGGACTTGGAGAAACAAGAAATTAAGTTTTATCGAATATAATGAGTTTAATTGCATAATGGTGCTGATGCTTTGTAACAGTTCAACTAAGCCTAAAATGTTTTGTTGTTGATTTTCATTTGTACTCAGTGTCTGAGGCTTCTTGCTTAATTGTCCGGTGATAATCAGCCAGCATTGATGGATTCCAGTTGCCCTAATACCGTTTCTCCATGGCCGCAATGTCCTGGTGAAACCTTCCATCGTGCTCATCACTAACAGCGCTGAGATTTGCAGGGAAGAAATCTAAATGGGAATGCAGAAGTGAATCGTTAGTGGCATGTTGCACCTCATGGTTTTGTATGCTTGAAGTATGTTGTCAACCTGCTGCACTGTAGCTGCCAAGCAAAATTTCAACAACATCCTTTAATACCTTCCATGCGATTTTCTCCAGTCCCACTAGAATTTCTTCAAATTGCCTGTCATTGATGACCAGCTTAACTTAGGGACCAAACAAAATATCTTCATTAATCTTTGCATCAGTTGTTCTGACTTGAATTATGAACTGAAATAACAAATATAGTTGATTTCCAAAAAAAAAATGCTGCATTATAGGGAAATCTCATGGTGATTTTCATGATCAGCAACCCAAAATCCATAAGATACAGCCAAGGGTATTCAGGAAGCCAAATCTTTGCTGTCTAGTGCTATGGAAAAGCACAGGAGGAAATGATATTGCTAGAACTGACCACAGATATTTATAGAATTAATTTCACTGACAACAGGAATTACAGAGGCAGGCAGCACATTAAAAGGGCTTTCAGACCATTGCATCTGTGCCAGTCTCTAATCTCCATCTACTCTACAGTAATCCAGTTTTTCTTTTTGCATCTCTTTCTCCAGTCCCAGTTCTCCTGCCAGCCACCCACAATAGCTGCCCAACCAGCAGGTGGGAGGAAACAGGGTACTTGGGAGGGGGGCGTGCAGTGGGGGTGGGAGGAGATGGGAAAACACAGCACAGCCATAGGGAGAATGTGCCACTTCCACGCTGACAGCGCCTAAGGTCAGGATCGAACTGCCTCTGCAGCAGTGAGGCAGCCACACGCTGCCCTGGATGTATTCAGTCAGCTATGTCGGTTAGACCCTGTCACTTGCACCAGATTTGCACCTTTTTGCAAATTTTGTTCTGGGAAGAGATCATCAGGCTGACAGTGCAGAACAATCTAGGACGTGCTCTGAGCCTACTCGAATAACAGTTGACATCTTTGTAGACTCCAGGGAATCCCTGGCCTATGTCTGCTCAAAATGGAGAAACATTTGGGATGACATTAAGAACACTGAGGCTACAGAAGCCTCAGCAAAATGTGTACAGACTAAAAGTATCTTCCCTCCCATCAGACAGCCCCTACCCAGTCTATGGAAGAGTCTATGATTTTGTGCTGAACGGATAACCACCTCAGAACTCCAAGCCAGAATGGAACTCATCCTTCAATCCAAGTGGATAGGTTCTTTATTCATGATCCTTACAAGGTGATTTACCTGATGAAGGATCTCAGCCCGAAACGTATTCGCTGCTCAGCCTTAGCTCTGAGTTCCTCTAGCATTTTGTGCGCGTTGCTCAAGACTTCTGGCATCTGCAGAATCCCTCACCCCTTTACTTCAATTAAGCTGTCTGCGGAACTTGCAAACAACTTCCATGTATATGGTGATGAAAACTATGTTGAGTGAGAGCTACAACTTGGTCCAAAATGTGACCTCTCTGAGAGTTATTTGCATCATGACATGCCTGACCTTCAACCCACCTTCCACCCGTCTGCGACCCTTAGCTGCCCTCACCTTCCCTTTGTCCAGGACTTGTTTTACAGTTCACCAGCTCCGAGGTATTTGCTAGAGGCTAAACAGAGACAGCAGCAGAGACGGTTATAGAAAATTGTGAAGAGGTTTCTAGGTTGGTCACAAGCAAATGATTTCTTTGCATTTAATGAAATGATAGTACCCCTGACTGTGGACCATGAAGAATTAAGGGGGTGTGACCTTGATCAGATGATCATCCTCCTTTCTTAGTGCTCACCTCAGTGCAAAACAAAAAAATTCCTTTGTCTTTTTTTAACTGCATCACGTAACTGTAAAAACTTAGTAAAGGTCATGGTGACATGGGAAGGGCTTGATTATAATTTCTTTCTTCTCTTAACTGCATTATTAAATGTCCAGAATTAGGTTACTCTGACCAGATTGTCCTGGCTTTAATCTTTGACTGGCATCAAAAAAGCAATTGCACTCAGGAAATCACAATGTTCAGTTAACCAGTTCTTCAGTGTCAGCGGTTTCTTCAACATCCTGTTTCACAGATTTATTTCTCTACTCCAGCAAACAACAATTATTTATTAACAATTTTAACCCTTCTGCCACCAGATTCCCTGGGGGTAACATTCCCTTATTACCACAATTCATTACACTTGTAAATAGATGTACAAAGTTATTCATTTGTGAAGATTTCTGACACATTGCAGCCGATATTTGTTACAATTTTATTTGTTTATTTGATAATACTGTTGGAATTAAAATTTAACAGAATCGCTTACACTTCCTATGGTCCCAGACAGGTCGATGGGAGTAGGCATTTTAAACGGTTCGGCACAGGCCATTTATTTATTTATTGAGATTCAGCACAGAATCTTCCAACCTTTTGAGCCGAGCTACCCAGCAGTCCCACAATTTAAACCTAGCTTAATCACAGGACAATTTACAATGACCAATTAACCTACCAACGGGGACATCTTCAGGCTGTAGGACGAAACCGGAGCACCCTGAGGAAACCCACGTGGTCACAGGGAGAACGCACAAACTCTTTACATACAGCAGCAGGAATTGAAACCGGGTCACTGGTACTATAAAGCATTCTGCTAATCGCTACGCTATCGCGCTAACCCTGAAGGATCTGTTTCTACGCTGTACTTTTCGATGACTCTGACTCTACTTGTTACTCTTGTACATGCATACTGTGTAGCCATTTGAAGCAATGTCAGACTGATTTATGCTCAAATAAGACTTGCTGAAAGGTACAAGTCTAAGATTACATATCTCCACACATGTGCACATAAACTTGACACAGTCAAACCTTGCAATAAAATTACAGCTCGGCATTGAGGGCTACACTCCACAGGCTGGTAAATAATGAGGCAAAAAACTAACCTGTTAAGTGAAGAATGAATGAGTTAGCATTTACAGAGGTGAGAACAAGATTACAAGGTCTTGGGACACAGGAGCAGAATTTGGCCATTTGGCCCATTAAGTCTGATCCACCATTTCATCATGTCTGATCCATTTTTCCTCTCAGCCCCAATCTCCTGGCTAAAGAAATTCCTCCTCATCTCCATTCTAAAAAGATCCCCCTCTATTCGGGTGTTCTGTCCTCTGGTCTTATACTATCCCACCATAGGAAACATCCTCTCCACATCCACTCTATCAAGACCTTTCACTATTCAATAGGTTTCAAACAGATCACCCTTCATTCTTCTGAATTCCAGTGAATACAGGCCCAGAGCCATCAAACGCTCTTCATATGACAAGCCGTTTAATCCCAGAATCAGTTTTGTAAACCTCCTTTGAATCACTTGCAGTTTCAGCACATCCTTTCTAAGATAAGGGGCCCAAAACTGCTCACAATACTCCAAGCAAGGTCTCACTAACGCTTTATAAAGTTTCATCGCTACATCCTTGCTTTTATATTCTAGTCCTCTTTTTGCCTTCCTCACCGCAGACTCAACCTGAAAATTAACTTTTGGGGAATCTTGTACAAGGATTTCCAAATCCCTTTGCACCTCAGATTTTTGTATTTTCTCACCTTTTAGAAAATAGTCAACCCCTTCATTTCTCCCAAAGTGCATGATCATACACTTCCCGACATTGTATTCTAATTGCAACTTCTTTGCCCATTTTTCTAACCTATCGAAGTCCTTTTGTAGTCGCTCTATTTCCTCAAAACTACCTGCCCCTCCACCTATCTTCAAATTTAGTAAGAAAGCCATCAATTCCATCATCCAAATCACTGACATATAATGTAAAAAGAATCACCCCGAACTGAGACCCCTGTGGAACATCACTAGTCACCGGCAGCTAAACAGAAAAGGTTCCCTTTATTCCCACTCTTCGCCTTCTATCAATCAGCTACTACTTTATCCATGCTAGAATCTTTCCTCTAATACTATAGTCTCATGAGTGGCATCTTGTCAAAGGACTTCTGAAAATCCAAGTACACAGCATCAACTGATTCTCCTCTGTCTATCCTGCTTTCTCCTAGATGTGCAGACCTCCTCTCCTATCAGATTCTTTCTTCTCCAGCCCTATAACTTTCCAACCCACCTGGCTTCACCTATCACCTTCTAGCTAACCTCCTTCCCCACTCCCCATCTTTTTATCCTGGCATCTTCCCACTTACGTTTCAACCCTGAAGAATGGTCTCAGCCTGAAATGGGGATCGTTTATTCATTTCTGTAGACACTGCCTGACCTGATGAGTTCCTCCAGCATTTTGTGTGTGTTGCTTTGGATTTCCAGCATCTGCAGACTTCCTCATGTTGTTGATAGGTTAAAGGTTAGATTAGATTATGAGGACACGCAGTCCTCTTTTATTGTCATTTAGTAATGCATGCATTAAGAAATGATACAATATTCCTCCAGTGTGATATCACAGAAACACAGGACAGACCAAGACTGAAAAACTAACAAAAACCACATAATTATGACATATAGTTACAACAGTGCAATAATACCATAACTTGATGAAGAACAGGCCATGGCACAGTAAAAAATTTCAAAGTCTCTCGAAAGTCCCACATCTCACGCAGGCGGGAGAAGGAAGAAAACTCTCTCTGCCATGCCCGACCACAGTCCGACTCTGAGTCGTCCGAAAACTTTGAGCTCTGATCAGCCTTCCAACACCAAGTACCGAGCACCATCTCTATCCGAACGCTTCAACCTCAGCCTCGGTCACCAGCAGCAGGAAAAGCTGGGGATTTCGGGGCCTACCCTCCGGAGATACTCGATCGCACAGTAGCAGCGGCAGCGAAACGGGCATTTCAGAAATTTCTCCAGATGTTCCTCTGCTTCTCACGTCTGTCTTCATCAAATCAGAATCGTGCACAGCATCCTACTTACAAATACGATATCATTTCACTGGAGAGGCTATGCACACTGCGTCGGGCCGCCATCTTCTCCTACAGAGAGAAAGCGGGAGAAGAAGGTTAAAAAGAAAGTCAACCATGAATGAATGGAGAAGCACACTTGAGCCTGACCTTGGTGGTGTGAAACCTAATGCTTTTGTACCTCCTGCCCACTTGTAGCAGAGAGAAGAGGGCATGGTTTGAATGATAGGATCTTTGATGATGAATGCTGCTTTCTTGTGGCAGAGCTCTATTTCCCAGTTAGGTGGGACATGTGTTTCCCAGTGCTGAGGTTGTGCACTGTGGTGTGAAACACTCACGTTGAAAGGCTGCTAACCTGAATCAATAGTCCACCCATTGTCACTCCACAGGTGCTGTTGTGGGTTCCAGATTCTGGAGAGGATTTATTACACTCTAAGTGGTTACATGCTCGTGTTTTAATTGGCAACTGCAAAACCGACTCAGTTTACATCCTGGACTGAAACAACTTTCTCCCAGAACCCTGATACAATTGCAGCTCTCTAGTTATCTTTCCACATCTGTAACGTCGCTCCGTTTGGTGCAAAACGTAGTTCGCACAAGGATCGATATCTATAACGGCAATGGGAAAAAGCTGTCAAATTTTAAACACCAGGAGATTCTGCAGATGCTGGAGATCTTGAGGAGTTCAGCAGATTAGGCAGCATCTATGGAGGGGAAGAAACAGTCGACATTTTGGGCCAAAACTCTTCGTCTGGAATGGAAAGGAAGGGGGCAGATGTTCAGAATAAGAAGGTGGGGGTGGAGGGGAAGGAGTAGAAGCAAGAAGGTGATAGGTGAAACTCGTTGAGGGGAAGAGGGGTGTGCGGGGGAGGGTATGTAGTAAGAAGCTGAGAGGGGATAGGTGGAAGAGGTAAGAGGCTGAAGAAGGAATAAAATAGGAGAGGACAGTGGACCATGGAAGGGAGTGAGGAGGGAACTAGAAGGAGGTGATGGGCAGGCGAGGAGAAGAGAAAAGGTGAGGGGGAACCAGAATGGGGAATGAAAAAAAAAGAGAAGGGGGAAGGGGGAAAGGGGAGAAATTGATATTTAAGTTGAAAACTGCCCAGATGGCCCAAGTACTACAATTAGGTCAAAGATATCAGAGGATATTCTTGAACATTAAGATCATAACGAGGTGGATTGAGAGTTCAAGAGTCTAACTTATCGCACCGGGGAGTATTTAATAGTCTTATAACATAAGAGCTGAAGCAGGCCCAGGCTTTTGTATCTTCTGCCCAATGGAAGAGAGAACGTCCAGAGTAGGTGGGGTCAGGCACTATGTTAGTTGTTTTACCGATACACGAGGTATAGATAGAGTCTATACTGATTGGGGCGGCATGGTAGCATTGAGGTTAGCACAAGGCTTTACAGTACCAGCAACCCGGGTTCAATTCCCGCTGCTGCTTGTAAGGAGTTTGTACGTTCTCCCCGTGACTGTCTGGGTTTCCTCTGAGGTGCTCCGGTTTCCTCCCACAGTCCCAAAGCCATACCTGTTAGTAGGTTAACTGGTCATTGTAAATTGGCTTGTGATTAGTCTAGGATCAAGATGGCACCTGCAGACAATGGTCCCACGATCAACATCTTCTGGATAGACAACTAAACTATTCATTTCACTTCTTTTGTGTCTTTTATATCTGCTTTTCATCTTGAATATGTTTCTGGAAATGTTGGAGCCAGGTTGGAGGTCGTTTGTGTGATCCAGCGCTTCGCAGTCTCCATGAGGATTCCAGGAGGTCGAGGCAGCTAGCGCGAGCCTCGTGGCGAGGAGACTGTGGGGGGCGCAAGTTGATGTTGAACTCCATTTCGCTGATTAGAGCGCCAAAGGAGATTGAAACATCGAGGCGAATGTGGAAGGTGAGGCTGGCTGCCTGCCTTTTGATCGCTGGTGGGATCACTCCGCTACCGGAGATGGAAGACTGTTCAGCCTGCCACTGTGCCCAGAGGTTGTTACCAAGGTTTCTGTGTTTTGGATATGAATATGGATATAGTTTTAGAATATGGACTATCTGCTTTTTTTCAGTGGTAGATTTTATATTCTGTTTTTTTCATCCGATCTTTCTCTTCCTTTTCTTTTTTGTGCAGGGGAGGGTGATGTCAATATCCCTGCTCCATTTTTGTTCATTTCTGGTGCAGGGGAGGGGAAATTGGGAGGTCGATGATTTTGTTGCCGTCCTTTTCTTTCTCGGTTTTGTGCCCATCTGGAGAAGAAGAATTTCAGAGTTGGCGACAGCTGTGTAGGGACGGGGTTCGTATTCTGGAGATGGAAAGAGCAACCAGAAGACAGCAGGAGAGAGCCAGGAGAAATGCAGCCATGGTTGCCACCATTACTACATATACATGTCCCACCTGCAATAGAGCTTGTGGGTCCAGGAAAGGACTGTATAGTCATCAAGGATCTCATCGTTAAAGGAGTGGACGTCGTCATCGGATTTCGATGGTCAACCGAAGAGAGAGAAGAGAAGGTACTCTGATAATAGATGAACCTTTGAACTTTGAACTTTGATTGGTGGGTGGTGTAGCACGAAGTTTTGGAAGGGCCTATTCCACACTTTAACTCAATAAATAGACAGATAAATAGATAGTAGTGCTACTAGAACCTGATGTTTTAATCCCTATGTGTAAGTCGGCACTCTCGATGTTGGCAGTGGGCTTGGTGGTGACAAGGAGGGAGAGTAGGTACCTCATTGGGGTCATCAGGTGGGCACCCTCCTCCTTTGACATTTCGTTGATAAGCCCACGATGTCTCCAGAGGGCTCAACGGTGCTACCTGGCGTCCCAGATACACCCCCCCCCTCAGTTCCACACCCTCCTGTCTTCATCTTGCAGCCCAGTTGTTGTCTTTCCTTTTAATCCAATCCAATTGCTGCTTTCTTCTGCTGCGTTTGACAAGGACTTGATTGCTTGTTGGAGGGAGTGACCCCTCACCCCTATCTTCTTCAATGGACTGATTGTAGATGTAGCCACGAATCCCCTGCATCCCACTTCTGCAGGGAAAATCTTGGTCTTCCAGCCATTCTGGGCAGCTTCAGTTGCCAGTTCAGAGTACTTGGTCTTTTCCCTCTCATAAGCTTCTTCGACACCATCTTCCCATGGTACTGTCAATTCCACAACATATGCCAGCTTGGCTGCTGTGGACCACGGGACCATGATACAATTATTTCTGATTAACGACAAAAAACATACCAACCATAAAAAAGTCCAAATGCACCATTTCCATTTAACTGAAAAAAAGCACCTTCTGTCCTAATGAGCACACCTTCAGTCTCTGACTGATGCCTCTTCCCAATAATGGGAACCAAAGGTGGGTGAACTGTCCTGGAATGAATGTGACAAGCCCCTTCAACAGAGGTGCTCTCCCTCCCTGGGCACCCCATACACCCCAACGCGGATGCTAGGTACTGTAAATTCTAAAGCATCCAAACACTAAAATGCATTAAATACTACTGGAAACATACAATCTCTAATTGCTTGTATACTCTGACTTAAATTATAAACTGTGTTGGCACGTGGCCAAATGGTTAAGGCGTTCGTCTAGTGATCTGAATGTTGCTAGTTCAAGCCTTGGCTGAGGCAGAGTGTTGTGTCCTTGAGCAAGGCACTTAACCACACATTGCTCTGTGATGACACCGGTGTCAAGCTGAATTGGCCCTAATGCCCTTCCCGTGGACAACATCGGTGGCATGGAGAGGGGAGACTTGCAGCATGGGCAACTGCCGGTCTTCCATACAACCTTGCCCAGGCCTGCGCCCTGGAAACCTTCCAAGGCGCAAATCCATGGTCTCACGAGAGTAACGGATGCCTAAAAAAATTATAGACACATTTTCCTTACAATAATATAGTAGTCACTGCATCAACTGATCCTTCTAAAAAGTAAGTGGTGGCCTACCAATCCTGTTGTGAAGAAACTTCTAATCTTGTTTCTTATTGAAGGGCAACATTCAATTCTTCAGTCTTCCCAATAAGAAGAGACAGTACTCCTTATTCCAATGTTATTATAGTAGGTGTTCCCAAGAGTTCGTTGATATTCAAGTTCTTTCCACAATTCCATAATGTACTTGAACGGAAAAGGAGACTGTTGAATGTTCATCAGTATTGAAAGGAACAGGCTAGAACTTTCTCAGAGCTTATGCACTGTGTTTTGAGAATGTAATCTGTTGAACCCCTGTTTCTCAGAGGTGAAAGCAGAATCAGAAGATTAGAAAGTTAGAGAATTTGGATAGCCATTGCAACCTTGGTTATTGATACTCTTATAGTACTGAAATAAAAGAGCAGAACACAAATACACTTGGCCACAACAATTCACCGAGCAGCATCTTCCAGACCAAAGGGTCCACGTTATGGTTTTACCTCTTGTGTGTTCTGAATAACAAGCATCATCTACTCTATGTGCACGTTCTGTCAAGGAGGGAGAATCTCAGTAGTAATAATATGGCTGCCATACTGCGTGGATATCATTGAACTGATTAAATCACTGGTTAAACTTACCTCATTGAAAGTGATTTTGCTTATTAGTTTTTACTCCTTTTTAATCAGAATGTGTTTAATTTGATGATCCATTCTAGTTAGCACCTCTCCCCATTCCTCCCTCTACCTCCTCCACTAACATTGTAAACACATTAAACAATTTTATATTGTAAATACATGCTGGTATGTATATATTTATGGAAATGTTATTCCATATCTGTACTTTAACCTCCAACTTTTGTTCTATATCATTCTTTATTCTTCCTAATTGTTAAATTTTGCTTTTTTGTTGCACGTTACACCAACACCCTACAGCAAATTCCTAATTCATGTAAATGTATGTGGTGAATAAACCTGATCCTTGAATCAGCATCAGAATCGGTTATTATCACAGACATATGTCATGAAATATGTTATTTTGTGGCAGCAGCATAGGGCAAGGTATAAAGGTTTCCCTAAGCTACAATTTAAAAAAAAATTGTGCAAAAGAATAGTATGGATTCATGGACCATTCAGAAATCTGATAGCAGAGGGGAAGAAGCTGTTCCTAAAACATTGAGCTTGGGTCTTCAGACTCCTGTAGCTGCTCTTTCTTTTTTTTTAGATTATGAGAACACTCAGTCCTCTTTTATTGTCATTTAGAAATGCATACATGCATTAAGAAATGATACAATGTTTCTCCGGAGTAATATCACAGAAACAGGACAAACCAAAGACTAACACTGACAGAACCACATAATTATAACATATAGTTACAGCAGTGCAAAGCAATACCATAATTTAATGAAGAACAAACCATGGGCATGGTAAAAAAAAAGTCTCAAAGTCCCCAAATCGATCGACTCTGGAGACCCCGATAGCAGGTGGCAAAAGGGAGAAACTCCCTGCCATAAACTCCAGGCACTGACAACTACCAATGCCTTGGAAGCAGCCGACCACAGCCGACACTGAGTACATCTGTCCGAAAACTTCGAGCCTCCAACCAGCCCCTCAGATACAGCCTCCCGAGCGCCATCCTCTGCCGAGCGCCTTCGATCTAGCCCCGGCCGCTGAAACAAGCAAAGCGGAGGATTCGGGGCCTTCTGCTCCGGAGATTCCGGATACCACACAGTAGCAGCGGCAGCGAAACGGGCACTTCAGAAGTTTTTCAGATGTTCCTCCTTACTCTCACGTCCGTCTCCATCAAATCAGAGTTGTGCACAGACCCCTACTTGACAGATTTCAGATATCAATCAGCGGAGAGGCCTCGCGCGCTGCCATCGCGCCACCATCTTCTCCTCCTCCTTCTGATGGTATTAATGAGAATAGGGCATGTCCTGGAAGGTGAGGGCCCTTAATAATGGATGCTGCCTTTTTGAGGCATCACCTTTTGAAGATGTCTTCGATGGACATGCAGGGTTGTGCCTGCGATGGAGCTGGCTGACTCTACAACCCTCTGCAGCCTCCTGCATTGCTGTGCATTTGAGGTCCCATACCTGGCAGTGATGCAACTAGTCAAGGTTGCTTAAAGTCATTTCCAGTACTCAGGTGTAAAGGAGAGCAAGATAATTGTTGCTCCAGATCCGATGCAGCACAAAAACAAAACAAGATGCATTAGAGAAGGAATATCTGGAGTAATGCAAAGGAACTCAAGTCCATGCACCAGGAGCTCTCAGACACCCGTGTAAACAATGGAAGGATCACATCGCCTTACAATGCAGCACAGTCTGTTCCTCAGGGATCTGATGACCTGTCTGCACAGGGGTCTGCAGTTCCTCTATTGGCATCATTGTTCACCTCAGAGCCCACAGAACCGGGGTGGAAGCCAGTTATCCCCAATCCTGGGCAACTGCCTAAAAATATCTTAGAAAAGAAATCTCAATTATAGATATCAAGCACAGATGTTTGAAGGATGTTTATGGTTTTCACACAGCATTCAATTCAATCTGTTTAATTGTCATTCAACCATACATGAATACAACCAAATGAGACAGCGTAACTCTGGGGTCAAGTAGCAAAACACAATACCAAAAGTCACTCACAGCACAAAGCACTTATAGCACATACAATATAGCAAGCACATAAAGATATCAGTGAGAAACAGCCAAGCAAAAAATAGAAGTCCAGACCCGAGCCATTACTGCCTGAGAAATCTGCCGTCGACCACAATACAGCTTGTCTTCTGTCGAGCGGACACTGGGGGGCAGCACCGACTCCAGCCAGGCCGCCACGCCACGCCGTCCCCGGTGGAGTGCCCCTGTTCTGGCGCCTATCTCCTGGCAGCTGTAAACAGGCGACACTGTGGTTTGAGACCTAGTCCCCACACATACAAGATAGCAAGCACATACGTTATTAGTAAAATACAACCACACAAAATAAATAAATATATAGATCCTGAGTCAGCATGGATGAGTTCGGCTGGAGAGTCTAGCTCCAAGCTGTTTCACTCAATGGCTCAATTAGCTGAGCAAAGACACATCTGTTCAATTCCCTATTTTTTTGGACTCTCATTGGTCAGGTTTCTGGTGCGACTGGCCAGGTAGGGTGACAATGCAAACAAGTCCAGAACCAAAGGCCATAATTTGAGAATAAGGGGTAGACCATTTAAAACGGAGTTCAGGAAAAATTTTCACACAGAGGATAGTGGATCTGTGGAATGCTCTGCCTCAGAAGGCAGTGGAGGCCAATTCTCTGGATTCTTTCAAGAAAGAGTTAGATAGAGCTCTTAAAGATAGCAGAGTGAAGGGATATGGGGAGAAGGCAGGAAAAGGGTACTGATTGTGGATGATCAGCCATGATCACAGTGAATGGTGGTGCTGGCTCGAAGGGGCGAATGGCCTACTCCTGCACCTATTGTCTATTGTCTAAGTAAAATGATAACATTGGAATGTGACCACTTGTCGCTCGAGCAATACTAAAGTATTGGCTGTCAGTATATGATAGGTTTAGCATAGCTTGCCCAGGAGATTTGTGCAGATAAAGCAATTCACCATTGACTTGGATCCTCTGACTGTATTATGGGAGGGGGGCATGAGTACTTGTGTGGGGCAGAGGGGTGAAACCACAGACCTGTGTGTAAAAGAAACTTCAAGCTTTTGCAATGTCTACTACACACTTTTCATTACATGGCGCAGCGCACGTAGCCTCTCCGGTGAAATGATATCGTATTTGTAAGTAGGATGTCGTGCACAATTCTGATTTGATGGAGACAGCTGTGAGAGCACGGAGGAACATCTGGAGTAACTTCTGAAATGCCTGCTTCACTGCTACTGCTACTGTGCGATCGAGAATCTCCAGAGGGAAAGCCCCAAAATCCTCGGCTTTACCTGCTGCTAGCGACCGGGGCCGGGGTCGAAGCGTTCGTCAGAGATGGTGCTCGGTGCTCGGTGTCAGAGAGCTGATCAGAGCTCAAAATTTTCGGATGACTCAGGGTCGAACTGTGGTCGGGCATGGCAGGGAAAGTTTTCTTCCTTCTCCCGTCTGCGTGAGATGTGGGACTCTCGAGAGACTTTGAACTTTTTTACTGTGCTCACGGCCTGTTCTTCATCAAGTTACGGTATTGCTTGCACTGTTGTAACTATACGTTATAATTATGTGATTTTTGTCAGTTTTTCAGTCTTGGTCTGTCCTGTGTTTCTGTGATATCACACTGGAGGAATATTGTATCATTTCTTAATGCATGCATGTCCTCATAATCTAACTTGTGGTTCCTAATCAGGATTGTTATGCTTGTTTATCTAAATGGAATTTGTCATAGCTCGAGCCTGTGACCACAACTGCTCAAAAGTGGTGAAGGTCCTGATGCAGATTTTGAACCAAAATATCGACAGTTCCTTTCCTCGCTCAGATACAGCTTGACCTGTTCTGTTCTTCCTACAGATTGTTTGTTGCTCCAGATTCAAGCATCTGTTGTCTCTCAAGTATGGTGATGATTCTTACCAGGCACCATAAGTAGATCCTCAATTAAAGAGCTTATAGTTTAACTCACAGGACACAATCTCATAAACACAAGAGATTCTGCAGATGATAGAATTCTTGAGCAGCAGGCAGAAAATGCTAGAGGAGCTCGGCAAGTCAGTCAGGAGGAGAATAAACAGTCAACGTTTCCAGCAAGACCCTCTTGGCCTGAAATGTCAACTATTTATTCCCCTCCAAAGATGCTCTCTGACTTGCTGAGTTCCTTCAGCATTTCTTCTGTGTCGCACTTAAACCTCACATTGCTCTGCACACATGGTCACATTCTAAGTCTCCAGGAGCAGCAGTTTGCAGGTGGGAGTGGTCTTTAATACTGAGCTGATCTAGCTGGAGCACACAGCAATCTTAGCACAAGCCTCTCAGGATCTCAGGAGTGATGGTTTCTGTTGCACGTTATGTAACCTCATCTTCAAAAGAAAGATGTTGAAGAGCATTTAGAAAGCCTGAGACGCCAGCAAACCTTTGAACGATGATAAATTGGTACAGCCAGTCCTCACTACTGAGATTTTCCATTAATTCCCGCAGATAGCTTTTAAAAAAAAGAGCCTTGAGTACAGAAGTGCTTATTTCCTTACAACGTCCTAAGGTTTTATTCATTTCTCTGCCATGCATCTTCTTCCATTGCTCGTGGTCCAGTCTGTTTTCTGATGAGCACAACCAAATAATTACTCATTCTGATGAATAATTGAAGTATAATGGTTTGGTGCAATAATGCATCATCGCTGTTTATGGAAGGGTATGTCATTCACTTAAATTTGTGCATTTCTTCAGAAGCGAGGTCTTGGAGAAACCTCAGCCAGCCTGAAGAGTTTTGCAACAAGGCATTCACTCTGTCGGATGACTCCAGTCGAACGAAGTGGGCTGCAAAGAGCAGTGGAGGGGGGTGTTGGCTCATTCCATCTGTATCAGTTATGCCAATGTTTCTGGACTTTCAATTGTTTTTAAAATGTATATATTTGTTGTTCCCTACTCTGAATTGCTAACCTCTGACTGTTCACAAAACCATTTTGATTCTGGCGACAGAGAGAAATTAAAAGGTCTTTGTGGTTAGTTGCGGACTAAGCAGACGCTGGGCAGAGGTACAATAACACTACCTATCCTATTACACTGTTGTTAAACTGACTGAAATTCTGCATTTTAGGTTGCGTCTTATTATTCAAAGAAAAACAAGTTATTCCGATTTAATGGTTTGTTAACCACAATTCTAAACACAGTTCTAATGCTTCATTTTTAATGAAAGCATTTGTTGCCAGAGTATCATTTGGCTTGATTTGCTCCTTGGGTGAATCCATACTTTAAGAAAATGACAATTTCTCAGTAATGCATTAAAAACTTCCGTTTTTATTGCTGTCTGTTGGTTGATCCCAGAAGCCTCGCCAACCTTGCAGAAATCTGGGGAAAAAGAGCCTAGCACAAGTAAGATGCATAGCCGCAGCTTTGCACAAGTTCTAACGCAAATGTAGGTTGTAATCAAAGCAATGTCTCTTGCGTTAATGTCACATTACAGCCTAACACACTAGTGACCTATGCTCAGACTCACACATTCGTTATATTCACCACATATCTCATGCGTGTTAATTTTACAAAGATCAATCAGCAGCTACATTATTTTAATGCCCTGTTGCACCCAAGCCTTTCAAAAGCCACAGACCAAACCTGCTTTTTGGAATCTGAGAATCAATCTAGTCGGAGGAAAAGCAACTCCCCTTTAGTTATGCACTGCCTGGAACTATACTTCTGGTTTATGGCTGTTGGAAAAAAAAACACAGCAGAAAGGAAACACAGGCAAACTGCTGGAGGAACTCAGCAAGTCAGGCAGCATCTATAAAGAGCCGACGTATTGGGCCGAGACCCTTCATCGGGACTGGAAAGGGGGAGGGGCAGAAGCCGGAATAAGAAGGTGGGGGAAGGGGAGGAAGTACAAGATGGCAGGTGAGGGGGATGAAAGGAGAAGCTAGAAGGTGATAGGCAGAAAAGGTAAAGGGTTGAGGAAGAAGGAATCTGATAGGAGAGAAAAGTGGGAGAAAATAGGAGAAGAGGAAGGAGGAGGGACGCCAGAGGGAGGTGTGAGAGGGGAGACAGAATGGGAAATGTAAAAAAGAAAGAAAGGGAGGGGGGGAAATTACCAGAAGGTGAAAGATTCACTATTCGTGCTGTCATGTTGGAGGCTATTGCTTCTCCAACCTGAAAGTGGCTTCACCATGGCAGAAGCCATAGACTGATATGTTGGAAGGGGAATGGAAAGCAGAGTTAAAGTGAGCGGCCACCACTCTTTTCCTTCAGCATACTGAGCGCAGCACAACTGCAACTACACTAGAAAAAAACCATGAATTACACAAACTCACTCATAACATTACAAATTAATACAACTTTCCCAGTGATACGCGAAGCTGAAACGAATGCAAAATGAACATTAGACAATGTGGAGTTGATTGTCCAGGCTAGGTTCAGCCTGCATAAGATTGAAAATGAAAGAACCCATAGTTCTCAGTAGCAGAGTGGTTAGTACAACACTCTTTAGTGCCAGCGACCCAGGTCAATTCCCTTCGGTGTCTGTAAGGAGTTTGTACGCTCTCCCCATGAGCATATGCATTTCCTCCAGATGCACTGATTTCCTCCCTGCAGTTCAAAGACGCACTAGTTGGTAGGTTACTTGGTCATTGTAAGTTGTCCTGGGATTAGGCTAGGGTTCAATCAAGGGCTGCTGGGTAGTGTGGTTCGAAGCGCAAAGGGGGCCTGTTCTGTGTTGTATCTCAATAAACCAATAAATAAATTCTACAAGAAGATGAGTTTTGTGTTTTCTGTGGTTAACCCTGGTCCAGTCAGAGAGGGGACTGAGGAGACAGGATACAGAATGGCACTGCGCTTTTCACAGTAGCAAACTTAAGCAGAAAAGGGGAACATTTACAAGCACGACCTTCGCTAGGGGTCGCTCGGGAAAAACTGAGCAGAATCTCTATGATTAACTGAATGAAATCCTGTCAGATGCAAATCCTGACCCACATCACAGACATCACGCATAAGCAATTGCAGTGATGCCACAGGTCACCATAAGACCATAAGACTTAGGAGCAGAATTAGGCCATTCAGCCCATCGAATTTGCTCCACCATTCTATCATGGCTTTATTATCCCTCTCAACCCCATTCTCCCTGTAACCTTTGATGCCCAAACTAATCAAGAACTATTAACCCCCACTTTAAATAAGCCCAATGACTTGGCCTCCACTGCCATCTGTGGCAATGAACTCTCTCCCAAAGAGAACTTCTGCCCTATTGTTATTGTCAGAGCCTCTATTCCTAAAAGAATAACAAAAAAAATAGAAAGCAAAGACAGAAGATGTTGAAATAACACAGCAGGTAGAACTAAAGCGTATTGAAACACAAAACATTTCAACAGGTTTGGAAAATTGGGAGATGCTTTTCCAATGATACAAAGAAGGCAAATATGCTGAATAAGACGACACTGCAGGGGAGCATGAAATGAGTAAAGGATACCAAATAATTTATTAGATTATTAGATTTAATAGCAAAACAAAATAATAAAAAATGACAATTACGGTTGTAGCTAAATAAAACATTGGATTGGCTGCACTTTGAATGGTTCAGGTTACTCCATCACAGGAAGCACGTGCAGGCTTTGGGAAGGGTACAGGAGGTTCACCAGGATGCTGCCTGGACTAGAGAGTATGAACTAAAAGGAGAGATTGGACAACATTGGGTTGTTTCTCTGGACTGTTATAGACTGAGCTAAAGCGTGATAGAAGTTTATAAAATTAGATTATAGTGCATAGTCAGCATCGTTTTCCCAGAGTAGCAGCATGGTAGCGTAGTGGTTAGCACAACGCATTACAGTACAGGCGACCGGGGTTCAATTCCCGTCGCTGCCAGAAAGGCGTTTGTACCTTCTTCCCGCGACTAGGTGGGCTTCCAAAGACATACCGGTCGGTAGGTTGATTGTAAATTGCCCAGAGATTAAGCTCAGATTAAATAGGGGGATAGCTGGCTGGCGCATTTCGAAGGGCCGCAGGAGCCTATTCCGTGCTCTATCTCAATGAATAAATAGAAATAAGAAAGTTATCCATGCTGTTTCAGGACCTGATGGTCGAGGGGTAATAACCAGTCGATGCAGATGTAAATTCTGCAATCTGAGAAGCAGGCAGCAATTGACTTTGGCTGCTGGTAAACAAGTGGTATAGTGAATCATATAACCACAGGACCGTGTAGGGGAAAATGTAGGGCTGGTGTGGAGAATAGAGTGCATGTACCATGAGCACAAAGAAGCTTAATATGCATGACAGATGGAAATCATCACCTCTCAAACTGTCATCAGCCACCTCCATCCCCATCTGTGAAAGATTCTGTGGTTCCGACAACCTCCTCAGTGGACACAGAGTCGGAGAATAAGCATGTCGTCTCTGCATCCTGTGAGACTCACTAAGTAGTGATTTAGCATTTACTGGACTGCTCTTACCTCTTCAGACAGTGGCAGAAAGGAATGTCTGTGCATCGGCAAAGTGCTTCATACACTGATTTGTTCGCTTGTTACGTGACGTAGTCCAGCGTTCCCCAACCATCGGGCCGCGGACCAGTACCGGGCCGCAAAGCACGTGCTACCGGGCCGCGAGGAAACGTTTTGAGTCAGCTGCACCTTTCCTTGTTCCCTGTCACGCACAGTTGAACTTGAATATAGGGTTGCGAACTGCCCCATATTTGCCGGGACATCCTTTATATTGGGCTAAATTGGTTTGTCCTGTATTTCCCCCGCTAAGGTAGAGCGTTCCTATGAAACCTTTCAAGCCAAAATGGCCTGAAGCGAAGAAGCAATTACCATTAATTTATATGGGAAAAATTTTTGAGTGTTCCCAAACCCAAAAAATAACCTGCCAAATCATATCAAATAACACATAAAACCGAAAATAAATAACACTAACATATAGTAAAAGCAGGAATGATATGATAAATACACAGCCTATATTAAGTAGAAATAATGCATGTACAGTGTAGTCGGAAAGATGAAGGCAATACTGATTTGTGGGGGAGAAAAAAATCGGCACGTACACACATGCGCACATCACATGCGCACACAGGTACCTGCGCAAGGCTTCATGGAAATGGTCGCCTTTCTGGGGTAAAGTGCCCCGGGATTTGACTGCTACTTTTGTCCCTTATTTGGGAGTGAGAAAGTTGGCAACCCTAACTGTAAAAGACACGCTGAGGTGAGTTTAACCCTACTTGAACACCATCCCCCGCCCCATCCCGGGTTGGCCGGTCCGTAAGAATATTGCCAATATTAAACCGGTCCACGGTGCAAAAAAGGTTGGGGACCCCTGGCGTAGGCGATCCTGGTTCTCTCCATCACCATCATTGTTCTACAGAAGTGGTTTGCCATTGTCTTCTTCTGGGCAGTGTCTTTACAAGACTGATGAGCACAGTCATTATCAATACTCTTCAGAGATTGTCTGCCTGGTGTCAGTTGTCACATAACCAGGTCTTGTGTTGTGCACCAGCTGCTCATATGACCATCCACCACCTGCTCCCATGGCTTTACATGATCCTGATTTAGGGCTAAGGAGGTGCTTCACCTTGCCCAAGGGGGACCTGCAGGCTGGGAGGGGGAAGGGGTGCCATACGCTTCCTTTGGTACAGACACTTCTCCACCCCACCACCCTAATACACTGATTACCAAGGTGATAAGACGTGTTCCTGCTTTGCAGCAAGGTCTTAGGATACATCTGCAATATGATCTCTTTCTTCTCCTTTACCAAGCTGTGGTTTCTGCTCTCTCAGTCCTGCTTCAGTCATAGTTTAGAGGGTTGTGGTTCACTACTGCGGAACAGTATTAGTCTAATTAACTTAGCCAGCACTCTAAATTGTGACTGTGACAATGCAGCATCGAATGACAGTGAGGGAAAACCCAGTTACCACAAATCCAACTGAGTTCTCTTGCCAGCAATTACTGGCAACGATTAATAACTCTTGCTTTATTTCTTGCACACCTAATAGAACTGCCAGAATCCAGATGTTAATCCCATGCAAGAAACACTGTTAGCTGATGATGCAGATCAAACCAAGTAAATCATCTGCTTCCTATCCATCAGCTGCTTATGGCCAGAAAGTTGAGGGATAAAAGAAACCTCTTCATGTTACAACAAAATAATACTGATATGCAAATGTTCTGAAATAAGCAGATTTTAGATCCAGTGCAGATTCAACATATACATTTCTTAGAGGATATGAAAAGGGTTTTTTGGCATCCCTTTCTTTTGATTGTTAATGGATACAAGAACTCCACAGCTGGGTTCAAAGAGGTTCCGTGTTTATAACAAACAACATTGTATCATTTCAATCTAATTAGTGTTAACATTTTGAGGATATATAATTAATGGCAGACGTTAATTCATTGATGATACAGCTCAAACAATCGTTGACATGTGTCAAACTTTTCAATTCCTGTCAGCTTATCATGGAAAAATGAAAACTACCAAAAACATCATGAAGTTTCCAAATGTACTTTTCAGGGAGACAGAGACAGAGAGAGAGAGATTGGAGATAAAGAGAGAGAGAGAGATGGAGACCGAGACCAAGAGAAAGGCAGAGAGAGAGAAACAAACAAAAACCTAGAATGAGACTGGGAGAGAGTCGTGACAGAGACTGAGAACAAGAGAGAGACAGAGAGAGGCTGAGAGTGACAGACAGACAGAGACCAAGAAACGGAGAGACAGAGAAAGCGAGACAGATGGACAGAGAGATGAAAGGTGGTGTCAATCTGAAGGATATTTTTTAGGTTTTGAAGCAAAAAATAAGTGAATAGATATTTTAAAGAAAACGTTTGTTGGCAAGTTCATAGTGGCTGGATAATTACTGTCAATTTCCGGTTGAAGATGGGGCTACTAAAGACATGCAAGAGCTTACTAGTAGTTCAAAAGCAAAGGAATTCAAAGCAAATTTGAGGAATGTGCCCTGCTGGTGTGCTGCAAAATCAACACGCTAGGAGTTGGGGCCGTGCTGGATGAAGTGGATGATTCAGAGGGGAGAAGACAGGACCGATGAGTTCCGATGCCCCTCCTACTAACCCGGATATGAGGGTGGATCTCTCTAAGCGCAAAGCCGATTTGGCGAGGTCGAGAAAGACTTCTTTGGCAGTGGAATCCAAGTCCGAAGCGAATCGCTGGGAGGCGTGTTCAAGGCCAGGAGTGACTCCCCGCGGTGGGTCCCGGCTCCAAATGCGAGGTACAATCCCACCGTTTAGACAATTTAAATGTTGGCCCACACTGACCGGAAAGGCAGGGTGCCGAGAGTCGAATTGCTCCAAGCGCCGATACAACTTGGAGAGGTCGAGAAGGGCTCCTTCGGCAGCAAAATCTAGGCCCGGAGCAATTCGTGGGATTGAGCCCTAGTGCAAGGATTGGACACTTTAAACGCCAGCCCAGATAGTCTGGGGGCTTCCTCCGTGACACTAAGGCTGTGAAACTGCCCCCGGCCACTGTGCTTAGTGTCTGCGAACTTGCAACAATTTGTCCCGCTAGTATGATGGACTGAATACCGAGGCTTTGGGCCTTCTCCGGGGTGTTCCAGGGATTTGGATCTAAAGACTCAATTTGGTTTGGAATGCTGCTGTTGTTCTTGCTCACTTCTATTGTCTGCATGATCTGTTTTGTGTTTTTTTCTTTCTCTCTGTGGGCACTGTGGGTTGGTCTTACTTTTTTTAACTGGGTTCTTTCGGGTTCCTTGCTCTGTGGCTGCCTGTAAGCAAACAAATCTCAGCGTTGTATAACGTATTCATTCTTTGATGATAAATGCACCTTCAAACTTCAGATGGACAGGAGGAAATAGAATGAGTTGGGAAAAGAGCGAAAATAAGGCATTCACATTATGATAGTGTCCCTCATAGTCAGAGTGATGCACAGTAACTGGGCAGAAGCAGATGGAAGAACTAGAAGTGAGGCTTTGGAAAGCAGTAACCCACACCCATGGTCAAAGAACAAAACATGACAAGGAGCATTGGGGTCTGGAATAGAGGCCTGGAATTGTGATTAGCACCGTTCCCTCTAATTATTTTTACAGCTACATGGACCAACCATTGCTCTGAGTAGGAAATGTCCTAAAAACTGTGTGGCACCAAAATAAAACATTATATATAAGAAAATTCCATCTGCGTGGCAACGAAGGCTATGTGTGTGGGAGCATTTCCGTTACTGCACGGCCACCCACCCACACAACTTATGGGGAACAGTGGTGATTAGCAAACCAATTCATGGCTTTGGGCAAGGCAGAGTGAATGGTTTTGAAGCCACCAGAAATAGATCGAGAGGATGCGGAGGTTGATGTCTGCTGATGCAGAGGCTGCTTTTGCAGAGCTTAAACAGCAGTTTCACAACAGTTCCCATCTTGGTTTCTCCTAGCCCGAATTTTCCCTTCATTGTATAACCATATAACCATATAACAATTACAGCACAGAAATAGGCCATCTCGGCCCTTCTAGTCCGTGCTGAACTCTTACTCTCACCTAGTCCCACCGACCTGCACTCAGCCCATAACCCTCCATTCCTTTCCTGTCCATATAGCTGTCCAATTTAACTTTAAATGACAACATCGAACCTGCCTCAACCACTTCTGCTGGAAGCTCGTTCCACACAGCTACCACTCTCTGAGTAAAGAAGTTCCCCCTCATGTTACCCCTAAACTTTTGCCCTCTCAACTCATGTCCTCTTGGTTGAATCTCCCCACTCTCAATGGAAAAATCCTATCCCCGTCAACTCTATCTATTCCCCTCATAATTTTAAATACCTCTATCAAGTCCCTCCTCAACCTTCTACGTTCCAAAGAATAAAGACCCAACTTGTTCAACCTTTCTCTGTAACTTAGGTGATGAAACCCAGGTAACATTCTAGGTAACATTCTAGTAAATCTTCTCTGTACTCTCTCTATCTTTGCTATAATTCGGTGACCAAAACTGTACACAATACTCCAAATTTGGCCTCACCAATGCCTTGTACAATTTCAACATTACATCCCAACTCCGATACTCAATGCTCTGATTTATAAAGGCCAGCATACCAAAAGCTTTCTTCATGAAGGTGGACGCCTCAGATATCAGAGTAGATGCTGCCTTGTCTCAACAATCACCTTCCGGTGGTAATCTACACCCTTCTGTATTCTTCTCCAGGAGGCTAACCCCAGCAGAGAGAAACTATGACATAGGGAACGGGGAGCTTCTTGGGATTGTTAGCTTTGGAGAAATGGCGGCACTGGCTAGAGGGGGGTCAAGAACCCTTTTATTGTTTGGACTGACCACGAGGACTTGGCTTATTTTCAGGAGACCAAGAGGCTGAAATCGAGGTAGGCTAGGTGGTCTTTATTCTTTAACCACTTTTGATTTCATCCTGACCTATCAACCAGGGTCAAAGAACCAGAAGCCAGACGCCTTGTCCTGTCAGTTTGATGAACTGGAGCAAGAGGAGAAGCCTACCACATTTTGCCCCAGGCCAGGGTGGTAGTGCCAATTCATTGGAGAATTGACCCTCTTGTTCGCAAGGCCCAAGCACAAGGGGAGATTCCTAAGGATGGTCCTGTGAGTCACCTGTTCATCCCAAGTTCCATCTGGTCTCAGGTACTCCAATTGGGACTTTCGTCGAGAATGACCTCTCACCCAGGGATTGCCAGGACCCTCAAGTTTATCAAGAGGAGGTATTGGTGACCTGGAATTCTAAAGGAAGTTTGGCAGTACACGCAGGCATGCGAGTGTGCGCCCGGTACAAGGATTCCTGTTCCTGACCTCAAGGGCTCCTCCACCCACAATTTGTTCCAAAAAATCATGGGCACGCATCTCCATGGATTTTGTCACCGGTCTCCCACCATCCAAGGGGAAGGCGGTCATCGTGGTAATTGTCGATTGGTTTTCGGAAGCCTGCCAGTTCATTGTCTCGGAGAAGCTACCGTCTGTGGTGGAATTTGGCCGAAATTGCCCTGGACCAGATCTTCAGGACCCATGGATTCCCGCTGGACATTGTCTCAGATCGTGGTCCACAATTCACATCACATTTCTGGAAGGAGTTCTGTAAGCTGATAGGGCAACAACAAGCCTTTTCTTTGGGTTTCACCCACAGTCTAATGGCCAGACGGAGCGGGCCAACCAAGATTAAGAACCTACCTTAAGATGCCTGGCCTCAGAAAGACCTGATGAGTGGTGCAACCATTCGATGTGGGCAGAGGTCATCCACAACACCTTGCAGCAACCAGTACGTGGGATGGCACACCATTCAAGTGAGTTTGGTTTTCCTCAGCCTCTCTTTCCAAAACAGGGGGCCAAGGTTGGGGTCACTGTGGCCAACACTGCAAGCGAAAGTGAGTTAGGGCAAGAGAGATTTTGTTGGCCTTGACCCGAAAGGTGGAGACCAAGACAAACCGAAGGAGAAGACAGGGACTCACTTTACATTCTGGGAACCGGTCTGGCTGTGCACTCATAATTTGCCTCTCTGGGTGGAATCTAGAAAGTTGGTGCCCAAGTTCATTGGAAATTTCAAAGTCCTGGGGAAAGCTTACAGCTTACAGCACCCCAAGACCCTAAAGAGTCCACATCTCTGAATTAAAATCTGTCTGCACCAGCTCCTTAGCCTCTTAGAACAGTTACTACCTCTCGGATATCAGGCTCTTGAACAGAAGAGGATAATTACAGAGGGAACAGAGGGAGGAAAAGATGGCGGCACGACGCAGTGCGCATGGCTGCTCCGAATGAATATCGATATGTGTAACCAGGGGCCATGCATCATTCAGGATTTGATGGGAGACAGCCATTAAGCGCAGAGGAACATCTGGAGTAACTTCTGAAATGCCCGCTTCGCTGCCGCTGCTATTGTGCGATCGAGAATCTCCGGAGACGAAGGCCCCAAATCCTTGGCTTTGCTTATCGCCTGTTGCCGGGGCTGGGGTCAAAGTGCTCGGCCGAGAGGGTGCTCGGTGTATCGGTGTCGGAGAGCTGGTCCGAGGCTCGGAGTTTTTCAGACGGACTCGGAGTCGAATTGTGGTCGGATGCTTCCGGGATGCTGCATCGGCAAGTTTGCGGCGCTGAGGGTTTACCATCTGCGTGAGATGATGGGACTTTCGAGAGACTCTGAGATTTTTACTGCGCCGTGGTCTGTTCTTATCAAATTACGGTATTGCTTTGCACTGTTGTAACTATATGTTATAATTATCAAAATTGCTGGTGAACACAGCAGGCCAGGCAGCATCTCTAGGAAGAGGTACAGTCGACGTTTCGGGCCGAGACCCTTCATCAGGACAGTCCTGACGAAGGTTCTCGGCCTGAAACATCAACTGTACCTCTTCCTAGAGGTGCTGCCTGGCCTGCTGTGTTCACCAGCAACTTTGATGTCTGTTGCTTGAAATTCCAGCACCTGCAGATTTATTCGTGTTTGTGTTATAATTATGTGGTTTTTGTTAGTTTTTAAGTCGGTTTGTCATGTGTTTTCATGATATCATTCTGGAAAAACATTTTTATCATTTCTTAATGCATGCATTACTAAATGACAATAAAAGGGGACTGCATGTCCTCATAATCATAATCATAATCATAATTAGACTCATCTATTGAGATGTTCCCACTACCTATGAACTCATTCTAAGGCATCTTTATTTTGTTATTTTATACTCTCGTTATTTATTGCTCTTCATTTATAGTTGCATTTCAACATTTTGTTGTCTTCTTCACTCTGCTTGATCTTTCATTGATACAGTTTACAGTTACCCTTCTATAGATTAGCAGAGTATGCCCTCAGGCCAAAGAATCCCAGGGTTGTGTGGGTGACGTGTATGCACTCTGACAATAAATTTTATTTGGAACTTGGAACTTCTGATGATTGAGGGTAACTTCCATCTGAAATCACTAGCAAGCTACTCAAAAGGAATTTAGTAACGGAGACTGTCTGTTGGTCTTGCTGGTGACGTCCACAGTGTGTGACTGAATGAGTAGAAAGTTGAGAATGAAAACAGGAATTTTTCAAATGAGTCGGTCACTCAACCATCAGTAGAAAGTAAACTGTGATTTGGAGGAAGGAGGCGATTTTATTCAGCCTGATCTGTGGCAAATTACATATATCACAGAACTCCAAATTAGTTCCAACTTGAGAGGCAGTGTGGTCAGTGCAGAGAGTGATGGAGAAGGTATTCTTCATAGTGAAGTCAGGAATTAAGCTGTCAGTGCTGGGGGAAGGTTGACCACTGCAGAGTCAATGTTTCATAGATGGATTAATATGGTCTTGGCAAAGGACCAGATAGGGATAGAAAGCTCAGCTAATAGCCAAATAAAATGCCATGGTTAAACACATAACTAGTATTAGCGTAGAGGTCGATGAATTTAGGGCCGAGGTCTTGTAGATGTTGGCCAAAGATAAAAAAAAATTGGCTTCAATTGTGATAAAATGATGATGGAAATATTGACCTGCTTAGCTTTTAAACTGACATCCGTAAATGAATATGGAGATTTTACATGCTTATGAGAAATGGCATTTTTCTTTTGTAGAATATATATCACAGAGGAAGATTGCTGAGGGGAATTAGTGCAAAGAAAGAGAAGAATCAACATCAAAGTTCAAAGTACATTTATTATCAAAGTATGTATAAATTATACAACCTTGAGATTAGACGCTTATGAACGAATGGATGTAGAGTATATACACTAAATGAGTCCTGAAAGTTCTGGGACTTTATTTCCTTCCACTGTCCATGAAAGATGCTTTTGTCTTTGGCCTCAGTTATGCAACAATTACAACTACATCCACGTAATTGTACTCAAGGCAGCAACTAAACAAAGAGCTGGTAGTGCACACAGTATCACAAAGTTTATCACTAACATTTTCCAAGCAGTTCTTTTAGCTGCTCTAGGAAAGAAGATAAAACATTTGAGACACTTATTAAGTTTACTTTATTATACATCAAGACTCATTTTCTTATTAATTTTAAGGCCTTGCAGTACAGATCATGTATGCCTCAGCAGTCTGGTCTCAGTTACTATTTGTGCAGAAGACGGAGTGAAGAATTAACTCTAATTGATGCTAGGTTAACTGACTTATTCCTGATAGCCAGGCCCAGGCCCAAAGCGTATTGATGCGACAGGGCCCGGGTCTCAGAACGAGGAACGACCCGATATTTGGACGATTTAAGCTGAGGGCCAGGTGAATTGAAAAGGCAGGGTATCAGGACTGGAGACGAGTATCAGGCTTTGTTCTGCTCTCTGCTCCATGATGTTTATGCACTGAGTCTGAGGCTGTGGCCCTGCTCTGGCTTTTCCAGGCTTCGTGTCTGTGGGCTCCAAGTCATTTTCCTGTACTATGTGATGACCTGAGGCTGATGCTGTGGGCCTGTTCCGGCTGCTCCTGGCTTCACATCTGAGGACTCACTTTCATTTTAAATGCTCTTTGCCTACTTTTATTGTTTGCACGAGATCTCTCTCTCTCTCGCTCGCTTTCTCTCTCTCTCTATCTCTCTCTCTCTCTATCTTTATCTCTCTCTCTCTGTCTCTCTCTCTCTCGGTCTCTCTCTCTCTCTCTCTCTTTCTCTCTCTCTCTCTCTCTCTCTCTCTCTCTCTCTCTCTCCACCCCCCTTCTCTTCCCCCTTCCCCTCCCTCCCTCCCTCCCTCCCCCCTCGGGGTTGTATAATGTATACATAATGTACTTTGAACCATTGCAGGGATGGTGATGCACGACTGAGTTAGTACATTAAACAAAGAAACATAGAAAAACTACAGCACAAAGCTGTGCCGAACATGTACTTACTTTAGTAATTACATAAGATTACCCATAGCCCTCTATTTTTCTAAGCTCCATGTACCTATCCAGGAGACCCTATCATATCTGCCTCCACCACCATCGCCGGCAGCCCATTCCACGCACTCACCACTCTCTGCGTAAAAAACTTACCCCTTACATCTTCTCTGTACCTACTTCCAAGCATCTTAAAACTGTGCCCTCTTGTGTTAGCCATTTCAGACCTGGGAAAAACCCTCTGACTGTCCACACGATCAATGCCTCTCATCATCTTATACACCTCGATCAGGTCACCCCTCATCCTCCGTCGCTCCAAGGAGAAAAGGCCAAGTTCACTCAATCTATTCTCGTAAGGCATGCTCCCCAATCCAGGCAACATCCTTGTCTCTTCTGCAACTTTTCTATGGCTTCCACATCCTTCCTGTAGTGAGGTGACCAGAACTGAGTACAGTACTCCAAGTGGGGTCTGACCAGGATCCTATATAGGTGTAACATTATCTCTTGGCTCTTAAACTCAATCTCATGGTTGATGAAGGCCCATTCATTGTATGCCTTCTTAACCACACAGTCAACCTGCGCAGCAGCTTTGAGTGTCCTATGGACACGGACCCCAAGATCCCTCTGATCCTCCACACTGCCAAGATTCTTACCATTAATACTATATTCTGCCATCATATTTGACCTACTAAAATGAACCACCTCACATTTAGCTGGGTTGAACTCCATCTGCCACTTCTCAGCCCATTATTGCATCCTATCGATGTCCCGCTGTAACATCTGACATCCCTCCACAGTATCCACAACACCCCCAACCTTTGTGTCATCCCCACACATTACTAGAAACGTGGCATATAATGTCATCAAGGAGTCCGACACCAACCTTGTACAGAGTTTTTACGTGCAGGACGCGACCCAATCCAACATGAATGTGGTGAATAATTTATTTTTCAGTTGTGTGCTGCCATCTTTGATGGTACCTGTGATGTCCAACCTTCTGCTGAGCGAAGGCCTACCTCACATCGCAATGCAGTGTGAACTCTGTCTCCTGCTGTACAAGCGGAGACTGCTGGCATTCTGCCCACCACCGTTTACAGAAACTTCCAGATGGTCTCAACTGCATCGCCACAAGATGTAACAATTTGTTTTACTTGTCACATGCACATCAAAATATTGATGCATGCGGGCTTTGCGTCATATTTTTCGATGTGCTGGAGGTGGCTCGTAACTGTCTGCAGCAAAGCATGCCCAGAATTCACTAGCCCTAATTCGTTCATTTTTGGAATGTGTGAGGAAACCAGAGCACCCGGAGAAAACCCACACAGTCACGGGGGGGATTACAGACTGGAATTGAACCCCAGTTTTCCAATCACTGTAAACCATTACGCTAACCACTACGCTACTGTTCCATCATATTCTGCTCATAGGAGTAAAATTAGGCCGTTCTCCTGACTTCAAAAGTTCAAAGTATATTTTATTATCAGAGTACATATATGTCACCACATACATCCCTGAGATTCATTTTCCTGCGTGCATACTTAGCAAAGCTATAGAAAAGTAACTATAACAGGATCAATGAAATATCAATTAGAGCATAGAAGACAACAAACTGTGCAAATGCAAACATAAATAAATAGGAATAAATAATAATAACATGAAATAACAAGGTAAAGAGTTCTTAAAGTGAGATTATTGGCTGTGGGAACATCTCAGCACATGAGTGGTAGTTATCTCTTTTTGTTCAACAGTCTGATAGTTGAGGGGTCTCCTTCTAACTTTAGATACCTTTACTGGTGAAGAATCCATCACCGCCACTCCCATGACTGGCCTCTACAGCTGTCTGTGGCAATGAATTCCACAGATTCACTACCCTCTGGCTAAAGAAATTGCTCCTCGCCTCTATTTTAAAGGGAAGCTCTTCTGTTCTGGGCCACCTGTCTCCTTGCAGGTTGCACAGAGTGCTGGTACCCTGCTGTAAACGAAAATTATTTTTAAAAACTGATTAGGTATTCTTTCCCAGTTCTGCTCAGGGTATTCGCAAACAAAAGGAGGCAGCGCACGTGTTCAAAGCCACAAGAAAACATTTTATTAGAACTGACGCAAGTGCAATAGAAAAGGAAAAACAAATCTCTACAGCAGTGAGTAGTAGCAGTATAGAAATCAAAATAATGCTTATCATCCTCTCAATAAGCTGATATACGGAATGCTTCCACATAGCCCCTCCTCCTCTCTCTCTCTAAGTCTAACTCCAATCTGACTCTCTCAACATGCTGTTCCCTACCTTAGCACTAGCCCACTCACCATGGCCTAACCTAGAGCAAAATTCTGTCCTCTCACAACAAGAAGCTGCCAGTTTATACCCTTCAAAACCCGTTACACTGGTACTTTTCCATGCATTTCGTACCTGCACCTGCACAATGACCTCACATTCCCAGTAAAGAGGTGTTTTACACCATTTTCCACTATTATGGCTGTAGACCTGTATTCCTTTAACTTTCTCAACACGTTGCTGTGGACTGATTCTCCCCTACTTCCTCAAAACAATCCCACTCTAAGCTAACACAATTTTCTCTTACAGACTTCCATTTCATTTTAGCATATACCAAGGAGGAATCACATTTAACTTTTTCCTTAGTCCTGCCCAGGGAGAATGACAGTGGATCTTAAGAACACCAACCTGCTGTGCTCTCTGGGATTGCTGATATTTGCGATCCCGCCAACACTTTGGATTTTCCCTGCCAGAGAAGGAATAGTGAAAAGCCAGGCCTCCTTAGCCCTAAGCTTTTCATAGTTATTCTTGGCAGACTCCCCTGCTGAGAGAAATCACCCTTCACCAGCCATGCCACTGCCACAGGGACAAGATGAGCAGCAAAGACATGTGAAAGGCAAACACCAAGGTCATGCACAAGAGTGATTCGTTGTTACTTTTATGCATTGATTTATAAATTTCATTTGGAACGGTTGTGTTATTTTGATTACTGCATCTATGTGCACACCATAAAGGTCAGTAGCAGAGGGACTTCAGTTGAAAGATTGGATTGTGTTTATTGGTAATGCATTCAGATCAGTGTGTCAGTGTGGACATGGTGGAGGATTACAAATACCTGGGGATACGAATTGACAATAAACTGGACTGGTCAAAGAACACTGAGGCTGTCTACAAGAAGGGTCAGAGCCGTCTCTATTTCCTGAGGAGACTGAGGTCCTTTAACATCTGCCAGACGATGCTGTGGATGTTCTACGAGTCTGTGGTGGCCAGTGCTATCATGTTTTGCTGTTGTGTGCTGGGGCAGCAGGCTGAGGGTAGCAGACACCAACAGAATCAACAAACTCATTCGTGAGGCCAGTGATGTTGTGGGGATGGAACTGGACTCTCTGACGGCGGTGTCTGAAAAGAGGATGCTGTGTAAGTTGCATGCCATCTTGGTCAATGTCTCCCATCCACTACATAATGTACTGGTTGGGCACAGGAGTACATTCAGCCAGAGACTCATTCCACCGAGATGCACCACAGAGTGTCATAGGAAGTCATTCCTGCCTGTGGCCATCAAACTTTACAACTCCTCCCTTGGAGGGTCAGACACCCTGAGCCAATAGGCTGGTCCTGGACTTATTTCATAATTTACTGGCATAATTTACACATTACTATTTAACTATTTCTGGTTCTATTACTATTTATTATTTATGGTGCAACTGTAACGAAAACCAATCTCCCCCAGGATCAATAAAGTATGACTATACTATACATACTATAGGTGAATTGTCTTGGGCAACACTGTCAAAAAGGTACTAACTTAATTACCTCCGATAAATTCTGATTCCCAAGCCCATTCTGACATATCTGTCCGTGGCCTCCTCTTGTGCCAAGATGAGGCCATCCCAGCCGGAGGAACAAGACCTTATATTCTGTTTGGGTAGTCTTCAACCTGATGGCATGAATATCACTTTCTCCTTCCAATAAAAAATATTCCCTCCCCTTCCCTCCTTCCTCTATTCCCCACTCTTGCCTTTTACCTCTTCTCACCTGCCTATCACCCTCCGCTGAATCCCCTCCTTCGTCCCTTTCTCCCATGGTCCACTCTCCTCTCCTATCAGATTCCTTCTTCTCCAGCCCTTTACCTTTCCCACCACCTGACTTCACCTATCAGCTTCCCACTAACTTCCTTCCCCTCCCCCAACCTTTTTCTTCTGGTGTCTTCCCCCTTCCTTCTCAGTCCTGAAGAAGGGTCTCGGTCAAAAACGTTGCCAGTTTATTCATTCCCATAGATGCTGCCTGACCTGCTGAGTTCCTCCAGGGTTTGGTGTGTGTTGCTCTGGATTTCCAGCATCTGTAGACCTCTTTGCGTTTAAGAATTGTCTCCTCCCTTCCACCTGCACTTCCAGTCCAGCTATTTTTCTCATCATTGCCATTGCAAAGAGCAGGGAACTGTCCATGGCAAAGTTGTGTAGTGTATGGAATCTGCTCCAACAAAGAGCACCTCCAAGAAATCCAAGGAGTGGTTTCTTTGTTTCAGCGCACCGCTGTTCTGCTGTCCTTGTGACAGAATAATGTTTTTTTTTGATATGTGTGTTTCTCATATTTACCAGGTATTTTTGAGGAGTTATGCCTGCAGCAGGTAGTCCTCATCATCCAATCGAAAGTTACTGATGGTTTCTCAATGGTAGCTCAAATACAGATAGCCATGCAAACTCTGCAAAATGAAAGCAACTTAACTCCACCCAGGACCTTGACCCAGAATCAGATTTAGTATCAAATGAGTTAAATTGGAATCAAGCATAGGGATCCACAAGGTGCTCACGTTGGAGTAGCTGAGGTCACAGAGTATGAAGGTGAAGGGGTTGTCTGCCTGGCGTCAGTGTCCACATAGTCAGGACTTGTGATGTGAACCATCTATGGAAAGGAATAAACTCCTCTCCTATCAGATTTCTTCTTTTTCAGCCCTTTTCCTTTTCCACCTATCACATCCCGGCTTTTCATTTTCCCCGCCCACTCGGCTTCACCTATCACCTTCTAGCTAGCACTACCTCCCTCTCCTCCCACTTCCTTATTCTGGCTTCTTCTCATTTTCTTTCCAGTCCTGATGAAGGGTCTCCGCCTGAAACATTGACTGTTTAGTCTTATCCATAGATGCTGCCTGATCTGTTTCCTCCAGCATTTTAGACCATAAGACCATAAGATCATAAGATATAGGTGCAGAATTAAACCTTTTGGCCCATCGAGTGTGCTTCGGCTAGATCTTCATGGCCGTTCCATTTTCCCTTTCTGTCTCAAACTCCTGCCTTCTCCTCGTATCGCTTCATGCCCTGACGAATCAAGAAATCATCATTCTCTGCCTCAAGTATTGTAAAGACTTGGCCTCCACAGCTGCCTGCGGCAACAAGTCCCACAGATTCACCACTCTTTGTGTGTGTCACTCTGGATTTCCAGCGTCTGCAGAATCTCTGGAGTTTATGAAGATGAAGGAAGCAGCTAAAATGAAAGATACAGTATAAAACCTGCGCTGCGTCCATAAGCCCCAAAACCTTCTGGAGGACACTAAGGTCAAGCAAGTGACTTCTGGGCTCTTGAGCCTTGAATTACATTCAACTCTCCTCCTTCTTGACAGCAAGTTATCTTAGGTTTATTAGTCAATATTCAAATGACCTCAGTTATGCACATGGCAAAATATTTGTGAAGGCAATGCAAAATCCATAACTACAATAGAAAAGATATTCAACAAGATTTAGAGTGGAAAAAGTGTTGTTGCTCGGAACATCAGTGTAATCATTCAAAACAGATTAAGCAAAACTGAAGGCACACAAAAGGAGACCCAGATTAGTTGCGCCATTCAGGATGAAAGAGTGGAGATATGTCTCTACTAAAGGAGGTGTAGGGCAGTCCTTCCCTCTGCTAGACTACAGGTCACCCTTGGACAAGGTGTAGCATCTGCTTAGCCCCTCGATCAGTCATGTGAAGCCATGGGATGGTCGTATGAGCAGCTGGTGCACATCACAAGTCCCAACTATGCGGCCACTGACGCCAGGCAGACAATCTCTGAAGAGTATTGATAATGGCTGATGTCACCCATCTTCTAAAGACACTGCCAGGAGAAGGCAATGGCAAGACATTTCTGTAGAAAAATTTGCCAAGAACAATCACGCTCATGGAAAGACCATAATCGTCCACATCATACGACACAGCACGTAACGAACAGAAGATTCAGGATAATCTACATAACAAAGTCTAGATCAAGGATTGTTTCTCTGTCTGAGTGAAACACAAATTGATTTGCTATTTATTCGACTGACAGCACTGAGCAATAGAGAAGTCACAGTTGCATGCGCTGTAGGAGATTGGGTTCTTATATATATCACTGTCAGTTACATTAACTGACTTCCTGGATTTCAACTCAATTAGAGCAGCATTCCCAGGCATTAATAAATCAATATTGATGCTATTGCAATATATTTTGAATGTATTTCATTAGACATTTCAGTTTAAAGATTGACAGTGGATTAGAACTTGACAAGCCATGAGCACATCTCCTCCATCATTTAGGGCCACGTTGATGACAATAGTCTAAATATAATTGCATTGTACAGCAGAATAATGTGTTTGTTTTTAAAAATAAAATATCATTATATTGCTTTGTTATTCCTTCCTTTTAAAACGCTCAATATACAGCTGTATTCTTGTCAAGATAGAAAGTTATCATTTTCATCTGACAAGCTTTATCCATTTGATCCAGCATCAAAAGGTTAAGGTCATTGGAGCTATTCGGAGAAATGATCAGAATTCTCTCAAGTACTCCCTTCTTCAATGTTTCTATCATCACTTTACAATTTATACTTTATTGTCGCCAAACAATTGATACTAGAATGTACAATCATCATAGCAACATTTGATTCTGCATTTCTCACTCCCTGGATTACAAATCGATAGTAAATAATAAAAATTTAAATTATAAATCATAAATAGAAAATAGAAAAATGGAAAGTAAGGTAGTGCAAAAAAAACGAGAGGCAGGTCCGGATATTTGGAGGGTACGGCCCAGATCCGGGTCAGGATCCGTTCAGCAGTCTTATCACAGTTGGAAAGAAGCTGTTCCCAAATCTGGCGGTATCTCACTATATATTTTGTGAAGGAACGGATATCTTGATGATGAACATATCTTATATTTAGGGTGCTTTCCCATTGAATTCTCACAGAAGGAGAGTGAACTGACTGCATCAATGTCTGTCATTGTGGTGGGGGGGTAGGATGGGGCTACAGCACAGGATCAAAGTAAGCTGCAGAGAGTTGTAATCCCAGCTCCATCATGGCCACTAGCCTCCGTAGGATCCAAGGACATCTTCAAGGACCGATGCCTCAAAAAGGCACTGTCCATCCTCAAAGATCCCTATCACCCAGGACATGCCCTCTTCACATTTTTTCATTGCTACCATCAAGAAGGAAGCACAGGAGCCTGAAGGCACACACTCAACGATTCAGGAACAGCTTCTTCCCCTCTGCCATCCGATTTCTGAATGGACATTGAACCCATGAACATGACCTCGTGACTTTTTTATTTCATTTTTTGCACTACTTATTTAATTTAACAATTATATATATATTCAAACTTTAATTTACAGTTTTTTTCTCTGTTACTATGTGTTTCATTGTACTGCTGCCGTAAAGTTAGCAAATTCCACAACATATGCCAGCGATATTAAACCTGATTCTGACTGAAGCATCTTCAGTGAATGTGTGATAGATTTAGTTACTCGATAAGTGTTCCTGAAAGCTCTGGCTTGGAGCCACTCTTACCCACTGGGAAGGTTTGAACTGCATCGCATACAAAATCAGCTACAGCATAAACTTTGATCTACATTTTATATAATCAGTGTTAACTATATAAAACACTTCTGAAACACAGAGGGAATATATCAGATGTACACATAGGGAATATGGCCACAAAGGCTTCTTAGGCAGATTGCTGCTTTGTGTAGCTAAATTGAAATCTTTTGCAGCAAAAGGCAGCTCTCCCAGTTCTTATTTAGAGTGAAACCTAAGTTAACAAAGACAAAACCTGATTGGATGAAGACTAATCGATCAGGAAGGACAGGCTACAGGAGGACAAGTACAACCAGACTAGAAACACCCAGGCATCATCCCTGAAGAGGATGGCAGAGTTTGTCATCAAAAGGTCGGTTATATTCGATACCTCTACCCAGCTGGAAGCCAAGAAGAGTTTATTTGACAAGCTAGGGTAGGGCTAAGGGCAGCTTTAGCATTACCTTCATAAAACAACTTATTTTATCGGGCATTATTTATACAGATTATACACAATTGACAGTTCACCAATAAAGTTTCATTTACCACAACTTTACATGTGATTTTGGTTTTCTTCAATAGTGTGAAACACCACACTGACAGAACTGAAAAGTGTAAGAGAAACGATTTACTGACAAAACCTTTTTCCAGTTTACTTATGTTATGGACAAAGTTCAAAATAAACATCTCTACATGCCATTCTGACATGCCTGTTCATGGTTTTCTCCTGTGCCAAGATGAGGCCACCCTCAGGGTAGAGGAGCAACACCTTATATTCTGTCTGGGTAGCCTCCAACATGATGGCATGAACATTGATTTCACCTTCCAGTGAACGAAAGTCCCTACCCTCTCCTTCCTCTATTCCATCTTTTGCTTCTTCCCACCTGCCCATTACTTCTCCCTGGGTCCTCTCCTCCTTCCCCTTCTCCTATGGTCCACTCTCCTCTCCTATCAGAATTAGAATCAGGTGTACCATCACCGGCATATGTCATGAAATTTGCTAACTTAGCAGCTACAGTATATTGCAATCATGATAATGTAGAGAAAAACCAATTAATCATAGTCATAGTCATACTTTATTGATCCCGGGGGAAATTGGTTTTCGTTACAGTTGCACCATAAATAATAAATAGTCATAGAACCATAAATAGTTAAATAGTAATATGTAAATTATGCCAGTAAATTATGAATTAAATCCAGGACCAGCCTATCGGCACAGGGTGTCTGACCCTCCAAGGGAGGAGTTGTAAAGTTTGATGGCCACAGGCAGGAATGACTTCCTATGACGCTCTGTGCTGCATCTTGGAGGAATGAGTCTTTGGCTGAATGTACTCCTGTGCCCAACCAGTACATTATGTAGTGGATGGGAGACATTGACCAAGATGGCATGCAACTTGGACAGCATCCTCTTTTCAGACACCACCGTCAGAGAATCCAGTTCCATCCCCACAACATCACTGGCCTTACGAATGAGTTTGTTGATTCTGTTGGTGTCTGCTACCCTCAGCCTGCTGCCCCAGCACACAACAGCAAACATGATTGCACTGGCCACCACAGACTCGTAGAACATCCTCAGCATCGTCCGGCAGATGTTAAAGGACCTCAGTCTCCTCAGGAAATAGAGACGGCTCTGACCCTTCTTGTAGACAGCCTCAGTGTTCTTAGACCAGTCCAGTTTATTGTCAATTACTAATAATTGTCAATTATTAATCAATTACAGTAAGTATATAGTTTTTCTTCTCCAGCCCTTGACCTTTTCCATCCACCTGGCTTCACCCATCACCTTCCAATCAGCCTCTTACCCCTTCCCCCACCTTTTATTCAGGCATCTTACCCCTTCTCTCGCAATCCTGAAGGAGGGTCTCATCCCGAAACATCGTCCGTTTACTCTTTTCCATAGATACTGCCTGACCAGCTGAATTCCTCCAGCATTTTGCGTGCGTATCTTTTTATCTAATTTTGATGGGCTACGTTTTGACAGCAATAGGATTTGTAGTTTCAATCATTTACTTAGGGGCTCCTAACCTGGTGTCCATGGACCCCTGGGTTAATGGTATCAGTCCATGGCTTAAAAAAGGTTGGGAGCCGCTAAAGTTTAGACCACTGTATAAGTAAAGGAACTTCACAGTAAGGGATGTGATAATGGCATCAACCCTGTCAACACCAGCATTCCCTAGGATATGCTGGGAGGCATCATCGGTGATGTAACCTGGGGTCATCGGGTGTGTCGGGTCTTTCAACATCAGACACTCTCGCCCAGGTGACCCAGCCAGGATTGATCAGACCCCGGCTTGTGTCCCAGCAGCACTGGCCCACGGGCCACTCCTCTTGATCCATAGCCTTCTGAAGGGTCTCTCAGCAGCTTCTGTGACGGTCTTGATGGCCCTTCTCTTTGAAACCCCTGTTGGGGCAAGAAGAGAGTAGGATCTGCACAACAAGCAGCCAGCAAAACTTCTATGCCCACCTCTATAGACTCACATCGTGCCCTCCACCCCTGTCCCTGGCACTGCTCTACCAGCTCCTGGTATTTAGCTTTCTTACGTCCAAGCGCCTCCACAATCCAGTCTTCCCAAGGAGCTGTCAGTCCTGCCATGACCAGCTGCTTCGATGTTCCTGACAGAATGACCATGTCAGGCCTCAGGGATGGTGATGTGATGAAGTCAGGGAACTTTAATCACTTGTCAGGCTGAATTACCTGTACAAATTTGTTCTACCACTGGATTTTCCACCCATGATTATGCTGGTGAATTTTCAAATTCAAAGGATTAGCAAATATATAAAACAATCGCTGTAAAAACAAGAAAATACAAATGAGAAAAATAGCAGCAACTGTACAGTAGTTTTATCGCAGCAGAAGCTTCAACATTGCTACTCAAGTTACAATTCTAAGACACTCTGCGAACAAAGAGTTTAATGTATGCTGTATTAATTTCATGGACTGGATAACAGTGGATCAAATGGAGATAATGGAGACTTATTTCTGTAACGGCTCTTCTGTCTTCATGTTTAGTCTTCTCTTATTGATAAACTAAACTCATTTTCTACTGAGGTTTACACCCAGGACTTTCCACACCAAGGCAAACCTGATATCTACTACAGAATGGAAACATTTAATTCAATGCTCAAACCAGGATAAATTACCAATTGCACATCATCCCTACACAAGGCAGCACGATGGATTAGCAGTAACGTGTTGCCTGTGAGAAACACTGTTTTGTACTGACCACAAAGATCCCCTGACGTTAAAGAGAAGAAAAGGCAAACTTCAAATCTTGCAGTCAACCAGCATCTAGTTCTGCTGATCCCTACTATTGCTATTGGGGGAGTCTAAGACCAGAGGGCACAAGCTCAGAATGGAGGGACGTCCATTTAGAATGGAGATGAGGAGGAATTTCTGTAGCCACAGAATTGTGAGTCTGTGGAACTTGTTGCCACAGACAGCTGTAGAGGCCAAGTCATTGTGTATATTTAAGGCAGAGGTCGATAGGTAGATTCTGGATCAGTCAGGGCATGAGGGGATAAGGAGTGAAGCCAGCAGATTGGTGCTGAGAAGGAAAATGGATCAGCCATGATGAAATGTTGCAGCAGACTCAATACCTGATTCTGCTCCTATGTCTTATGTTCTTATGATCTATTCCTCTCAGTAAAGGTGTGGAACATGGACCAGTAAAACATCTAACATCAGAGGTGCAGAGGGACTTGGGAGTCCTTGTGCAAGACCTCCAGGAGGTTAATTCACAGGATGAGCCTGTGGTGAAAAAGGCAAATGCAATGTTGGAATGTACTTCAAGGGGAATAAAATATAAAAAACCAAGGAGATAATGCTGAAACTTTATAAGGCACTAGTCAGGCCACAAGGAATATTGTTAGAAGTTTTGGGCCCATTATCTCAAAAAGGATGCATCGTCATTGGAGAGAGTCCAGAGAAGGTTCACGAGGATGATTCCGGGAATGAAGGGTTAACACATGAGAAGTGTTTGGCAGCTTTGGGTCTGTACTCACTGGAATTTAGAAGAATGCATGGGGATCTCATTGAATTCTACTGAGCGTTGAAAGGACTATATGACGTAGATGTGGAGAGGATGTTTTCTGTGCTGGGGGTATCCAGAACTAAAGGGCACAGCCTCAAAATTGAGGGGCTACCTTTTAGAACAGAAGTAAGGAGGATTTTTTTTTTTTAGCCAAAGAGTGGTGAATCTGTGGAACGTGCAGCCATAGACAGCAGTGGAGGCCAAGCCTGTGGGTATGTTTAAAGTGGAAGTTGATAGATTCCTGATTGGTCAGAGCACCAAGGGATATGGTGGGAAGGCAGGTGTATGGGGTTGTATGGGATCTGGGATTAGCCATGATGAAATAGTGGAGCAGACTCAATGGGCTGAATGGCCTAATTCTGCTCCTATGTCTTACTGTCTTATTTATTTCCTCCCCCTCTCCTTTTCTTCTGTTTCCCACTCTGGCCTCTCACCTCTTGTCACCTGACTATCACCTGCCTCTGGGTCTCCTCCTCCTTCCCTTTCTCCTTTGGATCACTCCCTTCTTCCATCAGATTCCTTCTTCGCCAGCCCTTTATCTTTCTAACCCACCTGGCTTCACCTATCACTTTCCAGCCAGCCTCCTTTCCCTCCCCCCACCTTTTTATTCTGGCATCTTCCCCCTCCCTTTCCAGTCCTGAAGATGGGCCACAACCCAACACACCGACTCTCTATTCACCTCCGTAAACGCTTCCTGACCTGCTGAGTTCCTCCAGCACTTCGTGTGCACGGACATTGAATGGAGAAGCCCATCTGACTAAAATTCCAGAAAAGCTATCAGTTATTGAACGGCAACAAAAATAAGTAAAACCCAAAATAAAAAATGAAGGCACAGCAGTAAGCTGGCTTTATCAGCACAAGCAGATCAACTGAGGGAGATCAGGTGAATTCAAAAAGGACAGCAAAGCAACACACATCAAAATTGCTGGTGAACGCAGCAGGCCAGGCAGCATCTGTAGGAACAGGTACAGTCGACGTTTCAGGCCGAGACCCTTCAAAGCAAAGGACTGTTTTATTAGATCAAGGGCTTAATAAAGCAACAGGAGAATCAAGATTAACAACACTGCAATGCTGTGAAAGTGCAGGGGTTTTGTTTAAATATTTCAAACATTCTGTGCCCAAATAAGAAAACTTCTGTTTATTTATCAGTTACTTATTTGTTGGGATACAGCATGGAACAGGCCCTTCTTTGAGCTGTGCCATGTAGCAATCCCCTGATTTAACCCTACCCTAATCACAGGACGATCACAGCACGCTGTCGGAGGAGTGCTGCCAGGATAATCAGGGACACGACCCACCCAGCCAACACACCTTTCATTCCTCTTCCCTCTGGGAGAAGGTTCAGGAGCTTGAAGACTCGTATGGCCAGATTTGGGAACAGCTTCTTTCCAACTGTGATAAGACTGCTGAACGGATCCTGACCCGGATCTGGGCCGTATCCTCCAAATATCTGGACCTGCCTCTCGGTTTTTTTTTGCACTACCTTGCTTTCCATTTTCTATTTATGATTTACAATTTAAATTTTTAATATTTACTATCGATTTGTACTCCAGGGAGCGGGAAGCGCAGAATCAAATATCGCTGTGATGATTGTACATTCTAGTATCAATTGTTTGGTGACAATAAAGCATAAAGTATTTCCAATGAACAAGTAACCTACCGATCGGTACGTCTTTGGACTGTGGGAGGAAACCAGAGCACCCGGAGGAAACCCACGCGGTCACGGGGAGAACGTACAAACTCCTTACAGGCAGCGGTGGGAATTAAAACCGGGTCGCTGATATTGTAAAGCGTTGTGCTAGCCACTATGCTTTACAAAATACTTCATCTAGATTTCCATGTAGTTAGCTGTTATATGCCAGTATTTGCAGGAGACACAAGTATGCACCAGTAACCAACACCTAATCAATAGTCACTGTGCAGATAGGAAGACCCAAGCCTACAAGAAACAGTTTTAGAAAAACTGAGCAATTTCAAGTCAAAAATTCAGTTGTGACTAATTCAATGTCACCCTATATTGCTTATAACAACCAAACCAATTATTAATATGCAGCTGTTTAATGCCTCACAAGCTCCCCAGTCTATAATACTGACCATTTCTTTTCTTTAGAGTTTAACATGTTTATTTATGATTGGAATATTCCAAAAATATTTCAGTTGGCAATCCTGACCATTTCATTCTGTAGCTCTCTGTTCAGATATTACTCAAAATAAATACTTTTTCTTCTCTGTGACATCCATTAATTGATCCTTTGAAAAAGGCAATCTTTACCTTAATCCATCTTAATCAATTTAAGTGTTACTTAAGTGAACAGTTTTACATTTAACCTTTAGATAACCACATTCTGTCCAGTATATTTCAACCCCCAAAACCTGCTACACCCACTAATAAAGGCATATTGTATCTTTATTGCAGGTTGACTGGCTGCTATTAATCATCCATTGTAAGGTAAGGTGCTTCCTACTAATTATTCCTTAAATTGTACCTGTCTTAGGAAAGATATTGTAATATTGACATTGTAATTTTGATACATTGTCCTCAGTAATATCCTTAGTCCACTTTTACAGAACTGTGCAGAAGTCTTAGATGCATACGTTTAGGCAGGGTGCTAAAACTCTTGCAGAGTACTGTATTTGTCAATGTGAAGCGGAGAGCGAGTTTGTAACTCTGACGGGACCAAAGGATGGTGGGAATGGTGAGGGTGGAGTGCCGTGGGAGGGGTGTGGGACAGGTGGCGGAGAAAGAGTACCGGGGTGGAGGGTGGTGTGATGTGGGTGCAGACACACCCAGCCCTGAGACACCAGGCGAGGTCATTTGATTCCAAACAAGCGGTTTATTGATCATTACAGAATGTCTCTCAGGTGCTTACCACTCGATCCCCTCTCCCCTTTCCCTTTACCCAACCACGATTCCCCTCTCCCTGCCCCCTTCCCACTCTCAGTCCACATGCACCAGTAACCAACACCTAATCTAATAGTCACTGTTCAGATAGGAAGACCTGGTTCTGTCAGTGTTAGTCTTTGGTCTGTCTTGTTTTCTGTGATATCACTCCGGAGAAATATTGTATCATTTCTTAATGCATGTATGCATTTCTAAATGATAATAAAAGAGGACTGAGTGTTCTCATAACCTATACCTAGAAGAAACATGCTAGAAAATATCAGAATCAGGTTTATCATCACTCACGTGTCAGGATTGTGTTTTTGCGTCAGCAGTACAGTGCAATACATAAAACCACGACAGTATTATACAAAAATCTTAGGCACTCTTGCTACAGTATATACAGTTTATGTGCCAAAAACTTTTGCACAGTACAGTATATCTTAAGTAAATTAAAGTAATTGTCACAATTAGCAGCTAAATATAATGGATAATGTGTGATTTCATGATTACATTGTTTCTCTGTGGTTGAGAATATCATTGTTGCTCTCTCTGCTCTGTTAGACCACTGAAGTCTATAAATGATTGCTTTCAGCTCAGGAATTAGTGGTTTGAGGAACATTTAGCTTAAACCCACTACAAGACACTTCAGCTAATACCACTGACAAAAGCACACTTTATCTTAAATGCCACCGTCTAATTGACAATTAGTGATCGCACCTTCTCCTTGGACTGATTGTCTGTGGTTTCCAAGAAAGAAAATAGCCAATGAGGTTGCTTCACGTGCAAATCAATTCTCATTGTCATTTTATTTATTAAATTTTAAGTGTTTTCCTTTATTATGAAGTTAAGTTGGTTGTTTAAGTTAAAACTTACTAACACACATAAAATGCTGGAGGAACTCAGCAGTCAGGCAGCATGTATGGAAATGAAGGGATAGTCAATGTTTCGGGCCCCGACCCTTCTTCAGAACTTCAAACTCATTATTCTTATTGATGTGACAAGAACATTCAAAAATACTAGTTTCCATTATGTTCATTGCAATTAAGTACAGTATTGTAGAAACATTACATGTTCTATTGTTTCTATTACTGGTTTCTATTGTTTGCATGATTTATGCTTTTTTTCTCTTTATCTGCATATCGAGTGTTGGTCTTGATTTTTTTCTTTGACTAAGCTCTTTCGGGTTTCTTGTTTCATGGCTGCCTGTAAGTAGACAAATCTCAAGGTTGTAAAATTTACGCATACTTTGATTATAAATGTACTCTGACTCTTGAATCTTTGAGGATACTCAAAGCTGCTGCGCAGGTTGACTCTGTGGTTAGGAAGGCATATGGTGCATTGGCCTTCATCAACCATGGGATTGGGTTTAAGAGCCGAGAGGTAATGTTACAGGTTTATAGGACCCTGGTGAGACCCCACTTGGAGTACTGTGCTCAGTTCTGGTCGCCTCACTACAGGAAGGATGTGAAAACTATAGAAAGGGTGCAGAGGAGATTTACAAGGATGTTACCTGGATTGGGGAGCATGCCTCATGAGAATAGGTTGAGTGAACTCGGCCTTTTCTCCTTGGAGCGACGGAGGATGAGGGATGACCTGATAGAGGTGTACAAGATAATGAGAGGCATTGATCATGTGGATAGGTAGAGGCCTTTTCCCAGGGCTGAAATGGCTAACATGGGAGGGCATAGTTTTAAGGTGCTTGGAAGTAGGTATAGAGGAGATGTCAGGGGTAAGTTTGTTTTTTTTTAATGCAGAGAGTGGTGAGTGCGTGGAATGGGCTGCCGGCGGCGACGGTGGAGGCGGAAATGATACGGTCCTTTAAGAGACTCCTGGATGGGTACATGGAGCTTCGAAAAATAGAGGGCTATGGGTAAGCCTAAGTAGTTCTAAGGTAAGGACATGTTTGGCACAGTTTTGTGGGCTGAAGGGCCTGTATTGTGCTGTAGGTTTTCTATGTTTCTATGAATCTTAGACATGTGAACAAACATAGTATAAGTTGCAAGTTGATTACACAGTAAACCTGTTGAAAAGGCGGATCAAAATAAAGGAACACAAACAAACTGCAGGAGGTGTTCCTCCAGCAACTTGTAAGCGTTGCCTGGATTTCCAGCATCTGCAGATTTTCTCTTGTTTGTGATCAAAATAAGGAATTGGTTTACTTAAAATTCTAGCTTGCTTTCAGGGAATGGGTTCCTTTTATATACTTCAAATAATTTCACTTCATAGTGCAACAAAATACTTTTTAAAAATTTTAAATGTTATTGTTTACATAAGGAAACAGAGTCACTGTTCTTGGCAATTTTTCAAACACCTGTAAAAGGTATAAGCGAAGGAGTCATTTTCAGAAATCAAGTTTAAAGCTAAGCAAACCAATCATTTTGGCTTGGTGTGAATATCGTAAGTGTTCCAAATATTTTTATTAATCAAAATTTTTATTACTTCTGTGACACATCTAGGCAGAGACCCTTCTTCAGGACAGCAGTCAACTGAATGTGAGTATCTGGGATCCTCAGTGGGTCCAAACTGAGAGCGGGTCCCAAAGAAGGGTCTCGGCCCAAAACGTCGACTGTCATTTCCACAGACGTTGCCTGAGCTGCTGAATTCCTCCAGCGTTTTGTGTGTGTTACACAGCTGGAGGCTGTGGAAAGAGTTGAAAATCAACATTACTCCACTCTAAGTGCATTTCACCAGATTATTTTATTTATAATCTTTAAAGCTTGCAAACTTTAATAAACACTAAATTCAAAGTTATTGAGCATACAGACCTGTAGTCAAATAATTAACACGTGCACTGAACTTCTTAAGCCATATTTGCACAACTTTAACATCCGAGTTCAAGTTTAATCATCGGAAATGTCAGATACTGAGCAGGAACACTGGATGATAACTAGTGCCATCGCATAGGTGGGATGGGCCCTCTGCCCAGAACACTTTTCACTGGGCAACAGCAGAGAGGCCCACGATCGCAGTCAAAAAATTCTCTACAGCTGTTTTAGAATCGACTGAGCTGTGAGTTGCCAGAGGAGTTTGAGATTGGGGGCAGCACGGTGCCATAATATAAAATGGTGGAAGCATCCTTGACTTTGAGTCACGTCATTATTCTTGGAGGTCAAAGGTTAACTGTGTTCCATATTAGATGAGCCTGCTTTCAATCATGGTTTTATACTCTAATAATGCTCATCTCCTCTCAGATATGCACTGTGGATAATGGCAAATGTGAGACAGATTCGTACGTCGACTGTTATTCATTTCCATAGATGCTGCCTGACCTGCTGAGATCCTCCACCATTTTGCATTTGTTGCTTCAGACCTGATTGGTCCTCTGTTGACTGAAATTAGACCTTCCAAGACAGGAGGATGGCTGTCATATGACAATCACATGAAAACAGAATTAAAGAGTGCTTAGCTCCCAAAAATGAAAAGAATTAAATGGTGTCCATTGTCATGTTTTAATTACAGCAGGGGTTCCCAACATTCTTAATGCAATAGACCCCTACCATTAATCATTTTAAAATACTAGAGTTAATTGTGAAATAATTCATAAAACTGTAAGATACAGGAGCAGAATTAAGCCATTTGGTCCACAATGTCTTGGCTGATTGATTTCCCCTCTCAAACCCATTTGCCTGTCTTCCTCCGTGACCTTTGACACCCTTGCTAATTAAGTACCTATCAAGTTCAGCTTTAAATATGCCCAATGGCTTGGCATACACAACTGTCTGTGGCAATGAATTCTACAGATTCACACCCTCAGGCTAAAGAAAATCCCCCCCCCCATCTCTAATTCCAAAAGATGATTCTTCTATTCTGAGGCTGTGCCCTCTTGTCCTAGACTCTCCCACCATTGGAAACATTTCTCTGCACGTTCACTTTACCTAGGCCTTTCAATATTTAGTAGGTTTTAATAAGTTCGACAAGGTCAGCATGAATGAGATAGACCGAAGGGCCTGTTTACCTGCTGTGTAATTCTAAAACTCTATGTTCTCGGAGCTGCCTGTAAGAAAATGAATCTAATGGTTGCATATCATAGACATATTCCGATAATAAATGTACTTTGAACTTTGAACTCTATTAATACAACAATGCAGCAGCATAATTAAGGAATTAAATCTTAAACCCATAACTACCTCCAGTCTAAGAAATAAAGTAGAACACACTTCAAGAATATTTGATCCAATTTTAACATTTCTGATAGGAGTCCTGAACTGGTGCTGGCATTGAACATAAGTTTTAGCACACCCTAAGTAAGTCCAGTCCAATTATTCGACATATAGTTGACAGATTATACATCTAAGTCATAGTGGCATGGTAGCATTAGTATAACGCTTTACCGTACCAGTGATGCAGGTTCAATTCCCGCCTCTGCCTGTAATAAGGAGTTTGTACATTCACCCCCTGACTGCTTGAGTTTCCTCCATGTGCTCCAGTCTTCTCCCACAGTCCAAAGATGTACAGGTTGATAGGCTAATTGGTCATTGCAAATTGTACCCTGGGTTAAATAGGGAGAGTGATCTAGACAGATAACAGATCTCCTCTGTAGTGCCAATATAATTCAAACCCACACTACAGACACAAAATATAGCAAGGTCAGAGGCTGTGCAATACATACCTCCTTGACATAGTCATTCTATACAACTCCAGTCCATTAAAGGTATTTCAAATAATGTCAATATAGCGGGAAAAAAAGATGACACCAGTAAAACCTGAAGAATAAATCCTATTTGGAATTGGAATTAGTTTCTTATTCTCACGTGTATTGAGATACAGTGTAAAGCCTATCTTGTATACTGTTCCTTCAGATCAAATCTAAACACAGTGCATTGAGGTAAAACAATAACAATGCAGAATAAAGTGTAACAGCTACGGAGAAAGTGCAGTGGAGGAGTAAGATCATACCAAGGTAGATGATGAGGTCAAGAGTTCTTATCATATTAGGAAACAATTTAATAGTCTTATAACAGGGGGATAGAAGCTGTCCTTGAGCCTAGTGGTACATATTTTCAGGCTTTTGTATCTTCTACCCAGTGGAAGAGGGAAGAAGAGAGTAAGTCTGGGAGGTGGGGTCCTTATATGTTAGCTGCTTTACTGAATCAGTGAGAGGTATAGGCAGATGTTACCTTTCCACGTGGTGAGCTGTGTCCACAACTCTGCCGGTTCTTGCAGTCACACGAACAGCAGCTGGCAAGCCAAGCTGTTATTTATCTAGATACGATGTTTTCTATGGGGCATCAATAAAAATTGGTAAGGGTCAACAGGGACATGTCAAATTTCTTCAGCCTTCTGTTGGTAGGCTTTCTTGGTCATGGTGTCTCCATGGTAACAGTATTCACACAAAATATTTTCTTATGACAGAATTTTACTAATTCCCACTAAGGTAAAAGAAACATTAAGTACAGTATTATTTACTCAAGCTCCATAAACGAATTAGTAGGAAAGAATTCCTGGTATGGAAGCCCATTGCTCTTGAATGGAAAATCCTACAAAAAGTGGTGGATGTGGCCCAGTCCAACACAGGCGAAGCCCTCCCCACCATTGAGCAGATCTACACGGAGCGCTGTTGTAAGAAAGCAGCATCCATCGTCGGGGACCCGACCACCCAGGCCATGCTCTCTTCTCGCTGCTGCCATCAGGAAGAGGGTAGAGGAGCCTCAGGACTCTCACCGGCAGGTTCAGGAACAGTTATTACCCCTCAACCATCAGGCTCTTGAACCAGTGGGGATAACCTCACTTGCCCCATCACTGAACTGTTCCCACAATCTATGGGTTCACTTTCAAGTACTCTTCATCTCATGTTCTCGATATTTATTGTTTATTTATTCATTATTATTATATGTCTATTTTTATTGTGTATTGGCACACTTTGTTATCTTTTGCACAGTGGTTGTTTGTCCGTCTTACCGGGTGTGGTCTTTCATTGGTTCGTGGACTTACTGGGTATGCCCACTCAGGGTTGTATACGGTGACACATACATACTTCGATAATAAATTGACTTTGACCTTTGAATCCCTTCGAGCACGGATTGATTATATCTCTAGTAAGTAGCTGCCAGGTAGTTATTAATGTTTTTATTGTGACTGTCAGCTATGATGTTTAGGATCTTTACGTTTCACCTCAGCAGGGGTGTGGATGAGACAATCACACTGTCAGTCAGGGAGGACCTGACAGAGGATAGAGAGAAACACATAGAAGGGAGAAAAGGCTGGTCCTCTCAAAGTTCAATCTGAGCAGAGTCTCAAAGGTGCCCTGGTCGTTGGAGTGAATCCAGAGCTAGCATCACGTAAGTACAGGCCTTCAGTCATTCTGACTCAGAGAAAGTCCTCAGAGAATAACTGAATAAAGTATTTTGATTCTGAAGCCAAGCACGGGAAAATGCACAAATGAAGCATGACAAATTTACAATCTATTTGCTGAAATCAGATTGACTATGGTTTTGCTGTACATTTTTGTTCTGAATATGCATCATTTGAGAATGAAATAAAATCACTTTACATACACTGCTAAGAAAACCACTTGCAGTAGCTGAGAACAAGAAGGGGCATGGAAGTAACTTTCAAAATAAAGATACCTTTCTGTTGAAACTGTGACAAAGAGCAAGGGTATTTGTTCTTTTGCCAAATCATCAAGCAGTCCTGCAATCATATTGAAGCAAAGAGATGTGGAATGGCTCCGTTTCACTTGTTCAAGCATGTCTTTGTCTGCATTTCCCTCAGTGATGCATTGATCTGAATGAGCCTGGTTGCTGATTAAGTAGTTGCACTTATTGATTTTGAAATTCAGCTTCAGCTTCTTGTTTTATATTCAAGATACTTCACAGCATTAGAGAACTCATTCATCAGTGCAGCATTGGCACTGGTGAAAACACCACCTCGCTCTATTCCACGTTCTACTCTTAAGGATCTTAAAAGCATTCTCGAGACTATCATGCAGGGTGAGAACAGGTCCAACGGGACTCATTCTTTCCTTGATAGGAATGGCTACAGCTCGAGGAAAAATATTAATCTATCTGTATTTCAGCAGCTCTATTGCTTTATTAATACTAACAAGACTAAAAGATTGTTTAGTAGACTAGTCTCTCTGCAAATCTGGGCCAAGTGCAAACTATTAATATCACCATTGCCCTCTGCAACTCAGTCCCACAATAAAAGCCTGGCACAGTTCAAATTTTCCTTTCCACAGATGAAAAGAAAGCCAGGAGATCAAGGCATGAAACCTAAAGCACGGCCCAAGGGCTCCCTTCCAGCAAATGCCCAGCACTGATAATGTCAAGGTCTACATATAGACCGGGGGTGAATCTGTGAAACTCGTTGCCACAGGCGGCTGTGGGGACCAAATCATTGAGTATATTAAAGGCAGAGGTTGATAGATTCTGGATTAGTCTGGGCTTGCAGAGAGATTTAGGCCAGTTAGAAGAGTGGGCTGAGAGATGGCAGATGGAGTTTAATGCTGATAAATGTGAGGTGCTACATTTTGGAAGGACTAATCAAAATAGGATATACATGGTAAATGGTAGGGCATTGAAGAATGCAGTAGAACAGAGGGATCTAGGAATAATGGTGCGTAGTTCACTGAAGGTGGAATCTCATGTGGATAGGGTGGTGAAGAAAGCTTTTGGTATGCTGGCCTTTACTAATCAAAGCATTGAGTATAGGAGTTGGGATGTAAGGTTGAAATTGTACAAGGCATTGGTGAGGCCAAATTTGGAGTATTGTGTACAGTTTTGGTCACCAAATTATAGGAAAGATGTCAACAAAATAGAGAGAGTAAAGAGAAGATTTACTAGAATGTTACCTGGGTTTCATCACCCAAGTTACAGAGAAATGTTGAACAAGTTGGGTGTTTATTCTTTGGAATGTAGAAGGTTGAGGGGGGACTTGATAGAGGTATTTAAAATTATGAGGGGGATATATAGAGTTGACGTGGATAGGCTTTTTCCATTGAGAGTGGGGGAGATTCAAACAAGAGGACATGAGTTGAGAGTTAAAGGGCAAAAGTTTAGGGGTAACATGAGGGGGAACTTCTTTACTCAGAGAGTGGTAGCTGTGTGGAACGAGCTTCCAGCAGAAGTGGTTGAGGCAGGATTGATGTTGTCGTTTAAAGTTAAATTGAACAGCTATATGGACAGGAAAGGAATGGAGGGTTTTGGGCCGAGTGCAGGTCGGTGGGACTAAGTGAGAGTAAGAGTTCGGCATGGACTAGAAGGGCCAAGATGGTCTGTTTCCGTGCTGTAATTGTTATATAGTTATATGGTTATATGAAAGGATACAGGGAGAAGATTGGGACCGAGAAGAAAATGGATCAGCCATGATGAAATGGTGGAGCAGACTCAATGGGCCAAATGGCCTAATTCTGCTCCTATATCTTATGGTCTTATGGGTTCCCAATCTTTTTTATGCCTTGGATCTCTACCATTAACCAAGGGGTCCGTGGTATAGAGTTTTCGAAAGAAAAGTTTTAAAAAACCCTCAGGTGCTGGAACTCTGAAATAGGAACAGAAAATAAATGAAAAACTCAACATATCAGACAGCAGTTGTAGAACGACAATCAGTTGCCATTCCACTTCGGGAATGCTCTTGAGCAGGTGTTCCCAACCTGGGGTCCATGAGCCTCTCGGTTATAAATTTTCATTACTGTTTCGATTTCACAAAGGAGATTTTTATTTACTTAACATGTCGTAGAGCACTACAGCAGAGAAACAGACCCTTGGGCCATCTAGTCCTTGCTGAACTCTTATTCTGCCTACACCCATTCATCACACAAATTGATATATATTATAATTTGAATATATTAATTATTTTAAGTACTGGTGATCATACTTGAAGATATGTTTTTGTGAAGTGATACTTTAGTTTAAAAGTAGTTCTCCTTTCATTTTGATTAAGATGGTGTTTGCAATCTGGCTGGTGATAATTGGTCTTTGTATCCCCAAGAATAGGTATAGTTACAGGTATGATAATGAAATGGGATCCAGCTGTAGCTAGTTAAGGGCAACCATTTAGGAGGTTAATTGGTCATTGTAAATTGTCCTGTGGTTAGGCTAGTGTTAAAATAGGTGGGCCGCTGGGTGGTGTGGTTCATTGGGCCAGAAGGGCCTGTTCTGTACTGTATCTCTAAGCAAAATAAATAACATTAAATAAATAAATAATATCTGCATCTGGACCATAGCCCTCTGTACACCTCCCATCTATGTATTTATCCAAACTAACTTAAATATTGCAACTGAATCTACAGCCACTGCTTCCACTCGCAGCTCATTCCACACTCTCACAGACCTTTAAGTGTAAGGTTGTTCCCCTGTCAGGTTCCCCTCCCCTTTCACCTTTAACCCATGACCTCTAGTTCCAGTCTCACACCATCTCAGTGGAAAAAGCCTGCTTGCATTTACCCTATCCATACCTCTCATAATTTTGTCTTGTGTTTTGTCAGATATACCGTTTCCAGTAATGCAAAGCAGATTATAGGTAATACTTGTCTACTGTATACTTAAGATGTGCACTTCTGTTAAAATATTCAGAGTTATACTTATGCCTGTCTTGTTTATTAATGTCGGTGCTTCATTTTTTTTTCTCAATTCCATAATTTACTAATGGCCGAACATTAAACATGCTGCTAACAGACTCGCCAGCTATTTTCATGAATTAAATGTTGCAACGAGCAGGTCACTCGGGTCAGCAATGGCACCAGAGATTAGTAGTTAGATCAGGAGACGGAAAAGCAAGTCTCCAAATATTTCATCTGCACTGTGCATTAATATTACACAGTGATATGAATCTTTAAATTGTTTCTTTAGGTACAACAGAACTCTAAAAATGTTGCGATGGATAATTCAAAAGAACTGAGAGACCAGTCCTTTGTGTTATGACTGTAAAACCTTTCCACTTGTAGCTTCATCCATGAGCTATAACATTTGTCTAAAATATGCAAGTCATTGAATTACAAAGACAAATTTGTACTAAGCTTCAGGTGCCTCACTGATTGTATTCTCATCTCTAGGTTAGTGGACCCGCAAATGAGGACCCACAAATTCATTGCAAAATAAGGCACTTGTATTACCCGCATCTCTTGACCACACTGACTGCATTCTGCCTTGCTCCCAACATCCTGACTCCATATCTAGTCTTAGATATATCACAGAGACATACAATATGGAAGAACCCCATCAGCCCACAGAATCTATATCTAGAGCCATAGGATATGGCCTCGGAATAGAAGGACGCCCTTTTAGGAAACTTTGTCACATGGCGTGAGCAGAATTATCTGCAGCGTAATGTGAAAAAGACTAAGGAGCTGGTGGTAGACCTGAGGAGAGCTAAGGCACCGGTGACCCCTGCTTCCATCTAGGGGGTCAGTGTGGACGTGGTGGAGGATTACAAATATCTGGGGATACAAATTGACAATAAACTGGGCTGGTCTAAGAACACTGAGGCTGTCTACAAGAAGGGTTAGAGCTGTCTCTATTTCCTGAGGAGACTGAGGTCCTTTAACATCTGCTGGACGATGCTGACGATGTTCTACGAGTCTGTGGTGGCCAGTGCGATCATGTTTGCTGTTGTGTGCTGGGGCAGCAGGCTGAGGGTAGCAGACACCAACAGAATCAACAAACTCATTCGTAAGGCCAGTGATGTTGTGGGGATGGAACTGGACTCTCTGATGGTGGTGTCTGAAAAGAGGATGCTGTCCAAATTGCATGCCATTGTGGACAATGTCTCCCATCCACTACATAATGTACTGGTTGGGCACAGGAGTACATTCAGCCAGAGACTCGTTCCACCGAGATGCAACACAGAGCGTCATAGGAAGTCATTCCTGCCTGTGGCCATCAAACGTTACAACTCCTCCCTTGGAGGGTCAGACACCCTGAGCCAATAGGCTGGTCCTGGACTTATTTCCTGGCATAATTTACACATTACTATTTAATTATTTATGGTTTTATCACTATTTAATTATTTAAGGTGAAACTGTAATGAAAACCAATTTCCCTCGGGATCAATAAAGTATGACTATGACTATGACTTAGAACAGAGATAAGGAGGTATTTCTTTGGCTAAAGGGTGGTGAATCTGTGGAACTTCTTGGCACAGATGGCTGTGGAGGCCAGGTCATTGGGTACATTTAAAACGTAGATTGTTAGGTTCTTGATTAGTAAGGCTGCCAAAGGTTACGAGAAGAAGACAGGAGAATGGGGTTGAGAGGGGAAATAAACCAGTGAACAGTTCATTTTAAAATCAGAGAATGTATACAGCATACAACCTAAAATTCTTACTCTTCACAGACATCTGTGAATATCAGAGAATGTATATAGTATACAACCTGAAATTCTCACTCTTCACAGAAATCCACAAATATCAGAGAATGTACACAGTATACAACCTGAATTTCTTACTCTTCACAGACATCCACGAATATCAGAGAATGCATACAGTTTACAACCTGAAATTCCTATTCTTCACAGACATCTGTGAATATCAGAGAATGTATACAGTATACAACCTAAAATTCTTACTCTTCACAGACATCCGCAAAACAAGAAACCCCATAGAATGAAAAGTAGAAGCACCAAAGCCCTCAAGCCACTTCTCCCCACTCCCTTCATAGAAGCAGCAGCAGAAACATCGAACATACCCCTCCCCACTTGCACCATGATCGAATGCTGAGTCTGTACTATTAGTGCAATCACTCATTGGCGCTATCCCACACAAATTACATACTTTCCCACCAGCTACTCCCCACCTGAGGACAGGCAAGCCTTCATAACACACAGGGGCATATTTTTTCACGCTATGTGTTAAGCATCTACAAGCAACCATGCCACACTTGTGCCCCACATAGAATTCTTCCAGTAGAATAACAAAAACTTATGTTCAAAATTAATATTAAACTCTTTTTTACTGAGTAGCCAAATGTCTTGATCTATTCACGTTGATGCTCACTCTCAACAGCTGAAATACAGAGTGTGTCTGTCCAATCCCCTAGAATGGATTGTGAGGGCCGTACGATCGTGCTCTCAGAAAGCAGACCGTGTGTCACCTTCTAATCTCTTGTGTAGTCTGGCAGTCCAGCAGACATTCGGAATTTTAAGGATTATGATTGAAAACTATAGCTGATGCACAAATAAATCCAAACAGTTATCGCCAGTGATACAAAATAGAATCAGAATCAGGTTTAATATCACTAGCATATGCTGCGAGATTCGTTGACTATAGCAGCAGCACAATGCAATATATGTAGTAGTTAAATTAAATAAGTAGGACAAAAATCGAAATAAAAAAGTAGTGCGGTAGTGTCCATGGGTTCAATGTCCATTCAGAAATCAGATGAGAGAAGGAAAGAATCTGTTCCTGAATCACTGAGTGAGTGTGTTCACGTTTCTGTACCTCCTTCCTGATGGCTGCAATGAGAACAAGGTATGACCTGGGTGATGAGGGACCTTCATGACGGATGCTGCTATTTTGAGGCATCGCTCCTTGAAGATGCCCTGGATACTACAGAGGCTAGAGCCCATGATGGAGCTGGCTAAGTTAACAACTCTCTGCAGTTTATTTCAACCTTGTGCAGTCGCCCCCACCCTCCCCTCCCCATACCAGACAATGGTGCAGCCTGTTACAGTGCTCTCCACAGTACATCTGTGGAAATATGAATGTACTAGATATAAATTCCATGTTGTCATATGCGCACGCATACACACACACACACACACACACACACACACACACACACACGAATATCACAGGCAACTATCGAATCAATGGTTTACATATTTGCATTATTAATTTTCACCACATGTGAGTACAGCACAAAAGAAGGATTAATTCCTCCCTCAGTGCATCAGTCCTGGAACTGAAGGAAACAGATGCATCTGTCGCTCAGCCCTTTGACAAAGTGATACCAGGATATTCAGAAGTATCCTTTTGGGCTTTGCAGAATGCCGCCAAGGTAACGTGCTGGAAAGATAATGAAGTACTTGGTTTATTTTTGCTTTCAATCAGGGTATCGAATGCCTATGGTCTTTTCAGAAACACAGCTGAACCCAACATTATAACCTCAGCCTAGAATCAGTCTGAAGACTTGTGGAATTAGTGCCAGTTTTGCATAATTTGAAGCCACAGAAGACATTTTGCCTGCAGATTCCTGTCTACTGGGATCTTTCCATAACAGAGGGAGGAAAAATTAATCCTATCATTCATATTGCCCTTCTTTAACATTGTTAGCGATGTTTTGAAATCTGAAGAATGGCTAGATTTAGTCTAACATAATGAGTAATATGGAACTGAGAATGAAAATACACCCTGTAATTTAATCAAATGTGATATTATAAAAAAAAAATGAGTGCACAGTTTGGAGAAATTTTGTGGACTTAACAACTAATTTATGTTATTATACTCCATTTTTCATTTCTCATTCTGACCACAAATCCTGGTTAGATGTTGGCCAAGGAATTGAAATCAATTTACAAGTCTCTTGTGCATTTTAGCTGGCAAACAAAAATGTATAATTTTAAAATTTAGATGAAATTTTATGACCTAAATATCCCTCAGCATCCAGACAGATGTGTTAAGGGCAGCACTACTATAAGGACTCCCTCCCCGACATCAGCGGACTTTTACTAAGCACGAGGTAAAATATATCACATGTGATAAGAGAGACACAGCACAATTGGCACGGAGAGAAATCTCTTCTCCGTAGGCGCTGATGTTGATTGAAGGGAAGAGAGGCCAGGAGCATCAATCCTCAAGTCAGAAGCACTAGTTATCAGTGACATTGATGAACAGCTTCATCATTGAAAAGGCACATCAAGCACTGGGGAAAAGGTCAGGGGGTGTCAGGTACATGATTACGTCTGGGGGAGGAGGTGACGACAGCCACACAACTGAGCCGTGGTCAGAGGAAGAGAGGTGTGGTGCAAGGTTAGTCAGACATGCAAATGGAAGTTCATGGAGCACTGGAGTAAAAGAGGTTCTGGGAGCACTGAAGCTCCTTCTGCAACAGTCGTGCACAGTCTGTTGCGCAATTCCCCAATCTCCAGGTCCGCCATTCTCACAGTTCTCCAGATCCGGCCTTCCTTCACCTCCCTGATCCCAGGCTCTGATCTCCAGTCAAAATCTCCAAACCCAAGTGTTTCCCTCAACCTTGTCCTCTCTCAGCTCCCAAATGCCTCAACCCTTCACGTTATGCCTTGATGCATTGTGCGATCAGTAGCGCCAGACATCTTGGCTTCAGGCATTGCTGATACTGCTGCAGAGTTCAGATACTGGGTAAGGATCATTGCATGCTCTTTTAAGAGGCTACTGTCTCTAAATTTATTATGCAGAGATAGTGGTCTCTTAAAAAAAGATGTAAAGGTCCTTGACAAGGACAACGGTGGCCAATTAACACAGTGTCCCCTTAAACCCTCACTAATTTTTATAGGTGCACTGTAGAAAGCATTCTTCTAGGGTGCATCACAACCTGGTATGGAAGCCGTCCTGTCCAAGACCGGAAGAAGCTGCAGAAGATCGTGAACACGGCGCAGCACATCACACAAACCAATCTTCCGTCCATAGACTCAGTTTACACCGCATGCTGTCGGAGCAGTGCTGCCAGGATAATCAAGGACACTACCCACCCAGCCAACACACTTTTCGTCCCTCTTCTGTCCAGGAGAAGGCTCAGGAGCTTGAAGACTCGTACGGCCAGATTTGGGAACAGCTTCTCTCCAACTGTGTTAAGACTGCTGAACGGATCCTGACTCGGATCTAGGCCATACCCTCCAAATATCCAGACCTGCCTCTCGGTTTTATTGCACTACCTTACTTTCTATTTTTCTATTTTCTATTTATGATTTATAATTTAAATTTTTAATATTTACTATCGATTTCTAATCCAGGGAGCAGGAAGCGCAGAATCAAATATCACTGTGATGATTTACGTTCTAGTATCAATTGTTTGGCAACAATAAAGTATAAAGTATAAAGTAAAACTTCTCAAGCCACTTCACAAGAGCAAGATCACATAGAATAAGAAGACATTGAGGGGTGACTCTATTATCAATTGTAGGAGGATGCAGAGTTAAAGAGGTTTGGGGAGGGACTTCTTGAGCTTTGGCTCAAGACAAATGAATGAGAAAGATAGGTAAGTGATGGACTGACTTCGTCATACGATAGATGAACTCATGGAGTGAACCCCAGCCAGCCTAGATTCTGCAGCATGCAAAAGGAGGGAGCATAGCAAGTTTACCCTGGCATTGTAAAACAAAGATTCCAAGGTTTATTTTCAAAGAAGGTATGTAGTATACAACCCTGAGACTCGTCTTCCCACAGACAGCCAGGAAACAACGAAACACCATGGAACCTGTCCAAAGAAACGATCAAACACCCAACACACAAAAAAAATGAGTGCATAACATACAGAATATTAAACATCAAACCACAGAATCCTTGAAACAGTCGAGCAACGTTCATTTTAGTTCAGTTCAGTTCAACTTAGCGCTGTGTCGCTTGTTGACCGCAGGCTGCAAAACCAGTCCACCCCGATCAAAACTGCGCAAAATTGCGATTTTAAAAAATGGAGTAACCAGAAACATGTCATCACATGAGCTGCAGAGTCCTCTAAAAGCAAATCCAGTCCACAAACCGCATGAATCAAGCCTTGCCCATGACCCAAGACTCCGGCAGCTGCACGCCAGAGGGAGAGGGCTAGCGGTCAAACGCAGGCTGACCGGTCAGATGCTGAGCTCCTACTTGCCTTCCGCTCTCATCCTTGTTGATTTCAATATGAATAAATACAGGTGCAATAATTTATAACAAAAATATAAAATTAAAAATAAATCATAAGTGTACAAAATAGTGGCCCTCTGAGAAGCTTAGAATTACAATCTCAGAATTTCACCTGGGAACGTCACCATCTGCCTCCTGCATCCGTTAGTCTCGTGAGACCATGGATTTGCGCCTTGGAAGGTTTCTAGGGCGCAGGCCTGGGCAAGGTTGTATGGAAGACCATGCTGCAAGTCTCCCCTCTCCACGCCACCGACATTGTCCAAGGGAAGGGCACTAGGGCCGATACAGCTTGGCACCGGTGTCATCGCAGAGCAATGTGTGGTTAAGTGCCTTGCTCAAGGACACACACGCAGCCTCAGACAAGGCTCGAACTAGCGACCTTCAGATCACTAGACGAACACCTTAACCACTTGTCCATGCGCCAACACTGCCTCCTGCAACATCACCAAGTAATAATCAAAGAGCTAAATAAATTGAAAGATTGCATTATTGTAAAAAGAATTACGAAATAACGTGGAGAACATAACCACCTTAGAAAACGAAAGTATGAACACATTTTGCTGTGATATTTAACTATATATATATTCAGTTTTTCCTTTTGTCCCATTTGAAAATAGAGCTATCTTGGTTAGCATTGACCAGTTGGGCTGAAGGACCTGTTTTGCAGAGTCTATGATTTTATGACTTTGTCCTTCGAAGTTTGGCCCTTCACCTGAGGTTGATGTGAACATAATCTTTGGATTGGAGGAGAGTGGCAGGAGAATGAAGAAGTATCAGAATTCCTGTTAGATGAGAGATAGAAAGAATCAAGATTTGAAAAAAGTGAAAAAAGACATACGTTCCATCTCCTTCAAGGCACAACAAACCTGGGAGGGGGAGCAGATTACCCTACTAGTATTACAGTCACACAAAATGCTGGAGGAACTCAGCAGGCCAGGCAGCATCTACGGAAAAATTCCTGCCAAAGGGGTTCAGCCCAAATCATCGACTGTACTTTTTTCCATCGATTCTGCCTGGCCTGCTGAGTTCCTCCAGCACTTTGTGTGTGTTTTGCCTGGGATTTCCAGCATCGGCTGATTTTTCTCTTGTTTGTAACAGTCTGACAGCCCTCCTGGGTTTAATCCTGAACTATTTCTGTGCTGCTTTCAGTTAGTGAGGGCAGAATGCCGTGCATCCTCTTTTAAAAGGCCACTACCTCTACCTTTATAAAGCAGGGATAGTGGCCTCAGAAAGAGGACGCCAGGGTCATTGACACAGACAATAGCAGCCAATTAACCTAGTAAAATATCTCAAGGCACTCCACAAGAGCAAGATGGGGTTTAATAAGAAGACATGGAGAGGTGACCCTATTCTCAACTGTAGGAGGATGGACTGTAAAAGAGGCTTAGGGAGAGACTTGTTGAGACAAGTAGGTAAGCAGTGGATTGGCTTTCTCAAGCTATGAACTCATAGAGTGAACCCCAGCTAGCCTATGCTCTGCAGCACACGGGAGGAGGGAGCAAATTTCTGTTAGGTCAGCAATAGAAATGATCAGAATTCGAAAAAGAATGAAAGACATATGTTCCACCTCCCTCAAGGCACAACAAACCCTGGGAGGGGAGCAGCTTTCTCCACTAACATGACAGCTTGACAGCGTACATGGGGTGAGTCCTGATCTACTCTTGTGATGCGTACAGTGAGTGGCGGCAGGTGGGCATGTCTTTGTGAACTGAAAGGAAAAATGGAACTGATATCAATGCAAAGGAATCAGCTCCCTTCATACATGGAGCCTGCCACAGATGAATGATCTCCTTCATCATGGCCGCAGGCAGAAGTCTACCCTCCAGGAGAATATTACTGTTCGACGTCAGAGTAGTAAGATGCTGTCAAACAGGAGAATATTACTGTTCAACGTCAGAGTAGTAAGATGCTGTCAAAATGTCGCAACTAATATAGTAGCTGTGGAATTTCTCCCCCTTCACATTTCCTAATGTGGTTGATTGGCACTTTGCTTACACTGAAATTCATGGGGATTTATTATATAAGAATTATGTAGTTAGCGTGACGCCATTACAGCTCGGGGCCTCGGAGTTCGGACATCAATGCCGGCATCCTCTGTAAGGAGCCTGTACATCCTCCTCGTGGAATGCATGGGTTTCCCCCAGGTGCTCTGGTTTCTTCCCACAGTCCAAAGACGTACCAGGTCGCTTAATTGATCATTGTAAATTGATCAGGGCGGCCTGCAGATAACAAACAACACAGCTCTAGATTGAACTGAACTGAATATGTCTGGATTCTTTCGATTTTGTGTTTTATATTCTGTCTTTATCACTCTTTTTTGCCATTTGCGCAATTTGTTTCTTTCTTGCGTGTTGGGGACTGATGGGTATGAACAAACATTCTAATCCTTCCTCTGAGAAATCATTGGATAATGTCCTTGGCTCTCAATATTTTTAGTGCCTTAGAAGAAGAAATACGGTCACTGCTAAAATTGAAATAATTTGATATCCAAAATGGGAACCAAAAACATTACACTATATGTACAAGAGTACTATTAGTCAGAGTAATTATGTTCGCCCTGCTTTCAAGTGAATGCATTGAAAGCATAGCAATAAGACAAATGGCCAAGAGTCTATATGTGTCATTATGCCTTATATGGCTTCATCCAACTGACAACATAAAGAAATTTAAGGAACTACAGAGCAAGGTGGTTTCTTGCAGATTATATCTTGGATAGAATTCAGTAATGAATGGCTGTGAATTTTCTGGAGGAATAGCACACACAAAATGCTGGAGGAACTCAGCAGGCCGGGTAGCATCTATAGAAAAGAATAAACAGTCAACATTTCAGGCTCAGACCCTTCATGAGTCCTGTTTCTCTTTATAAAAGTCAATCATATATTCCTTTCCATTGATGCTACCTGACCTGTTGAGTTCTTCCAGCATTTTGTATATGTTATTCTGGATTTCCAGCATCTGCAGATTCTCTTTTGTTTCTAAATTTTCTGTTCCTTTGAGGGAAGGTATCCTAAATTAAAAGATCTGTGGAAGTTCTCCTATATAGTCTGTTGACAATAATCCATTTAAGCATTATAAAGCCATCTGAAATTGTAATCTACAATGCAATCCCAACTTTATTTCTGTGCAAATCAAAATTCCTATCCTTCTCACGAGCAAAATCGAGGTCTGCATGCAAGAACGGTGTTCAAAAGAATGAGAGAAGCTATAGCCGAACATACCTGATATGACTGAATCCAGCAGAAATTCTGATAGAATCTTCATGTTGAGAAACAAATGTGATATTTCATTTCTTTAAAATACAAATCTACTGTCAGTAGGTTTTCAATAAACAAGTCATGATAAATTTATCCAGTCTTGTGTTTCAGAACCATCAGGCAAAAAAGTACAAATGTAGAGAATTGCTAAAATTTTTATACCAACTGGAGATACTAATTGGAACAAAATTCCCAATGGATAGAAAGGTGTGACAGAAGTGAATTTATATTAGCTTTAAAGTGGAAGCAGGTGGCTTGGAAGTTCGTTGTACAAAGTAATATTAATGGACATGCATGAAAGTGTTCACTCCACGACAATTGATAAAGAGATAAATAAGTCAACTGAGATTTCATTCTGCGCTGTCTCACCAGTTTCAAGGCCACCCATTTTGTTTCACTGACCCTCCACCATGTACAGTAGATCCGGTATGGTTTCTCTTTGCTTTTCCTTCCAATTCCTCCCCAGCCCTCGCCATTTCTAATGTTTGTTACTTTTCCCCCTCACAGCCCTCTCCTCCTACCATCATTTTTGATGTCATTCTCTAAATACCTGTACCCTCCTCTCCTGTCATCAAAACAAACCCTGTTCATCAACCGTCCGCTCACACTACTGAGCCTTGCAACCCAACCAATCTTGGAAAGCCCTAAAACCTTTATTCCTCATCCCAATGATGCACTAACTCAAACCTTAATGTCCAAAACCATCTATCATCTTGCCCCAATAGAACAGTTTCTGCAATAGCAAGCCCCTGCTGAAAGGTGCCCCAAAATATGCCTGAATTCCACTCCTAAACCCAAAAGGAAGGACCTTTATTTGCAATAAATGAAAACGTAACGTCAAAGAAATTCGCTTGTCTGATAGAATATTCCTGTCTGTGGGGCTACACAAGAAGCAGGACTGGACTTCTTAATGTGATTAGTTTAATATTCCCCCAAGGAGTGGAAGAATTTCTAGGCTGGTGGGTATTTCTGAAAGAATGGTCTGTAATATAAAGGACGTAAGTAAATTGTTAATTCAGAAAGCTAGTACCAGTGAAATGGGCTAAGACCCTTACTCAGAGGGATTAAATCCAATGAATACTCAGGTAATCTGCTTTGATTGATAAGTACTCTTTGGATATTTGAAGAAAGTAACCAAGCCAGGTGTCTTAAACTTGCTTCTAGCAATTGTTAATGTTGTGAATCTTATCTTCGGTTGACAGGTTATTTAAATATGTTTTCTCAATGGAAATTCTTTCCAATCATGTAAACTGCAAGTTTGGCACACGCTCACTGACATAATTGGCTAGAAGCAAATTGCAAATTTAATGCAATATAACTGAAGATTGAACAAATTTGCTAGCAAAAATAACAAGCCATTGAATAAATGGGCCTGGTTCTTAAAGCATAAAAGTTTTACTGTAGCATATCTGAAGAAACAGAAAAGGAATCAAATTACATTTCCAAAATACATCCTCTCAAATTGGATCCAGATTATTGCTAGCAGATTTAAATCAGATCTCCTCAACATGACGCAGAAAGATCAGAGGCTTTTATTACTGGAAGATGCATGCAAACAATTAAGATTCGCAGTAAAATGAAGGGTTGGAAAAATGCTAGATTAAAGAGACAACATCTCATTCTGTTTACTAACTGAGTCCCCAATTAAAACCCTTTAAAACATCAAATCTTCATTTGTCTGGAGATTTTGATATATATTTTACAACTAAGGCAAGCCAAGAAAAATGTGCCAATTAAAAAGTGCATTTACCCTTTGATTTGAAGAGAATGATGGTTTTAAGAGTGATCTTTTCTATACTTTAAAATACTACTTTTGTTCTTCTTTTCCTTCTTTGCTGTGTGTTAGTTTCAGGAGAGAGCGAGATATTCCGGGCCACAGTCTTACTTCCATCCCCCATTGGTCTCTCCCTGTGTAATAAGCTACAAAGTATGGATTTTTGCAGGTAACCTTGTAGGATAATGCAATGGGTGGAAACTCGAACAATTCACAACCACCAGCATTGAGCTGGGGTTCACTTTGAGAGGCTAGTCTGACGTGATTATGTAATTACATGAAGTTTTTACCGTCCTTAATGTTCTCTGTTTGGTGGTCAATAAATTAGTTGTTACCAATGTTCCCTCTAATTTGTAATGACCAGTGTCCGCAAAAACCTTGTGCTGTGCAGTTTTTTGCCCAATGACAACAACATGTGCGCACTGAATACTGTCTCCAATAAAAAACAGTACCAATAAGCTAGTTCTAAAATCTGCAGACAAATCATTGCAAACTCCACATTGTCAACACCATCCCATCAGAAACCGGAAGGGGAAATGTGATTACGTAGGATCGTGAAATCTACTTAAGGTGCCAATGAGGTAGAGGGTGACAAACTTTTGTGTGCAGTTCAAATTCCTTCGTGGGCGAGTAGCAAAGATTGTGTGCGCACACACACGTAAAACTTAGCGGGAACATTGGTTGTTATGGTTTCACTTAAACTTAAAACACCTCTGCCATTTTATTTCTGAAAGCCTTCTGCACCGACTTTGACAATTTTTTCCAGCCTGTGCCCTGATGTGGCTGTGTTCTTGCCAGTCGAGTCCAAGCTATGAAAGGCAAGCGAGTATCAGCTTACTGAAATGAGAACTTTAGCAGATTGACCAATGATCATGTAAAAGGAAATTCTTGTAGGCCTTTTGCTTTCTTCAGAGTTAGGATTTTCAGAAATGTTTACAGCTGTATTTTTATATATCTGGGTGTTTAGATGCATTCAATAATACATGAGATGAGACCTGTTACCATCAGTGTAATGTGGCATTCAATAAATCATACAGTTTATGGATGATAATAAATTAAACTGTACTGTAGACATTTATTGAAATTGTGAATTTTTACCACATTAGGAGCACAGTAAGAGGAGCTCAGTCCCGATCTGCTGTTCAGTGCTTTAGTCTGCAACCCAATTCCACATTCCTTGATGAGGCAACTCACAAAAATAAATCAATCACCAGGTGAAACTTAATGAAGTTTTGTTCAGTGACCTATCGGACGTTGAAAGGCCTTAATAGAGTGGATGTGGAGAGGATGGTGGGGGAGTCCAAGACCAGAGGACACAGCCTCAGAATAGAGGGATGGCGGTATAGAATGGAGATGAGGAGGAATTTCTTCAGCCAGAGAGTGGTGAATTTGTGGAACTGGTTGCCACCGGCAGCTCTGGAAGCCAAGCCTTTATGTATGTTTAAGGCAGAGGTTGATAGATTCTTTATCGGGTGGGCATGAAGGGATACAGGGAGAAGGCAGGAGACTGGGGCTGAGATATGAGGCAGAGGCTCCATCATCTCTATCATCCAGGTCACCCTTCCAATGTCCTTGATCTTTCAGATCATATTCAAAGACTCAAAGTACATTTATTATCGAAGGATGCATGCAGCATACAACCCTGAGATTTGCCTTCCCACAAACAGCCATGAAACAAAGAAAACCATGGAACAGGTTCAAAGAAAAACATCAAATCCCCCCTCCCCAAAGCGCAAAAATAAACCAAATCACGCAAATGGGAAAAAAATGAGCGAAATATACAAAATATAAAGCATCAACCCACAAATGTAATTGAAAGAAAATAGGCATATTCAGTTTAGCTCAGTTCTAATTCAATCTAGAACTGTGTTATTCATTTATCTGCCCACCAACCCAATCAAGCTTGCCATATTTGATATGTCAAATATACAGCTCAGGACTGATATTTCTTACCATCTCAGGACAGAGGAGTGGTTAGGACAAAGGAAAAGAGTTTTAAATAATCTGACCTCTTGATACTTTACATGAACTATTCTTACCATTTGTTAAGTCCAATAGATACACTACAAACATTAACAGGTTTGAGTGCCCATGTCCCACTGCTCTATGTAACAACCCTTTCTACACGAGAACTACTTTTGTTTGTTGATTCTGCTCTAGGTTAACTCCATTGCCTTTGCTTCTTGGAGTGACCAAATACTGAAAACAAAATACAGTTCTGATGAAGGAAATAAAGTTATTTTGTAAACAGAAGAAATTCTGCAGATGTCAGAAATCCAAAGCAACACACACAAAATGCTGGAGGAATTCGGCAGGTCAGGCAGCATCCATGGACAAGCAGTTGACATTTTGGGCCGAGACCCTTCTTCAGGACTGGAAAGGAAGAGGGAAGATAGCAGAATAAAAAGGCGGGGTGAGGGAAAGGAGGCTAGCTGGAAGGTGATAGGTGAAGCCAGGTGGGTGCGGAAGTTCAAGGGCTGGAGAAGAAGGAATCTGAAAGGAAAGGAGAGTGGACCATATGAGAAAGGAAAGGGGGGGGACCCGGGGGGGGGGTGCAATAGGCAAGCAAGAAAGGTAAGAAGCCACAGTGAGGAATAGAAGAAAAGAGGAGGGGAAGGGAAACACCTTTTCACCAGAAGGAGAAATCAAAATTCATGCCATCAGGTTGGAGGTTACCCAAGAGTATAAGACCATAAAATATAGGAGCAGAATTAATCCATTCATGACTGATCCCATTTTCCTCTCAGCCCCAGTCTCCTGCCTTCTCACTGTGTCTCTTTGTTCCCTGACCAATCAAGAATCCATCAACCTCTGCCTTAAATATACATAAAGACATGGCCTCCACAGCTGCCCATGGCAAAGAATTGCACAGATTCATGTCTCTCTGGCCAAAGAAATTGCTCCTCACCTCTGTTCTAAAAGGCCATCCTTTATTCTGAGGCTGTGTCCTCTGGTCGTAGACTCTCCTAACACCAAAAACACTCGCAAATTTCTACAGATGTACCGTGGAAAGCGTTCTAACTGGCTGCATCACTGTCTGATATAGAGGGACTACGGCACGGGATTGTAAACTTAGTCAGCTCCATCACGGGTGGTAGCCTCCATAGTATCCAGGAGATCTTCAAGGAGCAACGCCTCAAAAAGGTGGTGACCATCATTAAGGGCCTCCATCACCCAGGTCATGCCTTGTTCTCATTGCTACCATCAAGAGCTTCTCTCCTCTGCCTTCCGATCTCTGAATGGACGTTGAACTCATGACTGCCACCTCACTATTTTCTTTTGGTTCTATTTTTGCACTACTTATTTAATTTAACTATTATATATATATATAATTAATTCAGGTTTTTTTTCCTTATTGTTATTGATTGCAATGTACTGCTGCCACAAAGTGAACACATTTCATAATACATGCTATTAAAGCCGATTCTGATTCTGGTCAACGATAACTGGAAGATTTTGTTTTTGATGGTGAGGACTTGGTGATGGTAATGGTAATGACTATCAAGGGCAAGTGATCAGACTGCCTTTGCCGGACACCTCATTGCTTGGCGTGTCTGTGGTGCGATAGATCCTTGACTATATTTTATTCAGCTCTGCTGCAAGGAGGCGTAGAGAGAGCTTCATTTTCAGAGGAACTACGAATAGAATCGAACACTATGCAATTATGTGCAAGCATCTCCAGTTCTGATTTTTTTTGGGAGGAAGTGCATTCAGTGAACCAGCTGAAGATGATTGAGCCCAGAACGCTGCCCTGAGAAATTCCTGCAGTGATAACCTGAGCTGGGATGATGAACCACAGCTATTTTTCTTTGGGTAATGTATGACCTTAACGACCAGAATGTTCTCCCTTTGACGTCCCATTGGTTTTCACTGCTATCCAAGTTCCTGTCACCACAGCCAGTCAAATGCAACCTTAATATCAAGCGCAGTCACTTTATCAAGTCTTCAGCCCAATCAGCCTCAATATAACCGTGGGCTAAAGACTTTATCATGAAACAGGTCCTTTACCCAAGTTTGGATGAAATCTGAATCCTGGAGAAAGTGGCGCCAGAGTAAATGGGTTACTGCTGAATACATACCACTCAACAGTACTATCACAGTTGACGACGGAGAGTGGATTGGTGGCAAAACTGGGATTTGTCCTATTTGTTCTAGGTGTGAGCAGTCAAGAAATGTTTGACACCTAATCAGGTCACTTAAAGTCATCAACCTCAAGGGATTTGGGATCGATCCCAGCATTGGTCACAGGGTGCAGGTGGGCTGAAGCCTGGACAGAGTACACTTAAAGCTTCTTCATAATGCTTGAGGGAGAAGATCACAAGAAGACCATTAACATAGAAACACAGAAACATCGAAACATAAAAACATAATTTCTGGTTCTTGGCATTTTTGGCCTGACGGAGACGCCACCACACAGGTGATTTTTTTTTAACCACACAGTTAAAAATAAGAAGACTATTCCCAATTACATCTGAAGAGTTTATCCTCCTCCCTATCCCACCTGTCCCCCATCCTGCCCATTCATAAGGGTATCTTGCCCTCCTGGAAATGAAATTATAATTTAAATTATATTTCAACAGATCGGCTCTGGATGGGTTGCTGAATTTTAGCGACCCGTGTACCAGTTTCCGCTTGATGAAGAAGTTCAATTTGAGCTCCTTTCTCTTGCAATTCACTTTTCTGTCTATTATGTCTTTAATCTTTTCTCTCCCTTTTCTCCTCACCTAATACTCCAGGGATTTTGTTAGGTTCATTTGGTAAAAAAAAAGTGAAGGGCGCAGATAAGTCAGGGAAATCAGAGAGCTTAATAGAAATTGCAACATATTGCAGGAAAATACAGGTATTAGGTAAAGTAAGACATTTGGGGAGCAAGATCAAAAGCATGGAAATTCACTTTAACAGCAAATTTCTCAGTGGGCATGGTTACAGGCATGTCTAAGTGTTGATGGTCAGAAAAAGATTAAACCTTCTGGAAAGCCAAATGGGTTTTTAGTGTTTAAACTGTCAAACAAAAGCAAAGAGATTATGATGAATCTCTACAAGATAATTGTTAAGCCACATCTGGAAATCCACATGTCGTTTTGGTTCCACACTACAGGGGAATCACAATCATTCAAGGACGTACTATAGAATTATACAAGGGATGAAAAGCTTTAGTTACAATGAAAAGCCTGCATTTACTAGGACTGTATTTTGTTCAGCTGACAAGATAAAGATGCTGATAGACATGTTCAAAGTTGTGAAGGGAATTTACAAGTTTGCCATTGATTATTTATTTCCATTATTAAATAAATCACTAGATAAGCATTTGAAGAGTGGATGGGGATTTAGTTGAAACTAGCAGAAGTTATTTCATGTCATGTAATGTAGGGATCAGCCAGATGACTGCCAAGAATGTCCTGGAACATCTTGGACAATCCACATATGCTTGGCCAAGCCTGAGAAAAGCTGGAGGTCAATGGTCCATCTCCATGTTGATGAGGCTACAAAGGCACCCCAAGCTGCTGTGCTCCATGCTCTCTAATATGATGAACTGGAAATCAAGGCTTTGGGCCTACTCCAGTCTGCACCGGGGTTCAGGTCTGAGGACATGGTTTTGGTCTGGCACGCTGGTGTCGTCCATTTCAGTTGTTTACATGATTTTTATTTTTTCTTTTTCTTGCGCATCAAGTGTTGGTCTTTTATTTATTTTTCTTTAATTGGGTTCTTTTGGGTTCCTTGCTTTGTGGCTACCTGTGAGCAAGCTAATCTCAAGGTTGTATAATTTATACATTCTTTGATAATAAATGAATCTTGAATCTTGCTTAGAGTAGAGTAAGACAGCAAGAGCTGTCAAAGGAGAGTTAATCCACTAATTTATTTTGATGGTTTTATTACTAGTTAATGCCTATAGCACTTAAAGACCATAAAACCATAAGACATAGGAACAGAATTAGGCCATTTGGCTCATCAAGTCTGTTCTGCCATTCAATCATGATGATCCTTTTTCTTTCCCTCCTCAGCCCCACTCCCTGGCCTCCTCCCCATAACCTTTGATGCCGTGGACAATCAAGAACATATCAATCTCCGCCTTAAATACACCCAATGACCTGGCCTGCACAGCAACCTGCAGTAACAAATTCCACAAATTCACCACCCTCTAGCTAAAGAAATTTCTCCACATCTCTGTTTTAAATGGACTGCCCTCTAACCTGAGAATGTGTTCTCTTGTCCTCGATTCCTTCACACGGGGAACATCTTTTCCACATTTACTCTGTCTAGGCCCTTCAATATTCGAAAGATTTCAATGAGATCCCCCCTCATCCTTCTAAATTCCAGTGAGTACAGGCCCAGAACCATCAGATGTTCCTTTCATTCCCAGAATTATTCTTGTGAACCTACTCTGAGCCCTCTCCAATGCCAGGACATCTTTTCTGAGATAAAGAGCCCAAAACTCTTCACCATACTCAAGGTGAGGCCTCACCAATGCCTTATAAAGCCTCAGCATCACATCCCTGCTCTTGTATTCTAGACCTCTTGAAATGAATGCTAACATGGCACTTGCCATCCTCTCCACTGACTCAACCTACAAGCTAACCTTTAGGGTGTTCTGCACAAGGACTCCCAAGTCCCTTTGCATCTCAGATTTTTGGATTTTCTTCCCGTTTAGAAAATAGTCTGCACATTTATTTCTTCTGTCAAATTGTATGACCATTTGCCACTCTCTTGCCCATTCTCCTAATCTGTCTCAGTCCTTCTGCAGCCTTCCTGTCTCCTCAACACTACCTGCCCCTCCACCAATCTTCCTATCACCTGCAAACTTGGCAACAAAGCCATCTATTCCATCACTTACATCATTGATAAACAGCATAAAAAGAAGCAGTCCCAACACCGACCCCTGCGGAACACCACTAGTCACTGGCAGCCAACCAGAAAAAGATCCTTTTATTCCCACTCGCTGCCTCCTACCAATCAGCCAATGCTCTAACCTTGCTAGTAACTTTCCAGTAATATCTTGAGCTCTTAAATTAAATTAATTCTAATGCTTGAAATAGATTTTTTAAATTATTTAAGTATTTTATACATCTATCAGAAACATCTAAAAAAGTCAATAAGACTTAGAGAGCTATCAAAAGTTGTCAAGGTGTTTTGGGGCTGAAAAGGACTAAGTGCAATGACCTGAAAATTATTCAATACTTATTGTTCATCTTCGACCAATGTCAGAGTCTTTTCTTTAGCTGAAAAATCCCTGCACTAGGACCCAATTGTCCACTTTGGCCAGGCCACATCACTTGCACGCTTAACACCAGAGTCCCAAATCATGCATCCTATTCAAAGCTCTGTCATGAGGAGAGAATGCCAGACAGGCAAAGGAAAAGATTCAGGGAAGAGCTCAAAGCTTCCTTGAAGAAATGCAGCAAGCCCACGGATTCTTGGAAGTTTCTGGCTCACAGCCATTCAAAGTAAGTAAGGAGCAATCAAGTTGGTACAGAGAACCTGCAACAGAGAGCACTTGGTAAAGGCCCTCCTTAAACACACGCATTCACTTACACACAGATATTCTGCCGTCATTGTGATGAGTGTATGCACGTCAATGTCTTCCCTGGTGTATTCTCATAATTTCCCCAGCCACCCACATTGCTATGTACATTCAGGGTCAGACCCCAAAGTTTAGTTTAATTTGATTCTTTATTTGTACTTAACTATCAGTGTGCAATTGTGTTGAGTATTCTGCTGCTTCACGCTGTTGTCTCTCAGCAGTCCCATAATGTCCGTTGATTCCTAAACTGAACTCGTGATCAGGTTGGCTTTTTGGTGCTTTTCCCACCATACACAGCAAATATTCCATTTCTAGAGTAATGGGGATATGTAAATGTGTGTATGTTGTTTATATACTATATTTAATGTTCATTTTACAGTATGATTGTAACTACATTGTGGGGTGCATTATATTCTAATTCATGTGTAGTCTTAAGGTAGGTTTGTTGTTAATTAAAATTACTATACTCTAGTGCCTATAAAAGGAGCTGATTGCCCTCAGTATGGGCTGCAAGGAGCTCAGACTGAACAAGAATAAGTACAGAGCTATTACTGTGCTTTCTTCTTCAGATACTTTTTTTGTAACTATTGGCAGTTTTTTCGCGATTTTTGTAAGTTTGACTTTTGATGCACCTAATCAACATCCTTGTGCTGAAGTTCTACGTGACTCCAGCCATTTTTACATGGTAAAATTAAAGATAATAGCCCATGTTTTTAACGAAACATCCAGACAGCTCACTGGACGAACACTGGGGAAGCTCTGTGTAAGCGGAGAAGGAGTCATCTGTCCATCTGCCCAGCTCATCTCGTCAGGCAACTCCTGTCCCACCTGGGAAGAGTCAGCAGTTCCCACATTAGCTTCATGAGCCATGTCAGAACAAACAAAACTCGAAATGGAAGCTAGTAATCCTCTATCTCGTGGGACTGCCCAAGAAGACTTTCCTCTCAGAACCCTCTCTGCAAGTATAGATAGCCCAATCATTCAGATTCATAGAACTGAGAGGCAGTAAGTCCAGGAAATGGCCTGAACATTGCATGACATTTCCCATTGTAGATCACGCTGACACATGGTGGATGTTATTCTGTCCATTAGAATATCCAAAATGGAACCGGATCATTACTTAAATTGCATAAATAATAAAGATCAAATGTTTTCCACTGGGTGTAATACCGACTTGATAATCCACTGGTTGTTTTTAACAAAGTTAATTGAGAAATTCATGTTTCCTTAAGGTTGTTAAACGGATGTTAGTGGGATAACCCTTTAAATTCTCCCAATGGCATGCATCTCAAATAGTCTCTGACAACCAAGTCCAGCTCCTGGCCTTCACATGTGGCTTAACTACTAAGCCCGGTAGAACCATTTCTACAGACAGGAGAAGGGGCAAAGGCAGGTTACTGGTGCCTCAATACCTGTCTCTTCAGGCAGATGGGGCTTGTCGACCTCGGTTGGCAGCTTACCCAAGAGAAGGAAAACTCTGATCTCAAACCTCCACTGCCGTGCGGCCATACCCACTCATGGGGAAGGCTTCGGGAGTAAACCCCAAGGGTAAATCCACCGTTGGAGTCCCTAAGGCAGTCCTATGTTGAGTTCAATACTGACTGGCAACTCCTGTGATGCCACTGGTGCCAAACCATCTCAGTCTCTCCTGTTCCTTTGGGTTCATCAGTTGCGTGGAGTGAGGGAGCCTGTGACATGTGCAACATATTGCTCTCCATATCCTACTGCCCTGGCTTGCGTATCATGGTCAACCCCAACCAATAGAGGGTCCCTGGCTAATTAATATTCACACAGAATCCCAGGGTTCAATCAAGAACTAAGGGACACAGGTTTGGGGGAGAGGGGAGAGATTTAATTGAAACTAGAGTGGCAAATTTTTCGCCCAGTGGATGGTCAGTATATGGAATCAACTGTCAGTGGAAGTCGTTAAGGGAGGTACATTACCAACTTGGACAGGTACATGGATAGGAAAAGTGGAGAAAATGCGATGAAACACAGCTGGCTTAGATGGGAGTCTTGGTCCATATGGACCAATTCAGCCAAAGGACCTATTTCTGTGCTGTAAGCCACTCCCATACTCGGCATTGGAAGAGAAGGACACAATTTAACATCCAAGTCACAGGACGCCACATCTTCCAGTGCAGAACTACGTCACAGGAGCGCCAGTTTTAATCTTGGTGCTCAGGGCTCTAGATCGGGGTTCCCAACCTCTTTTATGGCATGGACACCTGCCATTAACCGAGGGGTTCAGAGACCCCATGTTGCGAACCCCTGCTCTAATGATCAACCATTAGAAACTCACAGAAAGCTGACAAATGAACATAAAAGTTTATAAGGGAAAAGCAAGAGATTGAATTATGTGAAATTTATTCCACAATACAAGTAAGTAAGCCTGCGCTAAGAATAACTCACTCTATACAGAAGTTTCGTACTCTTAACAGACAAAGAAAATTTCTTACCATGGTATCATACAACGGGTGGGTCAGCCACTTCCTCACATACATATCGTCTCATTTTTGAAAACGTATTTGAGGATGATAAAAGCACTCAGACAGCGACATGGATAGGGCAGGTGGGAAAAACGTGAGCAAACAGGACTAACATACTTGTGATTTATATCCAATACATTTTAATGATTCAGTAATTCCAAAGCATAGCCACATGTAGAGTGAATTGATGTTTTGATGCAATCTTGCATTTTCTGCTTTGCCAGTTTATTTTGGGTTCTTATTGGCAATCCCAGAATGAATGCATTTCATATTGAACCTTATACATTCCATAAAGTCTATATCTGCACCACATGGTAAAGGATTTTGATAAATTTGTAGATCAATATGATAAACACGAGATTCTGCAGATGCTGGAAATCCAAAGCAACAGACGCAAAGTGCTGGGGGAACTCAGCAGGTCAGGCAGCACCAAAGGAAACGAATAAACAGTTGACGTTTCGGGCCGAGACAATTTTTCGGGAGAAGAAAGAGGGAAGATGCCAGAATAAAACCGTGGGGGAGAAGGAGGCTAAATGAAGCCAGGTGGGTGGAAGTCAGATGGTAAAGGCTGGAGAAGAAGGAATCTGATAGGAAAGCAGAATGCACCATTGGAGAAAGGGAAGGAGGAAGAAACTCAGGGGAAGTGATAGGTAGGAAGAGGTGAAAGGTCGGAGTGGGGTGGGGGAGGAATTTTTTACTGGAAGGAGAAATCAATATCCATGCCATCAGGCTGGAGGCTGCCCAAGCAGAATATGAGATGTTGCTCCTCCACCCTGAGGGTGTCCTCATCTTGGCACAAAAGGAGGCCATGGACCAACGTGTCAGAATGGGAATGGGAATGGGAATCTAAAGTAAACTGTTTTCCCACTGGGAAGTCCCACTTGTGGCAGATGGAGTGGAAGTGCTAGATGAAGTGGTTCCCGAACTTACAACAGGTCTCACCGGTGCAGAGGGGGCTGAATCCCAGCAATGGTTGCCATGCAAAAGTTTTAGAGATTTAAAATTGTCTTAAGTATGTATTAATATGCCTTCTAAGCTTTAAAGCTATATGTTTGCGTATGGCAAAATATAATAAAATTAGAATTTGTAGTAACATCCCTTTAAAGCTCGGAGTCTTGGACAATTGCACAATAAAACTGATAATCTTTGAAACAAACCAATATATCAAAAGGAGATAGAAGCGATTTGAAAGGTGACCTTAACCTGATCCCTCTACAGTGGATTAAACCAGTTATCCTACAATTCCCCATGGTGCATGTAGATTGTATCCAGCATTTCAATAGACTTTATTTTCAAATTCCTTCACTGATTATATGGCAGCATTATTCTACGCCTTTTTAAAAGATGTTGTTTTTTACTGATATGCAAAATAGTCATTACCTGAATTGAAAGCGGGTGTATTTATGCTGAAGGACAGTACTGTACCATCTGTACACCAAGGGAAGATTGATAGGCGTCAGGTATGGAAACATTCTGCATTTGATTATTCAGAACTAGTATCTTCACTAAATAAAATATGCTGGTCTTCGCTGGAAGATGAATCTAATGTTAAAGAATATCGGTTAGGTTTCATTTTCAAGTCCAAAATGCCTGTTCCTCTTTAATTCCCGTGCCATACGCAGAATTAAAGATTTGATGTTGACAGCACTCTGTAGTAAAGTCAAATTATAAAACGAATATTTCTACCGAAACCAGAATTGGTAAGATTTACTTAACCAAGAATTTGGCATGCTGCAAAGCTGGCAAAAAAGGATGTTATTTTCTTGAGGAATATCCATTATCATAAACCCCCGATGATCCAGTTGCTGGGCCTGGTAACTCCTCCTGGTTGGGGTCCAGGTACACTTGTACAACTGGTGAAGCGCACTTAAAGAATTAGGAAAATTTAAGTGGAAAAGGGGGAAGTATGGAATTTCAATGAATCCAAGTGTCTTCATTATTTCCATTAAAGAGTGTGTCCACGCTAGACCATGGCCACTAAACTGGTCACTACAGCCAATTGTCCTTGTTTAGGTGGCAACAAGGTGAGACATACTATGCTATTTACTCTCTGTGGCCACTCCATTACTACATCCGGTACCTAATAAAGTGGCCACTGAGTCCGCGTCCATGGTCTTCTGCTGCTGTAGCCCATTCACTTCAAAGTTCAAAGTGTTGTACATTCAGAGATGCCCTTCTGCGCACCACTGTTGTCTGGGGTTATTTGAGTTACTGTCACCTTCCTGTCAGTTTGAACCAGTCTGGCCATTCTCCTCTGCCCTCTCTCATTAACAAGCCATTTTCGTCAACAGAACCGTCACTCACGGGATTTTTTGGGTTTTTTTTTTAATACCATTCTTTGTAAACTCTAGAGACTATTGTGCGTGAAAATGACAGGAGATCAGCAGTTTCCAAAATACTCAAACCCACACCATCTGACACTTACAAGGCAAAGTCACTTGGATCAAATTTCACCTCCGTCCTGATGTTTGGCCTGAACAACAACTGAAACCTCTTGATCATGTCTGCATGCTTCTATGCATTGAATTGTTGCCACATGATCGGCCGATTAGATATTTGCGTTCACTTGCAGGTGTACAGGTGTGTCTAATAAAGTGGCCAGCCACTACTATCACAGGAAAAATCAGCTGATCAGCAGCGAACAAAAGAGCCAGCTATAGAAATGCCACACCTTGAAATATATCGATGGGAGGCTCATTCAGCCGGCAATTCTGCTGCGGAATGGAGGTAAATGTGGGGGAACAGAAACATTCTCTAAATACTTGAGCCCCCAAGCATTTTTCCCCTGTTGGGAAAGACCCTTAATTACTCTGAGCTGCTCTGCTCGTGGAGTGTTCCAGCCTTGAAGGGACTGTGAGGAGATGCCTCATGAACTGAATATGGGCCAGTTCTTGTGATTCTCCTGTGATCTATTTGGCTGACAATATGAATTGCTGCCAAATGCTGCTAATCTTCAGTCAACAAGCCAAAGAAACATAGTGGAGGTAAAGATCACCATGTTCCCGTACTCAAATAGTTATTGCTTGATTCCAAGCGTGATCTGAATCACTTCATTCAAACACCATTGGCTCTTTCCAACTAAATATTGCAATAACTAGCCCTCACCAGAAGCTTCATTCCCGTAGCCACCAGCTACGTCCCACCACCCCCCACCATCCAGCCCCATTGCAGACAGATGGGAAACTCTGCCTCAGCTTTGATGATCGCACTCCTGTGAAGAGCCTCAGGACATCCTGTAACATTAAAGGCACAATTCAAGTTATTCTTGTTATTGTTGGCAGATTTCTAACCTTTGGGCCGCTTATATTGTGCATTCACTACAGATGGCAGAGATTAACTTGGAAAAAAACACCGAATATAAACAAATCATCATTCTCGAGTCTAGAGACAGACCAGATATACCAACCCCTGCTCGAATCATTGAAATCAGGTAAGCGGTACGCCCAGTCCTAAAGAAGGGTCTCGGCCCAAAATGCCACTTGTTAACTCTCCTCCATAGATGCTGCCTGACCTGCTGGGCTCCTCCAGAGTTTTGTGAGTGTGGCTGTTACTTTGCTTTGACTGCATGTCTGCCTTTTGTGTGAACACATTGCTGGGATGGCAAGGAGATAGTTGTGTTGTTGAGAACATTGGGGTTATAACAGTTTTGAATTTCAAAGCCATTTCAAAGTATGTGTATGTCACCATATACAACCCTGAGATTCATTTTCTTGTTGGTTTTCACAGTAAGTACAAGAAACACAACAGAACTGAAGAAAGTCCGTCCCCAACAGGATAGACGATCAAGGTCCAGAAGACAACAAACTGTGCAAATATAAAAGGAAAAATAAATAGATAGATAGATAAGCAAGCAAACAATAACTATCAAGAACATGACATGATGAGTCTTTGAAAGTGAGCCCATAGGTCGTGGGAACAGTTCAGCAGCAGGGCAAGTGCAATTAATCGAACTTATCCCCTCTAGTTCGAGGGCCTGATGGTTGAGGAGTAATAAGCGTTCCTGAACCTGGTGGTGTGAGTCCTGAGGCTTCTGTACCTTCTTCCTGATGGCAGCAACGAGAAGAGAGCATGACCTGGGTGGTGGAGGTCCCTGATGATGGATGCGGCTTTCCTGCGATAGCGCTCCATATAGATGTGTTCAATGGTGAGGAGGGCGTCACCTGTGATGGACTGGGCCAAAGCAGCCAAAGCAGAAGGACGTGGGAATTTAGGTCTACACATCATTGAAGGTACAGTTCAGATAGATCATCATCATTATGAGTCGTGTTGTATGACATAGGAGATCATGACCATAATTGTTCTAGGCAAATTTTTCTGTAGAAGTGGTTTGCCATTGCCTTCTTCTGGGCAGTGCCTTTACAAGCCGGGTGACCCCAGCCATTATCAATACTCTTCAGAGATTGACTGCCTGGTGTTAGTGGTCACATAACCAGGAATTGTGATATGCATCAGCTGCTCATAGGACCATCCACCATTTGCTCCCATGGTTTCACGTGACCCTGATCCGGGAGCTAAGCAGGTGCTTCATCCTGACCAAGGATGACCTGCAGGGTAGCGGACAGAGGAGTGCCTTATACCTCCTTTGGTAGGGACGTATCTCCACCCCGTCACCTGAAAAAAACATCTACTTAGGTATATAACTTAGTCACTTACTGCCCTTTACACCACTGGCATTCAGGGAAGAAACAAAGGTCCTCTATCTCTGTCTGTCCTTGGCCATCTTCTCTATTGTGCCCAGGTATGGTTCAGGGTCCTCCATCACACAAAGATATAGAAGAATTCTTCATTGTTGTTTCCACAACAATTTTCTTTTGACCAGACAGGGTTGGTAGGCTTGAGTTGAACTACCAAACCTGGAGGACCAGTGGGTCACTCTTAGTCTGACATCTGCCCTTGGACCTGTTTGGCATGAGTGACCCTACCAACAGCCAAAGCACAAGGCCCCGACTCCAGCCAACATAGATCTTCTGTCCATTGAGGCATTCAGGCCTCCAAACACTATGACAATGTTGTGGTCCTCTTGGAGGTTATCTATATGGAGTTCTAACAATTTTTCAGACATTCTGTAAACTCATTGACATCAAATATTAACTCGCAGAGTTAAAGAGGCAAAGAGTAATAAAACACAGAAACAGGGCTTTTGGCCCAAACTTGTCCTCGCCAACGAAAATGCCCATTTTAGTTAGTCCCATATGTCCGTGTTTCAGCTCACACCTTCTATCCATGTACAACATGTGATAATCCATAAAATTTACTTACCAAAAAGAAACTAACTGCTCTATAATCCATCAGACAGAGTCATAGAGTATTACAGCAAGAACACAGGTTCTTTAACCAAATTCATTCATACTGACCAATGTGTCCACCTAAGCTATTCCCATTGGCCCACATTTGGCTCATAGCCTCAAACCCTTTCCTATCCAAATATCTTTTAAATGATGTTATAGTTCCTGCTTCAACTACCTTATCAGTCATATACATATTCACGCCAACTTCGGAATAAAGAATTTGCCCTTTAGGTCCCTTTTAAATCTTTCCCCTCCCACTTTAAACCAGGAGTTCCCAACCTTTCTTAAGGCATGAACTCCTACGAGGGATCCGTGAACCCCAGTTTGGGAATATTGCCCTTCAAAGTATGCTCACTAGCTTTTGGCTCCTTTTCTCTAGGAAAACGACTGTGTGCATTCACCCTATTTCTGCCCCATGATCTTATACATCTCTACAAATTCACCCTTCAGTCTCCGAAATTTGAAGGAATAACGTTCTAGCCTAATAATTCAGGCACTCGAATCCTAGCAACATTCTCTTTTCACTCATTCTAGCTTAATGATGTATTTCCGATAACAGTAAAACCAAAACCGTACACAGTACTCCAAGTGCAGCCACATCAGCTCGCTTTTTTATCCCCTCAGATGCTGTCAGGCCACCTGAGCATTTCTAGTATTTTTTTATTTTCTATTTCAACTTCCAGTAGCTACATTATTTATACAACTTGATGTTTATTCTTTGAATGACATTATTTCCATTCCAGTATTTTCTGTTTTGATTTCTAATGGGAAATGAGGCAGCTGGTTCTCAACTTCATCAGCGGATCTTAAGTCATAAAACTATAAAACCTAGGAGCAGAAGAATTAGGCCACTCGGCCCATCGAGTCTGCTTCGCAATTTCATCATGGCTGATCCATTTCCCTCTCAACTCCATTCTCCTGCCCTTCCCCCATAAGGAAGGCAGAAATCCCTGAAAGGTTGTTAGAAGAATGTTAGTTTCCATATAATCATTGCCCTAGCAGGCACTAAAGTAAAAACCTTCAGAATGATTAAATTATTAAATTTTCCAGCTACTTTGGTGGGATCGGAACTCATGCCTCTGGATAAATAAACCAAGCCTTAATATACTGGCTCTGCCTCAACAGATATGCTAATATACTGTTATTTGTAAAACTACAAATTAATTTTTAATTTACTGAGTATGAAAATACATCTACATGTTTGCATCAAACATAGAGTCCTGCTGAAGGGTTTCAGCCCGAAACGTTGACTGTACCCTTTTTCCTAGATGCTGCCTGGCCTGCTGAGTTCCTCCACCATTTTGTGTGGGTTGCTTGGATTTGCAGCACCTGAAGGTTTTCTCTGGTTTGTGACGCGGTTTAATGGCTGTTTAAGGAAGAGACAAGATTGAAAGATAAAAGTAGGTGCCAATAAATGCTTAATTCCTCAGAGTGGATCTCAGTCCTTTCAGAATATCTTGTGATGGTACAATTCAATTGTAGTTCCCAATTGTGGTGGTGCAGTGAGATCAGCGCTGGCTCGAGAACGGAGGTTCCTGAGTTCGATCCAGTGACAGACAGCCCCCGAATGCGCTCTCCATCCGCGCCGGGTTGATGTCGAGCTCCCAACTTGGCCCCGTAAAATAATACTGCGAAATATCTGTGCGAGGAGTGACGCCCCACACAGCCTTTCGAACTACGCCTTGTAAGGCATGAAAATGCCCGACGCTGCCCTCCCAAGTCTGAGTCGACGACGACATCATCATCATCATCATCATCCCATTGTCAGAAGTAACATATCAAATATTATGTACATTGACAGATCCATCAGCGTCAGTAGAATATTCTATTGAACCTATAGAATATATAGGTGGTGCTGTAGCGTAGTGGTTAGCACAGCGCTTTACAGTACCAGCGACCCGGATTCAATTCCCACTGCTGTCTGTAAGGAGTCTGTATGTTCTCCCGTGACCACATAGGATCCCTCCAGGTGCTCCGATTTCCTCCCAGAGTCCAAAGCTGTACTGGTTGGTCGGTTAATTGGTCATTGTAAATTGTTTTGTGATAAGGCCGGGATTAATCTGGGGCAAGGCTGAAAGGGCCAGAAGGGCCAAATCCACACTGTATCTCAATAAATTAATTAATTAAATCAACTTATTGAGTCCCTTGTAGTGAATAGGCAGAGTGGACATATTACCTCAGATGTTCACTGTATCCTGTTAATCATTAATTTTAAAAGATTTTTTAGATCAGCTTCAATATACTTAGAAGCTGTTACAGTCAATACTCAGATTAACAGGCTCTGGAGCAGATATAACGCTACTCAGTGAATGAGTAGTGCAAGTGCAAAGCATGTATGATGCTCCAAAGGCATTCTTCAAAAAGACCAGTCTCTTAAAGCTGACAACACATCCAGATGAGGCCACCGGATAAAGCCACAGAGGAAGATGAAAGCCTACAAGACCACTCAACCATAAGCGTCCAACTCTGATCCACACCACCACAGGGACCGCGAGAAGCTCAGCAAGCCGACAGTGAAGTTCTTAAGATGCCCAGCAAATTAGTCATCTCAGAAGAGGATCATTCAGAGCTAGGAGCTGCAGGATACTCAGAACATACAAACACGAAAGGGAAGCCCCGGCAATGATGATATAAGCACAGAAACAGATCCTTCAGCCAACCGAATCCATGCAAGCAAATAAGCACCCATTAACACGAATCAAACATGAAGCCTATTTTTATTGTATTTTCTCATCAACTTCCCTCAGATTGTATACTGGGCAATTTACAGTGGCCAGTTAACCTATCAGGAGGAGTACCATTCACGAACTGCGTTGAATTATGTAAATAAGCCATACTTGATTTCAACATTATGGATCCCAGTCAAGAAGCAGAAGCACTCGATTAATGTTTTGGGAATTGAGAAAGAAATGTGCTTTGCAATACTTTATAATTATTTTATTACCGTCTTCATCTACGGCTTTGGCTTTTTAATCTGCCTTAGTCAGGAATCTTTACAGCATCCAGTGGCAAAGGAGACAGTGGCGGACATATTGTGGTGATTCGGACAGTTCAGGGCTGGCACAGTGGTACAGCAGTTGGTGCTGCTACTGTACTGCCGTCTCCTTATGGACCTGAGGTGCTCCTCCTCTTTGTGACCATGTAGATTTCCAGTGGCGTTCCAGAGTTTCTGGCCACATTCCAAAGATAAATGGTTGGGCTAATTGGTAAAATTAAACACTCTGATTCAAATGAAAGGCACAAGAATTTGGGAGAGTTGCTGAACATGTCAGACATGGGCTATAGAGACAACGGCACTGATGGGACCTCTTCAGAAACGGGTTTAATATCACCGGCACATGTCGTGAAATTTGTTAACTTTCCAGCAGCAGTACAATGCAATACAGGATAATATAGAAAAAGAGGCTGCTCTGTGAAACACTCATTGAGCAATGAGGACAAGGTTGACATGTTGCTGATAGTGCCTCATCAACAAAAGAATAAGTAAGGTTGAAAGAGCACAGAGAAAATTTACAAAGGTGTTGCCAGGTCTGGAGAACCTGAGCTATAAGGAAAGATTGAAGATTTATTCCTTGGGATGTAGAAGATTGAGGGGAGGTTTGATGGAGGCATACAAAAGTATGAGGGTAAGTGTAAGCAGGCTTTTTCCACTGAGGTTGGGTGGGACTTCAACTAGAGGTCATGTGTTAAGAGTGAAAAGTGAAAAGTTTAAGGGGAACATGAGGGGAAACCTCTTCACTCTGAGAGTCGTGAGAGTGTGGAATGAGCTGCCAGCACAAGGGTGCGTGCAAGCTCGATTTCAACGTGTGAGAGAAGTTTGGAGTAGGGAAGGCTATGGTCCTAGTACAGATCAATAGGAGTAGGCAGTATAAATCTTTTACCATGGACTAGATGGGCCGAATGGCCTGTTTCTGTGCTTTACTTTTCAATGACTCTATGACTGTATGTAGGGGAACAGGACTAATGGGTTTGTTTTGAGAGCCACCAATAACTTGACTGGTTTATTTATTTACTTACCTATCTATCTATTTGTTTAAGTGTCTACCTATTTATTGAGATACAATGCAGAATAGATTCTTCTGGCTCTTTGAGCTTCGTCACCCAGCAATCCTAGCCAAATCATGAGACAATTTACAATGACCGATTAACCTACCAACCTGTACGTCTTTGGACTGTGACAGGAAACCAGAGCTCCCGGAGGAAACCCAAGCGGGTCACAAGCAGTGCGTACAAACTCCTTACAAGCACCAGTGGAAATAGAACCCCAGTTGCTGGGACTTTAAAGCCTTGTTTTAACCACTGCGTTGCCATGATGTCATCAGAGGAGTACTCATTTCCCTGTACTATTCTATGCTGACTGCTTTCTGTGGGTGGCAGGATGGAGGTATGTCTCTACCAAAGGAGGTGTAAGGCACTCCTTCCCTCTGCTAGCCTGCAGGTCACCCTTGGGCAAAGTACAGCACCTGCTTAGCCCCTCCCCCCCCAAATCAGGGTGATGTGAAGCCATGGGAGCAGGTGGTGGATGGTGCATATCTCAAGTCCTGGTTATGCGACCACCGATGCCAGGCAGACAATCTCTGAAGAGTATTGATAATGGCTGGGGTTACCCGTCTTGTAAAGACACTGCCCAAAAGGAGGCAATGGCAAACCACTTCTGTCGAAAAATTTGCCAAGAATAATCATGGTCATGGATTTAGATTATAATCGCCTATGGCACATAGTGATGTTGATAATGATGGTTTTATATCCAGACAGCAAGGGTATAAAACTCTTTGGCTTGCAAAATCTTGGGAAGAACATGTTAATTTATAAGGCCATAAGATATAGGAGCATATTCTGGCCCATTGAGTCATCTCCACCATTTCATCACAGCCGATCCCTCTCTCTCAGCCTCAGTCTCCTGCCTTCTCCCCATATCCCTTCATCCTCTAACTATCAAGAATCTATCAACCTCTGCCTTAAATATACCCAAAGACTTGACCTCAATAGCCGCCTGTGGCAATGAATTCCTCAGGTCACCAATCGCTGGCCAAAGAAATTCCTCCTCATCTCCATTCTAAATGGACGTCCCTCTATTCCGAGGCAGCATCAGCATAGCTTTTCATGAAGACTACCGCTAAAGATCCAAGCCTCAAATCAGTTCTTTCACACATTGTGCTCTGAAAGGCAGCTTCACACGACAAAAAAGACTGCATCGCCCCCTATAAGGCATGAGCCTACAAGTGACACAGTTGGATTCAATACTTAACTATCCACTAGTAAGGGATTACCTTTGCACTGAAGTGTTGCAACAAACCAGCTTATCCAAGCATCATTTCCTTTCATTGCATTAGCTTATGAAGGACATAAGAGCAGAACGTCAGTGGCCCCATTTTATCTACTAACTTACAGAAGCAACAGTAAGAGATAGTTGCAGAAAGAACAGAACATTGCGTCAGCACACCTCATGGTAACGAGTGATTAATGAAGGGGTTAAATGATTAATTAAAGTTCTTGTGTCCCATGTCTGTGCCACAGCCTGGAAATCTGCATGAGGAAATACTATATTTTTTTTTCAAAATATGTCTTATAATGGAGTGTTCTTTGAAATATATTTAAAAGTGGGATGGCAGAGCATGGCAGCTGGCAAACCCTTTTATTGACTGGCTATGAGTAATATGATAGAGGCTGATGTAGAGTTGGAGAAACGAACAATGACTTTAGTCTTTATTCTTTGTCTGAAGGCCGGCATAATCTCGCTGTTGGTCAGGCTGACATTACACATACCTCCAGATTTATATCATTGCTCAGAACCATAACAGCACAAAATACACATTTTATTAAAATGAGGCTTTCATTACCTACCTTTCTGTGGCTGTCATCATCTATTGTGCCCAATGACGAGTGGTATAAAGTGAGAGATTACCAGCACCGGGCAATTAAACGTTTCCCTTTGAGCAACATTTGCCAATGTTAAGCACTACCATAGCCAGAACAATGCTGATAAATTCAAAATGTAAATCATTCATAAAGTAGAATTACAGAATTATTATAGCATATAAGGCTAAGAGGAGATTTGATGAGGGGTGCAGACAGGGCAAATGCAAGCAGACTTTTTCCACTGAGGTCAGGCTGGACTACAACCTGCAGTCAGGGGTTAAGTGTGAAAGGTGAACAGTTTAAGGGGAACATGAGGAAAACGTCTTCACTCGGAGGGTCATGAGAGTGTGGAACGAGCTGCCAGTGCAAGTGGTGCATGCGAACTTGATTTCAGCGTTTGAGAGAAGTTTGAATAGTTATATGAATGATAGGGATAATGAAGGGCTATGGTCCCGGTGCAGATCGATGAGAGTAGACAGTTTAAATCATGTCAGCACTGACTAGATGGGCCAAAGGGCCCATTTCTCTACTGTACTTTTCTATGACTCTATTGTTCAGCCCATCGAGTGTATGCTAGCTCCTATCAGAAAGTTTTAACCTAGATTTCCCCTTAGCCTTTGCAGATTTTTTCAACTGATCAATTCCCCTTTTAAAACCTTGATTGATTCTGTTTCCAGCATTCCTATATATACCGAGTTCAAGACCAAAATTACTCTTTTATTCAATTTATTTTAAATAAGTGTTCCCTGATTCTTTAACCATTAGTCAATGACAATAGCTCTGTGTCATCCTATCTCATCCTGACATGATCTCATACATCTCCACCAAATATCCCTTCAGACTTCTGTCGAAAATCTGGACTATTCCTCTTCTCACCCTGTCTCTTGCAAAAACGCCATCCCCTTCTCGCAATTCCTCCGTCTCCGCCGCATCTGCTCTCAGGATGAGGCTTTTCATTCTAGGACGAGGGAGATGTCTTCCTTTTTTAAAGAAAGGGGCTTCCCTTCCTCCACTATCAACTCTGCTCTTAAACGCATCTCCCCCATTTCACGTACATCTGCTCTCACTCCATCCTCCCGCCACCCCACTAGGAATAGGGTTCCCCTGGTCCTCACCTACCACCCCACCAGCCTCCGAGTCCAACATATTATTCTCCGTAACTTCCGCCAGGTCCAACGGGATCCCACCACTAAGCACATCTTTCCCTCCCGCCCCCCCCCCCGCATTCTGCAGGGATCGCTCCCTACGCAAATCCCTTGTCCATTCATCCCCCCCATCCCTCCCCACTGATCTCCCTTCTGGCACTTATCCTTGTAAGCGGAACAAGTGCTACACATGCCCTTACACTTCCTCCCTTACCACCATTCAGGGCCCCAAATAGTCCTTCCAGGTGAGGCAACACTTCACCTGTGAGTCAACTGGGGTGATATACTGCGTCCGGTGCTCCCGATGTGGCCTTTTATATATTGGCGAGACCCGACGCAGATTGGGAGACCGCTTTGCTGAACATCTACGCTCTGTCCGCCAGAGAAAGCAGGATCTCCCAGTGGCCACACATTTTAATTCCACATCCCATTCCCATTCTGAAATGTCTATCCACGGCCTCCTCTACTGTAAAGATGAAGCCACACTCAGGTTGGAGGAACAACACCTTATATTCCGTCTGGGTAGCCGCCAACCTGATGGCATGAACATCGACTTCTCTAACTTCCGCTAAGGCTCCACCTCCCCCTCGTACCCATCTGTTACTTACTTTTATGCACACATTCTTTCTCTCACTCTCCTTTTTCTCCCTCTGTCCCTCTGAATATACCTCTTGCCCATCCTCTGGGTCCCCCCCCCACCTGTCTTTCTTCCCGGACCTCCTGTCCCATGATCCTCTTGTATCCCCTTTTGCCTATCACCTGTCCAGCTCTTGGCTCTATCCCTCCCCCTCCTGTCTTCTCCTATCATTTTGGATCTCTCCCTCCCCCTCCAACTTTCAAATCCCTTACTCAATCTTCCTTCAATTAGTCCTGACGAAGGGTCTCGGCCTGAAACGTCGACTGTACCTCTTCCTAGAGATGCTGCCTGGCCTGCTGCATTCACCAGCAACTTTGATGTATGTTGCTTGAATTTCCAGCATCTGCAGAATTCCTGTTGTTTTCAGACTTCTTTGTTTCTTGAAAAACATTTACAGCAACCATCATCAGGGACCCCCACCACCCTGCTCAGGAACTCTTCTCACTGCTGCCATCAGGAAGAAGGTACAGGAGCCGCAGGACTCACACCACCAGATTCAGGAATGGTTATTACCCCTCAACCATCAGGCTCTTGAACCAAAGAGAATAATTTCACTCAACTTCACTTGCCCTGTCATTAAAATGAATGTTCCCACAAGCTATGGACTCTTTATCTCATGTCCTCAATATTTTAGGCATCCATTAGTCTCATGAGACCATGGATTTGTGCCTTGCAAGGTTTCCAGGGCACAGGCCTGGGCAAGGTTGTATGGAAGACCAGCAGTTGCCCATTCTGCAAGTCTCCCCTCTCTACGCCACCGATGTTGTCCAAGGGAAGGGCAGGTATGGCACTTCATGTTTCAGTACTTCATGTCTACTGCTTTGTTGGCAAACAACAGGATGATTTTATGCTCTTGCAATGCAGAATTTTTGCATTATAAATTGTGTCCATTGTCTGGAGTTTGGGAATAGAGCCAATGTTAACCAAAAACATCGGAGAGAGCCAATTAGGAAATGGCTCAAAATTTCACCCAAACGGTCTAGATTTAACAAAAGTCCAAGATATATCACCAAAGATCCTTGAGTTATTTCACCATGACTTCACCTCTCCCAGGCTTGATCTGTGTGTTTAAAACTAAATCTGTTTTGCCACCACCTACTTATAGGGTTATATTTCTGATGAAGTCAAAATCACTTTGTGTAATTTCATATTTGAAAAATAAAATCTAGGCTTAGAAATTGGAAAAAATGGACAGTTGATGTTTTGGATTGTGCTTCTTAAGACCAATGAAGGGCCTTGATCTGAAATGTTGACTGTCCATTTCCATCCACAAATGTTTCCTCCAACATTTTGCTTGTTGCTCCAGATTCCAGTATCTGGAGACGCTTGTGTCTTCCTAGGCTTTGCATTTCTAGTGCACACAAATGGTAGCGCAAGACAGCTGTTGGAACAGAGGAATAGCATTTGTTTCTACTCTGGCCCCCTCTACTGCCAACATTCACTAATTTCTGAAGTTCAGTGAAAAGTGCTTGGGCAGAAGGCTGGCTCAGGGGTCGGTGTGGTGGTCAGTGAATGAACTGAGTGAGGAAGAGGAAGTTTCTGCTGTAGGGTAAGGTTGGGTAGAGCCTTCATCATCCTGGGGCCACGCACTTGGGAGTTGATTACTGGGCTGTTGGGAATCCAGGACCCGTGGACTGCTATCGAACAAACGGCCAGAGAGTGGCTTGGAACTAAGGTCTTCATCAAGGGAGGGAGGGAGGGGACATAGAAAAGCCAAATTATTTGTTCAAGAATTTGGGTTGAGGGAAGGAGGAGGAGGGCGATGGTGGAACCAGAATTAGTATCAGGTTTATTATCACTGGCATATGTCGTGAAATTTGTTGCTTCGAGGCAGCAGTACAGGGTCCTGGTGAGACCACACCTGGAGTATTGTGTACAGTTTTGGTCTCCAAGTTTGAGGAAGGACATTCTAGCTATTGAGGGAGTGCAGCGTAGGTTCACGAGGTTAATTCCCGGGATGGCGGGACTGTCATATGTTGAAAGATTGGAGCGACTGGGGTTGTATACACTGGAATTTGGAAGGATGAGAGGGGATCTAATTGAAACATATAAGATTATTAAGGGATTGGACACGCTAGAGGCAGGAAACACATTCCCGATGTTGGGGGAGTCCGGAACCAAAGACACCAGTTTAAGAATAAGGGGTAGACAATTTAGAACGGAGTTGCGGAAAAACTTTTTCACACAGAGGGTTGTGGTTCTGTGGAATGCTCTGCCTCAGAAGGCAGTGGAGGCCAATTCTCTGGATGCTTTCAAGAAAGAGTTAGATAGAGCTCTTAAAGATAGCAGAGTGAAGGGATATGGGGAGAAGGCAGGAAAAGGGTACTGATTGTGGTTGATCAGCCATGATCACAGTGAATGGTGGTGCTGGCTCGAAGGGCTGAATGGCCTACTCCTGCACCTATTGTCTATTGTCTATAGTACATTACAATACATAATCGTAAAAACTATAAGTTACAATAAGAATATATAAAAAAAGAAAATTAAATTAAATAAGTGGTGCAAAAAGAGAGAAACAAAAGGTGAGGTAGTGTTCATGGGTTCATCGTCCATTCAGAAATCTGACGGCAGAGGGAACCAACCTATTCCTGAAACATCCAGTGTGTGCCTGTACCTCCTCCTTGATGGTAGCAATGAGAAGAGAGAACGTCCGAGGTGATGGGGGTCCTTAATGATGGATGCTGATGTTTTGAGGCACCTCTCCTTGGAGATGCCCTGGATGCTGGAGAGGCTAGTCCCCATGATGGATCCAGCAAAGTTTACAACTTTCTGCAGCTTTTTACAATCCTGTGCAGTGGCCCCTCCATTCCAGACGGTGATGCAACCAGTTAGAATGCTCTCCACGGCACATCTGTAGAAATTTGCAATTGTCTTTGGTGACATACCAAATCTCCTGAAACTCCTAATGAAACACAGCCGCTGCTGTGCTTTCGCTGTAATTGCATCAATATGTTGGGCCCAGGATAGATCCTCAGAGATGTTAATACCCAGGAACTTGGAATTGATCAGCCTTTCCACTTCTGATCCCTCTATGGGGATTGGTTTGTGTTCCCTCATCTTCCCCTTCTTGAAGTCCAAAATCAATTCCTTGGTCTTACCGACGTTGAGGGAAAGGTTATTGCTGCAACACCACTCAACCAGCTGATCTGTCTCATTCCTGTCTGCCTTCTCATCAGCATCTGAAATTCTCCCAACAATACCTGGGTCATTGGCAAATTTGTTGATGGTGTTTGAGCTGTGCCTAGCCGCAGAGTTGTGCATGTAGAGAGAGCAGAGCAGTGGGCTAAGCACGCATCCTTGAGGTGCACCAGAGTTGATTGTCAGCGAGGTGGAGATGCAATTTCCAATTGGCACAGTGAGGAAGTTGAGGATCCAGTTACAAAGGGAGGTTCAGGTTTTGGAGCTCGTTGATTAGAACTGAGGGTGTGATTGTACTGAACGCTGAACTGTAGTCAATAAACAGCAGCCTGGTGTAGATATTGCTATTGTCCAGGTGATCCAAGGCCAACGGGAGAGCCAGTGAGATTGCATCTGCTGTAGACCTGTCATGGGGATAGGCAAACTGCAGCGGGACCAGATCCTTGCTAAGGCAGGTATTGATTCGATCCTTAACCAACCTCAACACGGTAAAGGTGAATCCCACTGGGCAAAAGTCATTGAGGCACCTCACCCTGCTCTTCTTGGACCTGGTACAATTGTCGTCCTTTTAAAGCAAACCTCCGACTGCAGCAGTGAGAAACTGAAGATGCCCTTGAACACTCCTACCAGTTGGTTGACACAGGTTTTCAGTGCCCTACCAAGTACACCATCAGGGACTGACTCCTTACAAGGGTTCACCCACTTTAAAGATGTTCTGACGTCAGCCTCTCAGACAGAGATCACGGCGTCACTGGACGCTGAGGGATTCGTGCAGGTGTAGTTTTATTCCCTTTTTCAGAGCTCGCACAAAAGACATCGAGCTCATCTGAGAGTGAAGCATCACTGTTATTCATGCTGTAAAGTTCTGTTCTATAGGAAGTAATTGCCTGCAAATCCTACCAGAGCTGGTGTGCATCCAATTCTGTAAACTCAATCAGAATTGTTTTCGTGTCCTTAAAATAGCCTGGACTTGTATATTTCTGGAGCACTTGTCTTGAATGCTCCAGATCTAGCTCTCAGTAGACTACAAAGACATATTGTTTGGTCTGGCAAGGGTTGGAGCAGGACATTGTGGGAGGATATCAGAGGGAAGAATGGCTGTAAGGGATATACTTGTAAATACGTTATGCTTTAGGTGGTGGGGTGGAGATACATCTCTAACAAAGGAGGTGTAAGGTGCTCCTTCCCTCTGCTAGCCTGCACCTTGGCCAAGACGTAGCACCTAGTTAGCCCCTCAATCAGGGTCAGGAAAAGCCATGGGAGCAGGTGGTGAATAGCCTTTTGAGCAGCAGGTGCATATCACAAGTCCTGGCTTTGCGACCATTGACACCAGGCAGACTTTGAAGAGTATTGATAATGGCTGGAGTCACCCATCTTGTAAAGGCACTGCCCGGAAAAAGGCAATGGCAAACCACTTCTGTAGAAAAACTTGCCAAGAGCAATCATGGTCACGGATAGAGAAAACAGTAAGAACAACAGCATGAAGGGGGTCTTCCCCACAGGCAATAAAGACAGACGGAAGACCATGATTGTCCATGTCCTATCTCATGGCACATAGTGATGATGGTGATTAATTATACAACCTCACTGCAGAGTACAATGCAAACAATGGCCCAAGATAGAAGGCCTATGGTGTGATACACTGTGCTGTATCTACAGTAATTAGAGAATGTACATAGAGTTCTTTAAAAAGTAACACAATAATACAACAACTCTGCTCTACCCTACAGGGTCCCCAGTCAGCAACAAGGTGTCCTAAAGTGCCCAGCAAGAAGACGCTATCTGATTTCTCTGACGAAGTACAATGAATGTTCTCACCCTCAGTGCAATCGTCACCGGTTGCATCGTGTGGGCAGGACTGAATCACTTGGGTCAATGTACAGTCAAATTCCCAAATGAAATTATGTGGAAAAGGGTATTATCATGGGGAAATAAAACATTCCAAGAGGACCATAATCTTGAAGGGTTAGGAGGCTTGCGTGCCTCGATGGCCCAGAGAGCTACGTTGGCTGCAGGTAGTTTATGCTCTTGGTAGGGTCACTCATGCCAAACAGGTCAAAGGGTAGAGATCAGACTAGGAGCCATCCATTGGTTCTCCAGGTTTGGGAGGGCGTTCAACTCAGAGCTAACAACCCTGACTGGTAAAACTAAATTGTTACAGAAACAGCAATGAAGAATCCTTCTACATCTGTGTGCAACGATATTACCGAGTCTCCTCCCAGAACTTGCATGGCCGACAGTAGTGAAAACAACAAAGAAGGAAGCCCCGAATGCCGCCAAGACCAAGACCAAAACTGGTCAAGGACAGACAGAGACAGAGTACCTTCATTGCTTCCCTAAATGCCAGTGGAGTAGCAGGCAGTCAGTAAGTAAGTATGGGGAAAAATAATTTTTATTCACATAAATCTGGGAAAAAGGTTATGCAATTTAATTTCTAGAGTTTTGTATAGCATTGGACATAATTCCAGTTCATTGTAAGACCCTAGCAAACTGAACTAGAAGTAAACCACACGTTTCATATTGTGTAAAAATACCTCTTCTAAACATACATCCAACACTCTTTCTAAAACTGGCACCAAGTATATTTCAAATCTTATCAACTCCCAGCTTAAAACAAATCCTCATATTTTCCTACACAGAAATTGAGTAAATATCTTTGAAGTTTTGGACATGTTGGACATAAAGTCCTTCAACATAACTTTTGGAATAGCCTGATTAATTTTCCCATCCCCGCCTCATCAAATTTAGGAACACTGTGTTTTTGCAGAGCAGACACTTACTCTGGTCGCCTCAGTAGCTTTGAGAAATCCTCTATGATTGCGCAAATACTAATGTCCATTTTTTGTTTGGGTATGTTTATCCTGCGATCTTCACATTCCATCCATATCATTCCTAAATGACTACAGTTAGCAAATAGAGCCTTTGCTGTATTCTGTAAGGAAATGTTTAACTACAAACAGGCTTGGTCCAGGTCTCAGTGGAGTGAGACAACAGCACAAACCTGCCCTCTAGTGCACTACACAAACTCCACCCCTCCAAAAAACTGGATTCAACACATACTTTTGTTAGGACAGCAAGGAATGGGGCTGGAGGCATGATTCTCGCTGTCAATGCTGGGAAACCCCATTGGTTTCCTGTAAAAACACAATACTCTGGGTACTGGTTACCTCCTTGACGTAGCGTTCAGTGAGGGACCTGCGGGCACCAACTTTAAGCAGGAATGCATCCCTTTAAAAGGAGAAGGCAATCTCCTTGGAAGAAAATCTATCAATAAAGTGAGGAAGAAACAGATCCTAACTCTCCTCCCCAGGATCACTTATAGTAGAGCGGGGGAAAGGGGCACGGTGGTGTTTTGGGGTGTAAGGTAGAGCAGGCTGGGACAGTGGGCTATATCTGGGGCTGCAAGCTCCTGAAGCAATTCCCAGGATCTGAATCCAGTGCCAGGGACACTAAGAAGAGGAAGTGTGATTACACCCTAGCTGGAACTGGGTATCAAATATACACGAGAGAGACTGTACATAAATTAAAGATTCACTTTATTTGTCACATGTACATCAAAACATACAGTGAAATGGGTCAATAACCTACACAATCCAAGAATTTTAGCATGCCCACATTTTAATGACCCTTACTAACCCATGCACCTTTGGAATACAGGAGGAAACCATAGCACCCAGAAGAAACGCACACCATCATGGGGAGAAAGTATAAATTCCTTATAGACAATGGCAGGAATTAAACCTGACCGCCAGTGTTGAAAAGCGTTAAGTTACCGTATGCTTGAATTTAGCAACTATATTTCCAAAAGTTCAAAAATATTCTGTCATATTCTGTGCGGAGTGTGTGGCACGTGGCCAAGTGGTTAGGGCGTAGGACTAGCGATCTGAAGGTCGTGGGTTCGAGCCTTGGCCGAGGCAGCGTGTATGTCCTTGAGCAAGGCACTTAACCACACAATGCTCCCATCTACCCAGCTGAGAATGGGGACCAGCAAAAATGTTGGGGGTTAACCTCGCGATAGACTGGCGTCCTATCCGGGAGGGGGAGTCTTGTACTCTCAGTCACTTCACGCCGCGCAAACTGGCATAAGCACCGCCTGATGGGCCAAAAGGCTCATGACAGACTTTAATATTCTGTGCAGAAAAATAAGAGGATTTGTTTGAAGGAGGAAGTTGATAAGAGTTGAACTCTAATGCCATAAGTGCGTTTCATGCACCATCTTGTACTCTAGGGGGCAGCACGGTAGTGTAGTGGTCAGTGCAACGCTTTACAGTACAGGTGACCGGGGTTCAATTCCCGCAGCTGTCTGTAAGGAGTTTGTATGTTCTCCCACTGACCGCGTGGGTTTCCTCTGGGTGCTCTGGTTTCCTCTCACAGTCCAAAGATGTACCGGTTGGTAGGTTATTTGGTCCTTGTAACTTGTCCCATGATTAGGCCAGGATTAAATCGGAGGATTGCTGGGCGGCACAGCTCGAAAGACCGTAAAGGCCCACCCTGCGCTGCATGTCCGTAACATAAAATAAAAATAAAAACAAGTGTACCTGGGTGACTGGATATCATTAGAATTCTAGGAAGTTTTACTTAAGAAATAATGTAAAACACACACACAGTAGCCACAATCTCTTCAAGGGTTTGAATTTGAGTTACAGTCGTTTTTCACTGCAGTGAAAAGACATCAGTATAAAATATCCACCCTCTTTCTCTCTGCACAGATTCTGCCCAACTTGCTGAGTTCTTCTCATATTTTGTGTTTATCTTCCAGCCACCAACCGACCTTACAAAAGGCAGGTATTGTGTTGCAAATAATTGTCACAAGGTAAAGAACAACAGCACAACAATTATTGTGCTGGACATTAAATGAGTAATCTTTATCATTTTGAGTGCTTTGGTCCACTGTGCCTTTTCATTGCATCTTCCAAAATTTCGCCGTCAGCAATTCATCTGTTCGTTTTGTGCCACATCGTATGACATAGGCAATCATGGTCTTTCCATGATTGTTCCAGGCAAATTTTTCTACGGGACTGGTTTGCCATTGCCTTCTGCTGGGCAGTGCCTTTACAAGAGGGGTGACCCCAGTCATTATCAATACTCCAGAGATTTTCTGCCTGGCGTCAGTGATTGCATTACCTGGACTTGTGATATTCACCGGCTGCTCATACGACCATCCACCACCTGTTCCACACCTTGCCCAAGGGTAATCTGCAGGCTAGCAAGGGAAGGAGCACCTTACACCTTCTTTGGTAGAGATGTATCTACCACCCAACAATCAGCAAAGTTAGCCAAAGTATTTTGATGTTATTTAATATGGGATTATGAAAGGGATTAGAAGAACTGTTAGTGCAGAGCAGACACGAAGTAGGTGACTGGAAGCACTGTCCTATGACCAACCTCAGGGTATAATACACTGCCCTGGCCTTCGTTCCTCTGCTGTTCTGCAATATTCACCCAGTTTTCCTCAACAGGTGATGGTTCTTCTAGCAGTGCTGTTCCTCCCACTGCATGCCCCTCTGTCTCGCCTTGGCGTAAATGCAGCAAATGTAGACCAGGGGTTCCCAACCTTTTTTATGCCATGGACCCCACACCTTTTACTGAGGGCTTCATGGATCCCAGGTTGGGAACCCCTGACAGACTATTTTCCTACCTCAGCATCGACTCAGAGTTCCACCACCGCCTGAGTAGTGCTAGTGGAGCTTATGCAAGACTAAGGAAAAGAGTCTTTGAAGACGACAACCTAAACAATACTTTTGATCTACAGAGCAGTTGTCCTTCCTACATTACTGTGTGGAGCTGAGTCTTGGATCTCCTACAGAAGGCACCTGAAAGCCCAGGAACAAATCCACCAAAGATCCTTTGAGGATCAGCTGGGAGGACTAATACCAGCGTACTGGAGGAGGCCAATATGAACAGCATCTCCACCGTCATAAAGCTACACCAACTCCGATGCATATGTCACATCGTCCAGATGTCTAACTCGCGTCTCCCCAAACAGATCCCTTACTCCCAACTGAAGAAAGGTCAGCGAGCCCCTGGTAGGCAAAGGGAACGCTTCAAAGATAACATCAAAACCAGCCTGAAGAAATACAACATTACATCTACAAAATGTGAAGACATTGCACTTAATAGATGCACCTGGAGGAAACCTGTTTTAGAGGGAGCCACGCTATGCGAGAACGACATCCTCTGTTCCACAGAGGACAAGCGGCAACTGAGAAAAAAGAGACTGGGACAACTAGAAGCCTCAACCACTAACCAGAGCCACCACTCCTGCCCAAACTGCACCAGAATATGTGGATCCTTGACTGGCCTCCATAGCCACCCAAGGAGCCAGCAATAGACCATCCCTTAGGAGACAATACTCAGCTCGAGTGATCACACTACGTAACATTAGAATGAATCCCTTGGCTCGGCTGCAGCTGCCCAGTACCATGTTGATTGATGTAATTGTAGGCGTGTGTGGTTGGGAGTGGTGTCACCAGGCACATGGGAGCGAGGTGCTGGTGTGAAGTCTTGACCCCTTTGCTTTCATCCTCCTCCTGAAAGACTGGACCAGAGGGAGATGGATGGGTCAATAGAGTGAAACTGAGGCCAATATGCCTGTTCCACATCTTAGACAAACATGAGTGGACCAAAAGCCTTTACTGTAGACAACAGCAACAGGTTGACTTCCTGGCTCCTTGATCTCCATGTAAGTGCAGACTACAATGTCCATGGCACAGGGGAAGCCATTCCTGCTGCAAATCTACTTTGACTTCGGAATCCCAGAGGTCTCCTGTTTTGAATGCCTGTATCTTCAGAAAAGGTGGTCAGCCGTGGGCAAGTAAGGCCTGGCATTGGTGAGGTGCTTGATGCAATAGACCATGGCAGAGTGGGGACAATGGCAACACCTGCTGGATGGAGCCTGTTGCAAAGTTCTCAGGGAGGTGATTTGACATCTACTGGTAAAGTATGATGCAGTGGTCAGCTGGCAGAGGTGGGGACTGCGCGGATCAGCAAACTCTCTCTGGTGATTCACTAACTCGAGTCAGAGGGCTCATTCATAGCCAGGAAGCACCTTAGCCTACAGATCCTGGTGGGTGGGCGAGAATTCCTTGCAGTGCTCCCAACATTTAATGTCTTCTCAGGTTTCGTAGAAGGCTCTGTTAATCGTTGAATCCAGTGTGGCATTTCTTTGGATTTTCTCCAGCCAAATTAATGAAATAAGAATGGTTTCCAGCTTAAGATGTGAAACTTTAATCAGGTCAAGGCATAAAATACAACAGTAATAACAAACACTCTCCATGATCTAAGCATCTGTGGCTGCACACGTTATTAAGTCAGCACAGAAATCTTCTCTGGCCCTTCTATGTAATGCAGGGGTGGTCCTGGGCTGCAGGACAAGCTATTAAAGCAAAGCCCCATCACATTTTGCCAGTTCATAGGAAAGGTTCCATATAGCTAATGTGCTCATTAATACAATCAAGTTTGTGTACAAATTAACATGCAACAGTGATTACACTGCAAAAGTGTTTCACTGGCTGAAACATTTTTGCTGCAACCTAGAAGAAACGTGAAAGACCTTTGAAGGATGTTGATGGACCATCTTCTAGATTTGGTGCAGTCCTTCAGGTGAAGGAAATTCCACGGTGCCGTTAGTTCAAGGTTTCAATAGTTCCTTTTAATATCAGAAAATATATACAGTATACAACCTGAAATTCTTACTCTTCACAGACATCCATGAATATCAGAGAATGTAGACAGTATACAACCTGAAATTCTTACTCTTCACAGACATCCACGAATATCAGAGAATGTAGACAGTATACAACCTGAAAGTCTTATTCTTCATAGACATCCATGAATATCAGAGAATGTATACAGTATACAACCTGAAATTCTTACTCTTCACAGATATCCATGAATATCAGAGAATGTATATGGTATGATAGGGCCTCTGCCTCTTCCCTCTATAGTCCTGACGAAGGGTTCCGGCCTGAAACGTCGACTGATCTTTTCCACGGATGCTGCCCAACCTGCTGAGTTCCTCCGGTGTGTTGTGAGTGTTGCTTTGACCCCAGCATCTGCAGATTATTTTACGTTCATGTATATGGTATGCAACCTGAAATTCTTACTCTTCACAGACATCCATGAAAACAGAAGAGAACCTCAAAGAAAGGATGACAGAAAAAATGTTAGAACCCCAAAGCCCCCCTCCACCCTCCCCTTCCCATGCACGAGCAGCAGCAATCATCTCCCATCGCTCCTCCTCTCAGCAAAGAGCATCAGCCCCGCCACCCACCGTGCAAGCACAGCAAAGTCCCCAAAGAGATCATGATCTGAGGTCCATCAAAAACTACTGGCTACCCCAACACTTCGACATCTCAGCAGGCCCTCTCTCTCTCTCACTAACAAGGGAACGAGAGATTGCTCCTTCCACAGCAAAAGGGAGACCAACAGCTCTCTCTGTTTCAATGTTACACCCTGCAGAGTCGCTTTAGTTCGAGCTCCCCCAACTCGAGATCAGCAAACAAATTTTCTCTCACCACCGAGAGAGAGGGAACGCGATCGCTTGAGTTCAGAGGCCTCCGACAGCCACACCTGCAGTCCTGATGTTCTGATCTCCCGCGATGTCCCAATTGCCGACACCGACGTGGAATTGAGTCCACAGGGCCGCACAAGGCCGCACCCCTAACAGGCACCTCCTTCAAGCTACTCCTGGAGATACCGAAACACGGCCACTGGCCGAGCTCCAAGAACCAGAACCCACTGCCCGGGAACAGCAATTTGAGTGCAGCTGTAGATCACGGACTCCGACAAGGCCCCAGCCACCTTGGAAAGAAAAGAAGAGGCATTAGAAAGAAGAAGAATTTAAATTGTTTCAGAGATCAGCAAGGGAATCCTGGATAGGGAATTCCAGGACTTAGATCAGTGAAGAAATGGGATACACTTCCAAGTCAGATTAGTGTGCAGCTTGGAAGAAAATTTCCAGGTGTTGATAGTGTCATCCGCCTGCTCAGTAGTACTCGTCACAGGCTTGGGAGAACCCTGGGTTGTGTGTTTTGTAGATAGCACATTCTACAGACACTCTACCCCCCGAAGAACATCGAACTGGATAGGCTTTCACAGCAATTAGTAATTTTAGTTGTGAGTGTAATTAATTATGATTTACTTTTGGGTTATTTAACTTCACTAGCTGTCATGGTAGGATCTGATTTGGACCATTTGTCAGGTAGCCAGTTTGGGAGACCTGCAAGGTATATCCTTCCAGACATTAAAATGACCCCTTTTAATACACATCGTTTTCATTCAGCCACACTGAAATCAGACACCAAGTTAGTCCCGACCCCTGCCACTAAAAAAATCTGACAACCTTCATCACTTTTGATCTCCTGAAAAGACAGCCTCAGACTTCCTGCTCATCCACAGCAATCTCCCAGCCTCTATGTTCATACCCACACAGCAAACACTTAAACCTGGCCTTGACAGGGGAGAACTGGTGGCTCATTTTGAATGCAAAAGCTTGCAATATCCCACCTGTGGCAGCCAAAGTTGATTGAACGTTTATGAAATAGGCCAAGTCTCTTGAGCGAAGGAGGATGAGAAATTACTTGATGGAGGTGTACAAGGTGATAAGGGGTATAGACTGAGTGCACAGCCAGAAACATTTTCCTCAAGCAGACGAGGGGGCATAATCTTGAGATAACCAGAGAAAGGTATAGCGGGATATCAGAGACAATGGTTGGTGAGTGGAATGCCTTGCCAGGGGAGATGGTAGAGGCAGATACATTAGAGATCGATCAAAATAAGCTTCAGAGAGTTGTAAACTTAGTCAGCTCCTGTGGTAAACCAGATATATATATGTTGTAACTGGGTTGCCTGTCTGGACACACCCCTCTACTGACTGCCCCAGTGGCTCCTCCCACAGACCCCTGAATAAAGGCGATTAGGCCATGGCTCCTCCTCTCAGTCCAGGAGCAGACACTCAGCATGCTGGAGGTCACATTTTACTGCTAATAAAAGCCTTTCAGTATTTACTCTACTTCCAGTCTTTTGGAGTTATTGATGGTGTATCAGCCCCATCATGGGCATGAACCTCTGTAGTATCCAGGACATCTTCAAGGAGCAATGCCTCAAAAAGGCAGTGTCCATCATTAAGGACCTCTATCACCCAGGTCATACCTTGTTCTCATTGCTACCATCAGAAAACTGAAGGCACAAACTCATCGATTCAGGCAAACAACAGGAATTCTGCAGATGCTGGAAATTCAAGCAACACACATCAAAGTTGCTGGTGAACGCAGCAGGCCAGGCAGCATCTCTAGGAGGAGGTCCTGACGAAGGGTCTCGGCCTGAAACGTCGACTGTACCTCTCCCTAGAGTTGCTGCCTGGCCTGCTGCGTTCACCAGCAACTTTGATGTGTGTTCATCGAGTCAGTAACAGCTTCTTCCTCTCTGCCATCGATTTCTGAATGGACGTTGAGCCCATGAACACCACCTCACTACTCACTTCTTTCTATTTTTGCACGCACAGCTTATTTACCTGTTTAATATATATGTAATGCAATTCACAGTTTTTTTTCTATTATCAGGTATTGCTGCAAAGACAACAACTTTCACAACATCAGACGGTGATATTAAACTTGATTCTGATTCTGACATTTAAGAAACACTTAGGTAGGTAAACGGATAATAAGAAAATAGAGGGTGAGATTGATCTTAGAGTGGGTTACCAAGTCAGCGATCATCGTGGGACAAAGGGCCAGTACTGTGCTATAACATTCCATGTTCTATGTTCTATATCTCGAGCCCTTCTCTGCTTTGTTGTTCTACTGCATCCCAACGGGTGTGCAATATCTAGGCCAGTGCCTCAAAAGCATTATTACTGGAATGTTTGCCTGAAACTGAGCAAACATGTTATTAAAATGAGCACTCCTAAATACGTAGACAAATGGTCATATTTTCCAGGCGTAATGTCTACCTGCTGATTACATGGTTCATGCCTGCATTAAGGGATTAACCCAGAGGTGGATGGAGGTTGAGACAGGCTTGAAAAGTGCTCGGTAATCGGAAGCAGAAGTAAACAGGCCTAGGTTTTGTACTGGTACCTTTGAAGGAGAAAGGAAGAAGTTGAATTTGCAAGGCGCCAGTTACACGCTTGGCAAATGACTTCAAGTGTGGCATTTTAGAAAACGGGGCAATCAATATCTTGAGCAATGCACACAATAATGATGGAGGAACTCAGCAAGTCAGGCAGCATCTCTGGAGAGGAATAAATAGTCGATGTTTCGGGGGGAGACCCTTCATCAATACTAGAAAGGAAGGGGGTAAAAGCAAGAATAAGAAGGTGGGAAGAGAGGAAGGAGTGCAAGCTGGCAGGTGATAGGTGAAACCTGGCGAGGGGGAAGGTGGGTGGGCGGGCGAGGGGGGATAAAATAAGAAGCTAGAAAGTGATAAATGGAAGAAGTGAAAAGCTGGAAAAGGAATCTAATTGGAGAAGACTGTGAACTGTGGAAGAAAGGGAAGGAGAAGGGGAACCACAGGGAGATGATGAGCAGCTTAGGAGAAGAGAAGGAGAGGGGAACCAGATTGGGGAATGGAAAAAGAGAGAAGTGGATGGGGGAGGGGGGAGGAGAAGGAAGAAATAACTGCAATTGAGAGAAATTGATAGTTATGCCATCAGGTTGGAGGCTATCCAGAAGAAAGATGAGGTGTTGCTCCCTGGCCTGAATGGGGTCTCACCGTGGCAGTAGAGGAGGATATGGACAACATGCTGGAATGGGAAAGATAAGTCAAATTGAAATGGGTGGCCACCAGGAAATCCCACCTTCTGTGGCGAATGGAGCAAAGGTGCTCAAACGAAGCAGTGTCCCAAACTGTGTTGGGTCTCACTGACGTAGAGCAGGCTGCCCCGGGAGCACCGTATATAGCCGACTACCCCAACAGACTTGCGGGTGAAGTATTGCCTCACCTGGAAGGATTATTTAGTGCCCTTCTCACTGAGTGGTTTTGATTGAAAGATAAAGATTCAAAACAATGGACCAATGTTGTTTGAATTAATGAGGAGTGCACCAATGAATATAGGAATGAGCATCAAATCTCTCCAGTGCCAGATCACAGACTGTATCGCCAGCAGCAGACACCCAGAGTTCAACTGATGATAGTGATTGATGGTGTGGAGAGATATGAGCAGTGGATTATCTAACTAATGTCAAAAACTCACCGAATCATTGCATCCAAATTAAGATCCCCAGCGATGAAATCTTCCGCAATGACAAGATGAAGTTCTACATCTCTAAGGTGACCCAGGTTCGATTCTTGGCACTGCATGTAAGGGGTTTGTACGTTCTCTCCGAGACCACGGGGGTTTCCTCCAGGTGCTCTGGTTTCCTCCCACAGTCCAAAGATGTACTGGTCGGTAGGACAATTGGCCATGGTAAATTGTCCCATGACCAGGCTAGGGTTAAATTGGTGGGTTGCTTGATGGTGTGGCTTGAAGGACCGGAAGGGACTACTCCAAGCTGTATCTTAATAAATAAATAAATACCAATCAGACAGGCGTGCTTCCTTCTATTGGGGCCCAGACCACGGATTCCCAACCTGAGGTCCACAGACCCCTTGCTTAATGGTATTGGTCCATGGCATTAAAAGAGTTGGGAACCCCTGACATAGATAAACAGGTGAGAATGAAATATCAACTTTCATGAATATATAAAATAATTCTCATTTCCCTTCTGAAATGGGTGGTGGTGGGAGGGGGTGTTGCTGATTCTTCCTGCTGGAACAAAAGGGGAAAGGGGTCTGGGGAAGGGTTGATACTTTGCTGCTGCTGTGGGTGGGAGGTGGAGGGTAGCATTGGAGTTCTAACGTTTTTCTGTCATTCATTCTTTGGGTTTTTCTTCTGTTTTACAGATGTCTGTGAAGAGGAAGAATTTCAGGTTGTATACTCTATGCATTCTCTGATATTAAATGGAACCATTGAAATGGCTATAGACTTTAACCAGTGGGAGTTGCAGAAAGTCCTGAGAAGCAGGATTTATGAGCATTTGGAGAGATATATTCCGATTAAGGATAGTCAACAAGGCTTTGTCAAGGGCAGCTCATGCCTTAGGAGCCTGGTTGAATTCTTTGAGGATGTACCAAAACACATTGATGAAGGTAGAGCATTGTATGTAGTGTATATGGATTTCAGTAAGGCATTTGATAAGGTTCACCATACAAGACTCCTTCAGAAAGCAAGAAGGCATGGGATCCAAGGAAACATTGCTTTGTGGATCCAGAATTGGCTTGCCCACAGAGGGGTTGTTGTAGATGGTTCACATTCTGCATGGAGGTCGGTGAACAGTAGTGTTCCACAGGATCTGTTCTGGGACCTTTCCTCTTTGTCAGTAAGTGGGTTAGTAAGTTTGCTGATGATACAAAGGTTGGGGGTGCTGTGGATAGTCTGGAGGGTTGTCAGAGGTTACAGCAGGACATTGATAGGATGCAGAATTGGGCTAAGAGGTGGCAGATGGAGTTCAACCCAGGTAAGCGTGAAGTAGCTCATTTTAGTAGGTCAAATTTGAAAGCAGAATATACTGTTAATTGTAAAACTCTTGGCGGTATAAAGGATTAGAGAGATCTTGGGGTCCATAGGACACTCAAAGCTGCTGCACAGGTTGGCAGTGTTGTTAAGAAGTCATATGGTGTGTTGGCATTCATCAACCGTGGGATTGAGTTCAAGAGCCATGAGGTAATGTTACAGCTTTATAAGATCTTGGTCAGACCTCACTTGGAATACTGTGTTCAGTTCTGGTCACCTCACTGCAGGAAGGACGTGGATATTATACAGAGAGTGCAGAAGAGATTTACAAGGATGCTGCCTGGATTGGAGAGTGTGCCTTATGAGAACAGGTTGAGTGAACTTGGCCCTTTATCTTTGGAGCAATGGAGGATGAGAGGTGTAAAAGATGATGAGAGGCATTGATCGTGTGGATAGCCAGAGGCTTTTTCCCAGGGCTGAAATGGCTAACGTGAGGGGGCATAGTTTTAAGGTGCTTGGAAGTAGGTACAGAGGGGATGTCAGGGGTAAGTTTTTCATACAGAGAGTGGTGGGTGCGTGGAATGCACTGCCGACAATGATGGTGGAGGTGGATACAAAAGGGTCTTTTAAGAGACTCTTAGAGAAATGGAGCTTAGAAAAAGAGAGGGCTATGTGGTAGGGAAATTCTAAGCAGTTTCTAGAGTGAATTACATGGTCGGTACAACATTGTGGGCCAGAGGGCCTGTAATGTGCTGTAGATTTCAATGTTCTATGTTCTTTCTTTTCAAATCTTTTTATTGTATGTATATAGGAAAAATAACATGAGTACATCGAAGTAACAACACTTACAATGCCTCAAAAAAAATCCATCATCTTAAAGATTGAAAACAACATTTTGTGATAACAAAAAAAACCTACTAAGCAGGAAAGTGAGAAAAAAAAAGAACCCATTAGGTGTACAACCCCAGAGCCATGCATCATACAAAAAGCTTCTAAAAATAAACATCAAACCGCCAGCAAGAAAAAAATATATACTAAAAGAGTTTACAATTAGATCGTAGAAAAATTATATCAATTAACTCGAATGATAATAACGAGCAAATGAGCCCCATCTTTTCTCAAAATCAAATAAAGGTTCAAAGGTTCGACTTCTAATTTTCTCCAAACTAAGACATAGCATCACTTGAGAGAACCATTGTGACAAAGTGGGAGCTGACGTATCCTTCCACTTCAACAAAATGGCCCTCCTAGCTATCAATGTAACAAATGCAATAACATGTTGGTCAGACACAGAAATACCATGAATATTTTGAGGAACTATTTCAAAAAGCATAGTTAATTTATTAGGTTGTAAATTAATTTTAAGTGCTTTAGAAATTGTTGAGAAAACCAACTTCCAGAACTGTTCCAATATAGAACAAGACCAAAACATATGTGTCAGTGTAGCTATCTCAGTTTTACATCTATCACAATGACTATCAACATTAGGAAAAATTTTAGGAAGTTTCTCCTTTGTCAAATGATAACGATGTACAATTTTAAATTGAATCAATGAATGGCTAGCACAAATTGAAGAAGAGTTAACCAACTTCAATATCCACATCCAATCCTCCGTCATAAAAGTCAAATTAAGTTCCTTTTCCCAATCCTGTTTAATCTTAGACAAAGGACGCTTATCCCATTGTAATAATAAATTATAAATTCTTCCAATAGAACCCTTAATCAAAAGATTCATACTCATAATAGTATCTAACAGGTCAGCCTCCAATATGTAGGGGAAATTACTTAAATATTTTTGTAAAAAATGTCTAACTTGAAGGTATTGCAAAAAGTGTGACTATGAAAGAGAATATTTATCAGTTAATTGTTCAAAGGACATCAATCTATCTTCTTTAAATAAATCCAAAAAGAATTAATACCTTTACTTTTCCAAAGTAGAAAAATTAGATCACTCAAAGAAGGCTTAAAAAAGTAATTTCAGTAAATTAAACTACAAAGTTTAAATTTTGTAAGATTAAAAGAATTGCAGAACTGGAGTCAAATTTGTAAAGAATACTTGGATATAAGATTAAATTAACAACTTTACCTAATTGCATAGGTAAAGGAGCCCCCAATAACGAAGTTAAATAAAACTGTTTTACAACTTTTAGTTCCAGATCTACTCAAATTGGCCGATCACTCTTATCAACCCATTATAACCAAAAAGACATATATCGCAGATTAACAGCCCAATAATACATTCTAAAATTAGGCAAAACAAGACCTCCATCCTTTTTCAATTTTTGTAAATGACATTTACTAATTCTTGGTCTTTTATTATTCCAAATAAAAGATAAAATAATAGAATCAATCTGATCAAAAAACTTCCTAGTCAAAAAAACAGGAATATTCTGAAATAAATATAAAAATTTCAGTAGAATCATCATTTTAACTATATGAATATGACCAACAAGTGAAAATGTAAGTGGACTCCATCTACTAAATAAATACTTCATAGAGTCTACTAAGGAAACAAAATTAGCTTTATAAAGATCCTTATATTTTTAGTAATTATAATACCTAAATACCTAAAAGAGTCTGAAACTTTGAAAGGAGTATTATCATATATAGAAACAGAATCATTTAAAGGAAATAATTCACTTTTACTAAAATTAATCTTATATCCTGAAAAACCTCCGAATTCATTAAATAATTTTAACAGGACAGGAATGGATTCGTCAGGAAATGTTCTATGTTCTAAACATGACATGGGTATTAAATTAAATGGACAACTGAGGTTTAGTTCAATTTCATTTGGGGAGCTACACACTCTCCTGATTCAAATGCTTCCTAACATTTGAGACTGATACTGGAATTCATCATAATCTATTATCTCACGTACCCTGAACATTCCCTCGGTATGTGATGCGTAATAGTTATAGATCAAGTACAACATTGCCTGCTTCTTAAACAACAATCAGTAGATTGTTCCTAATCAATAAAACATCAAGCAGCCACTTGGACATTGTTGTAACATTAAGAGAGTGTTGTCAATAGGACTTGATGCTGAATCTAGCCAGATGAAGTAATTAACAATATTCAAAATCAGATCTGTAGCAATTTTTTGGGGTTGGAAACATTCAAAGGATTTAAAGTATATTTATTAACAAAGAATGTATAAATTACTTTAGATCCAACACTGAGTCATGTCATTTGCAGAAACTCTTTGATCACTCAGCAATAGTTGGGTGAATAAAGGGAGGATGGGAGGATGAATACAGGACCCCTGTCGAGGACCTTGGCAAATGGTGCAAGCTGAATCACCTACAGCTCAACATCAGTAAGAGAAAGGAGATGGTGATGGACTTTAGGAAGATTGAGCCTGCACTGCTCTGTTACTATTGATGGTGAAGATGTGGATGTGGTGAGGACCTACAAGTACCTGGGGGTGCACCTGGATGACAGACTTGAGTGGAGCACCAACACAGAGTCTGTATACAAAAGGGCCAGAGTCGCCTCTACTTTCTGAGGATTCTGAGGTTCTTTGGAGCATGTAGGCCTCACCTTCACATGCTCTACCAGTCTGTTGTCGCCAGTACAATCTGCTATGTGGTGGTGTGCTGGGCAGTGGCAACAGACTCAATAAACCGATTAGAAAGGTTGGCTCTGTTACAATGGCACATAATTCCTTCTTAAAGTGATTCGCCATTGCTTTCTTCTAAGCAGTGTCTTTACAAGATGGGTGACCTCAGCCATCATCAATGCTCTTCAGAGATTGTCTGCCTGGTGTCAGTGGTCACATAACCAGGGCTTGTGGTGTGCACCAGCTGCTCATACGACCATCCACCACCCGCTTCCATGGCTTCACATGACCCTGATCACGGGGCTAAACTGATGCTACACCTTGCCCAAGGTGACCTGCAGACTGGCAGAGGGAAGAAGCACCTTACACCTCCTTTGGTAGAGGCATGTCTCCACCCCGCCACCCAGAACTAAATGATTAGGAGATTAATTATGCAAGGCAAAAGGAAGTGGGTATTTCAAGCAAGGAGACCAAAGGTAACTTCACAGTTAGTGTATGTGACAACACTAAAATAATTGCAGTGTTATTGTCTGAATAATTGGGATTGGGCCAATGAACTTTTTATTTTTTTATTTGTACAACATGGAATAGGCCCTTCTGACCTTTGAGCTGCACCGCCCAACAATCCCCTGATTTAATCCTAGCATAATCACGGGACAATTTACAAATGACAAATTAACCTAGCAACCGGTACGTCTTTGGACTGTGGGAGGAAACTGGAGCACCCGGAGGAAACCCCACATGGTCACGGGGAGAACGTACAAACTCTTACAGGCAGCGGCAAGAATTGAGCCCAGGTTGCTGGTACTGTAAAGCGTTGTGCTCACCACTACAGTGACGTGCCACCCCTTCTTTCTAAACTTCTATCTATTTACACACACCTTTACCTTCATGCTATTTTGATCATAAATGATCATTTATGCATGTGATTTTTATCTGCGCTTGGTATCACAATTGAAAGAAATAATTTATTTGGCTTCAGGTGGGACTGTATAATACTGGGTACTTTGTTCCCCTTTCTATCACAGCTCAGTTACTTGTAGAAGTGAAGAAATAAATATCTTTGCTACTAGTGGATTGATGGTCTTTTTCCTAGTACTTGCAGCTTGAAGGCCCAAGTGCTTCTTATACCAGCCTGGAAAAGAGTTCTCCACAAGGCTAACAGATATTGCCAATATTGTATGAATGTGACCTTGTTGTCGTGAGATATGCTAGAAAGGTGTAAGAGTCTCTGACAAGAAGATTCTTGTGCTAATGTCCCCTCTAATTTCTTTTCGCAGCTGCGCAGAGCTCTGAGCAGGAAATTTTTAAACTGCCTGGCACTTTAATAAAACGTTATTCGCCAATCTCGCCGATTAAATGTCGAGCAAGATTGAAATCAACGAGGATGAGAGCGGAGGCAAGTGGCTGTTCAGTGCCATCTGCCGGCATTTGACCGCTCTTCCTCTCCCTCTTGCTCTCTGCTGCCAGAGCAAGGTACAGGAGTCTTGGGTGAGGTTTGATTGGTGCAGTTTGTGGGTTAGACTTGTTTTTAGAGGACTCTGCGGTCCATAGTATATGTGCTTCTGATTTCTGGCTTTTTTTTTAATCGCTATTTCGCATGGTTTTGATCAGGATACTTCAACATGGAGTGGCTCTGTGATTCCCTCGCCCCCCTACCCCCAATACGAACTTTACTACTTACCTACACACTATGGGCAGTTCACATGCTAGATGGGAGGAAACTAGACCAACAGCAAGCTCACACAGTTGTAAGGTATACAAGCAAACTCCGCAAAGGCAGCACAGGGGGTCAAAATTGCAGTACTTGTGAGAGCACAGCTCTACTACTTGCAGCGTAGAACCGACTTTGCACAATACCAACACATGGAAACCTTTCTCCCCCCCCCACCCCCGTCTTTTTCCATTCCCAACTTTGACTCCTCTCTTACCCCTTCTCTTCTCTCACCTGCCTATCACCTCTGCCTGGTGCCCCTTCTCCTTCCCTTTCTCCCATGGTCCACTCTCCTCTCCTATCAGATTCCTTCATCTTCAGCCCTTTACCTTGTCCACCTATCACCTCCTGGCTTCTCGCTTCAACTCCCCTGCCCCGCCTGGCTTCACCCGTCACCTTCTAGCTGGTGCTCCGTCCGCTCCACCTACCTTCTTATTCTGGCTTCTTCCCCCTCCCTCTTCAGTCTCGGCCCAAAACGTCGACTCTTCGTTCCTTCCCATAGATGCTGCCTGACCTGCTGAGTTCCTCCAGCACTTTGAGTGCGTTGATCTGGATTTCCAGCATCTGCAGAACCGCTTAAACTTAGAGTGTCTCTTAAAGCACAGTAACGTAGCAGTTAGCATGACGCCATTATGGTGCCAGTGACCCCGGTTCAATTCCCACCGCTCTCTGTAAAAAGTCCGTGCTTTTTCTCTGTGGGTTTCCGCTGGGTGCTCTGGTTTCCTCCCACATTTCAAAGATAAGTTAGTAGGCTAATTGGTCACATTGGTGTAATTGAGTACCTCGGTTTCATTGGGCTAGAAGAGCCTGTTACCCTTCTGTATCTCTAAATAAAGTGGGATTTGTTTAACTCTTCTGCTAATTTCCAGCTTTTATCGGTGTTCAGCAGCCTGCAGGCATCATCTCAGTCTCGGAACCTCAAGTCCGGCCTTGAAGAAGCTTTGATTATCCTGACAAGAGGATGAAAGCACCTTTGCTGATTGCTTTTTGTATTTTTTAATCAAAATAAATTTCATTCATAATATAAAATATTCACTAGGATAAACCAAGCAAAGCTTTTTCACTGCCACGGTAGCATAGATGTTACTGTAGTGCTATTACAGCTCGGAGCGTCGGCGTTCAGAATTCAATCCCGGCATCCTCTGTCAGGAGTCTGTATGTCCTCCCCGTGGAATTCGTGGGTTTTCTCCGGGTGCTCCAGTTTCCTCCCACAGTCCAAAGATGTACCGGTTAGTAGGTTATTTGGTCATTGTAAGTTATCCCGTCATTACAATAGGGTTAAGTCGAGGGATTGCTGGTGGTGTGGTCTATACCACGCTGTGTCTCTAAAATAAATTCTCTGCATCTATAGTCAATGTTTTCAGTACTGGTCTATTACATTCCTACACATGATAGCACTGTTGCCACTTGTGGCCCTCAGGAGAGGTTAACTACTCCAATAAGGGGCTTCCTCACCCAACCCAGCCCCTCCCGCTCCTATAGCAGAAGAACCCTTTACTGAGGACCACTGCTTGCACTGACACAGGTGAGCCATGCTCATGCACAGTACATGGTTCAATTATCCCTTGGCTTACTTACACGCCTCAGCAAAATCTAACCCAGCTTCAATTAGTGTTACTCTCTCTGTATAGAAACATAGAAACATAGAAAATAGGTGCAGGAGTAGGCTATTTGGCCCTTCGAGCCTGCACCGTCATTCAGTATGATCATGGCTAAGCATCCAACTCAGAACCCTGTAGTGCCTTCCCTCCATACCCCCTGATCCCTTTAGCCACAAGGGCCATACCTAACTCCCTCTTAAATATAGCCAATGAACTGGCCTCAACTGTTTCCTGTGGCAGAGAATTCCACAGATTCACCACTCTGTGTGAAGAAGTTTTTCCTAATCTCGGTCCTAAAAGGCTTCCCCTTTATCCTCAAACTGTGACCCCTCGTTGTGGACTTTCCCAATATCGAGAACAATCTTCCTGCATCTAGCCTGTCCAATCCCCTTAGGATTTTATACGTTTCAATAAGATCCCCCCTCAATCTTCTAAATTCCAACGAGTATAAGTCTAGCTGATCCAGTCTTTCATCATATGAAAGTCCTGCATATGAGACAAAAGAAAAAGACAAAAGACAAAAAGACAAAAGAAAACAACATGATAAAATATCCATAAATATCAATTGCATTTTCCAGAAAGTGCCCCGTGCATTTAACCCGGACTATTTTAAAACCCTAAATTTCCATGGAAATTTGCACAATTTTTAGGGTCCATTCACAAAGCACTTTTATTCCCTAAGTTAATGATTCATTCTCACCTTTTCATTGATCCATCAGTTTAACACTTCATTAAACATAAGTTCCCGTCAATATGTAATTCAAATGTCCTACCATTTTCTTGTGATATCCCAACTAGCCTTAAATGCAAAGACGATGGGTGATCACAATCTTATTTTACTGAGATGCAGGGCAGAATAGGTCCTTCCAGTCCTTTGAGCTGCTCCCTGCAATCCCCCAATTTAACCCTAGCCTCATCACAGGACACTTTACAATGCCCAGTTAACCTGCTGTGGGAGGAAACGGGAGCAGCCGGGGGAAATCCACGCAGTCACAGGGAGAACGTACAAGCTCCTTATGGGCAGCAGCGGGAACTGAACCCTGGTCACCTGTACTGTAAAGCGTTGTGCTAACCTATGATTTAACTAGAATTGAATGAACACATAAGGAACCGTAATTTGGCCAAACTGTGCAATAAGAGTGTAAAACATATCTGTTTAAATTTAACAATGGGGAGAAAATGAGGGTTTACATTAGAACCTCTCCTCTTGGAATAATTGTCAAACTTGTTACAAAGTTCATGTTCAAAGTTTAAAGTACATTTTGATCAAAGTATGTCTATATTATACAGCCTTGAGATTCATCTCCTTACAGGCAGCCACAAAATAAAGAAACCCAAAAGAACCCATTAAAAAAATGACCATCAAACACCCAACGTGCAGAGAGAAGGAAAAACAAACCATGCAAACAATAAAAACAAGCAACTTAGTGATATATGCAAATATAAAAGCAAAATGTTGATAAGTAACTCAGCTTGTGTTTGGCAGTTCTATACAGCAATATTTCATGGAGGAACGCAATTGTAAATTAAGTTACAATCTGATCTGAAGTTGTGTGGTGAGGCTGGTGGTTTGGGTAATTGTTTCTTGCCAAAGGCAAACCTGAAAAATAGACCAATCAAAAGCGAAGTTCTGAGATCCAAATCTAGAATTTGAGGCTCCTAAACAATGTTTTGATATCATTCCTCTAATTAATGTTGGCCTTTGCATGACAATGGTCTAAAATAGTAATTTCTTGCCATTGAGGTTTTCCTCAAAGTTGCAAATCCTTGAAATAATTTAGAGTAATTTTACTAACCAATGCCTTGGCAACATAAATCAAACAAGGGTAAGTAGGAAGCTTCTTCAAACGTGCACTTTGGTGAGGAGGTCATTCACACAGCAGGATGGATCGGGCTCCACTGAGGTTGCAGGTGATTTCCGGAGCCTGGTTATGTACTCTGGCTTGGCAGGGTGTTTGGAAACTAGCCAGGGACCTTTGGAGAACAGCTGCAGCAGCCTCAAAGGCTTGTCACAGTGCAGTGAAGCCGAAGGCCTCAAGTGAAGTAGGTTAAGTGTCAAGATATTTGCACATTTTCAAAAATGGCAAACTAAACCTTTTGGCCATTTGAGTTTTAACAGATTCCTTCACTGCCCATGGCAACCCTGGGTGCCAGAGACCAATGCTTCATCCTTGCATCCGGCATGTAAGAGTGCAAGTGACATCAAGAAGCACTCCTGACTGATGTGTCAGTCGTGGTAGAGGGTAAGTCAGGAAACTCCAGGGGCCGGGTCACCCAAGCAGAAAGTCTAGACTTCAGAGTTATGTTAGTTCCCATCTGCTTGGTAGGGGGAGGGTTAGAAATTGCGTAACAAAACTGTAGTTTCTTTAATGTATAACCCAGGAAAATCGCCAGATCTCATCATCCTCTTCATACTAAACTATTAACGTCATGACATCAGGGAAACAGCATTGTACATAGATATTAAACATCACAATATTTTTTAAAAAGTAATTGATTTAAAGTTATTATTGGCAACAATCCTAACAAAGCACTCGTGAATGCCCAAAAACAATTAATACTGTCACTCACCTGGTGGGAATTGCCAATTAGGTTGTCTGTGCTGATGAGAAATGTCTGAAATCCAAATGTAGCCCGTGGTGCTAATAAATAGCTTCTATATGTCTCATCTATCTTTAACAGAGATGGAAAGACAATCTTGAAAGTGCATAATAAGCTTTAACCAAGAGCATGTAAAAAGATGGAAACAAAATAGGTTGAGTATTTTTATTTGTTTATTTTTTTTTATCAATTGGCTTTGATGGACTTTAATTGGTTGAGGCCAGTAAGTCTGGAGCAACATGTTGTCATTTGATTGGCTGGGATGACAAAATAAAAGCTTTTCCAGCCCTGGATAGAAATGTTTTTGTAATGTTTTCCTTCCTTTCGCTGTAAGCCACAATGAGGCTTATGGCAAGTGAAAGTGTCCATTGGTTAATAATTATTAAATACATAATAATTCTTAAATGGCACTAGAGATTGTCAGTAAAAATAAATTACAAAGAAAATTGTTGAAAGACAATGGTGCTTGAGACGGGATTTTGGCAAGTGAAAACAATATGACCAGCAATGACAGGATGTGGCAATGGGCACTGTGACTTTAAAATAAGTTAACATTGTGATAAAATTACAACTTTGCTCATAGTAATTGCTAGTACCATTGGAACATACAATTATAGGCTTAGCATGTGTCTAGTGGTGCCAGCCCACAAGTACTCAAATTGGACTAAATGTAGAATATTCACAATTTAAATTCATTATGCAAAACGAGGTCACACTGGATTAAATTTAACGGTATGGCACAAAAGTTACCCTCAGGAAACCTTTGCAATGTTGAACAATAAGCAATCTGGGTAATTAGTTGGTAACTCAATGCTTAAGTTTTATTGTTTCACATGAATGACCTTATTTTAAATAGTCCAAAAATTAGGAAGTCGATTTATTAAATATTGCTACTGCACAGGTAAGACATTTATTAACCTACAACCTTCAGGCTCCTGAACCGTCATGTATAACTGATGTTCCCCCCAATTTTTTTTACAGCTGCGTGGACCAACCATTGCTCTGAGTAGGAAATGTTTACACGACCTGAAAACTACGCAGCACTTTAAATGTTTTTTGTTTGTAATTTGCAAACTATGAATAGTTAGAACAGGGATTCCCAAGCAGGGGTCCTCAGTTAATGGTAAGGCTCCATGGCATAAAAAAAACTTTGGGAACCTCTGAGTTACAATGAAAATTAAAAAGCACCCTTTATAAAGCCTGTTTGATCTTTACACATAATTTTACCCAAAATATTTTCTAACCGATTGGCCATTCAAAATCTTAGCGACAACATTCAGTAATGAAATAGGTCTATATGAAGCAGAGTCAGTAGGATCTTTATCTTTTTTAAGAATTAAAGAAATAGAGGCCTCATAAAAAGTAGAGGGTAAGTCACCTTTCACAAAAGAATCCTTAAACATTTCCAATATATACGGAGAGATCAACTTTCCAAATTTTTTATAAAATTCTATGGGATAGCCATCAAGTCCTGGGGACTTACCAGATTGCATTGAGAAAAAAGCTTTATGAATTTCGGCTTCAGTAATTTGAGCATCGAGAATCTTTTGATCCTCAGCCGAGATTTTAGGAAAAACAATCTTTCGTAAAAAAGCATTCATTTTAGAGGAATCTAACGGACATTGAGATTTATATAGCTCAGCATAAAAGTCTTGAAAAATCTTATTAATTTCCTCATATTCCTGAGCTAAGGTACCATCTTTCCTACGAATTTTCATGATTTGCCTTTTGGCTGCTGCCATTTTTGATTGAGATGCAAGCAGTTTATTATTTGTATATAAAACAGGCTTTATAAAGGGTCGCTATTCCTTTTCAAATGTTCGGAGACTACTTAACATTATATATTCATCCTCTTCTAAAATTCCACAATGTGTTGTATCTTTGGATGCTGAAAAAGCATTCGACAGAGTCAAATGCAAATATTTATTCAATGTTTTAGAGAAATTTGGCTTTGGTGTTAATTTTAATAATTGGATTAAAATGATATATAAAGCCCCTGTTGCTACTGTTGTCACTAACAATTGTAGGTCTCCTTTTTTTCAGCTTTCACGGGGGACAAGGCAAGGCTGTCCATTAAGTCCTTTGTTGTTTAATTTAATATTAGAACCCCTTGCTATTGCTCTTCGTGAGGCTAAAAATGTCCTTGGGATATTTGTGAATGAGACCATGCATAAGGTCTCTCTTTATGCTGATGATTTATTGGTTTATATATCTAACCCTGACGAATCCATACCTGCCATGCTAAAATTATTTAATGAATTCAGAGGTTTTGCAGGATATAAAATTATTTTTAGTAAAAGTGAATTGTTTCCTTTAAGTGATTCTGTTTCTATATATGATAATACTCCTTTTAAAGTTTCAGACTCTTTTAGATATTTAGGTATTATAATTACTAAAAAATATAAGGATCTTTATGAAGCTAATTTTGTTCCCTTAGTAGACTCTATGAAGTATTTATTTAGTAGATGGAGTCCACTTACATTTTCACTTGTTGGTCGTATTCATATAGTTAAAATAATGATTTTACCAAAATTTTTATATTTATTTCAGAACATTCCTGTTTTTTTGACTAGGAAGTTTTTTGATTGGATTGATTCTATTATTTTATCTTTTATTTGGAATAATAAAAGACCAAGAATTAGTAAATGTCATTTACAAAAATTGAAAAAGGATGGAGGTCTTGTTTTGCCTAATTTTAGAATGTATTATTGGGCTGTTAATCTGCGATATATGTCTTTTTGGTTATACTGGGTTGATAAGAGTGATCAGCCAATTTGGGTAGACCTGGAACTAAAAGTTGTAAAACAGTTTTATTTAACCTCGTTATTGGGGGCTTCTTTACCTATGCAATTAGGTAAAGTTAATTTAAACCTATATCCTGTGATTAAGTATTCTTTACAAATTTGGCTGCAGTTCCGCAATTTTTTTAATCTTAAAAAATTTAAACTTTGTAGTTTAATTTACTGAAATTACTTTTTTAAGCCTTCTTTGAGTGATCCAATTTTTCTACTTTGGAAAAATAAAAGTATTAATTCTTTTTTGGATTTATTTAAAGAAGATAGATTGATGTCCTTTGAACAATTAATTTATAAATATTCTCTTTCATACTCACACTTTCGGCAATACCTTCAAGTTAGACATTTTTTACAAAAATATTTAAGTAATTTCCCTTACATATTGGAGGCTGACCTGTTAGATACTATTATATGAATCCTTTGATTAAGGGTTCTATTAGAAGAATTTATAATTTACTATTACAATGGGATAAGCGTCCTTTGTCTAAGATTAAACAGGATTGGGAAAAGGAACTTAATTTGACTTTTATGATAGAGGATTGGATGTGGATATTGAAGTTGGTTAACTCTTCTTCAATTTGTGCTAGCCATTCATTGATTCAATTTAAAACTGTACATCGTTATCGTTTGACAAAGGAGAGAATTTCTAAAATCTTTCCTAATGTTGATAGTCATTGTGATAGATGTAAAACTGAGATAGCTACACTGACACATATGTTTTGGTCTTGTTTTGGAACAGTTCTGGAAGTCGGTTTTCTCAACAATTTCTAAAGCACTTAAAATTAATTTACAACCTAATAAATTAACTGTGCTTTTTGGAATAGTTCCTCAAAATATTCATGGTATTTCTGTGTCTGACCAACATGTTATTGCATTTGTTACATTGATAGCTAGGAGGGCCATTTTGTTGAAGTGGGAGGATACATCAGCTCCCACTTTGTCACAATGGTTCTCTCAAGTGATGCTATGTCTTAGTTTGGAGAAAATTAGAAGTCGAACCTTTGAACCTTTATTTGATTTTGAGAAAAGATGGGGCTCATTTGCTCGTTATTATCATTTGAGTTAATTGATATAATTTTTCCACGATCTAATTGTAAATTCTTTTAGTATAGTCTCTTTTCTTGCTGGCGGTTTGATGTTTATTTTTAGAAGCTTTTTGTATGATGGATGGCTCCGGGGTTGTACAGCTAATGGGTTCTCTCTTTTTTTCTCTCACTTTTCTGCTCAGTAGGTTTTTTTTGTTATCACAAAATTTTGTTTTCAATCTTTAAGCTGATGGTTTTTTTTGAGGCGTTGTAAGTGTTGTTACTTCGATGTACCCATGTTATTTTTCCTATATATACAATAAAAAGATTTGAAAAGAAAGAAAATTAAAAATCACATACTTTTGATTTTATTTATTAATTGAAGTGTAAAATGAAATACAGTACAAGGAAAATCTTTCATGATCTGTAAACTCTTTTGTATCTATCTTTATTCCAGATGCATGGCAACAAAGGCTATGTGCATGGAAGCATTTCAGTTACTGTGTGGCCGCACATCCGCACAGCTTAGGGGATACACTGTGTATAACTTCACTTACCTCAACACTGAACTAACTCCACAGCCTATTGACTCACTTTCAAGGACTTAACAACACATATTCCCAATATTATTTATTTGCATATTTTACTTTCAGAATTTGTCTTTTTTTTTGCACATTGGCAGTTTGTCAGTCTTTGCCCTTTATAGCTTTTCATAAAATCAGTTGTATTTCTTTATTTTCCTGCAAGAAAATATATCTGAAGGTAGTATATAGTGATAATAAATTTACTTTGAAGTTTGAACATTCTTCAACGTCTCACCCAATAAATAAATTATTCCAGATTACATTAAAAGTACCAAGATATGAATGTGGGGGCTCAATCCCTGGTTTGGTCCTTGGAAATTCAGTTACATGAGTTAATATTAATTTCTCCTTTTCTGATTTTGGTTGCTCTTTTACAGCTAAGAGTTCCAAGTACATTTATTATCAACATATGTATACGTTATACAACCTTGAAATTCATCCTCTTACAGGCAGCCACAAAACAAAGAAACTCCAAAATAACCCATTTAGAAAAGATGGGTAAACACCCAATGCTCAGAGAGAAAGGTGATTTGTGCAAACAATAAAAGTAAGCAAACAGCATTCAGAACTGAAGTTTTACGAAAGACGTGAAGGTAGGTATCACTGCAGCTGGAAAAGGCCACAGGCACAGTTCAGCGCAGAGCAGAGTAAACGTTGTGGAGCAGCAAGCAAACTGGGCGGAATTAGCCCATCCTTTGCCTCCAGTCCTGACACCCTGACACTTTCCATCTGGCCCGGTGCTTAAATCGGCCAAACACCCGGCTGTTCCTCACTCTTGAACTGTTCTGGGGCTTGAACCTTTGCAACACAATTCTGCCCATACCCAGCCTGTCCAATCTGGCCCAGCACTTAAATCAATCAATCATTGCGACTTTCCGCAATCCCACCTCCACCGTGACTTGCCTTCGTCTTCACCTCTGCTCACCTAGCCTTGCTTCTATATGCTTCTCCATTGTTATTAATGAAGTGTTCTCTTTGTTTCGTATTTTGCCGTCGACCAGCAGCAGTGGACCAGTCGATCACCAGTGCCATCTTGAACCGGAAGTTGTCATAGTGGAATCCTGAACCGAAGCTATTTCTATTTACAGGACTTGCAATTCAGCACTTATTGTGACTTTAACTTGCCTGGCACAAACCACACCACAGACAAAGAGATGCTGATTGTCCAGTCAAAGTTACTGCTGTCTCTCAGTTTTTGTATTTAAGAGGTATGTAGAAGTATCAGTGGATTACAGGAAAGATATCAATAAGACTGAAAGTCTATAGAAAGTTTACATTAATGTTGCCAGGACTTGAGGACCTGAGTTATAGGGAAAGGTCGATTGGGTTAGGAGATTATTCCCTGGAGAGTAAAATAATGAGGGGATAGAGATATACAAATTTATTAGGGATATAGAAGAAGAAGAAGAAGAACAGCCCTTAACTTGGCAGTGAAGTTATTGGGGCACCGTCATGACGGTGTTTCCGTAGCAAGCTATTCTTGTTTTTACGAGGCCGAGTTGCTAGCTCGACACTCAACCCGGACTTGGATTCGAACTCGGGGACCTTCGCTCCGGAGTCCGGCGCTGATATTATTGTGCCACCTTGCGGGACTATTAGGGGTATAGGTCATGTAAATGCAAGCAGGCTTCTTCCACTGTGGTTGGGTGAGACTAGAACTAGAGGTCATAGGTTAAAGGTGAAAGGTGAAATGTCAAAGGGGAACCTGAGAGAGAACTTCTTCACTCAGAGGGTGATGCATGTGCGTGGAACGATCTGCCGGAACGAGTGGTGGATGCAGGTTTGATTTCAGCATTTAAGAGAAGCTTGGATAAGTATATGGATGGGAGGGGTATGGCGGGTTCAGGTGATGGAACGAGGCTGAATAACAGTTCTGGACTAGATGGGCTGTGGGAACTGTTTCTTTGCTGTAGTGTTCCATGGATCTTTGCTGATGATCCCCTGAGCCTGAAGTGTCATGACAAGTTGACCAAAGGTCCTTGTACCAGAAGAGAGTGAAGTTCTCTGACCTACACCAATGTCCTACTTCTCTACCCCATTAAGCATGGTCGAACAAGTTAACAATATGGAACATTATCTCTTCTATGAGTTGATAGCACATTTTACTTTCTGTGGTTGAACAAAACTTCAAATCAAAGTCCTAGTTTACAACTCAGCAGAGATTCCGAATGGCTACATGGAAACAATATGGAAAACTATGCGGAAAAATGTGCAACAAAGCCACCTTTGACCAAATTCACTTTTTTTGATCTTATAAGTATATTCATCGCCACGGGCAAAATCTTATCAAAGCTGTATTTTCTTCTGTATCTCTCAGATCCTGATGGTTAATTCTCTACGTGAGTGACAGATTATAGTTTGGGGAGCGTAGAATTGAAACTTGTGTAGGTGATGCAAAACATGTCCAGTGGTAAACTCTGATCAGATTGATTGTGTATGGTAAAGCTACAAATATACCAAAGAGGATTTTAAAAATTAAAGATTAGCTTATTAATTGTCAAATGCACATCGACACATTGAAAAGTACAGTAAAATGTATCTTTTGCATTAATGACCAGCGGAGTCCGAGGATGGGGTGGAGGCAGCCCACAAGTATTGCCATGCTTCTCGCGCCAACATAGCATGGCCACAACTTGCTAACCCTCACCTGTACATCTTTAGAATGTGGGAGGAAACTGGAGCACCCGGAGGAAACCCATATAGTCACAGACTGAACGTGCAAACTCCTTCCAGACAGTGGCGAGAATTGAACCCCGGTCACTGATCATAGGCACTGTAAGGTGTTGCACTAACCAACTACACCCTACCATGCCGTGTACCCACCACAAAGTTCAACAATTAATTTGTTCATGTTAAAAGCTAAAAGAAACAAATTCATTAGTTTCAAATCTTTTAGCTTCTATCTGTTATTTTCTTCAAAGTATTCTACTCTACCTGGCGCACTCCTCTAGGTCACTCTAAACACATTAGCCAGGATCTAAACACACTCTGGACTCCTCACTTCCTCCAGTCGAAGCCCTGAGGAAAAGCACCAGCGTGGAGAATGCCCTAGTTATCTCCAGTCATAACTTCGATCAAAAATTGTTGGGCAGTTTGAACTCAGGTAACTACAGGATCTGATTAGCATTTTTGGAATCACTTTCCTGGCCACAGCCAATCAAACCGTGTGATTTGTTTGGCTATCAGCTGAACATAAGAACATAAGAAATAGGAGCAGGAGTCGGCCATCTGGCCCATCAAGCCTGCTCCACCATTCAATAAGATCATGGCTGATCTGGCCGTGGGCTCATCTCCACCTACCTGCCTTTTCCCCATAACCCTTAATTCCCCTACTATGCAAAAATCTATCCAACCTTGTCTTAAATATATTTACTGAGGTAGCCTCCACTGCTTCATTGGGCAGAGAATTCCACAGATTCACCTCCCTCTCTAAGAAAAGTAGTTTCTCCTCATCTTCGTCCTAAATCTACTCCCCCAAATCTTGAGGCTATGTCCCCTAATTCTAGTCTCAACTACCAGTAGAAACAACTTTTCTGCCTCTATTTTATCTATCCCTTTCATAATTTAATATGTTTCTATAAGATTGCTTGTTCTTCTGAACTTCAACGAGTATCATCCCAAGCGACTCAATCTCTCCTCTTAGCCTCATCTCTGGAATCAACCTGGTGAACCTCCTCTTCACTGCTGGATGGACATTTGATGCTGAGCCACAGTCAGGGAATAGAAAGGCGAGAATGAACAATTTAGTCAAAGTCGGATGGAGGCGGGAAGATGTTGAAATCATCATGGAAAAGATCAGAAGTGGTTAGAGAAAGCAGACTAAGTAAGATAGCAGGTGGTGGAAAACATCAAGAGGCCATTGGATGCAAGGGCTGGGGCTGCATCAGCAACTTTAAATTCCACAGTGTTATTATTTCAGAGGTCCTGTCCTGGGTATAGCACATCAGCGCAATTATGAAGAAAGCACAGTATCACCTCTACTTCCTTTAAAGTTTTGGAAGATTCAACATGACATCTGAAACTTTGACAGACTTCTATCGACTGGTTGTATCACAACCTGGTATGAAAACATTAAAGACTTTGAATGGAAAATTCTACAAAAAATAGTTACAGCCCAGTCCATCACAGGCAAAGCTCTCCTCACCGCGAAGCAATCTACTCAGAGCGCAGTCACAGGAAATAAGCATCTATCATCAGGAACCCTCAGCAGTCGGGTCATGCTCTCTTCCCGTTGCTGCCATCAGGAAGAAGATAGAGGAGCCCCAGGACCAACACCACCAGTTTCACGAACAGTTATTACCCGTCAACCATCAGGCTCTTGAATCAGTGAAACAATCTCACTCAACTTCAATCGCCCCATCACTGGAGACCCGTCTATGTGACCTCTGCCATCACTGGATATCTGTCTATGTGGCCTCTAACATCACTGGAGACCTGTCTATTTGACCTCTGTCATCACTGGAGATCTGTGATTTGGGACCTATATTGACTTGACAGCTTATTTCAAATTCTTGCTTAGAAATGGAGTTCTTTAGATTTTGTAAGACCTGGTGTAAGTTACCACTAACTCTTTAGCAAGCCTACAAGAAATCCTGACCCAAAAATAATGTTTTTTGAAAAAAGCAGTCTCTCTAGATTTTTAAGGTTTGATATTATAGTACGAAACTAGAAATTCTTAATTTTGAACAATTACATTTGCTGGAGCTCACTAGATGCCAAAGTAAATTTAATTCTGTTTTCAAATGATTGCATAAGCATTAAGAATGATATTTTGAAAGGGCAATATATTTCATTGTCCCTGTGTAATTCCCACAGTCTTATATTCAAAAAGAAACCCAAAGTACGATTTAAGACAAATTGCTATGAATCTTGAGTCAGATTCATCCTGTATAGGAAAACATTACCTTTCACAGCAACGCAATTTCATTGGCGGGAATCCCATTTATAACAGCAATTACCCCAAGATCACATTTCTCAAATGCAATTAAATCCAGCTGTAATAAATTATCACTATCTTACTAAAACACAAATTAAGTCAATTAATTTGTGCTTCAGTAAGATGGTGATAATTTATGCTAACTAAATTGTAACTAAAGTAAGCCCCATCTTCCACATTATGAAGTAGACGTTAACTCTGCTCTAAGGACTTTCCTGATTATATCAATGAGTAAACCATGGTGTGAGTAGACAGCTCACTATGGATGTCTACCAGCTGCCAAAACACAACTAAAGGGAAATCTGAGAGTCAAGAAATTCCAAAGGACTTTCAGGCCAATATCAACAGCTTAAGGCCTTGACAGATGAGGCATTACTCTATCATCTCTGTCTCACCACAATTGATTTGGTAACAGTATTACCTATGACTGTAAAGATCGCTGCACTGTAAATTACTGTTGTAGCATTGTTCCCAGCCATCAGACAGCAAACGCCAGACCCCTACAACAGTGCCCAGGATCAGGTGGGTTCAAATAGGGAGTGATAAACTCATCAATGCTCTCTTCTTCTGACCTTCATGCAAAAGTTAGAACACAGGTAGACACGCACTAAGTACATAGAGGGAGCATAGTGGTTAGCACAACGCTTTACAGTACCAGCGACCTGGGTTCAACTCCTGTAAAGAGTTTGTACATTCTCGCTATGACCACGTGGGCTTCCTACAGGTGCACCAGTATCTTCTCACAGTCCAAAGACGTACCAGGTGGTGGGTTAATTGGTCATTGTAAAGCGTCCCGTGATTGGGCTAGAATTAAATCAGGGGATTGCCGGGCAACGGGGCTCGAAGGTCTAGAAGGGCCACACTGTATTCGGCTGCCCTAGTTTCCTTCCATGGCCCAGAGATGTACCAGTTGGTAGGTTCATTGGTTATTGTAAATTGTCCCGTGATTAGGCTAGGATTAAATGAAGGGGTCGCTGGGTGGTGTGGCTCAGAGGCCCGGAACGGCCTTTTCTATGCTGTATCTCAATAAATACATATTATCTCACTGCCTCTAGGACATGACTGCTACATTGTGTTAAAGATAAACAGATAGCAGTCAAAGCATACCATTAACCAAAACCAAGAATATGCCTAAAGTCATTTAACAATAGATCAAGAAATTGATATACACTATTACACCGAAATGGCTCAATAATTATGGATGTTACAGCTTTCAAATTGTTTAAGCTAATCATACGGGAAAGAGCAATTAATTTAGTTACAAAGGAAAACTGGGAAGCCAGAGCACTGACGTGGTCATAGGGAGAACATGCAAACTCCACACAGACAACACCAGAGATCAGGATCGACCCAGGCGACTGGATCTGTGAAGGAGCAGTTCTACTTGCTGTGACACTGTGATCTCATCTATTCCCCATGATTGTGCATCTAGCAACTGAAATCAAGCAGAAGTCCCCCACATAGAGTCATAGGAAAGTACAGCACAGAAATAGGCCCCTCGGCCCATCTAGTCCATGCCGAAACATTTAGACTACCTTCTCCCATCGGCCTGTTCCATAGTCCTCCCATCCAAACGTCTCTTAAATGTTGAAATCGAGATCGCATGCACCATTTGCGATGGCAGCTCATTCCACACTCTCATGATCCTCTGAGTGAGTTTCCCCTCATGCTCCCCTTAAACTTCGCACCTTTCAGCATTAATCTCAAAGACATGCATGTTATTTGGCCACTGTAAATTGCCCATGTGTGTTAAAATCCAGAGGGGCAAATGGGGAGAATGAAATGGGTTTAGTGTAACTGGCTGCTCACTGTGCAGAACCTACTCTCTCCTTGGCCTAACGGGGGCTGCAAAGAAAAGAGCCATCAGGACTGTCCCAGAGGCTACTGAGTGAGCACCTAGATGGCTATGAACCAGGCCAAGAGGTGTGACCCGTGGACCAATGCTGCTGGGACACAAGGCAGGGCCTGATCAACCCTGAATGGGTCGCCTGGGTGAGGGTGTCTGATGCTGAAAGACCCGAAACACCCGATGAACCCAGGTTACATCACTGATGATGTGTCCCAGCACATCCTAGGATGTATCTCAGTGTACAAGTGATGGTCAGTATGATCTCGTTGGGCCAATGAGGCTTTTTTTCTGAGCTGTATCATCTACAACACAAATAATAGAAAGCAAGAGAAACAGGTTATTTCTTCCTTTATTTCTAACAAACGGTGGCAGTTGGAAATTTGATTGACCCCAAATTGTCTGTGACCCCAACCTGTCTTGGCAATTCCCGGGTGAAACTGATGGAACAAGAAGAACAATAAATTCTGGGAATGACTTTTTGCAGCAACCTATTAAAGTCCTATGAACCGAATGAAACCTTCCTGCTCGCTGTGTTCTGCACCAGGTACCGTGTTTAAATGACAAAGAACATCAGCTCGGAGGCTCATCTGTCAGGTTGGAGTTGGCTACTTTGAAGCCGCCATTGCCTGGGAATTTTCTAAGCCGTCGTTGCCTGGGATCACCAAGTAAGGAATATGCTGTGACTGCACCAATAGTCACTCAGCTCATAAAATAAAAGTGGAAGATTCAAAAAGAGATCAAGCAACATCTAAGGAGAGAGGGGCAGAGCTAAAGTTTTAGGTCTGCGATCAACCATCATTATTTACCACACTGATACTGGTGAACTGCAAGGTCACCTTACTGAAAATACCATTGTTGAGGTGTGGAAATTAACGTGTACAATTCATACATTCAGTAGCCACTCTATTGGGCACAGGACCATTTGCTCGTTATGTGCCATGTCGTATGCCATGGGCAATCATAGTCTTTCTATGACCATAATTGCTTGGCATATTTTCTAGGGAAGTGGTTTGCCATTGCCTTCTTCTGGGCAGTGTCTTTACAAGACAGGTGACCCCAGCCATTATCAATAGTCTTCAGAGATTGTCTGCCTGGTGTCAGTGGTCGCATAACTAGGACTTGTGATGTGCACCAGCAGCTCATACGACCATCCGCCACCTGCTTCCCTGATCAGGGTTTAAGCAGGTGCTACACCCTGCCCAAGGGTGACCTGCAGGCTAGCAGAGGGAAGCAGCACTTTACACCTCCTTTGGTAAAGACATATCTCCACCCTGTCACCCAATTATCTACAGCAGGTACCTAATAAAGTGGCCACTGAGTGTATGTTTCTAGTCATCTGCTGCTGTAGCCCATCTACGTTAAAGGTTAATGTGTTGTGCATTCAGAGTTGCTCTTCTGCACACCACTGTTGTAACATGTGGTTATGTGAGTTACTGTTACCTTCCTGCAGGCTTGAACCAGTCAGGCCATTCTCCTCTGACCTCTCTCATTAACGAGGAGTTTTCACCCACAAAACTGCTGCTCACTAGATATTTCTTTCTTTTCTTTTTAGCAGTATTCTCTGCAAACTATAAGAACCTGTGGGTGAAAATCGCAGGAGATCAGCGATTTCTCAGACACACAAGCCACCCCATCTGGTACCAACAATCATTCCACGGTCAAAGACGTTTAGATCACATTTCTTCCCTCTTCTGATGTTTGGCCTCAGCAACAACTGAACCTTTTGACTGTGTCTGCGTACTTGTATGGATTGAGTTGCTACATGATTGACTGATTAGATATTTGCTTTAATGAGCAGGTATTCAGGTGTACCTAATAAAGTGGCCACAGAGTGTGCATCTCTATCCCGGGAAGAAAGCCATCATCTTCATTGCATCGGCTTTAGCTTTGAGCTTTATCAAATAATCCTTCTCTGAAGTTTCTTCAGCAGAGACTTCTTTTTTTTATCCTACTTGAGGCTACACTCTCTTTGTAATCGTGAATCATTACCCAGGTGCAGTCAATTTTTCTGTAAATATGAATTAGCAGCAACAAAGCGAAAAATGCTTTGTATTTTCACTTCAAATATTTAAGTACTCCTGTGCAATTTCCCCAGCAAGGGGGCTAGTTAATTATTAAACACATTGCATGGTTAATTATTAATGTTATTATATATTTAATAACAATGCTGTTAGATGAGTGGCCTGATCAAAGTTAAGAGCTTCTGTTACATTAAAAACTCTGGGCAGTTAGAAATCTCCTTCTATTTCTTTGATGGATCATGCTTCTTACCAATAACAGTTCCCAAAAAAAATTACATTTGCTTCTCTCCACAGTTGGAAAATTCACATTTTAAACTACTTGATACTCTGCTTGAAGTTTCCCCTCAAAGGCACCACAGCCTTGTCACTGGGTTTGGAGGCTTGAGTGCCTCAACGACCAGGACAGCTCGTTGGCTGGAGTTAGGGCTTTATGTTTTGGTTCCTGGCAGGGTCACTCATGCCAAATGGGTCAAAGAGCTAGAAGCCAAACCAAGAGTGGTTCACCGGTCCTCCAGGTTCAGGGGCTCAGCTCAGGGCTAACAACACTGACTGGTCAAACAAAATTGTTATGGAAACAGCAATGAAGACTCCTTCTGCATCTGAGTGGGATGGTATTCCTGAGTCTCCAGCTGGGATTTGAGTGTCTGACAGTACTGAAAACCAAGAGGAAGCTACTGACATGATGAAGGAAGCCCTGAACACTGCCAGAGACAGAGGACATTCATTGCTGCTCTAATTACCAGTGGTGGTAAGGGGCAGTGATTGAAGTTTTCCAAAAATGTAAATGTGCTAAAGACTAAGGTGTGGGCTGCAGTAATTGGTAAGATAATGAAAGAAACGAAGAGTGACCCACACTTAGTGAAGGACACACTCAAGGAAACAGTTCTAAAGGAGAGACCAAATAAAACTTCAACATCAGAATCAGGTTTAGAATCACCGGCTTGTGACGTGAAATTTGTTAACTTAGCTGCAGCAGTTCAATGCGATACATAATATCGATGAAAAAAAAAGGTATGTATAAATAAATAAATAAATAAATAAATAGATAAATAAATAGATAAATAGATAAATAAATAAATAAATAAATAAATAGATAGATAGATAAATAAATAAATAGCAGTTATATGTATATTGAATAGATTAAAAGTTGTGCAAAAACAGAAACAGTATATATTAAAAAAGTAGTGTTCATGGGTTCAATGTCCTTTTAGGAATCTGATTGCAGAGGGGAAGAAGCTGTTCCTGAATCGCTCAGTGTGTGCCTTCAGGCTTCTGTACCTCCTACCTGATGGTAACAGTGAGAAAAGGGCATGCCCTGGGTGCTGGAGGTCCTTAATAATGGACGCTGCCTTTCTGAGACACTGCTCCTTGAAGATGTGCTGGGTACTTTGTAGGCTAGTACCCAAGAAGGAGCCGACTAAATTTACAACCCCCTGCAGCTTCTTTCGGCCCTGTGCAGTAGCCCCACCCCTCCCCCCATACCAGACAGTGGTGCAGCCTGTCAGAATGCTCTCCGTGATACATCTATAAAAGTTTTTGAGTTTTTTTGTTGACGTACCATACCAAATCTCTTCAAACTCCTAATGAACTATAGTCGCTGTCTTGCCTTCTTTATAGCGGGATCAATATGTTGGGACCAGCAGTATCATCAGTAGCAGCAAAAATTGGAATCAATTTTAAGCGTTTTTATTCTTCCTCATTGTAAAGGACCGAAAGACTGACCTAAATAACAGAGTAACTGTGGGTGGAAATTTGCAAAAGTAGCATTGATGGTTTGGGAAGGTATTTTAAAAAGGACCTTTCAATGATAATTTAAATATTTATTGACTGCTAATGTATTCAGCAATGTGATATTATACAAATGAAAATTCTTAGTGTTTTAGAAATATAGTCTGTAACCAAACTGAACGCATCACTATTTTCATGATTTATGTGCTCAGTTGATTGCTCACCCTCCGCAAGCAAGATATTCAGAACTGCCTCCTTGTAAAACAGTTTAAAATGTATGCATTGAAAAACAGGCTCTCAGCAGATGTATGTGCAACCACTCCCAATGAAAATATGTGTCTGTAGTCTGTATCATTGCCTATCACCTCGCATCTGTTACATCATAATTATCAATTAGGCAGTAATTGTATTTTGTCATTTCTCATCTTTTCCTCAGGCCCAAACAAATGTCAGAATGCATTCATTACCATGTTATTTTTCCACCTCTGTGTTTGTTATCTAATTAATACACAGGCATTAATTTGGTCTATAGTAACTTTGGCCCACTTAGGAATTCTCAGTCCATACCCACAAAGGTGTGTACAATTTATAGAGAAAGTTCAACCGTGTGGAAATGTGAGCGAAGAAGTGACAGATGGGGTTTAATCCTGACAAGTGCTGTACGTTAGGAGGTCAGATAATTCTCATTGCTACCATCATGGAGGAGGTACAGGAGCCTGAAGACCCACATTCAACATTTTAAGACCAATTTCTTCCCGTGTGCCATCCGGTTTCTGAACTGCCTACCTCACTATTCCTCTTTTGCACAATTTAGAGCAGTGGCTGATTGGCACAAGGCAAAGTGTGGGAATAAAGGGAGCCTTTTCTGGTTGGCTGCTGGTACCTAGTGGTGTTCCACAGGGGTCTGTGTTGGGACCGCTTCTTTAAATGCTCTATGTCAATGATTTGGATGACGGAATTAATGGCTTTGTGGCGAAGTTTGTGGACAATAGGAAGATAGGGCAGGTAGTTTTCAGGAAGTAGAGAGGCTATAGAAGGACTTAGATTAGGAGACTAAGCCAAGAAGTGGCAGATGGAATACAGTGTCGGAAAGTATATGTTCATGCACTTTGGTAGAAGAAATAAAAGTGTATATTCTTTTCCAAATTAAGAAAAAAATCTGAGGTACAAAGGGACTTGGGAGTCCTCGTTCGGAATTCCCTCAAAGAAAATTTGCAGCTTGAGTCGATGGTTAGGAAGGAAAATGTGATGTTAGCATTCATTCTGAGAGGACTAGAATATAAAAACAAGGACATAACATTAAGTTTTTATAAAGCGTCACTTGGAGTACTGTGAGCTGTTTTGGCCCCCTTGTCTATGAAAGGATGTGCTGACATTGGAGAGTTCAAAGGAAGTTCATGAAAATGATTCCAAGATTGAAAGGCTTGTCTAGTGAGGAGCATTTGATGGCTCTTGGCCCCCACTCTCTGGAACTCAGAAGAATGAGGGGTGACCTGAATGAAGCCTATCAAATGTTGAAAGGTTTCGATGAGTGGATATGGACAGGATGTTTCCCATGCTGGTGGGGTCTAAGACCGGAGTCAGAATAGAGGCATGTCCTTTTAGAACAGAGATGAGGAAGAATTTCTTTAGCTAGAGCATGGTGAACCTGCGGAATTTGTTGCCACGTCACTGGGTATATTTAAGGCAGAGGCTGATAGATTCTTGATTGGTCAGGATATATGAAGGGATATGGGGAGAAGGCAGGAGATTGGGGCTGAGAGGAAAATTGGATCAGCCATGATGAATTGGCAGAGAAAACTCGATGGGCCAAATGGCCTAATTCCGCTCCTATATCTTATGGTCTAATTTATCTATCTATTTATTCATCTGTTATTGTAATTTATGGTACTGCACTGTACTGCTGTCACAAAGTAACAAAATTCATGACATATGTCATGATAATAAATGTGAATCTGATTGTGAAAGTATACAGTAAATGGCAGGAGCCTAAGGAGCATTGATGTACTGAGGGATCTTTTCATCCAAGTCCATAGCTGCCCAAAGAAACAAAAGAGGTAAAGAAGGTGTATGGTATACATTCCTTCATCAATTGACGTGTTGAATATAAAAACTGGAAAGTCATGTTACAGCTGTATAAAACATCGGTTAGGCCACATACCAGGGTATCTGTCTCCATGTAGTTCTGGTCACCACATTACAGGAAGGATGTGGAAGCTTTAGAGAGGGCGTGGAAGAAGTTAGATTAGAGAGTATTATGGATGGTTTATTGACTGTTAAGCACCTACTATCCCACCAAACTTCCCATTTAAAACATTCTTCTTTGCAAAGTCGGCCAGCTCCAACATGATTCTCTCATATGTCTCTCCTCTTTCTCCATTTTATAGGGACCGCTCATATTGTGACTATTGTTTTATGTTTTGAAACTCCAATTTTTACTTTAAGTGAGGCACATGCGTATGATGTGATGCCGTGATGACGTATGCCATGCATAAACCTTTATATATAACCTGTAATTAATTATTTAAACAACAAAGAATGTTTAATCAGACTATTGATATACAATATTTCTCAAATATTACTGAAATATTAAATCCACAACACCTGTGACCCTCTCCAAGAAGTCCACAATCTTATCATGGTTTAGAGGCTTGCGCGCCTCAGTGATCTGGAGAGCTATGTTGGCTGGATTAAGGACTTTATGGTCTGGCTCTTGGTTGGGTCACCCATGCCAAACAGGTCAAAGGGTAGAGGCCAGACTAAGAGTGGCTCACTGATCCTCCAGGTTCAGGGGTTCAGCTCAGGGCTAACAACCCTGACTGGTAAAACAAAGTTGTTATGGAAACAGTAACGAGGAATTCTTCTATATCTGTGTGAGGTGGCATTCCTGAGACTCAACCTGGGACTTGCATGACTAACAATAGTGAAGACCAAGAGGAAGCTACTGACATGATGAAGGAAGCCCTGAACACCGCCAGAGATGGAGGACCTTCATTGCTGCCCTAAACACCAGCGGCATAACAGCCAAAAGATCTGTGACCCACACTTCCCAGCTGTCCATTCATTCCCTCCCTTCCCACCATCCAGGGGCCCTACCAGTCATTCCAGCTGAAGTAGTGATGTCTCGCTCTTCTAGTTATTCTGTAATCACAATGTGGCCTCCTCTACACGGGGAAAGCCAGACATTGGTTCCCTTGTACATCCACAAGCTGTAGGCAGAAGAGCTTTGACTGAGTATCAAAGTTATCAACTGGTCTAATATATGTAAAGACAGAAGTCCTCTCATCCTCAGCTAAGCAGCAAAACATTTCGTTGGTATGCAACAACAAGTTGTAAGAACAAATTGTGAGAATCACCCATGAACCATAAAGAAAAGTGTGTGATTTCCCCAATTCCCCAATAATAAGCTGCAGATCTAGTGCTGCTTACAAGCTAGTGCTGTTTAGAGCAACATAGTGAAAGCTGAACTTTATAGCACTTCTCATGCAAGAAGTTAGCTCTGTTCTCCAAAGAGGTTCCGACTGAAAAAAAAGTCACTGAACCTAAATCATTTTTGATCTTTCCACCCACCAGCTCCATTTGTCTCTGTGTTTCAGAAGATAATTGGAGTATAATTAGTGTCACAGAGTATTGTGAGCAAGGATTTAAGAAAGGATGTGCTGCCATTGGAGAGGGTTCAAAGGAGGTTCATAAAAATAAATCCAGGATTGAAGGGCCTGTCTTATGAGGAACATTTGGTGACTCTGGGCCTCTACTCTCTGGAGTTCATTGAAACCTATCCAATGTTGAAAGACATTGATAGAGTAGATGTGGAGAGAATGCTTCTGATGGTGGGGGGGTCAATGTCAGAATCGATGGTTGTCCTTTTAGAATAGAGGTGAGAAGGAATTTCTTCGCTAGAGAGAGGTGAGTCTGTGGAGTTCGTTGCCACAGATATCTGTGGAGGTCAAGTCATTGGATATATTTAAGGCAGATGTTGAAAGATTCTCAATTAGTCAGGGCATGAGGGGATGTAGGGAGAAGGCAGGAGACTGGGGCTGAGAGGGAAAATGGATCAGCCATGATAGAATGGCAGTACAGACTTGATGGGCCAAATGGCCAAATTCTGCTCCTATATCTTATGGTCTTATGGTCCTATAATTAATAAATAAACATATGCACACATATTATTTACTCAGATGTATATAGGGTTTTTTTGCCTATGGGACTAGTTGAGACAACTTTAGATTTATGTTCATTCACAATAGTAAATGAATTGAATTTCAGCATTGAAGAAGTAATTGACAGTGCAGATTTAAAAACGTGTTTTACAACAACAGTTAAGGAAGGAATAATCAATAATGTAAAAGGTAAATGGTGAGTGTATCCATTGATCAGTTAAGATAGTTTACTGCTGTCATAAGCCCCTGTGAAATGGACATTTCATCATTATATTGAAGCTGTTGATTGGAAGTTGGTTTTTCAAAGGATCTTGAAACTGCTCAGATGTAAGGTACACTGTTAAATTTTTGATAAAGTCACGGACTCATAGAGTTATACAAACACAGAGAAAGACCCTTCAGCCCAACTTGTCAGTGCTGACCAAGTTTAATCCGATGGCTTTAAGTTAATTGCTGATCAATTCTTTTAATTTTCATCATCGTTATGTGCTGTATCATATGACATGGGTGATCATGGTCTCATGACCATGATTGTTCTTGACAAATTATTCTACAGAACTGGTCTGCCATTGCCTTCTTCTGAGCAGTGTCTTTACAAGATGGGTTGCCCCAGCCCTCAGAGATTGTCTGCCTGGTGTCAGTGGTCGCATAACCAGGACTTGTGATATGCATTGGCTGCTCGTACAACCATCCACCACTTGCTCCCATGGCTTCACATGATCCTGCTCAGTGGATGGGGTGGGGTGGAGGGTGGTGTGGTAAGCAGATGCTACTCCTTTCCTAAGAGTTATCTGCAGAGCTAGTGGAGGGAAAGAGTGCCCCACACCTCCATTGTCAGGGACATATCTCCACCCAGCAACCCTTTTCAATAAGTGAAGTAATAGATTTTTAACAGGGTACATGTATCTCATGATGAATAGAATTAGACAGCTCGGTTTATAATCAAACCAATTACAGCTCAGTAATTCTATCCAAATATCTGGAGTCGGTTACTACGGTTGCGTACATTATACTTGGTCCTATAGTAAAGAACAAAAAAGCAGACTGGACCTGTCCAAAGATACTTGTGAGGAGAAGCACCTCCACACCAACAGTAACAGGCAGCTTCTGTATTACTGTTTATAAAATTCATTTTTTATACAAGTTTTCAGGCTATTCCTTGGCTGGTACCTGTTCTGGAGGTCAGCTCCTCCTCTTTATTCAAGACCACACAGTATATAAATCACCCCTTAGTTACACAATAAATAATGATCAGGGCATTACATGCCTCTTGTCACGTACACACTTAGCTTATAGCAAAGCACTCTGGGAGTAGACAGGTTCCATTTTGTCACATTACAAAATTAAATACATTGAATATCTCAAAGTTTCAAATATACTTCCATACTACAAAAATAGCCTCAGAAAGTTGCTGCACTGCATCTGTGAATCGAATGCACTGCAACTGCAGTGCAATAATGGTGGAGGGAATAAGACATAAGACGTTGTTGCCAGGACTTTACGATCAGAGTTATTGGGAAAGGATGAAGAGGCTTGGACTTTTTTCCCTGGAATGTAAGGGACCGAGGGGAGCTTTGATAGAGATGTACAAAATTTTGAGAGGTATCATCATTTTCATTATGTACCATGTTGAATGACATGGGCAACCATGGTCTTCCATCTGTCTTTATTCTGAGAAGTTCTAATAAACTTTTCAAAACTTTTGTCCATGCCTTGATGTAACTCGTGAATCTCATGCTCTCTCTCTGGCTGTCTGCCTGGAAGGACAGAGTAACAAACGTGGAAGTGTTGCAAAAAGTCAGATGAAGAAGAGAGCCGATATCATCAACCAGGAAACGGCAGATGGAATTTCTGGGTCATTGCTGAGGAAAGAGAAACTTAAATATCTCACAGTGAGGGGAGAAAATGATGAAAGAAAAAGTCACGGTCAACAGCACATGACATTCATGAGGGGTATGTATAGGGGAAATGAACGTAGGGTTTTTCCGCTCAGGTTGAGTGAAACTAGAACAGCCGGTCATAGGTTAAGGGTGAAAGGTGAAATATTTAGGGGGAACTTCTTCACTCAGACAGTAGCGTGAGTCTGGAATGAGCTGCCAGAGGATTTGGTGGATGTGAGTTTGAATTCACCATTTAAGAGAAGCTTGGATAAGTATATAGGTGAGAGGGGTATGAAAAGTTATAATCTCAGCATCGATCAATAGGACAAGACAGAATAACAATTCAGCATGGACTAGAAGGGCTGAAGGGCCTGCTCCTGAGCTATGGAGCTTTATGACTCCACAACATAGGACAATGAATGCTTAGGTAGCGAAAAGAGACAGGAGGTGAGTGGAGTCTGTGGGATCGTGCAGTCAAGTGTTTTGGTTTGTTCTGAATGATGTCAAGACGTTTGACTATGGTTAAAGCTGACCCAAGTAAGTGCAGTGGAATCTGTCAGACACCTGATCTGTTAATGCTAGAAAAGGCTTGACGAGCCCTCAGATGGGGGTCAATGGCTACATGAATCTTTGCCCCAGATCTATTTTGTATGTAGCTAGTCCAATTAAAATTCACTTCAACAGAGAACCTGAAATGTTGGTACGAGGGAGGCTTAGAACTGGTAACGGCTTAAATATCAATGGTACCTGTCCCTTTTCCTTAAATAAAGAGCAGGTGTCGATGTGTAAAGCGAAGGGATACAACATAAGGCTGGCAACAGCTAAAGCTATCAATCCAATTCAATGGTCGAGCAATGATTTCTGGGATACGAGGTTGCTGCTGGCAACCTGGTCACAAAAAAAAATCTGTGGCTAAAAGAGGAGGAATTGGTTTAAATAAAGATATCTGTTTACAAAACCTTGAAGATGAATTTTTGCTCCTTGAATCAAATGACTCAGAGTCCTTCCTGAGAATTTTTCAGAATCTCAGTACAAGGGGGTTGTCAGAGGTAAGTCTTCACACAGAGAGTGGTGGGTGTGTGGAATGCACTGCCAGCGACGGTGGTAGAGGCGGGTACAATAGGATCTATTAAGAGAATGGTACATAGCTACATGGAGCTTAGAAAAATAGACTGCTGTGCAGTAGGGAAATTCTAGGCAGTATCCAGAGTATCCATGGTCGGCACAATATTGTGGGCCGAAGGGCCTGTATTGTGCTGTAGATTGCTATGCGCTATGCTGGATCCTTCACACTGTGATAATGCGCAGAGAGGTTGTTAGAGTGCACAAGTAATAAATCAGTGAGATAAGTAAGCAGCAGTTTTTGCCTCATTAATAGGAGTCTGTATGATATATCCCCTCGAGCTTCTCTAAAAGGACTAACAAGCAAGCAGCCCCTGCATTTGTTTGATATTACGTTCTTGTCTGATTGGCTCAAGCTACTTCAGTCGTGGCCAAGTCCACTTGTTTTCCTTCCTTCCTGACTCTCGACTCGTCTTGTGGTACTCAGAGATTACCGACATTGCTCTGTTTAGAAGCAGCCAGCATTTCTTGCTAGGTTACTGCCGTGAGTGCTAGTGGCGGCGCATGTGTTCTCCTGGGCCTACATTATTCTCCTCCGGAGAGCTGATTAGACCGATATTGCTTCCTCTCAAGGAGCTTTGATGAGCTTTTCGGAACTGCCGAGTGGATCAGGTGATCAATAGAAGGTGTTTTTCACCTCAAAGAATAAGTGCTGTACTTTTTTTAAATCTTTGCAGTTGTGTAACTGTGTACAACAGTGTTTGAATTAGAACCTGTGCAGGAATGCTTTAAAAGTGGAGAAGCCATTGCACTGGGAACAGTTCCATTCTCCCGACCTCAGAAGCCCTATGCCAATGGTACCAGCGGTTGCCACAACTGGGGACCTCCTTTGTGGCAGTGGATCGCCATGACGTTTTCTGCGCCTCGCCATGCCCTTCACGCTCTGCAGGGCATCACCGAACCTCCTCCCTGGCTGTCGGATTTCACTGGTGGTCTCATCCGCCCAGTCCACCCAGCATGCTAGGACAGGCCTGTCCCTATCTCCCCAGCGTTTGAGACAGACCAGCTACCCTCACCTGGTTTTGCCCACCTACCACCGCCGCACGCGACCAGCAGTTTGGGGCCACAGGTGAGAGCTGAGAGCCAGGTGTTCGAGAAGTCCCGAGGGGGACTCACCAAGCCCTTTCACCCGAGGTGCTACCCTGCCCAGGACACCCCATACACCCCCATGTTTGAATTACAGTAGTTCAAAGATAACCAGTGATTTTCTTTTATATAAACTGCAATATTAAATGTGTTAATTACACAGACCAGTCTAAAAGCCAGGTTTGCAGATTAGGGCTCAGTGGTGACAGCGGCAAAGATATTTGGACTGGTTCCATATTTCCAAGTCCCCCATCACCTGTTACATTCCTACACCACTAGAGTTAGTAATGGGAAAATGTTCCTTTAAATTTATTCCTATGAGCCTGAAGCTCACTGCGGTAGCATTCCTAAACCAACTGCATGACACACTGTACAGCCATTTTCTTTCCAGTAGATTCAGTGGTGTACTGTGTGTACTCGGTTCAATGAAAAGAATCTACTTAATTCAGACAATACATCACCTTGTTGTTTGCCCTTGCTCGAGAAACCTGCTCATGGTAGTGTCTTGGTGCCTTCTAACTGGCTGCATCACCGGCTGGCACAGGGAGGTGGTGGTGGGGCAGCTACCACACAGGATCGAAGTAAGCTGCCGAGAGTTGTTAAATTAATCGGCTCCGACTTGGCTGCTAGCCTCCGTAGTGTCGAAGAGCGGTACTCAGAAAGGCACTGTCCTTCGTTAAGGATCCCCATCACCCTGGACATGCCCTGTTCTCATTGCCACTGTCGATATAGTAGAGGTACTGGAGACTGAGGGCACACACTCAACGATTCAGGAACAGCTTCTTCCCCTCTGCCATCCGATTCCTAAATGGACTTTGAACCTATGAACACTCCCTCGTTACTTGTTATTTCTGTTTTTGCACTACTTATTTAATTTAGCTATTTAGTATACATACAGGAATCTTACAGTAATCTGCAGCTTTATATATATATAAAGCGAGGCCAAGTGGTTAAGGCGTTCGTCTAGTGATTTGAAGGTCGCTAGTTCGAGACTTGGCCGAGGCAGGGTGTTGTGTCCTTTAGCAAGGCACTTAACCACACATTGCTCTGCGATGACACCGGTGCCAAGCTGTATGGGTCCTAATGCCCTTCCCTTGGACAACATCAGTGGTGTGGAGAGGGGAGACTTGCAGCATGGGCAACTGCTGGTCTTCCATACAACCTTGCCCAGGCCTGCACCCTGGAAACCTTCCAAGGCGCAAATCCATGGTCTCATGAGACTAACGGATGCCTAAATAAAAAAAAATAATATATTATATTATCATTGCATTGTATTGCTGCCGCAAAGTGAAGACATTTCACATCGTATGTCGGTGATATTAAACCTGATTCTGACTCTGAGGTGTAAGGGTGATGTAACTCACATTGATGGTAAATGACACTGATCCACTTCAGTAAAGAAGCGCACTGGAAAATTACTTGGCCCCTGTCTCCTCCTTCCATGACATGTATCAAATTGGTTCAAATCTATAAGACCATGAGACATAGGAGCAGAATGAGGCCATTCAGCCCATTGAGTCATCTCCGCCATTCCATCAAGGCTGATCCCAGATCCTGGATCTACCAATAGATGCAATTGCTATTCAGACCATCAATCTGCATAAACTAAGTTACTCTGAGGCATATCGTAGCTCAGTGTAGAACCTCCCATTGCTGACCCAGGTATCTGAGCCTGTGAGGTAAGGGCTCACGTTAAACTAGTGTGCACATCTGATCTACTTTGAGTGGTAAATCAAAACTCAGCACATGGGTGAGGAAGTTAATTTAATTCAAAGCTTATTGTAGGAGCCATGAATCTATTTCCTGTTTGGATTGTATTTTGTGTTGCAAGTTTATTATGTGTATTTTGTCACGAGGGTTGGGGTGTGGTAGAAGCGGAGAGTATAGTTACGTTTTCATGCTTTGTCTTTAGTTCAGTTTTAATCTAGGTTACAACCAGAGGCAGCCAGAAATTATATTTTTTTGCAATACATACAAAAAGCTGCAGAAATTCAGCAGGCCAGGCAGCATCTCTGGAAAAGAGTACAGACAATGCTTTGGGCTAAGACCCTGAGCGTCAGTTGTACTCTATTCCATAAATTCCGCCTGGCCTGCTGAGTTCCATGAGCATCTTGTGTGTGTTGCTTGGATTTGAGTTTCTCTTGTTTGTGATTTTTATTTTGGTTGATCGCTAATGCCTAAAAACGTTAATTACTCTATTACTCTTGTCATCCAAATGCGTTTAAGAGCACTTATCATTTAAATATATTTAGAAGTGGTAACATTTAAAACACCAAGATTGCCAAAGCTTAAATGCACTTGAATATGCTTGGCCTGCTTATTTCGTTATAAACTACAGTATGTTTTAGTTTCATTAGTATTTTTATCGTTACAGGACAGTACATCTTTGCTGGTTTCTTATTAGAGAATCAAACGTATTTTCTTCGACTTAGAACTTTGTTATAATTGGAGTGCGTCATACAGTATACCCCCCACCCCCCATGCTTAGCCTCTGAGCAGTTTTGATCTGTTTTAAAGTAATCGCTACACTCATTAATTAATGAATTGATTCGAGACAGTTCATAGGAGAGACTTGCAGGGAGGGGCAGTTACTGAACTCAATCCAGGTCATCCTGCCCCAAACTGAATACAATTCAGTGTGGAGCCAATGCTACAAACAGCACGGAAGTACAATTCCTTTTGATATTGCAGGTGCTAAGACCACAAGCTCATAAAGGGATCTATGGTATGACTGGTATTTCGGTGAATATTTTCTGCAATATATTCACTTGAAATATTAGGTGCTTTAAGAACATTACTAAAAGCAACTAAAGTTCACTTTTTAAAAGCACAAAAGATGCTCCCTTGAGGCATAAAATCAATGTAACAGGTTTCTGTTTCCCTATCATCAAATTTCACTGTGTTTCTATTTGTTAAGAATTGCCAGCTCTCTCTTCATTTCGTTTTCTCTTCTTGTTTTCTCATCTTCCGTCTCCCTCTCCTTCATTCCCAATAGCTTCTACTAATGTGATATCACTCCGGAGAAACATTGTATCATTTCTTAATGCATGTATGCATTTCTAAATGACAATAAAAGAGGACTGAGTATTCTCATAATCTAATGAGTTTGCTTTTGGCTAGTCACCAATAGTTTACTGAGAGCTAGAAGGAGCAAATGGAGGTAAACCTAGGAAAGTATGAGGTAGAACTACAATAGATGGAAAGACAGACGCACTAACACCAGCGTGCTGGAGGAGACCAATGTGAACAGTATCTCCATCACGATAAAGCAAGACAAACTCTGATGGACGGGTCAAGTCAACCAGATATCTAGCTCACACCTCTCCAAAGAGATCCTTTACTTCCAGTTGCAGAAAGGTCCGCGAGCCGCTGGTGGGGAAAGGAAATGCTTCAAACAAAGATCAAAATCAGCCTGAAGAAATTCAAAATTACATCTAAAAACTAGGAGGCCATTGCACTCAATTGATACACCTGGGGGAAATCTGGTGAAAAGAGGGAGCTGTGCTAGGTGGGAACGGCCTCTGTCGTGCCGTGGAGAACAAGCGGCGGCTGCGAAAGGAGAGACTGAACAACCAGAGGAGCCAACCATGAGCCGCAGCCCCCACTTACTCCTGCCCACCCTGCACCAGAACATGTAGATCCTGCATTGGACTCTACAGCCACATGAAGACCCACCAATAAACCATCCCTTAAGAGAACATCATACGCGACTTGAGTGCCGCACTACTAATACAAGGTAAAGGAAGGCTTAATAAGCGGGAAGTTACTGTGCAGTGTTGAAGAACAGAGTGGCCTTGGAGTGTTTATCAACAGATGTTTAGAAGCAGTAGGGCAGGTAGTCAGAGGCTAATAAGATACATAGGACACTTTCTTTATTGGGCAGGACATACTGAAGATTCAAGAGCTGGGAGGCAATACCAGAATTATGTATACTTTAGACATTCTTAAATTTGACATGGTCAGAAAACTTAGCAGTATCTGGCCCCACACCAAAACTGTTGATATACAGTACTGTGCAAAAGTCTTCGGCACCCTAACTATATATATATATATATATATATATATATATATATAGTAGTAACTGTAATCATTTTATGCATTCCATTGTACTGCTGCCGCAAAAAACAAACAAATTTCATGATAGATGTGAGTAATGATAAAGCTGATTCTGATATGGGTCTCTATTGTGGACTGAGAATGGGAAGGGACAGGGAGAGGAGAATCATTGTTGGGAAAAGGGGAAGGAAGAGGGGAGGGAGTGGGAAGCACCAGAGAGACATTCTATATTGATCAATAAAACAACACACATCAAAGTTGCTGGTGAACGCAGCAGGCCAGGCAGCATCTCTAGGAAGAGGTACAGTCGACGTTTCAGGCCAAGTTTTGCTTGAATTTCCAGCATCTGCAGAATTCCTGTTGTTTGATCAATAAAACAATTGTTTGAAATCAAATGACCTTGCCTGGAGGCTCAGAGTTGGGTGTTTCTGTACCCGGGCCACACAACCCTTCCTGCCCCCTTCCCATCCCTGGCACTCCTTCCCTGCCACCTGTCCTATACCCTTCCTGCGGTGCTCCACCCTCACCATTCCTAACATTCTTCACTGCCACCAGATTCACAAATTCACTCTTTTGCTCCATGTTAACAAATACAGTACTGTGAAAAAGTATTAGGTACCTTAGCTAAATATATAGGTGCCTAAGACTCTTGCACAGACTGTATTTACAACATTACTTGGGTATTGCGTACAGTTCTGGTCAACATGTTACAGGAATTGTAAGATTCTACTTCAATGAGTGCAAAAGGGATTTTTGAGGATGTTGTCAGAGAAAATTTTGGCTCTGAGAAAAGATTGGATAATCAGGAGAAGGTGCATTATTAACAGAGAAGAGAGTAGACATGGACTACAGAAGAATATTGGTTAGTCGATAAGATGGAAAGTAAAATGACAGATGCAATTCAATACTAAAAATGTGAAGTAATGTATTTTGTGAAGCAATTAGGCTAGGACATATGAAGTAGTGGTGGGGTCCTAGGAAATACTGAGGACCTCAGAAAGCTTTCTGTATATCTCCAAGGATCCCTGAAGATACCTAAGACAGCACACAGATAATGTGTCTTCTTTAGCATAGAATTAAAGAACAGAAAGGTTATGGTATGGCAAGATAAGTCATTAGTTAAATAATAACTGAATAACTGTGTGTGGTTCTCATCTCAATATAGGAAAAAATTATTCAGCTAGAGAGAATGCTGAGGTAATTGTCCAGGATGTTAAACAGGATGGATTGTTTCAATTGAGAGGGGAGACAAAAGAAGTTATTTTTGTTTTCTTTCAAATAGAGAAGGCAAAGGGGTGATTTTATACAAAATTATGAGGGATATATATGTATATGGGATAGTTGGTGCATGGATGTATATGGGTTGTCTAGAGAGGGGCAGTATCTCCAGTGAGGGAGCTTCTTGTGTCCTTTCCAAGCGCAGCTCACTTACTTTTGGTCCCTACCAGACTCTCAGATCTCACCAGTGGCTTAAAGTTGCTCTCTGCCTGCGACAGCAGCCACACTTGGACAGGCGGGCTAAACCAGGTGAAGGTAGCCAGAAGGCCTCATAACCTGGTGGAACAGAGACATGTGAGGTAAGTTCCACCGTATGGCCGAATGAGATCAACAGTCAGGCCCACACCAGAAAAACAGTTCTGCACAGGTTTCCTGACGTAATCAATCTCCCTCCTATGATGCTGATTCATCACCACCTTTGATTTAGTCTTCAACAGTGGTGTCATCAGCAAACTTGAATCTGCCTTTGGAGCTGTGCTGAACCTCACAGTCATGTGCAACGTGAGTAGAGCAGGGGACCAAGCACAGAGCCTTGTGCTGATGGAGATCATGAAGGAGATGTTTGTTGCCAAACCGAACTGACTGGGGTCTGCAAGTGAGGAAATTGAGGAACCAATTGCACAAGGAGGTATTGAGGTCAAGGTCTTGGAGCTTATTAATTAGTTTTGAGGGAATGATAGTCTTGAATGCTGAGCTGTAGTCGATAAAGAGCATCCTGATGTATGCACCTTTGCTGCCCAGATATTCCAGGGTTGAGTGAAGAGCAAATGAGATGCCATCTGCTGTGGACCTGTTGCTCCAGTAGGCAAATTGGAGCGGATCTAAGTCACTTCTCAATCTGGAATTGATACATTTCTTCACCAACCTCCCAAAACACTTTATCAAATGTGGATGTACGTGTTACTGGGCGATAGTCATTGAGGTAGGTCACCACACTCATCTTGGACATCAGTATAATTTAAGCCTGCTTGCAGCAGATGGGTACCTCAGACTGCTGAAGCAAGAGACAAACATTCTCAGTGAACAGTCCAGCCAGTAATTCTTTGTTTCTGTAATAAAGACGAGGGGCGTTTGGAATGCAATAAATATTTACTACATTCCTCCTCTGCCAACCATTTCAAAAAAACATGACCTTAAAAATGTGGCCACAGATTTCTACCAATGTCTTATGAATATGAAGCACGTTTGTGAAATTTTTCTGATCAGTGAAATGAAGTTGAAGTTGGTATGCATGCTTCTGTTATTTTTATTAACACACTGTCCAAGTAAGGAAATGTTATGTCAGGTGAAGCTGTTCATGAGCAAATTCTTTGCCAGTTTTATTAGCTCAGAAGGACTGCGTACAACATGTGTGCTGTTGATTTATTTTCAATTCCCAGATTTAAACAGTAAATACCTCTTGCAGAGCAGGATGGGACATGTCACACAGGCTCAAACACTGAACGATGGTTTTGTTCCTAATTTCTCATTCCCCGTAACCCTGCCCCTCCTTATTAAGGCCAGGAAGGAAATTTTTTGTTGTCTTATGCCTGTACTACTTCCTTTGCATATCCGCAAGCTGTAAGCCTTCCAGAAAATCAGCTCAGCACTCCTGGCTCTGTGCCCTGTAATTACACCGTTCGTTTGCTTGCTGTTTCGCCCACGCTGCTGAACTTGAAGGCTGAAACTGTTTGGACAAAGGAACTGCTGAGTCTCTCCCAGCTGTTGCCTGCCAGGAGAACCGCAGGTAAAACTGTAGAGTAAATGAATGCTCCCCTTCATTAGAACATACCACAAAAATACCAGCCAAATTTCATTGCAAATTGAACCTTTTGCAAGATTTTATTGCCAACTATCCTACAGATTGGCTGAGTATGCCCCCAAAGAAAATTGATCTTAGGGTTTTATATGGTGACATATGTGTATTTTGATAATAAACTTTAATTTGAACTTTGAACACAATTATTTAACTGATAGACTGTGAAACTGTATTGATCTTGTACACCTCCATTAAATCTCCCTTCAGGCTTCTTTGCTTCTTGAAGAACATTCACAGTATCCATCATCCACTACCCAGGACCCGCTCTCTTCTCACTGCTGCCATCAAGAAGGAACCTCAGGACTCACACCACCAGGTTCAGGAGCAGTTATTACCCACAACCATCAGGCTCTTGAACCAAAGGAGATAACTTCACTTGCTCATCACTGATATGTTCCCAATAAGCTTTCAAGGACTTTTCATCTCATGTTCTCGATATTTACTGGTTATTTATTTATTATTTTTATTTATTTAATTTAGTATTTGCATGGTTTATTGAAGGCATTCGGCATAACATCTAAAACTTCTATAAATGTATAGTGGAGAGTGTATTGACCGGCTGGTATGGAAACACCAATGCCTTTTAACAGAAAATCCTACAAAAGGCAACGGATTTGGCCCAGTATGTCATGGGTAAAGCACTTCCAACCATTGAGCATATCTACATGAAACGCTGTCGCAGGAAAGTAGCATCCCTCATCAGAGATCCCCACCACCCAGGCCATGCTCTCTTCTCACTTCTGCCATCAGATAGAAGGTACAGGAGCCTCAGGACTCACGCCACCAGGTTCAAAAACAGTTTCTACCCCACAACCATCAGCCTCTTGAACAAAAGGGGATAACTACACTCACTTGCCCACCCATTGAGATGTTCCCACAACCAATGATCTCACTTTAAGGGCTCTTTATCCCATGTTCTCATTATTTATTTCTATTTATTTATATTTGCATTTGCACAGTTTGTGGTCTTCTGCACGCTGGTTGATCTTTCATTGATCCTGTTTTAGTTACTAATCTGTAGGTTTACTGTGTATGCCCACAGGAAAATGAATCTCAGGGTGACATATATGTACTTTGATAATAAAATTTACTTTGAAATTTGAACTCTGATCCTACATAGGAATTAGGGTTTAATTAGTATTACTACAGTTGGACAAAGAGGCCAAAAAGACACCCTCAAAGCTGCCTCCTTCCCTCGTTCCCTGTTCTCTTCGAGCTGCCCACTATATCAAAGTCAAAGCCTCTCCCAAGCCCTTGTGGCCCATCAGGCCGGTACTTATGTCGGTTTCTGTGGCGTGAAGCGACTGAGAGTACGAGACTCCCCCCCCACCCCGCCGCCCCCCCCCCCCCCGGATAGGACGCCAGTCTATCGCGAGGTTAACTCCCAGCATTTGCCGGTACCCATTCTCAGCTGGGTGGACTGGAGCAGCGTGTGGTTAAGTGCCTTGCTCAAAGACACAACACACTGCCCTGTCCGAGACTCGAACCCACGACCTTCAGATCGTGAGCCCAACGCCTAACCACTTGTCACACTATATACCTGGCTGTAAACATCAAGTGCTCATTATGTCAAAGGTTTCTCTGCATGCCATGGATCACCACTGGTTGTAACTTCCACTCTCAGGAGGATGGCAATGGTCCTCCAAAGCATTCCAGATAATGGTCTGCTTTCTCACACTTTAAACAGCAAGGAGATTTTCACTGTGAGTACGCTGCGACGTGTGTATCAGTTGCAGGTGGAGCTGTCAGCCAAGTTGTTGTCAGTAGTAAATTCATCTGGTACAGTAGATAAAATGGTGCCCTGTAGAAAATTCAGCTGTAGTTAAGATAGGGATAAGATTCTGCCCAGAAGTAAATTCAGCTGTAGTTAAGATAGAGATAAGACTCTGCCCAGAAGTAAATTCAGCTGAAGTTAAGGTAGAGATAAGATGGTGCCCAGTAGTAAATTCAGCTGGTCCAGTAGATAAGGGGAAATGAACTCATTGTAACTGCTATCAGGATGCCAGGCACTGATCTGTGAATTCGCTGACTGCATCCACTGTTGGATGTTCAGTTTTATGGAGCCATTGGCCTGCAGGATGTGGAAAGTCACTAAAGTGCAGGCAATGTCCCCTGTAACACACACAAAATGCAGGAGGAGCTCAGCAGGTCAGGCAGCATCTATGGAAATGAATAAGCAGTCGACATTTCGGGCTAAGACCCTCCTCCGGGACTGAAAAGGAAGGGGGTGGGGGGAGAAGCCGAGTCAGGAAGGTGGAGCAAGAGGAAGAAGTACAAGCTGGAAGGTGATAGGTGAAGCCAAGTGGGTGGGGAAGAGGAAATGAAATGAGAAGCTGGGAGATGACAGGTGGAAAGGTGAAAGGGCTGATGAAGAAGGAATCTGATAGGAGAGGAGTTTATTCCTTTCCCTGTACTGTGGGGAAGCCTAGATTCTTCAGAGAGCCACAGGCTTACCCTGCCCACTAGTTTATGGCAAGTGGGAACGAAATATAATTGACCTCTTTGAATGGCTGCCTCGCTGACCTCTCTGCCTCAGAAGTGGACAGCGAACATAGTTATGGTGGCACAGTAGCGTAGCGGTTAGGGTGACGCTTTATAGCACCAGTGACATGGGTTCAATTCCACCACTGTCTGTAAGAAGCCTGTACATTCCCGCTGTGAGTGTGTGGGTTTCCCCCTGGGTGCTCCAGTTCCTCCCATATTCCAGATATGTATGGGTTAATAGGGTAATTGGTCAAATGGGTGAAACAGGGAGGCGCGAACTCGTTGGGCCAGAAGCGCATGTTACCATGCTGTCAAAGTCAAAGTCTGTCCCAACTCGAAATAAATATCAGTGCTTTGAAGAAGTATTCAGCCCCCAAACCTTTGTTCACATAACCAGGGATTTTGATCAATTTAACTGAGAATTTTTATTTGTGAATCACATGCTCCTTTTCTCACAGTAGAGCCCCAAAAACAGGGAAAATAGTGTTACGTACCCCGTAACTGGGTTGCCAAACCAGCAGAAATGGATCACTCAGTTGGAGTCTGGATTACTAGAACTAAGAAAGTTTTATTAAAGAAACAAGCAACACAGTAATCGAAAGGATAATAAATGCAACAGTTCAGCAATGATAAACACACCTGTGCACAGAATTAAGATAACAGCATCAATCAAGCTCTATCGTTGTCTAGGGGTAAATGACCAAATTTCAAAGTGACACAAAAGTTCAGTCCAATTTAGTTCAGTTCGCAGTAATCGTTGCCATGGCGATGGACAAAGTGGGGGGAGAGAGAGAGAGAACGGGAACGACTGATCATTCAGAAACGACTTCCACTCACAGACCGGCGATATGGCTCACAAGCAGCTTTTGGGCGGGTCCTTGGTGATGTCACCTGAGGTCACTGACTGTGACCCCTCCTCCAGATGCGGTCGATCCTCTGCAGTGAACCCGGCACCCAAGCAAGGGCGGACACACACCGGGTTCCCGCTGATCATACCTTTCCACCCTGTGTGTTGTCCGATACTTCCCACCGACTCGTGAGAGGCGCACCGCTTCTAGGGTCTCGTTACCTCGGGTGTCGTGTGTGTCCTGCCTTAGCGAACCTGTCCCTTTTTATCCCCCTGCTGGGGTATTGCCTGTCCATCACTTCAAACAGTTCAGGGTTCAAAGGGGGAGCCGCTCCAGACAGCTCTCTCTCTCCCGTCCCTTCATTACACATCTCCAGATCGCCTGTCCATCACTTCAAACAGTTCAGGGTTCAAAGGGGGAGCCGCTCCAGACAGCTCTCTCTACACATCTCCAGATGCTGTTTCATTGTGTCCCTTATCTCTCTCTTGAAGACAGGTGGCAGACCAACTGCTGATCACACAGGACAGCTAACATCTCATCTATGTGTATTCTTGTCACAATAGTAAAGAATGAAAAAATAAGAATTCAAAAACTGAAATGTCTGTAGTTCTAAAGCATTCATCCTCCTTTGTTGAACCACTTCTCGAGATCTTGCTGGATAAGTCTCTATTGAGTTTGCACAATGTGATTGAGCAAGATTTGCCTGTTCTTCCTTGCTCAAGCTGTGCCAGGTTAGTTGGGGTGCAGCAGTGGACAGCAGTCGTGAGACCTGGCCAACAATGTTCGATCGGGTTAATGTCAGGACTCTGGGCCACTCAAGGATATCAATTTTCTTCATCTGAAGCCACTACACGGTCAGTTGCTCTGGCAATGTGCTTTGGGCCGTTCTCCTGTGAAAGATGAACTTCCTCAGCAGTTTAATTTTCTGGCAGAGGCTAGCATGGTTTTATCCAGGATCTCTTTGTATTTAGCAGCATTCATCTTCCCATCAATTCTGACCAGATTTCCAGTCAATGCTGCTGAAAAATATCCACATAGCATGATGCTACCTGCACCATACAATAGGGATGGTGTTGCCTGTCTGACACGCAATATTAAGATTACACCACACGTACCGTTCAGTATTGAGGCCAAAATGTTCCACTTTATTCACAAGACCTTCTTCCACATCTTTACAGTATCTTCTCAGTGATGTCTTGCAAAGTCTTTATGGACAAGGATATGCTTTTTTTTTCCAGCTAGGCTTCATCTTTACCACTCTTCCACAAATACCCCTTTTTGTGCAAGGCCTTAGAGATGGTGAAGCCATGAACTTCATCTCCAATTGCGGCCATTGACTTCCGCAGCGCACTCATAGAGTGACTGTTAGCATCACAGTAGCCTCTCCTACAAGCGTCATTCTTCTCCAGTGACTAAGTTTAGAGGGGTGGCCTGACCTAGGGAGTGTGGATGTGGTTTCATATTTTTTCCACTTTTTCACAATGGACTGCACTGAGCGCTGAGGTATGTTCAGTTCCTTTGAGATGGACTTGTACCCTCCCCCAGATCTGTGCTTCTCTATTATCACTTCCTTGACTTGCTTGGAATGTTCTTTTGTCTTCATTTTGGTTTTGGTCTGTTGAAAATCTACTGTATTTATTCAGGCGATCCTCCAATTTTCTACAGCAACAAATTGGGTGAGTTTGTAAGGTAATATACAGTATATTGTGCCTGAGGAAAGTTAGCATAGAAATTACTAAGGGAGGATGAATACTTTCTCAGCCTCACAATTTTTGTTTTAAAGTTTTAATAAATTGGTGACAAGTTTTGGAGTTTTTATTTTGATCTGACATGATGCACAATGTTTTGTAGATTAGCTCAAAAAGAATCCTACTTCAATATATTTTAAATGTGGAAAATGTGACTGTAAAATGTGACAATAGTTGTGGGGGCTGAAAACTTTTTCTAGCCTCTGAAAAATAAACATGCAAATAACTCCTCACTGAGCAGCCTGGTAGGAGGTTGGCATTTGAAGATCGCTGTCCCAGTCATCATAGCAGCTGTCCTTGCCCAGCCTAGCTACACTCGTAGCTGAAACAGGTGGCAGATTTCAGTAAGGATATTTGTGTTCTTGTGCAGGTGGCTCACACATTTTCTTTGCAGGTGGGAGAATCGGACCTTGCATGCTCGGTGTTTGTCTCTGACCTGCTCATTGCCAGAGCAAAGAAAGAGCTGGAAAAAAGTACTGCAGACTCCACCCACCCTATCAGTCGCCTATTCATCAAATTGCCACCAGGGTGCGGGATTCCAGGAGGCGGAACTTCTGGAGTGCCGATGAGATGGCTTTTTAGAGCAGCTCGTGGTTGAGCCCAATAGGGGATTAGTTGTTGTGTAGTGAACCAGAATTGATTAGAGAGTTTAAGGTAAAAGAACCCTGAGGGGAAAGTGATCATAATATAATTGAATTCACCCCGTAATTTGAGAAGGAGAAGCTAAAGTCAGACATATCAGTATTACAGTGGAGAAAGGAGGCATGAGAGAGGAGTTGGCCAGAGTTGATTGGAAAAGAACACCGGCAGGGATGACAGCCGGGCAGCAATGGCTGGTATTTCTGGAAGTAATTCGGAAGGCACAGGATACATACATCCCAAAGAGGAAGAAGTGTTCTAATGGAAAGATGACACAACCATGGCTAACATGAGAAGTCAAAGTCGACATAAAAGCCAAAGAGAGGGCATATAATAGAGCAAAAATTAGTTGGAAGTTAGAGGATTGGGAAGCTTTTAAAAACCAACAGAAGGCAACTAAGAAGTCATTAAAAAAGTAAAGTTGGAATACAAAAGTAAGCTAGCTAATAATATTAAAGAGGATACCAAAAGTTTCTTCAGGTACATAGAGTGTAAAAGAGAGGTGAGAGTGGATATCGGACTACCGGAAAACGACGCTGGGGAGGTAATAATGGGGGACAGTGAAATGGCCGACGAACTGAATAAGTATTTTGCATCAGTCATCACTGTATGGTGGAAGTTCCAGGTGTCAGGGGTCATAGAGTGTGTGGTTACCATAACTAGAGGGAAGGTGATTCTGTGGAATTTTTTGGTACAGACAGCTGTGAAGGCCTAGTCTTTATGTATATTTAAGGCAGAGGTTGATAGTTTCTTGATTGGCCAGGACGTGAAGGGATTCAGGGAGAAGGCAGGAGAGTGGGGCTGAGGGGAAAATTGGATCAGCCATAATGAAACAGCATAGCAGACTCAATGGGCCAAATGGCCTAATTCTGCTCCTATATTCTATGCTCTTGTGGTCTTATGAGACGCCACAAGTCTTATACCACCAGGACTATACATTATCTCCAAAGCTTCTTTCCTGTAGCTTTCCAGTTTCTCATCAAAACTCAATTAGATGTAATGCCCTATGCAACATTCATTACATGCTCTTTCCTGATTTCCTTGTTTTGTTGATAATTATTTAGTCCTTTTATACGTTCACATTTATTTAAGTTTGATTATAGACATTTCCGCTAATTGTTGATTGCTCATGACTGTTTGTACTATTGCCTTGTAAATTGTTGGTTGCTATTGTGCTGTCTGTTATGGTATTGTCCTGTGTTTTATGCTTGGCATTGAACCACAATCGATTCCATCTGGATAGCATCCAATCTGATGGCATGAATATCGATTTCTCCTTCTGGTAAAAAAATTATTCCCTCACCCTCCCTCTTCTTCTATTCACCATTGAGACCCCTTACATCTTTTCACCTGTCTATCACCTCCACCTGGGTCCCCTCCTCCTTCCCTTTCTCCCATCATCCATCTCCTATCAAAAGTTCAAAGGCTCAAAGGTACAACTTAATGTCAGATATACAACTTAATGTACAATATACATCCTGAAATGCTTTTTCTTCGCAACCATCCACAAAAACAGAGGAGTGCCCCAAAGAATGAATGACAGTCAAATGTTAGAACCCCAAAGCTCCCCCCTCCCGCACATAAGCGGCAGCAAACAACAATCCCCTCTCTGCCCACCAGCAAAAAAAGCGCATCGGTACCCACCACTGAGCACTCAAGCGTGAGTAAAGCAACAGTAAAGACACAGACCTGCAGTTACCCCAAAGACTACGTTGTTCACCCGATAATTCGACATACCACAGGTTCTCTCTCTCCCTAATAAGGGAGAAAGGGGTGTCTCCGTTTTCACAGCGAGCGGGCAGACACAACGAACGACTCGCTGGTTTACGATGTTAAAAGTCCACCACGTCGCTTCTTTCAAGCTCTGTGCCCAAAGATCATGAATCTCTGGGCACAAAGCCGCAGATATTCTGACTCCCCCAACGACACACGGGTCTCCTGTCGTGACACCAACCCTCAATCCGCCCATCTCCAGAGGCCTGAGATCCTAGGCTTCCAAGACCGAGCCAAATACATAGGTCAAGCCCTTGGCGTGCTGAACAACGGCCGGTCCTGAAACCCTGAGAGTGAGTCCCATTCCCACAAACAACCATAGTCAGTGTGTAATTCCAGGTCAGGGTCTTCAAAAGAACCCTGAAAGGGAAAAATAAAGATACTAAAGATGGAAATAGAGCTGTTTCTGAAGATGCAAGCGAAGGAGTCGCCATTTAGCGCCATCTTCACTCGGCTCCGCCTTCTTGAAATTCCTTCTTCTCCAGCTCGTGACCTTTTCTACACACCTGGACTCATTGTCTGGCTGTCCTCCTTCCCCTCCCCACACTGTCTTTATTCTGGCATCTTCCCTGCAAACTTTCCATTCCTGAAGAAAGGACTTGGCCCAAAGTGTCAACTGTGTTTTGTTTATTTATTATGTTTTGTTTCATTTTATTTATTATTATTTTTTCTCTCTCTCTCTGCTAGATTATGTATTGCTTTGAACTGCTGCTGTAAGTTAACAAATTTCACGTCACATGCCAGTGATAATAAACCTGCTTCCGATTCCGATTCCGATTCTGTAGATGCTGCCTGACCTGCTGAGTTCCTCCCGCGTTTTGTGTTTGTGTGTTGCCTTGGATTTCCAGCATCTGCAAAATTTCTCGTGTTCACTGTCAATTCTGGCATGTTTCTCGTACTGGCAGTAAAGTGATTCTGATTCTGACCTCTCCCCTTCCCCATCCCCATCCCCACCGCTCCCCTCTGATCCTCCTCCTCTTTGGAGCCTTGTTCTGCCCTGAACACCCTCTGCTCATGGTCCCAGGCACGCTACATGGCAGAGGAGTATCCTACAAATGCACACAAAACCCTCAGGGAACAGGTTTGAGCAGAAACCCTGAAGTCAGGAAATTCCTTTAGCGCCCACTGTTGTGTACATACATCTATTGATGCTTCTGGACACATCTTCAGTGATGTTCCTGGAATCATCGGGTGTTTCTGGTCTTTCAACATCATACAACCTCCTCCAGGTGACCCAGCCGGGGCTGATCAGACCCCAGCTTGTGTCCAGATGGCTAGCTACTTATGACTCCATGGCTCCCCTCTTTTGAGCCACAGCCATCTTGAGGCCCTCTCTGCCGCATCGGTGGTACTGCGGATGGCTCTCCACTTCCTCTCTCCCTCGATGCCCAAAATGCTGAAGCCTCTAACTAAAGAACGGGCTACGAATCCCCTACATCCAACCTCCACTGGGAGACACCTCGCTCTCCATCCAGCCTGCTGACAGTTGCTGACCAGTCCTGCGTACTTGGAGAGCTTCCTTTCAAAGGCCTCCTCCAAGCTATCTTCCCATGGGACTGTCAGCTCCAGCAGCACCACTTGCTCAGTAGACTCAGACACTAGGACAATGTCTATCCAAAGCAACTCATGCAAATTGAAATAACTGGAGAAAGTAGCAAGTATTTCAGGATCAAATGAAAGAGATCTACCATCACCCCGTCTGAAGTTTTTGAATAATGCCACTGCTGAAAGGGACAGAGAATCCTTGGTTGCGACAAACCTGCATTCATGGAACAGCAGAAAAACAGGCTCTTCAGATCACAATATTCTGCTGAAGGAATTAAATTGGTCATCAAATGTCCAACTTAACTAATCCCTATCCTCGTCACTGTAGCCTCTGCTTGGGAATAAGAATCAGGTTTATTATCACTGGCATACATGTGAATTTTGTCGATTTTTGTGGCAGAAGTTGTATAGACATTGGTGAGGTCTAACCTGGAGTATTGTGTGCAGTTTTGGTCACCGACCTACAGGAAAGATGTAAATAAAGTTGAAAGAGTACAGAGAAAATTTGCAAGCCCTGAGTTAAAAGGAAAGATTGAATAGGCGAGGACTTTATTCCTTGAAACATAGAAGATGGAGAGGCAATTTGATAGAGGTCTACAAAATTATGAGGGGTATAGATAGGGTAAATGAAAGCAGGGTTTTTCCATCGAGGTTGGGTAGGACTACAACCAGAGGTCATGGGTTAAGGGTGAAAGGTGAAAAGTTTAAAGGGAGCATGAGGGGAAACTTCCTCAGTCAGAGAGTCGTGAGAGTGTGGAATGAGCGATCAGCACAAGCATTGCACGCGAGCTCGATTTCAACGTTTAAGAGAAGTTTGGATGGGTACCGGAATGGTAGAGGTTTGCAGGGCTATGGTCCCGGTGCAGGTCAACGGGAGTAGGCAGTTCAAATCATTTCAGCATGGTCTAGACAGGGCAGAGGGCCTGATCTGTGCTGTACTTTTCTATGACTCTATGAGTTGAAGTAAGCTGCAAGTACAGTACTCACTAACCTTTTTAGAATGTGGGAGGAAACTGAAGCACCCAGAGGAAACTCACCAGTGTATGAAGAGAACGTGCAAAAAAAACCTTACAGACAGCCGTGGGAATTGAACCCCAATCTCTAGTACTGTAAAGCATTACGCTATCGTGCCGTGGTTGCTGCAAGTAGAAAAATTACTTTGTTTTAATAGCAGTGGCAAGAACTGTTCTTGCACCACAAGGTATCATAGAAAGCGCGTAAGGCAGTAGAGAATTGTAAAGTTTTACAGAGCAATCAGGATTTTAGTCAAGACTGCCATTAAGAAAACTGATCCAAAAAGGTTTTTTTTAAAGATGTATAGTATTGATAAATTAAAATACAATTTAGTTTTGCAAGTTGTTGGTGTTTAATACCACTGACAGGTTCATCTGGGCAGGACGCAATCTTTGAACATTATTGAGCACAACTGTAACTTTGAGAAGAACTGCTGTATAATTTAGAGCATGCTGTACAGTGACGGATGAGGAGGTTATTCTCTCAGCAGCGCAAGATATAAAAAGTGAAAAAAAATAAAATAATACAAGCTAATCAGCTGAATTACTGGAATGTGTTTGTGTTGTAATAAAATCTGGGGCTTCCACGGTGTAAGTCTTCCTTAGCGACCAACATAGTGACATTGGCATTGAACTGACACAGCAGGCTTTTCCTGTCCTTTGTGTTCCTAGCAACTTAACGCACTCAAAAATCCCTGTTATTTTGTTTTATATTGACAGAGGCATGACCAATAATAAGCTAAACAATTATTTGATTGTTACCGTAGTGCAGAAATTAGGAATCTTCAAAAGAAAGGTTTAAATGCCATTTCCATTCAAATATTTACGTACTTGCACCACAAAACTCAACATTACGTGAAATCTAAAGGAAAGAATTTACTGCTCTTTTTAATTTGTTGTCTTTGGATTACTGTTAAAATAGGGCACCGATTACATATAAATGCCCTTTGCTTGAAAGCAGTTCAATACTGATCCATAGTTGGGGCCTTCTGCAGAGAAAAGCAATCATTTCTTCTGTTACTTCCACTCAGTCCCTCAAACAACAACTCATTCTCTCCCCTCAATCCATTGTGATCAGCCAATCTTTCATTCATTGCATGTCAATCTGAAATTCCCTACTTGGATTGCCTTATCATCGTCAAAATCTTCCACTTAAACTTTATTCCTTGTTCCCCTTCTATTTCAAATGTCAAAGTTCAAAGTAAGCCCAAAGTTCAAAGTAAATTTATGTTCAAAGTGCACATATTTTACCACATACTACATTGAGATTGGAGTGTATACGGTGCTCAGGGAGGGGGTAGCACCTCTGGTGAAGGGGCTTGTCGCATCCAATCCAGGGCAGCTCACTCAACTTTGGTCCTCACCGGACGCTCAGCTCTCACCTGTGGCTCCAAGTAGCTGTTTGCGTGAGACAACAGACACACCCCAGTACACTGCGTGCAGCTGGTGGCCTCATACTCCAGTGAGCTAGGGATATGCCTGCCCCAGCAAGCCAAGTCAGCTCCGGTGAAACGGGCGAACGAGATCTGCAGTGAGATCCAGGAAGGTGGTTCTGCAACGTTCCATAGAGAGCAAAGCACATGACGAGGCACAGAAGAAGTCATCCACTGCAACGAAGGAAGACCTCGTTTGTGACCCTTGTTTGTAGCACTAGACCCGGACTTCTGACATTGAGTGAGTGGAGCTGCCCCAATACCACGGATTTTCTACTTTAAAGACTCTCCCACACAGGCCTCCTGTGATCATTAGACACGATGGACAACCACCTGAAAACACTGAGATTCATTTCTTGAGGGTATTTACAGGAAAAAAAGAGTAATACAATAGAATTTATAAAAACTATACAGAAATAAAGACTGACAAACAAGCGACGTGGAAAGAAAACAAACTGTGCAAATAAATAAATAATACTGAGAACATGAGTTGTAAAGAGGCCTTGAAAGTGAGTCTGTAGGTTGTGGAATCAATGCAGAGCAGTGGTGATTGAAGTTACACACACCGTTTCAGCAGCCTGGCGGTTGTAGGGTAATCACATAAACATGAGGAATTCTGCAGATGCTGGAAATTCAAGCAACACACATCAAAGTTGCTGGTGAACGCAGCAGAGCAAGCAGCATCTCTAGGAAGAGGTACAGTCAACGTTTCAGGCCGAGACCCTTCGTCAGGACTAACTGAAAGAAGAGCTAGTAAGAGATTTGAAAGTGGGAGGGGAGGGGGAGATCCGAAATGATAGGAGAAGACAGGAGGGGGAGGGATGGAGCCAAGAGCTGGACGGGTGATTGGCAAAAGGGATATGAGAAGATCATGGGACAGGAGGCCCAGTGAGAAGGAAAAGGGGGAGGGGGGGAGGTAATAACTGTTCTTGGACCTGCTGATATGGGACCTAAGGCTTCTGTCCCTGCTGCCCGATGGTAGTAGTGAGAAGAAGGCACAGCCTAGGTGTCCACTGAGTCTCTTATTGTAGAGCAGGGGTCCCAACAGTTTTTATGCCATGGACCAATACCACTAAGCAAGGGGCTGGGAACCAGTGCTATAGAGTATTCCGAAACATCTCCCTACACATCACCCAGGTTGTCCTTCACGATGAAGATAAATGTAAACTTGCAGTACCTATGTCTGACCTGGCCAACAAGCTTTGAATGAGATGGACGTGAGCCTGTGTTTTGCTCAGTTACCCGGGAGGCTGTTCGTTCATACTCAATCACCAACTGAATGGTGTTACTCAGAGGAGCAAGCTACATAGGGAGTTTCATCGTCATATCAGATGAACAGGGGAAAAAAAAACCTGATCTGCCAATTTACCTGGTCTTTAATGGCACTTCTGCAGACTGGTTAAAATAACACAGTCCTTTCTATGTGCATGCTGGAACTGGCTATGACTTCTTCATATAAATTCATTCAAAGTTCAAAAGTTCAAAGTTCTAAGTAAATTTATTTTCAAAGTACACATATATGTCACCATATGCAACACTGAGATTCATTTTCTTGTGGGCATACTCAATAAATAACCATAACAAGAAGCTGTTGGAGAGGCAATTTAGCGTAGTGGTTAGCACAGGACTTTACAGTACCAGCGACCTGGGTTCAATTCCTGCCACTGCCTGTAAGGTGTTTGTACATTTTTCGCGTGGGTTTCCTCTGCATAGGTCAATTGGTCAGTGCAAATTGTCCCATGATTAGGCTAGAGTTAAATCAGCGGCTACTGTATCTCAATAATTAAAAAAAATAAATTAAATAAAGAGCAGAGTACATTTCAGGTAAGTATTGAAGCAATAATCCAGTAAAAAATCACACTGCAGTCCCCATCGCTGCTAGTAAACACTTGGAGGTCAACCTGATGATCTGCTATACATGGTGGATGGTGAAAGCAAGAAAGCCACAGAATGCCGTGGTGGTTTCCCAGATTACATTCTTTGCATTTTTAATGCATCAGCGTCACTATTTCTCAACACTAAACAATTATCCCAGAAGCAGAGGATAAATAAAAAATTCACGTAATCTGAAATTACATATTTTTTTGAAAATCTTATAAACTACGCGGCGAGAAATTCTAGTTTAACCCAACATCAAAAATATATGGTGAAGAAGCTGTGATCTGATTTGATATATAAAATGATTTAAATCATCTTTTTCCAGGCGGCATTAGACAACATGTGTTCAAACACCACAGGGTGGAAGTTATAAAGCATTGAAAAATTGGAACCACAATGTGAAATTAACCCACATTCTTCTGACATTGGTTCAGGTCACACAGAAAATTTGTGCTCCCACTTCATTATCATGATTGTACTATCCACCCAACCCTAATAATGTCTTTGATTACCTTAGCACTTAACCGCAGGAATTTTGTGAATGGTTTATCCAAGTTGGCAGTAACTAGAGCTGACTGAACCCATGCCTTCACTTCTTAAAGGGAAGTGTTTATTCTCAGCAACTGCTGTGGAAGTCAATGCAAAGGTTTAGTGGAGGGGATGCAGGAGCAACCATCCTTGCTTTCTGGTTGCATTTATGGATCGGCTGGAGAGGAGGACACAGATTTGCTGCAGGCAGGGATCCTAACTGAAGCAGCAGAAGGAACTGGCCCTCAGGATCAAATCTAAGAGCCACCATGTCATTTAAGGCTTCATGATCTTACACTAGTGGCCAAGGCCAGTGAAGACATCATCAAACCTCTTCTCTAAGTAACTACTTCAAGTACTGTTGCATGCAATAGGCCCTGTCACTCACAGTAATCTCCAAATCCTACCTAATTTTCAGATGCCTCATTCATACTCACCACTACCAGCCACATTGCTGACCAGTCACCTTCAGTAATCCAAACATCACACACACACACACACACACACACACACACGCACGCACACACACGCACGCACACACGCACGCACACACACACACACACACACACACACACACACACACACACACCCCTACCTGTCAGCTATTTGGCGCAAGGGCATCACCTAGACGTAAAGATCAAAGTTCAAAGTTCAAAGTTAATTTCATTATCAGAGAACATATGTGTCACCACAGACAACCCCGAGATTCATTTTTCTATGGCATAATCAGCAAATCTATAGTATAGTAACTATAAAAGCATCAATGAAAGATCAACCAGAAGAAAACAGACTGTGCAAATGCAAATATAAATAAGTAGCGATAAATAACGAGAGCATGAGATAACAAGATAAAGTGTAAACCAAGACACAATGCAAAGCATTATACAAGCATCTGAGAGAAGAGGGAACAGAGGGGTTTATATGAAGAAATGAAGCTCTAGCAGGTGTGGCTTACTGTAGAATGGTTGATCAGATTAACTGCCTGGGGGAAGAAACTTTCAAGATGGTCTGAAGTTTTTGGTTTAGTAGCACTATTGTGCTTTCCAGAAGGGAGCATTTGGAACAGGCTCGTATGCTGGGTGAATACTGTCCACAATGATTTTTTTTCCTGTCTGTTTCTTGGTTCTGTGCAATGGTGGTAACACAGTTATTCCTCTAGATAGCTCCCTCCCACCCCTTCTATCTGTTACTACAATCACTGCACTGCACTGTAAAGGGTTGAAACCTCTTTTTATAAAAATATATACATTCTAAATACATGCTGACATTTATATATGTATGCACCAAGTTGGTGTGGTCTTTTATTGATTTTGTTATGGCTATTATTCTATGTATTTACTAAGTGAGCCCACAGGATAATGAATCTCAGGGTTGTAAATGATGACTTTGATAATAAATGTACTTTGAACTTTGAACATTGTATTCCATATGTGTGCTTATAACTTTATTTTTATATAATCTTTATCGTTGTTGTACGTTTTTGTTTTTGGTGCAAGTTACGCCCACGCAGCACAATAAATTTCTAATACATGTAAATACACGCAAATGTACATGGGGAATGAAGTTGATCCTTGAGGACTTAGAAAGAGTGTCCATTCAACGCTCACAGCCAGAGAGCAGCATTCTGCATTCGCTATACAGTAGCTGAGCTAGCGCAGTGAGTCACTAGGCATTATGAGACTGCAGTCAGGGCATGAGGAGAGGAGCCCAAAGTGCTGGCTCTTTCGACAAGGATGTCATACCTACGTTCTGCTCATGATGGGACAGTCTGGAGGTGAATGCCGATGAGCATCCACGCTGAGATGCTTGAGTCATTGGCAGACCTAGTCAAAAGCCTGAAAAGAAATGGAAAGCAATGTGGGGAGTCCAGACCTAACGTTGCACACAACCTTACAAAGAGATCAGAGACCTTCCTTTCCAGTAGGAGAGTGGTGAGTAATCGCACTTTAACACTTCACCAATGACCAGTGCTGAAGTTTCCATTGCAACACAAGCAAAGGCCATCTATTCTCTACAGTGGGGACACTGATGTCCATAATTCAAGTTTAGTATCAAAGCCATCAAAGTTCAGACCACTGTAATCCTGGGCCAAAGTACAAGGTCCAGACAATCTGCAAATGGATATCTGAATATAATTCTGAGGCTTTATAAGGCACTGGTGACGCCAAACTTGGGGTATTATGAGCAGTTTTGGGCCCCTTATCTAAGTGTGGTGCGTGGTTTTGGGCTGACGATCTGAAGGTCGTGGGTTTGAGTCTCAGCCAAGGCAGCGTGTTGTGTCTTTGAGCAACGCACTTAACCACACAGTGCTCCAGTCCACCCAGCTGAGAATGGGTACCGGCAAATGCTGGGGGTTAACCTCGCGATAGACTGGCGTCTCATCTGGGGGGGAGTCTCATACCCTCAGTCGCTTCACACCACAGAAACCGGCGTAAGCACCGGCCTGATGGGCCACAAGGGCTCGGGACAGACTTTATCTAAGAATAGATGTGCTGGCATTGGAGAGGGTTCAGAGAAGGCTCATGAGAATGATTCCAGGAATGAAAGGCCCTCATATGAGGAGCATTTCATGACTCTGAGTCTGTACTATTGGAATGTACTAGGAGAATGAGGGAGAATCTCATTGAAACCTATCAAATGCTGAAAGGCCTAGATAGAGTGGAGGTGGAGAGGATGCTTCCTAGAGTGGAGGTGTCTAAGACCAGAGGGCACAGTCTCAAAATAGAGGGACATTCATTTAGAACAGAGATGGAGGAATTTTTTTTGCCTGAGGGTGGTAAATCTGTGAAATTCATTGCCACAGGTGGCAATGGAAGCCAGGTCTTTGGGCTTTTTTTTAAACTGGAGGTTGATAGCTCTTGATTTGTGAGGGAGTGACAGGTTATGGAGAGAAGGCAGGAGAATGGGATTGAGAGGGAAAATGGATCAGCCATGATGAAATGGTGGAGCACACTTGATGGTCAAAACGACCTAATTCTGTTCCTATGTCTTATGGTTTTATGGTCTCATGTCCTCTAACAAAGTACTAGGATTGCTGAAGACATTGTACATGACCCTCATTGACCTGATAAAGATCTTTGACTGTTAATTGAGGGACTGTGGAGCATTCCCCTTCCACAGAAAATTACCCCCACCTTACATCTGCGACACAGTGAGAGCAGGCCATGGCTGTAGTCCATAGATAGGCTCTTGGTACAGACTGGCACAAACCAAGTTGTGTCATGACCCCAACGTGCTGCACTTCAACTTCGAATCTGAATCAGATTTATTAACACGGTCTTATAAGACATGAAATTTGTTACTTTGTAGCAGATACTATATATAGTACAAAAACATAAAGTTACTATAAATAATAAAATAAATAAATAGTATGCAAAAAATAAATAACGAGGTAGTGTTCATGGGTTCATGGACTATTCAGAAATCTGATGATGGAGAAGAAGAATCATCCTCCCGAAATGGAGCCACCCTACAGGACAAGTGGAAAATCCCCTAACCCATGTTATCTCCATCCCACAACCAAGGCAGACCAAGTTCACTCATCAAGTCATCATATGCAGATAATACTGCATTTCAGCTGTTTGAGGGTGACCTCCAAGGCATCAACTTAATTACTGAAGCATGTGAGAGAAGACGTCCATCATAAATTGGGGAAACCACTTCGTCGAGCACGTCCACACCATCCACCACAAGCAGAACTTCTCAGTGACTAAACATTTTAATTCCCATTCCAACATGTTGATCCATGGCCTCCTCTTGTGTGAAGATGAGGCCACCCTCAGGGTGGAGGAGCAAAACCTTAAATTCCGTCTGGATATCCTCCAACCTGATGGCATGAATATCGATTTCTTCTTCCAGTGAACAAATTTTCACTACCCCTACCTCCATTCCCCATTCTGACCTTCTCACTTCTTCTCACCTGCCTATAAACTCCCCCTGGGTCCCCTCCTCCTTTCCTTTCTCCCATCATCTACTCTCCTCTCCTATCAGATTCTTTCTTCTTAAGGCCTTGACCTCTCCCACCCACCAGGCTTCACGTATCACCTTCCAGCTAGCCTGTTTCCCCTCCTCCCATATTTTTATTCTGCCATCTTTCCCCTTCCTTCTCAGTCCAAAAGAAGGCTTTCGACCCGGAACATTGACGGTTTACTCTTTTCCAAGGATGCTGAGTTCCTCCAGCATTTTGTTGTGTTGCCTTCCACTTAATATCTGCAAAACAAAGCCCCTCTCTTAACCTGCCCCAGGCCAACATCCTCCAACAACAAAGTCCACAAAAAGACTGGAAAATGTGGACCATTTCCCATGTCCCTCGTCTTGGGAACCACCTCAGAATGGAGGAGTGCCTTGATGATGGAATTCACTATTGCTTTTGGCACAGCTTTTGAGCACCTGACGAGAAGAGTGTTTGATGACCAAGACCTCAAACCTCAAATATACTTTCTATCATACACCTATAGAAGTTTGTTAAAGTTTTAGATATCATGCCAAGTCTATGCAAACTTCTAAGGAAACAGAGGCCCTGCCATGATCTCTTTGTAATTGCACTTACATGCAGGACCCAAGACAGGTCCTCCAAAATAATAAGATGGAGGAATTTAGAGTTGCTGACCCTCTCTGCCTCTGATCTGCCAATGAGGACTGGGTCAAGGACCTCCTGTTTTCTCCTCCTGAAGTCAATAACCAGCTCTTTGGCCTTGCTGACATTGAGTGAGAGAAGTTGTTGTGGCACCACTCAGCCAGATTTTCAATCTCCCTCCTATATGCTGATTCATCACCACCTTTGATTCAACCGACGACAATGGTATCATCAGCAAACTTAAATATGGCACTGGGGCTGTGCTTAAAGCACACAGTCTTAAGTATAAAGTGAGTAGAGCAGGGGGATAAGCACACAGCCTTGAGGTGCACATGTGCTGATGGAGATTGCAGAGGGTGCCAATCCGAACTGACTGGGATCTGCAAGTGATGAAATCGGTTTTCAATTGCTATGTCTTTATTTTGCTTAATTAGATAGCCTGAGTTAGCAGCATTATTATTTTTGTTGAAATGCAATTTTGCAAACAAACCAGCTGTTGAGACATGCCTGAACTGAAGTATGTTGTTGATGGCATGAACATTGACTTCCCTAACTTCCGCTAATGCCCCACCTCCCCCTCGTACTTCATCCGTTATTTATTTATATACACACATTCTTTTTCTCTCTCTCCTTTTTCTCCCTCTGTCCCTCTCACTCTACCCCTTGCCCATCCTCTGGGCTTTCCCCCCCCCCTTTTCTTTCTCCCTGGACCTCCTGTCCCATGATCCTCTCATATCCCTTTTGCCAATCACCTGTCCAGCTCTTGACTCCATCCCTGCCCCTCCTGTCTTCTCCTATCATTTTGGATCTCCCCCTTCCCCTTCCACTTTCAAATCTCTTACTAGCTCAGTTGGTCCTGACGAAGGGTCTCAGCCCGAAACATCGACTGTACCTCTTCCTAGAGATGCTGCCTGGCCTGCTGCGTTCACCAGCAACTTTTATGTGTGTTGCTTGAAATTCCAGCATCTGCAGATTTCCTCATATGTTGCTGTTTACACAGTCAAGCACTAGAGCTCAGGATTCATTGATTCCTGCAGTCTAAAGAGGCTGTAATGCCCATCAGACACTCAAGTTCAAGGGTATTGTCATTCATCTGTACACATGCATACCATCAAGCAAGACAACGTTCCTCCGAACTAAGGTGTACAGCACAGTGCATGTAACTCACACACATAACCCATAAAATAATATTACCATTAATAAATTAGCAAAGAACATATATGATACAAGTTCAAAAGTAAACAATATAATGCTACTGGCTCGTCACACGTGATGAGACGTGGATGTCGGTAGGGAATCGTACAGCTGGGGGAAGAAGCAACTTCCCATCCAAACAGCTCTTGGCCTAATGCGATGGTACCTCCTGCCTTACGGTAAGGGGGTCGAAGAGATGAATGGGACTCACTAATTCTAATCTTCTTCACATTCCAGCTTCTTTCCTCAGATTCTATCTGTAATGTTTTGCAACTTCAAAACATCAAATTAATTCCAAGTACCGGGGTGATTGATAAGTTCGTGGTCTAAGGTAGAAGGAGTCAATTTTAGAAAACCTAGCACATTTATTTTTCCTACATTTACACACTTAGTCCAGCGGTCGTGGAGCATACGGATCCCTTCTTTGTAGAAGTTGGCGTCTTGGACCTCCAGAAAGTGGTCCATAGCCAGGGTGATTGATAAGTTCATGGCCTAAGGTAGAAGGAGATGAGTTATTAATTTCAAACTTTCTGCATTTTCACTCAAAGAGCTGAACTGCATGTGCGTGTAACAAGAGCTGTATAACTCATCTCCTTCTACCGAAGGCCACGAACTTATCAATCACCCCTGCTGTGGACCACCTGGAGGTCCAAGATGCTCTCGTTACATGCACGTGCAGTTTAACTCTTTGAGTGATAATGCAGACAGTTTGAAGTTAATAACTCATCTCCTTCTACCTTAGGCCACGAACTTATCAATCACACCCCCCCCCCCCCCCCCGCCGTGGACCACTTTTACAAAGAAGGGATCCGTATGCTCCACGACCGCTGGACTAAGTGTGTACATGTAGGAGGGGACTATGTTGAAAAATAAATGTGCTAGGTTTTCTAAAATTGACTCCTTCTACCTTAGGCCACAAACTTATCAATCACCCCTCGTAGCTCACAGGAGTCTGAAAATGCGGGTCTAGCTTCACGTTTACTTTAAGCAAGGCGCGCACGTATCACGTGGTAGTGTGATGACATGTGCAATTAATGTGTTTTTACACACAACCTGTAATTAATTATTTAAATGAACAAGAAAGCTCGGTCAACAACATATTTACAAGATTACTCAAATATTATTGAAATATTAAATAGACAACACTGTCTCTCACCTAATTTGCAATGGCCGGTTAATTTACTAATGGGATTTGGGAAGAAACTGAAGAAAACAAAAGGAACCTGTGCAGTCACAGAGAGAACAGAAGGACTCCACACATTAGTCAGTACTGAACCTGGGCCCCTGGATCTGTCAGCTCCACTGTACCATGCTGCTGTTTTAATGGATTTTAAGTCAAATGGTATCTGAGCGATTCTAATGACTTTCAGGATAAAGCCAGCTGTTTTGCAGTCCAAATTATGGATTCAAGTGTAAATTTGTTGTTTTTCTTGTGGTTTAACTTTTCCTATCCCTGCCTGTGTTTTTATATAATCACCTATACACATGTAATTGTCAGTGAATTTTGCAGTAATTGAAATATAGCTCACTCTGTATTTTTCTGGAACTTCCTCTGCGGCACGTGTCATGCCTCTCGATCTGGCTGTTTCATAGGCTGTTACCACTAGAACAACTGTTATCTGACTGGTTTTCGGTATAAGACAAACACAATTTTTTTGTTCTTTTTTTTCCTATGTTTGCTCTTTGTTCTTATACCACTTGACAAGCAGCTATAACCAACAAGTTTTCTGCCTCACTCTTGACTTCCAAAGAATATTTGGCTCACAAAGTCACCAGGATCCAACACCAGTTTGTGAATTTCATAGTTTTACGAATAATTAAAAACCACATGGAGTCAGTGAAGAGATGGTTAACTCCGACAGTCCTTCCTCTGTTTCAATTCTCAACAAGACATTCACACCGCCTTTGGTTCACGCATGGTATGCTGGTTTATTTAATTTTGATCAGTTCTGGGTTTCTGGCTCTTCTACATTGACTGTATGGCTGTCCTGCCTCATGAGAATAGGCCAGATTTGGCTGCAACACTGCTTTTCAACTATGCCTTTGTCAAAGTATTGAGGTAATTTTGAAAAAAATATCAAGTGAGAAAGCTTTCTGCTAACTTAAGACTTCCACACCCCCTTTCTGCCTTTCAGGAAAAACATGTTGACCAGATGTGGCTTTGTTGCCTCTATGAGGCCCAAAACTAGTTTCCGTGGAAGAGATTTCTGGCCCTTCAAGTGTAAGACTTATTCTGGTGATGACATAAATAGTATAAAAGCCAATTATTTCTGATTTTACATGGTTATCCATGAATGGGAAAAATACGAACATCCAAAGCAAAAAATCAAATTGCTGGAGCAAGACAGGGGGTTAAGCAGTGTCCGTCGGGGGAAAGGAATTGTTGACATTTCAGACTGAGTCTCCCTATCAACAATCTGTGTTGACAATACCTTTCCACCCAAACAGATCCTACTTGCCTCTTGTGTATCGAGAGTTGATCATGCACAGTAATCAGACTCCAATGAGTAATTTTTTTTCAACTATGCACAGTGCTTTCCTTTTGTTTTTAAACATGGATAAATTTATCCTTTATGCCTAACCTTGCGCTAGCAAGCACTCAGCTGGCAAGAAATCTCTGTGCAAAATATTTACTTGAGAGACCCAGATTTAAATGGTGAGTATGTGTATTTCCAGAGGTGGACTTGTTGACAGCCATGGCATTGTTCCATAACCTCCCGTACAGGAGCTTGTTTCACTCATGATTTCTTTGAGCTTGTAAGTGTTCACTGCTGGAATTACTTAGTGTCATTCTGGAAAGAAAGATGGCTAATTAACTTAGCAAATGTCTCCTTAAAGATTTGAATTTCAATAGAAATCTTGCAACACGGGAGCGAGAAAATACATTGTGCCATTCTATTCTCTTGATTAAAATTTTAGAAATACTTTTTGATTGCTAGCTTGTCAGCAGTCCCCGAAGTTACAGAGCATGTTAGCCTTAATCCCTTTCTGTTGAGGTCAGAAACCTGGAGCCAATTGTTTTTCTTTACAGTTTTAAAGAAAATTGACATTCTGAAGCTCACTTTTAGCCCATGAGATTTCAACCACATTGACACTAGGAGGGTTTTCCAGCACTGGGTCATCAACACATCAACGCATCCTTAGATACACAGCACACCTGGCCCAGTAGAGCTACTAGGACTTGATGTTTCAATCCCTATGGTAAGTTGGCACTCTCGATGTTGGCAGTGGGCTTGGAGAGGTGACAAGGAGGGAGGGTAGGTACATCATCGGGGTCATCACGTGGGCACCCTCCTTCTTTGACGTTTCGTTGATAAGCCCACGACGTCTCCAGAGGGCTCAACGATGCTACCTGCTGTCCCAGATACACCCCCCTCAGTTCCATACCCTCCTGTCTTCATCTTGCAGCCCAGTTGTTGTCTTTCCTTTGAAGTAAAATGGACTCAGTTATTCTCAAAAGTAAACAGAATCTGCAGAGGCCACAAATGATTTCCAACCATGAGCAGCAACAGTGCACTGTATCGTTAAGTACTTTATGACTAATTAATTATTTTGGCGTTACCTTTAACGTTGCAGGTAGGCAAGCATTAGTTACTTACTTACGTCCCGTTATGCCTCTGCCGCTTAGGGTAGCAATGAAGATCCTCATCTCTAGTGGTGTCCATGGCTTCCTTCATCATGGCGGTAGCACAGTTTTCACTACTGTCAGTCGCACTCAGATGTAGAAGGATACTTCACTGCTGTTTCCATAATGATTCTGTTTTACTAGTCAAGGTTGTTAGCCCTGAGCTGAACTCCTGAACATGGAGGACCGGTGGACCACTCCTAGTCTGGTTTCTACCCTTTAACTTGCTTGGCATGGGTGACCATACCAAGAGCCAAAGCAGAAAGACCTGACTCCAGTCAACATAGCTCTCTGGGTCACTGAGGCACACAACCCTCCAAACCCAACTTCAAGGTTGTGACCCTCTTGGAGGAGCAGTAGTTAATTGGAATATAAATGCAAGATGATGCATTTTTGGAAATCTAATACAGGTAGGATATACATGATGGGTGACAGAACGATGGAGAATATTGAGGAACAGAGGGACCTTGGTTTGTTAGTCCATCGATCACCAATATAGATTAAAGTAGTGAAAAGAGTATATGTGACATAATATAAAAGAAAAGTCAAGCTGCGCGGCAACGAAGGCTACGTGCGTGGGAGCATTTCAGTTACTGCGCGGCCGCACACCTGCACAGCTTAGAAGGAACAGTGGTCACAAGAGTAACTTCTATTCTCGTTACAGTAATATTCAACACCATCTTTATCAAACTCTATAGAGATTAGTGGATTTGATTTGTGAATGCGAAGCTGACACAAAAACATAAGAAAAGATATTCTGTAAACATTCTGCACAGTTATTAACACCATCTCTAAATTTTTTGTATAGGTGACTAAACCTGCCAGTGAGGGCGTTAAACTACTGTAACACTTCACTGTAGTTTAAGGAACTTCTCCCAAAATTAAAAGGCAAAGATTGCTAAAAGACCTCAGCAAGTCAAACAACATCCGTTCACCAAAAGCTGTACTGATACTGCTTGACTCACTCATTTCTACCAGCATTCTGTTTTTAGCCGTAGATTCTGCCAAATACAGTCCTTTGTGTCCCCAGAAACCAGTCAGGGCACCAAGAATGCCCAGCTCAAACTTCTTGAGCAACCTACACAAAATGCTCTTCGCCTCTTCCGCAGGGCACCACTGCTCAATACAAGAGGACATGGCTTTAAGGTGAGGGGTGGGAAGTTCAAGGGGGATATTAGAGGAAGGTTTTTTACTCAGAGAGTGGTTGGTGCGTGGAATGCACTGCCTGAGTCAGTGGTGGAGGCAGATACACTAGTGAAGTTTAAGAGACGACTAGACGGGTATATGGAGGAATTTAATGTGGGGGGTTATATGGGAGGCAGGGTTTGAGGGTCGGCACAACATTGTGGGCCGGAGGGCCTGTAATGTGCTGTACTATTCTATGCTCTATGAGCTCAGCAGGCCAGGCAGCATCAATGGAAATGAATACACAGTCGACATTTCGGGCCGAGACCCTTCTTCACTAAATAGTTAAATTAAGTAAGTAGTGCAAAATAACAGAATTTTTTTTTAAAGTAGTGAGGTAGTGTTCCTGGGTTCAATGTCCATTTTAGAAATCAGAAGCAGTTTCTGAATCGCTGAGTGGGTGCCTTCAGGCTTCTGTACCTCCTCCCTGATGGTAACAATGAGAAAAGGGCATGTCCTAGGTGTGAGGGTCCTCACTTTTCTGAGACATCGCTCTTTGAAGATTTCTTGGATACAATGGAGGCTAGGACCCATGACGGAGCTGACTAATTTTACAATTTCTGCAGCTTACTTTGATAGTGTGCAGTAGCCCTTCCGCCGCATACCAGACAGTGATGCAGCCTTCCAGAATGCTCTCCACGATACATTGTAGAAGTTTTAAACCAAATCTCTTCAAACTCCTGACGAAGTATAGCCGCTGTCTTCCCTTCTTTATAGCTGCATCAATATATTGGGACTGGTTAGTTCCTCAGAGATAGTGACACCCAGGAACTTGAAATTGTTCACTCTCTCCACTTCTGATCCCTCTATGAGGATTGATTTATGTTCCCTCATCTTACTCTTTCTGAAGTCCACAATCAGCTCTTTGGTCTTACTAATGTTGACTACAAGGCTGTTGCTGTGACACCGCTCAACTAGCTGGTATATCTGGCTCCTATACCCCCTCTCATCTCCATCTGAGATTTTGCTAACAATGGTTGTATCATCAGCAAATTTATAGATGGCATTTGATCTGTGCCTAGCCACACAGTCATGGGTATAGAGAGAGCAGAGCAGTGGGTTAAGCACACATCCCTGAGGTGTGTCAGTGTTGATTGTCAGCAGGTGGAAATGTTATTTCCAATACACACAGATTGTGGTCTTCCAGTTAGGAGGTCGAAGATCCATTTGCAGAGGGTACAGAGGCCCACGGCTGCTTTTTGATCAGGGCTGTGGGACTGATGGTGTTAACCACTGAGCTACAGTCAATGAACAGCATCCTGACATAGATATTTGTATTGTCCAGATGATCCAAGGCCACGTGAAGAGCCATTGAGATCCACCGTAGACTAATTGTAGCAATAGGCAAATTGTAGTGGATGCAAGTTCTTGCTGAGACAGGAGTTCATTCTAGCCATGGCAAACCTGTCAAAGCATTTCATCACCGTAGATGTGAGCGCTACTGGACAATACTCATTGAGGCAGCTCACACTGCTCTCCTTGGGCACTGCTATAATTGTTGCCCTTTTGAAGCAGGTGGAAACTTCCTACCGTAGCAGTGAGAGGTTGAAAATGTCTTTGAATACCCCCACCAGGTGGTTGGCACAAGTCTTCAGAGGATTTTTAAGAGAATTTTGTGTTGTGTTGCATTGGATTTCCAGCATCTGTAGAATCTCTCATGTTTCAGACTCAGGAGCAGCCCGCACGGTCAATGATCCCACTTCCTCTTCACAGGACCTACTAGGAGCCATAACCAATAAGGCAGATGTCTGGACTATGAGCTCTTCCAGTAGCCGCTTGTGAAACCAGTGCTGACAGCTAATGCCAGTACAGTCTGGGAAGAAATTTCCAACAATCTTTTTTAAAAAGGCAAGTTCTAAAGTAATTTATAGCTGAAAATTACTTCAGCATATTTTAACAGGAGAACCAAACCATGCTATACAATTTTCAGACTGTGCCATTCAATAAACAAACAATATCGGTTGTGACAATGACTTAATTGGAATTAATAGCTATTTGCTGCTGAACATGAAGTCCTGACTTCCAAGTCTCAATGTCAGATCTATCAATTGTACTGTGATTCAAAGTTGAAAGTAAAATTTATTGCTGTTGAACATGAAGTAAGTCCTGCCTTTCACATCTCAATGCCAGATCTATCAATTGCACTGTCATTCAAAGTTCAAAGTAAAATTTATTATCAGAGTACATACATGTCACCACGTCCTACACTTAGATTCTTTTTCCTGGGGGCATACTTAGCAAATCTATGGAACAGTAACTGTAAACAGGATCAATGAACAACAAACTATGCAAATGGAAATTTAAATAAATAGCAATAAGTAAGGAGAGCATGAAATAACAAGATAAAGAGTTCTTAAAGTGAGACATCTGCTGTGGGAACACCAGAAATAGAATGAGTGTAGTTATCCCCTTTTGTTCAAGAGCCTGATGGTTGAGGGGTAGTAACAGTCTTTCAACCTGGTGGTGCGAGTCCTGAGGAGTTTGTACCTTCTACCTGATGGCAGCAGCGAGAAAAGAGCATGGCCTGGGTGGTGAGGATCCTTGATGATGGATGCTGCTTTTCTACAGCAACGTTTCATGTAGATGTGCTCAATGGTTGGGAGGGCTTTACCTGTGATGTACTGGACCGAGTCCACTACCTTTTGTAGGATTTCCCGCTCAGAGGTATTGGTGTTCCCATACCAGGCCATAATGCAGCCAGTCAGCACACTTTCCACCACACATCTCTAGAAGTTTGCCAAGGTTTTCAATGACATGCTGAATCTCCACAGACTCCTGAGGAAGTAGAGGCACTGTCGAGCTTTCTTTGCAAATACATTTATATGACGGGTCCAGGATAGGTCCTCTGAGATAGAGATACCAGGAATTTAAAGTTACTGACCCTCTCCACCTCTGATGCTCCGATGATTACTGGCTCATGGACCTCTGGTTTCCCTCTCCTGAAGTCTGCAATCAGTTCCTTGGTCTTGTTGACATTGAATGGGAGGTTGCTGTTACTACATCAGTCAGCTAAGTTTTCAGTCTCCCACCTGTATGCTGATCCATCACCCCCTTTGGTGCAGCCCACAACAGTACTGTGATTGCATTCTAGATCAGCGGCAGGGGTACCTGACTGCCACACTGAGGTGCTGTGGCTCAAATCCTTTACCCCTTCCGAGAGACCTTTGCTGTCAATAGGAAAGTAGGTCATAGATTTACTTCAGTATTGATTTTGAGATATAGGCCATTTGAGCCCTGCAATCCCCAACAACCCTGCTTTCACCCTAATCGCGGGACGATTTAGAACGACTACGCAGTACACCTCTGGAATGTGGGAGGAAACCAGAGCTTCCGGAGGAAACCTATACATTCCACATGGAGGATGTGCGGACTCCTTACAGAGGACGCCGGAATTGAACTCCGAACTCCGACACCCCGAGTTGTAATATCATCCCACTGACCGCTACACTACCGTTGCGCATTTAGGAGCCAATGAAGAAAATAAGTTACTTTATAAATTATTTTTCTTTGCTATTACATTCTAAGTGATTTATGTAATTTTAAAAAGTGATTTCATTTTTTAAATTACTGACATTTTAATGATATTCAGAATTCCCTGAATGTCAGGGCCATTCAACAACCTCTCTCTGTACGTGACCACAAGGAACTACAGAGAGGTGTGAACATTACTCAGCCCACCACAGGAACCAGCCTCCTCACTATGGATGCTAGCTACACTTCTTGCTCCCTCAGTAAAGCAGCCGGTATCATGGAAGTCCCCAACAACTGCAGTCATTCCCTCTTCTCTCTTCTTCCATTGGGTAGAAGATAATGGTAGTCCTTCAGATTTGAAGAAGACACTTTTTGAACCCGTACATGATGGAGTTTTAAATGGACCAGCCGTTGCACAGGGGCATCCCACTTTCTTGGCAGAAGAGACCTTGATCCAGTGGCACGGACAACCGTTACGGCTGGAGACCTCTCCTGCTGCGGTGGATGACCAGGACGTCTAAGTGTCTTGTCGTGCTCTTAGCGCTCCACAAATGCCTGCTGGGCCTGCCTTCTTGACCGTTGGACCATTAATCGGTCTCCTCCATTCAATCTGCCAGGACCAGACTTCACACGCTGGGACAGACAGATCCCCTACCTCACCGAGGGTCGAAGTCCCATCGGCTACCCTCACCTGGTTTGGCCCATCTGCTGAGACGGTTTACCGGAGGTGTGGCCGCTACAGCTACTTGGAGCCACAGGTGAGAGCTGAGCACCAGGTGGGGACCAAAGGTGGACAAGCTGCCCTGAAAAGGGCATGGCAGGCACCGCCCCCCCCACCACCAGAGGTGCTACCCCTCCCTAGACACCCCATACACCCCTAGAAGATACAAAAGCCATAAAGCACAAATTGCTAAGCTCAAGGAGAGTTTCTATCCAACTGATATCAGACTCTTGTATGATGGGATGGACTCTTGACCTCACAATTTACGTGATTTTAATCTTGCACCCTGTTGTTCCTGGCAGTTTACACTTTATTCTGCATTGTTATCGTTTTACCTTGTCCCCGCTCAACGTATTGTGTAAGAACTTGCATACTGTTTGATATCTACAAGCAGTATGCAAGACCAACTTTTCACTGAATCTTGATACGTGTGACAATGAACCAATAACATTTAAAAGGAAGGACAATTTCATAGAAGGCGAGGACACATCCCGTAAATTTGACTTTAGTATGAAGTTGTCAAGAACATTCCTTGTACTCTACATTGCCTGAGGCCCAGTCACTAGACTGCCAGTAAGGCCTTTGAGAGGAGTGGGCATAAGCATTGTGTGGTAGATCAGATAAATGCAGGTGTACCAGGATTGTGGGCATCCCACGGGATAGTCCAGTCTGATCTCAATAAATGCATGGATTTGTTCTTTTCTGAGCATGTTACTTATTTTATTTAAGGTCTGTATTCATTGTAAATCATTCATCATCATCATTATGGGCCAAGTCGTTTGATGTGAGCTTCCATCTACCTTTAATCTGAGAGGTTCTAACAAGCTTTTCAAAACTTTTGCCTGTCCGTCCCGTGATGTAACTCATGAATATCATGTGCTGTCGGCCGTGACTTTCTCTTCCATCAATTTTTCCATTCACTGCAAGATGTTTGAGCTTCTCTTTCCTCAGTCCATGTTCCAGAAAATCCAGTTGTTGTTTCCTGATTGACGATACCAGCTCTCTTCTTATTCTGGCTTTTCACAACACGTCCTCATTTGTTACTCTGTCCTTCCGCAATATTTTCACCATTCTTCTCGAAAGCCACATTTCTGCAGCTTGGAGCCTTCCCTCATATTGCTTTGATATTGTCCAACATTCACTTCCATTCGGTAGTGTGGAACCACGACACTCTGAGTTTCGTACCCAAAGAAATGATGTTATACTTTAGTATCTTGACCAAGACAAAACATGCATTTGCAGTTCCAGTCCTGCTAACTTCAACATCAGATGTTATCGTGCTCTCTAAGCAATTGAACTTCATTGCCCACTTGCAGTTCACATTTCTGTGCTCCTTTCTTCTTTGTGACAACCATACATTGTAAGATATTAAAGGGCATAAAATAGTGTTTCTTTGAAGGGTACCAAACAAAAGTGCAATAAACTTGGTTTGTTACCTAAAACACTTGAAAACTTCTATGGAGGTACCGTGGAAAGCATTTCGACAGGCTGTATCACCTGTATGGGGGTTGGGGGGAGGGGGTTGCTAATGCACAGGACCAAAGGATGCTACAGAAAGTTGTAAAATTAGTTCCACCTTGGGTGCTAGCCTTTGTAGTATCTAAGACATCTTTAAGAAGCGGTGCCTCAGAAAGCTGGCATCCATCATTAAGAACCCCCATCACCAGGACATGCCCTCTTTTCATTGTTACCATCAGGAAGGAGGTACAGAAGCCTGAAGGCACACACTCAGTGATTCAGGAACTAAGTTTCTCTCCATTTGGAAAATAGTCTATATTTTTATTTCCTCTATGAAAGTGCATGATTGTATGCTTTCTGACACTGTATTCCATCTGCCTCTTCTTTGCCCATTCTCCTAATCTGTTTAAATTCTTCTTTTGCCTCTCTGCTTCCTCAACACTACTTGCTCCTCCATCTATCTTTCTATCATCTGCAAACTTGGCCTCAAAGCCATTAATTCCAGCATCTAAATCATTGGATGACATATAATCTAAAAAGAAACGGTCCCAGCACAGACCCCCGTGGAACATCACTAGTCACCAGCAGCCAACCAGAAAAGGCTCCATTTATTCCCACTCTTTCCTCCTGCCTATCAGCCAATGCTCTATCCATGCTAGGATCTTTCCTCTAGCACCACGGGCTCATAGCTTGTTAAGCAGCCTCATATGTGGCACCTTGTCAAAGGCCTTCTGAAAATCCAAGTACACAACATCCACCAACTCTCCTTTGTCTATCTTGCTCATTATTTCTTCAAAGCATTCCAACAAATTTGTCAAGCAAGATTTTCGCTTAAGGAAGCCATGGCCTATTCTATCATGTCCCTCCAAGTAGCTAAAAAGCACATCTTTAACAATTGACTCCAACATCTTCCCAACCACTGAGGTCAAACTAAATGGCCTGTAATTTCCTTTCTTCTGCCTCTCTCCCTTCTTGAAGAGTGAACTGAGATTTGCAAATTTCCATTCTTCCGGAACCATGCCAGAATCAATTGATTCGTGAAAGATCATTACTAATAGCCCCACAATCTCTTTAGCCATCTCCTTCAGAACCCTGGTATGTAGTCCATTTGGTCTCGGTGATTAATTACCTTCAGAGCTTTCAGTTTCGCAAGCACCTTCTCCCTAGTAATGCTAAATTCATTCACCTCTGTGCCCTGACACTCAAAATTCTGGCATACTGCTCATTCATTTCCATTTCCTTGTCCTTCATTGCTACCTTCCCAATATCATTTTCCAGTGGTCACATATATACTCTTGCCTCTCTTTTATACTTTATATATCTAAAGAAACTTTGGCATCCTCTTTAATATTATTGACGAGCTTAGCTTCCTATTCCATCTTTTCCTTCTTTATGACTTTTTTAGTTGCCTTCTGTTGGTTTGTAAAAGCTTCCTACTAATTTTTGCTCTATTACACGCTCTCTCTTTGGCTTGTATGTTGGCTTTGTCAGCCATAGTTGCATCATCCTGCCTTTAGAATGCTTCTTCTTCTTCTTTGGGATGAATCAATTCTGCACCTTCTGAATTGCTTCCAGAAACTCCAGCCATTCCTGCTCCGCCATCATCCCTGATAGTGTTCCCTTCCAATCAATTTTGGCCAACTCCTCTCTCATGCTCCTGTAATTCCCTTTACTTCACTGTAATACTGATATATCAGTGGAGAAACCTCTACAAAAGACACAGAAATGTTATGGTCACATGTTGAAATAAAACATAAATAATGTTATATGATTGATTCATCATTAATTTATTAATAATTAACACTTGTTAATTATTAATAACCAGTATTTATTAATACTTATCCATTAGTGCATATGTATTGATTATTATTAATAATAGTTTATTATTAATTAATTATATAATTGTATTCACCTACCACACCACAAGCCTCCCCATCCAAAACACCATTTTCCTCAACTTCCGCCATCTTCCTCCCCTCCCCCCCCCCGCCCATCCCCTCATCTGCTTTATGCCGGGATTGTTCTCTCCATGACTTCCTTATCCATTCAACCATTCCCACTGATCTCCCTCCAGGCCCTTATCTCCGCAAACATGCGAAGTACTACACCACCTCCTTCTCCTCCGTTCAGGGCCCTAAACGGTCAGTCCTACCAGATGAGGCGGCGCCTCGCCGGAGAATCTGTCAGATCATTTATTGCATCCGTTGCGGCCTCCTCTGCATCAGTGAGATCCGAGGCAGACTCGGGGACCACTGCGTCAAGCGCCTTCGCTCTGTCTACCACAGCAGCCCCAAGATCTCCCAGTAGCTACCCATCTGACTTCTCTTTCCCAGTCGCACACCAAACGTCTGTCTGTGACCCCCTCCACTGCTACGTTGAGGTCAGATGCAGGTAGGAGGAGCAACACCTCATATTCTGTTTTGATAGTCTCCAACCTGATGGATATACAATACATTAATTTCTCCAATTCCAGTATCCACTTCCCTAGCCACTCCCCTGGTTTCTACTAATGCCCCCCCCCCCACACACACACACACATACTTTTTCCCCTCAATCTGGTGGCCCTCTTGATCCTTCTCTGGTCCTCTCTGACCTGCCCATCACCTCTTTCTCTTTACTAATGTTCTACTGTCCTCTCCAACCAGATTCCTTCTTTTTCAGCTTTTATCCTCATCTATCTATCACCTCCTATCTTCTCACATCACTTCCCTTCATCCCCTCTCCCCCATCTATCTACCTCTCCCTCTCCTTCCCCCCACTTTTTTATTCTGGCTTCTGCCCCCTTCTTTTCCAGTCTTGATAAAGAGTCTGGCCCAAAATGTTGACCGTTCATTTCCCTCCACAGATGCTGACTGACCTATTGTGTTTCTCCTGTGCGTGTGTGTGTGTGTGTGTGTGTGTGTGTGCAGCACAAACTTTCCAGCATCTGCAGGAACCCTTGTGGCCCCAGTGTGGATAGTTTATTTTTGTGGTTTTAGGGCAGGACAGGGTAAGGATTCACTCATCCTAAGTTAGTTACATGGTGGTGAAGCCATGGGAGCAGGCGGTGGATGGTCGTATGAGCAGCTGGTGCACATCCCAAGTCCTGATATGCGACTACTGATGCCAGGTAGGCCATCTCTGCAGAGCATTGATATTGGCCGGGGTCACCCGTCACATTGTTGTGAATCTGGTTATTAATGAGGAGGCATCAACGAGTGCAGGACAAGTAGAAGAGTGCTTAGTGGTGTTACGTACCCCGTAACTGGGTTGCCAAACCAGCAGAAATGGATCACTCAGTTGGAGTCTGGAGTACTAGAACTAAGAAAGTTTTATTAAAGAAACAAGCAACACAGTAATCGAAAAGATAATAAATGCAACAATTCAACAATGATAACCACACATGTGCACAGAATTAAGATAACAGCATCAATCAAGCTCTATCGTTGTCTAGGGGTAAATGACCAATTTCAAAATGACTCAAAGTTCAGTCCAGTTTGTAGTTCAGTTCGCAGTAATCGTTGTCATGGCGATGGACAAGGTGGGGAAGAGAGACATAGAATAGGAACAACTCATCATTCAGCACAGCTTCACTCACAGACCAGCGGGATGGCTCACAAGCAGCATTTGGGCGGGTCCTTGGTGATGTCACCTGAGGTCACCGACTGTGACCCCTCCTCCAGATGCGGTCGATCCTCTGCAGTGAACCCGGCACCCAGGCAAGGGCGGACACACACCGGGTTCCCGCTGATCGTACCTTTCCACCCTGGTCGTTGTCTGGCACTTCTCACCCACTCGTGAGAAGCGTACCGCTTCCAGGGTCTCGTTACCTCGGGTGGCGTGTGTGTCTGTCTTAGCGAACCTGTCCCTTTTTATCCCCCTGCTGGGGTATCGCCTGTCCATCACTTCAAACAGTTCAGGGTTCAAAGGGGGGAGCCGCTCCAGACAGCTCTCCCTCCCACATCCCTTCATTACACATCTCCAGACGCTGCTCCATTGTTCCTTATCTCTCCTTCCCCTGAGGGCAGGTGGCAGACCAACTGCTGATGCCACTGATGCTAGCCCAGGCCAGCAAACATCTTAATTTTATGTGTATTCTCGTAACACTTCCCCCCTTTAAGGATTTTTACCGGGAGGTAAAAATTACAAACATGACTACATTATCTGATACATACACAATATACATCTTTAACAGTTATTTAGCTAATACAGAGAATTTGAAGCTGTCAACACCTTGACAGACAGTCATCACATTTTCTGTTCCTTTTACACGTGTTATTAATAATCCCTTAGACCAGGCTCCAACTCAGCAAACTTCATAGTGGCCAAAAACACTGATGAATTGCGACCAATGTAACCTCTCATTTGGTTTTTGTCCCGGACCACAACAACAAGGGTCGTCCCATTCCGACTCAATTTTCTCTCGCAAGGGCTTAGTAGGAGGGGGACGGGTATTGACCGCAGAGTTATTGCAAAACTTCCTGCAGTACCCCACCATCTCCAAAAGCCTTCTGAGGGCCCTCTTGTCTGTCGGGGTTGGGAGGTCAGCGATAGCCTGCACTGTAGCTTGCATCACTGCCAGCTGCCCCTGTGTCACCACAATTCCCAGGTAAGTGACATTCGTGTGGCCGAATTCATTTTTTCCAAGGTTCACTATCAAGCTGGCTTCAGACAGCCGTATTAAATTGCCAATACACACCTCTGTGGTCATCAGCCCTTTTGTCACTGAATTACTCGAAAAATATGGGTGTTGTTTACTTGGCCGCCCTATTGTAACCGACATAACCCAACGTCCCAGTTCTTTGCATTTCCTCGGGACAATCAAACACATGGGTGCGAGTCGTTTAATTACTCCTTCGGGGATTAAGGGAGAGACCTTATCAGTAGACCTGGCCAAAACAATAGCCTTCTCCCATCTGACCGATCCCATCCTAATCTTTTCAAAATGGTTTTTTCCTCTTATCAAGGGGCCCCTAGCTTCATTGATTTCCACGCTAACACCGACTAGGTTTGTTAGCATATCAAAAGCCGGTGACCGTCTCAGTTCGCGTCGGTCATGATCAATAACATTTTTCCCCCTGGGCAGCCGGTAACTCTCTTTCATGATTCCACCAACTGTTTCCTCCAGCACCGCAAAATGTCCACCGGGGGGTACCTCGTGGGCCATGTTAAAAACCTCATCCCCATAACTCTTTTGCACCACCCCCCACTCCTCATCTGCGGATGCTGTACTTGATTTCCCTTTCTTCCTTAGCACTTCCTCATCCGCACAATAGCTTGTCAAGGCTGTGTCAGAGAGAGCGGTCTCGGCAAAAACCATCAGCCCCTCGTCTCGCTCCTGCGTCTGCACAAATTCTTTCCTGGCTACTGCTACGTCCGTCCCAACTCCCTCACTACCTCTTATCTCACTACACCCTGTCTCATACAAGGTTGGCAGAAATGTTTCAGCCAAATTCACCATCGCGGGCGGGGCCTCCATGCTGGCAGGCTGACCCGTCAATCTCACGACTGGGAACACGATCCCTCCGGCGATGTCATTACCGAGCAAGACTTCCACGTCTTTCATCGGTAATTCGGACCTCACCCCAATCGTGACTAGTCCAGAGACCAGGTTGCTCTGTAAGTGTATCTGGTGCAAAGGGACTGACTCTGTCCCTTCCCCAACACCTTTGACCTCTACCTCCCCAGTCTGGGTCTCTGAGCTAAACTCTAATACACTCTTCAGTATTAGTGACTGACACGCTCCCGTGTCTCTCCAGATCCGCACTGGAACTGGTTCCAACCCCTCCTTCACTGACACCAGTCCGGCCGAGATAAACCTCTCGCGCCCTTCCTGGACTTTTTCAGACCTGTCCTTCCCTAGCGGTTCGCTTAACAGCTCGATACAGCCATTCAAAATTTCCGCTTTTCCTTTCCCTGTCTCCTTCCTTGGGGCAAAGCACCTGGACGCAAAGTGTCCGACTTTCCCACAATTATAACAGACGACCCCAGGAGACTTCCTACCAGGCTGCTCCCGGTCTACCTTATCCTTTTCACTAGTCCCCGGCTTACTTTCTGACTTTTCCGGCGGACTCTCCCCGCCGTCCTGACTACCCTTCTGGTAGCCTTTACTCGGGGCAACCTTCATTTTATGCGTCAACGCATACTCATCCGCTAACTTAGCAGTTGCGGCTAACGTGGCTGCCTCTTTCTCATCGAGGTAGGGTCTCATACCCTCAGGGACACAACCTTTAAACTGCTCAATCAGAACCAGTTGCAGCAGTCTGTCGTAATCCCCCTCTACCCCTTTCGAGGCGCACCAACGCTCACAATATGTTTGCATCTCACGAGCAAACTCCAAATACGTGCGGTCCCACCGCTTCCTCGCATTCCGGAACCTCTGCCGGTATGCCTCCGGGACCAACTCATAAGTCCTGAGGATGGCCTCCTTCACCACCTCATACTTCTGGGCATCTTCCGGGGATAAAGCGGAGTAAGCTTGTTGGGCTTTCCCTTTCAGTACACTCTGAAGTAAAACAACCCACTTATCCCTCGGCCATTCCTGACTTATAGCCACCTTTTCGAAGTGGAGAAAGTACCGATCCACATCGGTATCGTCAAATGGGGGAACCAGCCTAACCTCCTGGGTCGCCCGGAACCCTCCACCTTGGTTCGGCACGAGCCCCTGCTCGGCCCTTATCTTTAACTTCTCCAGCTCAAATTCCCTTTCCCTCTGTTTCTCCTCTCTCTCCAACTGTCTGTCCCTCTCTCTCTCTTGCCTTTCTACCTCTCTCTCCTGCCTTTCTAACTGCCGTACCCGGAACTCGTGCTCGAGTCTCAGTTTTTCAAGCTGTACCTGTACCGCGTCTCCAGCAGGTTTTTCAATAGACACCTCCCCCAGCTCACCTTGGGGAAACACACCTTTAGATACATAGTGCTCTACAATAGCTCTGTGTATCTCCTCTCTCCTCATTGTCGACTTCACCTTAGCAAGATTCACCCGTTTTGCCACAGCTATCAATTCCGATTTCCTGGCATCCTCTAATGCCTCCAAGGTCGGCGCCTTTATAAATTCCTCAACCTCCATTTCTGCTGTTTGTCTTTTCTTTCTTTCGGGAATTTTAACCCAATCAATTTACTCCGTCCCAAATTTAGCGTTCAAAATCGCGGACGAGAACCCCACTTATGTTACGTACCCCGTAACTGGGTTGCCAAACCAGCAGAAATGGATCACTCAGTTGGAGTCTGGAGTACTAGAACTAAGAAAGTTTTATTAAAGAAACAAGCAACACAGTAATCGAAAAGATAATAAATGCAACAATTCAACAATGATAACCACACATGTGCACAGAATTAAGATAACAGCATCAATCAAGCTCTATCGTTGTCTAGGGGTAAATGACCAATTTCAAAATGACTCAAAGTTCAGTCCAGTTTGTAGTTCAGTTCGCAGTAATCGTTGTCATGGCGATGGACAAGGTGGGGAAGAGAGACATAGAATAGGAACAACTCATCATTCAGCACAGCTTCACTCACAGACCGGCGATATGGCTCACAAACAGCTTTTGGGCGGGTCCTTGGTGATGTCACCTGAGGTCACCGACTGTGACCCCTCCTCCAGATGCGGTCGATCCTCTGCAGTGAACCCGGCACCCAGGCAAGGGCGGACACACACCGGGTTCCCGCTGATCGTACCTTTCCACCCTGGTCGTTGTCTGGCACTTCTCACCCACTCGTGAGAAGCGCACCGCTTCCAGGGTCTCGTTACCTCGGGTGGCGTGTGTGTCTGTCTTAGCGAACCTGTCCCTTTTTATCCCCCTGCTGGGGTATCGCCTGTCCATCACTTCAAACAGTTCAGGGTTCAAAGGGGGGAGCCGCTCCAGACAGCTCTTCCTCCCACATCCCTTCATTACACATCTCCAGACGCTGCTCCATTGTTCCTTATCTCTCCTTCCCCTGAGGGCAGGTGGCAGACCAACTGCTGATGCCACTGATGCTAGCCCAGGCCAGCAAACATCTTAATTTTATGTGTATTCTCGTAACAGTGGTTAGTATTGGTATTTGTTAGCTAGTTCAGTATTGTTTCCTTGTCCTGGCCGGAAGTGTGGGTGAATAAAGAGTAGGCCATGTTAATATGGTCTTTGCCAATCATACTGTAAGTACTATATAATTAAAAAAAGATTTGAAGAAATTCCAATTACCAAGAACTTCAGTTTGTAAACATCATGAGTGAGTAAGGGCCACATTATCTATAGAGTTTGATGCTCACTTTTACTTAAAATAGCGTAGGTGATGAGATTCTGGCTGTCATAACATGTTTGCTGCAAAAATAAGAAACGCCCAACTCATTATATCGAGACTGTCTGTCTGGTATGGTAATTATTCTGTTTCATTTTTGATGGAGCCACAGTCCTCAAGTCACGTTGACCCTACGCCTCAGCTAGACCTTCAATGCCACCTATTGTTCCCAGCTTGTTAAAAAGCTTCTTTTCACAGAATAGCATCTCCTGGAGCTGAATCTTCACCCCTGTGATGGAATCATGGAACAGAAATGTACCCAGTCCATTAACAGTGCAGATAAATTAACTAAGCAGAAGGAAGTTCACTCCCTACTGAGAAACGTTCCCCCACTCCAGGAACTTGCTCCATTATCAGTGTATCCAAAACACATTGACCATCATTTCTTTATCATCTTCTGGAAAAGGAAGAACTGTTGCTTGATTCCAGTTGCTATTCAATTGCTGAATGCAGACCCTTTCTATTACTGTGATACCTTAAACCAGGCCCTGAACCACTTTTCATCTGAACGTTGAATTTTATCTGTTAAAATGCATTTCAACTTTCATGAAATGGGCTACCATGTGTGGATTAAATTTTTTTTGTACTTACTTTGCTTTAATCTCTTTGCTTTTATCTCGGGTCAATCCTAATTTGTTTATCAATCAACAGAGAGACAAATAATGACAATCACCACTAAAATCTGCCAAACTTGCTAAAAGCTAAGCCACAAAAACTCAACAAAAATATCCAGGGCAGAAGACTACTCTGCTGAGGCCACAAATTTGGTTATATTCTTTGAGTTTGAAATGGTTGCCTTCTGCCCTTTCCCCATGGTTGATCTCACCATGGCCAACTGTGAATGTCCATAAGATCAGCCAGCCTATTATTGCACTGTGGTATTTCAAACACTGTACACATCTTAAATTTATGTTTTGAAAATATATATTTAACATCTGGAATGTAAGTCCTGGAACCATACATCACATCATTCACCATCTTTATTCCATAAACACCAGTTATATTCTTTCATCTCAGTCAATAATGCACGTCGGTCTTTTTGAAAGCGTAGGTCAACCTTCAAGAATGATAACAGTTAGCAGTCACGTATCTGAACAAAAGGGAGACCGCTTCGTCGAGCACCTCGCACACCATCCACCAGAAGCCGGACTTCCCTGTGGCCAAGCCTTTTATTTCTGATTCCCATTTCCATTCCGACATGTTGTTCCATGGCCTCCTTTTGTGCCAAGATGAGGCCACCCTCAAGGTGGAGGAGCAACACCTTATTTTCTGTCTGGGTACCCTCCAACCTGATGGCATGAATATCAATTTCTCCTCCCAGTAAAAAATTCCATTCCCCCCCCCCAGTCCCACTCTAACCTATTACCCCTTCTCATCTGCTTACTACTTCTCTCCCCCACCCCAGATCCACTGCTTCTTCGCTTTCTCCTATTACCTACTCTCCTCTCCAATCAGATTTTTTTGTCTCCAACCCTTGACCTTTCCCACCTACCTGGCTTCACCTTTCACCTTCCAACCAGCCTCTTTCCCCTACCCCCACCTTTTTATTCTGGCACCTCCCCTCTCCTCTCAGTCCTGAACAAGGGTCTCGACCCGGAGCGTAGGCTGTTAACTCTTTTCCATTGATGCTGCCTGACCTGCTGAGTTCCTCCAGCATTTTGTGACTGTTGCTTTGGATTTCCAGTATCTGCAGTCTTTGTAGTCTTTGTCTTTTAAAAACTTGTTTTCCTATTAATTTCTATTTAGTATAGGTACAAAACAAATCTATCATTTACGGAGATTTGGGTTAGGTTTTAGGAATATGCAATACTTACTGCCTGTTAAGCCGCTGGCATTTAGGACAGCAATGAATGTTTTCTTTCTCTGCTTGTGCTCACGTCTTCTTTCATTGTATCAGTAGCTCCCTCTTAGTTTTCACTGCTGTCAGTCATACAAGTCCCAGGTGGAGACTCAGGAATACCATCACACTCAAATGTAGAAGGATTCTTCATTGCTGTTTCCATTACAATTTTGTTTTACCAATCAGGGTTATTAGACCTGAGCTAAACCCCAGGATATGGAAGACCATGGGACCACTCTTAGTCTGGCCTCTAACCTTTGACCTGCTTGGCATGAGTGACCATTCTAAGAGCCGAAGCATAAAGTCCTGACTCCAGCCAACATAAATCTCTGGGTCATTAAGGCATGCAAGCCTCTAAACCATCACAAGGCTGTGCTCCTCTTGAAGGAAGAATATGCAATATGGCCCTTACAGTGAATAACTAGTATTGAAAAGAAAAATATAGTAAATCTTAAGTTTAGGAAAGAGAAAATGCAGGAAACAGTCAGCAGATCAGGCAGCTTCTACAGGGAGAGAAACAGAGATAATGCTTCAAATCAATGAGCTTTTATGAGAGCTAATTGGCATTGTTCATTAAACCTCACAGATTCACTCATTTTCAATACTTCAGGAAGAGGCACATGGCTACTTAAAGTTACACATATGAACAGGCGTAGAATTGAAAAAATCTGCAGATGATGGAAATCTGCAATAAAATCAACAAAAAAAAAATACCCAGAAACTCAACAGGTCAGACACCCTCTGTGGAAAGAGAAAGAGTTAACGTTTCAGGTCTGGCCACCTTGCATCAGAACTGGTGATGAAGTGCTCCCACTTCTGATGGAAGGTCACAGCCTTGAGAAGTTAACTCTTCTCTCTCCACAGATCCTGCCTGCCTGATGAGTGTTTCCACTGTTTCATGCCTTTAGAATGGGCATGGGCACGATGGTCAGCAGTCAGGCAATAGGCAGTTACTAATGACCAGGTTACTTATCTCCAGTTGTTGGGTAGGTGGATGGAGGAAAGGTCTGGGAGAGTCCTAAGGAATGACCATATAGAAGGTCCTGTGAAAAGGGGTGAAAAGAGTCAGTAGCTTCAAATTCCATGGTGTTAACATATCAGAGGATCTGTCCTGGGATCAGCACATGCATGCCATCCCAAACAAGTCATGACAGCACCTCTTTGTTAGAAGTTTGCACAGACACAGCATGTCACCAAAAACATTGTCAAACTTTTACAGATGCAGAGTGGAAAGTATCCTGACTGGTTGCACCAAGGCAACCATAGGCCAGGAATGGAAAAGTCTACTAAAAGTGGTGGATGTAGCCCAGTCCATCACAGACAAAGGCCTCCCCACCATTGAGTACATACATGGAGCACTGCGACAAGAATGCATTATTCTTCACAAACCCCCACCTTCCAGGCCATGCCCTCTTCTCACCACTACCATCGGGCAGGAGGTACAGAAACCTTAGGTCCTGCAGCACCAGGTCCAAAAACAGTTGTTACCCTTCAACCATTAAGCTCCTTTACCAGCGTGGATTACTTTGAACACTCTGGTCTGATCCTACGACCTATAGACTCACTTTCAAGGACTCTTTATAATGAAGGTTCTCGTACTAATTTTATATTTGCACAGTTTGCTTCTTTTACGTGTTGATTGTTTGTCAGTCTTTGTTTATATATAATTTTTTGTAACTTCTTTTGTGTTTTTTCTTCCTGTAAAGTCCTGCAGGTAAAGGAATCTCAGGCTGGTATCACCAGCTTCTCAAAGCACTTCATCACAATGCCTGTGAGTGCTACTGGAAGATAGTCAATGAGGCAGGTTACCATGTTTTGCAGTTTGCTGCCCCACCCAAAGGCTGGCAGGGTGGAGGTATGTCTCTATCAGAGGAGGTGTAATGCACTGCTTCCCTCCGCTAGCCTGCAAGTCACCCTTGGCCAAGGTGTAGCACCTGCTTAGCCCCCCGATCAGGGTCATGTGAAGCCATGGGAGCAGGTGGTGGATGGTCGTACAAGCAGCCGGTGAATATCACAAGTCCTGGTTATGCAACCACTGACACCAAGCAGACAGTCTCTGAAGAGTATTGATAATGGCTGGAGTCACCCATTTTGTAAAGATACTGCCCAGAAGAAGGTAATAGCAAACCTCTTCCGTAGAAAAAATTGGCAAGAACGATCATGGTGATGAGACCATGATCACCTATGTCTTGAAGTAGGTGTTACAACTTCTTCATCTGCAATTGCTGTGCCAGTGGTCCACTGATGCACCTGTGCTGATGGTGAGTGTGGAGGAGATGTTGTTGCCAGTCAACAGGATGGCCTCCTCTTGCACCTATTTGTATAAATATTCCCTCTAACAAACACAAGAAAACCTGCAGTTGCTGGAAGTCCAAAGCAACGCACGCAAAATGCTGGAGGAACTCAGCGGGTCAGGCAGCACCTATGGAGATGAACATATAGATGACGTTTTGGGCCGAGAGCCTCCTTCAGGACTGGGGGATGGGGAGTGAGATGCCTGAATTAAACAGCTGGGGAGAGGGGAATACACTGGCTGGAAGGTGATAGGTGCAGCCAGGTGGGTGGGTCAAGGCCTGGAGAAGAAGGAATATGATAGGAGAGGAGAGTGGACAATAGGAGAAAGGGAAGGAGGAGGGGACCCAGGGGGAAGTAGTAGGTATATGAGAAGAGCTAAAAGGGCAGTGTGGGGAATAAAGGACAGGGTTGGGAGGTGGTGGGGGTGGAATTCTGTTCACCGGATTTTGGTTGAATTGGATGAATTTTGGTCTCCTATAAATGATTATCACCTTGCTATTGATGACTTGTACAATAGTTTTGACAGAAGTATTGAAGTAAGATTTCCAATGCATTTTCTGTAGAAAACATAGACATTCATATTCCTCGATTTCAAATGTTCCTGCGTGATAGCTGCAAGCTCACAATGTGAACCATCTCCCTCTCTTATTAATTGTAGGAAACAGGTCACTCTCATTAACCTTTCAACAGCAGAGTCCTCTTCATGTGCGGCGAATCCAGCTTTTAACTACACTTCATGCTTCTGTCCTGCTCCCACTCGCTTGACTGTCTCTGGCTCCATACTGATTGCTGTGATTAGGATGGCAGCCAGCCGCCAGTCCAGACGCAACAATGTTTAAGTCCCAGCTAAGCATTTAGGTAATCACTTCATCCTATTTGCTTATGGCACTGGAGGGATTTATCCCTTCCATAGGCTGAGGCAGTCTATCACACTATTCCGCAAGGAGGCTGCAAAGATAGTTCTAAAAGGGAACAGGGTACCATTACGTTCTGCATGTACATCATCTTTATAGACCTGCTCATCAATACAAACACATTAATGTCTCCTAAAGGTTTCACCTAGCTGGTGATTCACTTTTACTACTTAAGTATCTCAATTAACACTATGCACTGATAAACCAAACAAAAAAATGCAATTGCTTCATGGTGATATTCTCAGCATTAATGACAAATCCAACAGAAGTAAACTTTAAGGATTCAGTGCCAAGGTTTCCCGGAAGTTTTAAAAGTGTGCAGATTGACACTTAGTTCAGTTTTGACTGAGGTTACATTTTATTACGTTTTTCTGGTCCTTTTTTTTTTCATTTTTCCTTTGGGTTCAATCGTGATACCCTGTTTCCCAGCACACGCCATTTCTCAATAATTGCTCATGCTCTTCAACAATGGACACAAGCCAAGAGTAAGATTGTGCACTTGGCTCTCCACGGAATGGACTATTGGCTTCGATTACCTTAATCTTTCTCATCGCTTTCTTTTAATCCTTTGGGGAGCGTCGACTCAGACCACGAGAGGCCTGCGTCGGGCATTTTCATGCCTTACAAGGTGCAGATTGGAAGTCTGTGTGGGGCGCCACTCCTCGCACAGACTAGAGCAATGTGTGGTTAAGTGCCTTGCTCAAGGGCACAAACACGCTGCCACAGCTGAGGCTCGAACTAGTGACCTTCAGATCACTAGACGAACACCTTAACCACTTGGCCACGTGCCCAACACAAATCCTTTAATGTTTCTAAAAGTACAGTTTTTCCATCTCCGGATAAATGTGACTTGTACATGTGGGTTCTACTTCCATTGATTTGAAGTGACACACAATAATTATATTTGGAAATATGTAGATAAACTACAATGTAGATCATACATGGATATCTGGATATGGTATTTTACACATATTTGGAGGAGAAAATGTATCAAGAACTAAAAGGGCAAAGCTCAAAGTCAAAATTTATTATCAAAGTACTCGTATGTCACCATATTCTGCCGAGATTTATTTTCTTGCAGGCATTTACAGTAGAACAAAGAAATACAGTAGAATAAGTGAAAAACTACACACAAAGAACGACAAGCAACCAATGTGCTAAAGAAGACAAACTGCATATATAATTAATTAATTAATTAATAGATAGCTAGATAGACAGATAAGTGAAGTGAATAAATGATGGGGCTGAGAGGAATAATGGATCAGCCGTGATGAAATGGCAGAGCAGACCCGATGGGCCAAAAGGCCTGATTCTGCTCTTATATCTACCTTATCTTATAGCATTGATAAACATGAGTTGAAAGGTCCTTGCAGTGAGTTATAGAATCAATTCAGTGTTGAGGTGAGTGAAGTTTTCAACGCTGGTTCAGGAGGCTGATGGTTGAAGGATTATAACTGTTCCTGAACCTGCTGGTGTGGGACCTAAAGCTCTTGTACATCCCTCCTTTCCGATGGCAGTAGCGAGAAGAGAGCATGGTGGAGATGGTGGGGATCCTTGATGGACATTGCTTTCTTGTGGCAGCAATGCTTGTGTGTGTGCTCAGTTGGGGGGAGGAGTTTTCCTGTGATGGGCTAGAAACTAGAACGACAAACTGAGATCACTATCAATCCCACATACAAAATCATGGGTTAAAAATGTCATAGATGAAGCTGAAATACGCCACAGATGGACTTGCGCATGCACGCTCTTCAAGCTTTTGGGTGACACATATTGCTACTGCTTTACAATTCCACCATTTCGGTTCAGGCCTGCCCTCCACTGCTGTCCATGTGTAGGCTGTATGTTCCCCCTGGGTGGGTTTCCCCTAGTACTCCAATGATCACTGACACCCCAATGCTTAATAGATAAATTTACCACTGTAAATTACCCCCAGTCTATGTAGGCAGAAGGAAATTTCAGGGTAGAATTAATAGCCATGTGAAAGAAAATGGGATTGATGGGATTGCTCTGGGAGCGAGCATTGACTCTTATCTGAAAGGCTTTTTTTTATATTGCAAGGAATAAATTTGCAATTTGGGCAGCCCAGCCAGGGGTTCTTGAAGGGATCACTGGTAGCTACTGGTGCAATTCAGCCACAATTTGAAAACAGCAATCACTATGGGTATTTCCAATAAATTCACATCTTGTAAGTAAGCCTACCACCAAAATTCTTGCCCACTCACAACATAAGGGCTTTCAATTCCCGTGCTATTAATAAGACTTCGGATTGATTCAATCATTCGTTCGGTAAGTGCTGTGTCGAATGGCATGGACAATCGTGGTCTTTCCATGACCATGACTTCTTGGCAATTTTTTCTACAGAAGTGGATTGCCATTTCCTTCTTCCAGACAGTGTCTTTGCAAGACGGGTGGCCCCAGCCATTATCAATACTCTTCAGAGATCGTCTGCCTGGTGTCAATGGTCGCATAACCAGGACTTGTGATGTGCACCAGCTGCTCATACGACCATCCACCATGCTCCCATGGCCTTACGTGACCCTGATCGAGGGGCTAAGCAGGTGCTACACCTTGGCCAAGGGTGACCTGCAGGCTAGCAGAGAGAAGGAGTGCCTTACACCTCCTTTGGTAAAGACCTCCTTTGGAAGTGATTAAGATAGGAAATAAACTCTTTAGTCCTATTGAGTTTCAGAAAGCACAGTTTTTACCTGGCACTGTGTTCAAGTTTGTAATAGAAACTTCATGTAAAAAGACAACGAGCGATGCAAGACGATAACTAAGTCAGAAAGCCAAGTGGCTGTTTTCCAGCAGAAACACACGAAGGTGTACAATGTGCCAACGTTTTTCTGAAACCAAAAATAGAAATCAATTGGGTGCACAGACAATCATATTGCAATTTTTGTCCCTTATTCTCCAGAGATGATCTGATGTTTCAAATTATATTCATGGGAATAATGCACCTCACCATGGTATTTTCATCCATTTTGTTTCAATTGTTTGAAGGAATGGTGCATAAGGAAATACAGATCTAGCCAAGTAATCAAAATCCTTCTCAGTCAATAGGTTATTCAGCAATGTAAATTCATCACAAAGATCAAAGCATTCAATTCAGATGCACCCATTGAATGAGTAAATTTGAAATGAGATTTTCTGATTTATTACTTAAAGGAAAAAAAGTCTTTTAAAAAACTTCACCTAAGATCATTTGTCTAATCAATAACCAAATGAAACATGAAGACTGATTCTAACGCTCAACTTCTTCCTGTTCCGCACCCCAAAAAAACCCACCTGGAACCATGATGTTTATGAGTTGAAAGAGTTCAATGTGAATTAGTTAAGTTTATCCTATGATGCTATTTTTTAAAATCTGTTTGCTTGTTAAATGTTAAACCAGACCCATTAAGTTCAGGATACTTAGGTTGTGTGTAGGTGGAATGGAATGCAAGTCAATAGCTTCTAAAATTAATAAGAACTACCAGCACATGTACTGTCTGTACAAAAGTCTTGGGTATATACAGATTAAGTATTTCTTTTTGTGGCAGCAGTAAAGTGCAATACATAAAATTACTACAGTACTGTGCAAATGTCTTAGGCACACATATATAGCAAGGGTGCTTAAGACTTTTGCACAGTACTGTAAATATTTTCAACTATTTTATATCCTGTGTAAAAGTTGTCTGCAGCCTCATCTAACATGCAAAGTTTTAAAGAAAACGCGTTCTCGCTGATAGATAAAAAGTCTGATACTGGAAGACATTCCGGCTCCACAAGTCTATTATACATTGGAAGTTGTGGAAAAAGATTCAAACATTTCTGCACATTCAATGTAAGTGTTTTTTTTTCCTTCAAATACCATCCCATCACTAACCTGTCTCCTTCCAAAACTCTATTAGGAATATCAAAAGGGCTTCAAGCTGCTTTATGAGCCAATTTCTTTGTTTGTTTTGTATAGGAAGTCCCTCAGGATTGAGGATGAGGAGAATCATGCACTTGGGACAGGATGTAGGGCCTCGGTGCATTCCAGAGATTTGGTTGGTCTTAAAAATGTAAAGGTTGGACAGAATATTAGCCAAGAGTGTACTAGATTAGTCAAGTCATAGAGTCGTAGAACACTGCAGCATGGAAATAAGCCTTTCAGCCCATCTACTCCATGCTAGGTTGGTCTTCCATCTAGTCCCACCTACCTGCATCCTAACCATAGCCCTCCATAGCTCCCTCATCCACCTATCCAAACTACTCTTGAACGTTTCAACTGAACTCACATCCACCACTGTTCCTGGAAGCTCATTGCACACGTGCACCAACATCTGAGTAAAGTAGTTCCCCCTCAGATTCCCCTTAAATACTTCCTCTTTCACCCTAAACCTCTGAGCTCCAGTTCTAGTCTCATCCAACCCCCGGGGGAAAAAGTCTAGAGATAGTGGCGATAGGGAGGGTGAAGATTTCATTGTTAGAGAGATAACCTGAAGCGTGGACAGAGTTGGATATAACACAGATGTGGAAATAAGCCATCATGGCCTGGACGTGTGTCCAGCTGATGACTCTCAGCTTAAGCACAACTTCAAATATTTTTACAGATGGAAGTCAAAGGCATGGAATTACTGGGGGAGACTGAAGGCAGGTTCACCTTCCCAATAGTTCACTGGAGGAAGAGTCAGCTCACTCTATACCAAATTTCAGACAATTTGGAAAATTCATCACCATTTGAATGCATTTGTACAACTCTGATCAACTGATGAGTCTCAATCTTAGCAAAATCCTCTTAGTAGATCAACAGCAGCTACATTAGGATCCTGTCCCAGACCAACATCTCTAGATGGGGGCCCTAACTATACCCAGCCAGCTGGCCATACAAGCTCCTAAAATAGACATGCAGAGATTACTAAATGGAGAAAATTTCCTGTGATGGACGGATGTTAGAGGAATGTTGCAGAGGCTATGAAGAGGGATCAGAGCAGGTTTACCAGGATGTTGAGGGGAGTTTGGGTAACGTAGAACTGCTTCCTCTGGAGTGGCAGAAGCCGAGAGGTGACCGGATAGAAGTTTATATAAGTAGAGTAGACAGCTGGAATCTTTCTCCATGGGTCAAAATGTCTCATAGTAGAGGGGAAAGAGGAAATGTTTAACTGAGAGGTATTGGGATGTATTTTCACACAGAGAGTGTTGGGTGCCCCGGAATGCCAGGGAGCTGGTGAAAGTATATGCAATTGAGACTTGTCTTGCCACTTTGATTGGCAAAGGAGAATGCAGAAACTGGAAGGGTAGGCATCGTGTGTAAGCAGCAGGCATTAAGGATTATTCATTATTTTTGCACAACACTGTGGGTCAACAGGCTTGTTTCTGATCTATGCACTACGCTCTAAGATCCAACAGTGCTCTTGAAGACTATTAAAGGAATGCAACATCCCCACCAGCGGCTGGAAGTCCCCATCCCACAACCACCCAACATGAAGAAATGTGGTACTGAGAACCCTGGGTCCATGAACAAGGAGCAAGCCACCTTGCAATCGAATTGGCTTCAACAGCCATCTTAATTCACACAAAAACTAAAATGAAGAGGGATCTGAAGAGATTTACCAGGATGTTGCCTGGAATCTGCTATGAAGAGACGGATCGGAAGACATAGGTCAGAAGATCAGAAGGGATCTTCATTCCTAAGAGACCACGTAGGAAATAAGTGGCAAGTCAACTCCAAAGCAACACACTCAAAATGCTGAAGGAAGTCAGCATTTGGGTCTCGAGACCTTCGGGTGTCGGCCAGTAACATCAGCTGTTTTCTCTTTTCCATAGATGCTGCCTGACTAGCTGAGGTCCTCCAATATTTTATGTGTCTTGCTTCGGTTTTCCAGCATCTGCAGACTTTCTCGTGTTTGTTAAGTAAACTCCAGTTTATATACATACTGGCAAAGCATGAGCTTTTTAATCATGGCTTTTTTTTTTAACACTATTGCGCCGCCTTCTCCCCATAACCCTTAACCTCATACCAATCGGTTCAATCTCTACACGAGAAGTTCTACGGGTGAGTAAATAGATGACGTTTCGGGCTGACTCCCTCTTCCGGACTGAGAAGGAAGGAGGAAGAGGCCAGAATAAAAACGTCGTGGGAGGGGAAGGAGGACAAGCTAGAAGGTGATAGGTGAAGCCAGGTGGGTGGGAAAGGGAGATAAGGAATTTCAGTTGAGAGGATAGTGGACTATATAAGAAAGGGAAGGGGGAGTGATCGGCAGCCAGATTGGAGAACAGAAGAGGAGAGTTGGAGGGAATTCTTTTTACCAGAAGGAGAAATCGATATTCATGCTATCAGGTTGGAGGCTACCCAGATGGAATACAAGGTGTTGCTCTTCCACCCTGAGGGTGACCTCGTCGTAACCAAGAGAAGGCCACTCACAGACACACCCAACGACCCAGCCTCCATAACCATCTGTGGAAATGAATTCCACGGGTTCACCACCCTCTAGCTTATACGTGATCAGCATTTTTAATTATAATCCTTGGTAATAAATCAAGAAGGCATTTTTCGTGCTTTCTCCCTGTTTTTTTCTCCACTTGCCTTGTGAGCATGCACAGTTCTGGGCTGAGCGGGACGGTGCACGAGCCTGCACCATCTAGTGGACAAAGGAACCGCTGAGGGACCAACTATCTTTCCTCGTCCTTACTTTCACACATTGTTTGACAACAATCTGTTTTATACCAGCACATTCTAGCCATCAATCCTTCAAGAAGCAGAAAGCGGGCTCACTCAGATTGGTCTTTCTTTTGCTCCAGTGCAGAAAGGACATGGAGCCTTACAATTCAGACCGAGTGATTTTCATATGAATGCCATGTAAATCTCTAAACCTAACAGCAGAATGTATACATATAGGCAGTGAATGAATTCTTCATTAAACCTGAGATTGATACATCTTAAGTTTCACATCAATGTCCCATTGTGGCCTTGCACTCAATGTTACTCCACTTATGACATCATACAACGTGCAGGTTGTTGGAGAGAACATGACTGACACTGTTATAGTCAGAAAGTGACAGCGTTTCAGAAGAAACAATAACAGGCTAGACAGGATAATGGGATTGAAAGAGGCCTCCAGTGCATCAGCTGTAGCTCTTTTGTGGAGGTTTTAATGGACGACTTAATGAGTTTTGCTATTGCTGTGTGAAAAGGTGTGAATCCCCAGAAGTAGCATTTCATGCTTCATTTATAGAACAGGACAGATGAGGAAAGCAAAACTGTACTGCTTCCGTATTAGAGATTAAAAGATTGAAAGGATCAAGTAGGGTTTTAGCAGCAGACTCATATTTTTCAATTGCCTAGTGTGCAACAGACCCGTAATGTAAAGCAAAAGGTGGCATGCGTTATGGATTTGCCAGGGAGGAAGTTAAGGATGAAATATTTCTGAAGGTTGCTGAAGCAAATGAAATTGAAATCAGATTCAGAATCAGGTTTAATATCACCGGCATACAATATGTCATGAATTCTGTTGTTTTGTGGCAGCAGTACATTGTAAAACTTAGTAATAAAATCTATAAGTTACAATAAGTATGTACAGTACTGTGCTAAAGTCTTCAGGACATATATGTAGCTAGTGTGTCCTGCTGAAGGGTCTCGGCCCGAAACGTCTACTGTACTCTTTTCCGTAGATGCCGCCTGGCTTGCTGAGGTCCTTCAGCATTTTGTGTGTGTTGCTTGGATTTCCAGCATCTGCAGATTTTCTCTTGTTAGTGTATCTAAAACCTTTGCACAGTACTGTAGTAATTTTATGTATTGCACTGTACTGCTGCCGCAAAAAAACAAATTTCATGACATAATGTGAGTGATGATAAACCTGATTCTGATATGGGTCTCTATTGGGGACTGAGAGTGGGAAGGGGGCAGGGAGAGGGGAGTTATGGTTGGGAAAAGGGGAAGGGAGAGGGGCGGGAACGGGAAGCACTAGAGGGAACATTCTGTAATGATCAATAAACCAGTTGTTTGGAATCAAATGACCTTGCCTGCTGTCTCAGTGCCGGGTGTGTCTACACACACACACACTCCTTCTCTGCCACCTGTCCCACACACCCCTGCGGCTCTCCACCCTCGCCATTCCCATCATCCTTAGCTCCCGCCAGATTTACAAACCCGCTCTCCACTCCACGTAGACAGATACAGTACTGTGCAAAAGTTGTAGGCACCCAAGCTATATATATGTATCTGTATATATATGCCTAAGACTTTTACAAGTGTTGTATAAAAAATAATTAAATAAGTAGTGCAAAAGAAAGGGAAAGATACTGAGATAGTGTTGATGGGTTCATTGTCCATTCAGAAATCTGATGGCGAAGGGGAAGAGGCTGTTCCTGAAATGTTAGTGAGTGTCTTCAGGCTCCTGTACATCCTCCCTGATGGTAGCAGTGAGTTCAAATGGTTCAAATAGTTCCATTTATTATCAGAGAATGCAGACTGTATACAACCTAAAATTCTTACTCTTCACAGACATCTACAAAAATAGAGGAAGAATCCCAAAAGAATAAACGACAGAAAAATGCTAGAACCCGAAAGCCCGCTCTTCCCCCTCCCCATGCAAGCAACAACAAAGAATTAACCTCCCCTCCACCCATTTCACCCCCTGTGCCTACCACCCACCAAGCAACAGCAAAGCACCCAAAGACAGACCATGATCTGCAGTCACCGAAAACTGTTGCTTACCCGACAGTCTGGCCTGCCACAGGCTCGCTCTTTCTCACTAACAGGGGAGAGAGAGATGTCACCCATTTCACAATGAAAGGGGAGACCAACAAACAGTCGCTGGTACGATGTTACAGTCTGCCCCGTCGCTTTTTATTCGGGGCGAAAAACACAGAATATAAGACGCAAGATTGTAAGTGTTCAGGCATAGTTCAGTTCAGCTCAGTGTTCATTATCTGCAGGCCGCCCAGATTCAAAATCGTCCAAAATAGCAACAAAAGAAGGCACGAATAGAAAACAGAAACACATAATCACATGAACTATAGAGTCCAAACCACAAACTGCGTCGATTAAACGTTGCCCAAAAACTCCGGTACCATCCTCCAACAACATCAAAGGAGAGAGAGACTATATGAACACAGGGACCTTCCTCTCGCTTGGCTTCTGCACTCTTCTCAGTGTTTTCAATCTTCCTCAGCACTTCAGACAGTGGGATCGGCGAGAAATGAAATCGGTCGTGGGCGCATGCCCCGCCTCTAGGTTTCTTGGCCTCCACATCATGTGCTTTGCCCGAACCCTCGCGAAGACGGCAAAGCACCAGATTGCTCAATCGGCCCAAAAACACACCAGCAAACTGTAGGTCACAGGCTCCAACAGTAGCAGAATGAAAGGAAAAAAAGACATACCAGCAGTGAAACAAGTAGTTTCGTGAACCACCTGGAGGATATCGCCCTTGGTAGCACAGTTTGCTGATCCAATCTTCGTCAAGATTTCACTATAATAACCTAAGGAAACAAGGCTTCATTTTTCAGTTCATTGAGGAGAATGTTTATTTCGCATTTGAATTGGGTCTAAAGGTGCTTACATTGATTTTAAAACTGTTCTGATCCCTGGAAGTTATGCCTGTCACTGGGCAATGCCAGGAATCAGCCAAGAAAAACTTCAACAATATTCCGTAAATAAACATGACGAATGGGGTAGATGTAAAGTGAATATTCCTACTTAATATGAGGGTTGTTAACGGCAAAATAATCCTTAATAAATCTTGTAGAGAAATGAGGAAACACAGTTACAAAGTGACTAGAACACAGAAGTTCACTGCAGAAATATGACAAAGAAAAAGTTAAAGATTAGCTTTACTGGTCACGTGTATCAAAACATCGAAATATACAGTGAAATGTGTCACTTTGCATCAACGACCAATGGCTCGCGATGTGCTGGGGTCGGACACAAGAGCTGTCATGCTTCTGGCACCAACCTAGCACGCTGCCAATTTACTAACCCTAACTCGTACGTCTTTGGAATGTGGAGGAAACTGGAGAACTTGGAGGAATTTCACGATGTAGTTACTTGGAGGTTTGGAACTGAATAGACCATAATGTCGCCATCACCAGGGACGTTGGTTGTTTGTATATTGACACAAATAGATTGTTGATAACTCTGCAAGTGGATAACATGATCTGATAAAAGGCTTGATATTATACAAAATAAGGTGGTCATCGGCTGGTCGGGCAGCAACTGTGGAGAGAGAAAGTTTAGCTTCAAATCACTGACTTTTCTCAGAGATGGAAAAGTTTGGAAAGACGTAATAATATACAAGATATGACTTTGCTAATTGTGATATTGAAGTTGGTTCCTTAAGGTTGTTAAAGCCGTAGGTGGTCATGGGGACAAGCTCCCACTACCAATGTTCCCAATGGTGTGCGCCTCAAATAGCCTCTGACAACCAAATCCAGTTCCTGGCCTTCACGTGTGGCTTAGCTACTACGCCCGGTGGAACATGGAACAGTTTCCACTGACAGGAGAAGGGACAAAGGCAGGTTACTGGCACCTCAAAACCAGTCACTTTGGGCAGATGGGGCTCTTCAGCCATGGTTGGCAGCTCATCTAGGAGAAAGAAAACTCTGATCTCAAACTTCAGCTGCCTTGCTAATATAACCACTCATGGGGAAGGCTTTGGGGGTAAACCCCAAGGGAAAAATCTGGAGCTGGAGTCTCTAAGGCAGTCCTACATTGAGTTCAATGCTGACTGGCAACTCCTGCGACGCTGCTGGTGCCAAACTGTATTGGTCTCTGCCGTTCCTTTGGGTTCATTAGATGCATAGAGAGAGAGAGCTTTCTACATGGGCAACAGCTTGCTCTCCATATCATACTGCCGAGGCTTGTGTATCTAGACAGCTAGGACTCAACATTCATGGTCAACTCTGATTGACAGAGGCCTCACTCAGTTGTGATACTAAGCCTGATTCTGGTTCTGATCCCATGCAGTCACAGAGAGAGCATGTAAACTCCTTACAGACAGTGGTGGGAATTGAACCCCAGTCTGTGAAGAGAGACACTAACTGCTACACTACCGAGCCGTCCCTACGGTTGGAGCTTGAATACCTTCAGAAAAAAACTGCATAAACAGATGAAAAGAAATAGAAACATGCAGTATAGGAGGTAGCTGAGATGAAGAACATGAACCCACAGGGAGTTAATGTGAAAGATAAACTTCAGAGCAGATTAATTAGTCCAAAATTGGAAGTTACTTCATTAATCATTAGCAAAATCATATCTTGCACAATATGAAGCCTTTCCAAACTTTTCCAACTCTGACCAAAGTCACTGATTCAAAATTTGAACTTTGTTTTCCTCTCCACAGTTGCTGCCTGACCCACAAGGGGCCACTTTATTTTGTATATTTTGTTTACTTCGGGTGATTTTTGAATCGGGGCGGTCTGCAGATGATGAACACTGAACGGAACTGAACTGAAGTATGGTTTTTGTGCTTTAATGTCTGTGTTCTTGCTTGTTTTATTTGTGTTGCTGTTTGTGTTACTGTTTTTTGCATGCGGGGGAGGGCAGACTGATGTTTGATGCTTTTCTTTGAACCCATTGGTTCCACGGTCCTTCTTTGTTTCGTGGCTGGCTGTGGGAAAGACGAATTTCGGGGTTGTATACTGCTTACATACTTTGATAATAAATGTACTTTGAACTTTGAACTCTTTGGATGAAGTTATCAGTAGCAGATTAATCAGCAATCTCTTTGTGTCAATAATACAAGCAAGCAACATCTCTGGTGATGGCAACATTATAGCCTATTTAGTTTCAAATCTTTCCAAGTCACTCCAAGAGCAAGATATGATGAAAGAGAATTTAAACTCCTGAATAATGGGAGAAGCATAAATTGCATTACTGGAATATTGCAAGAAAATCTCATGCCGTCAGTGAGTTTGATAACCTATTGAAGTTCCATTTGTGAATTTTGTTACACATTGGAAAAACTAGAGTGAATAATTTTGTCTAAACCAGGGGTTCCCAACCTTTTTTTATGCCAGAGACCAATACCATCAGGCAAGGAGTCCATGGACCCCAGGTTAGAAATCCCTGTTCTAAGCTCTCCGAGTTTCTAATCAAATTTGTTTTCATAACATCTGACAGAGGCAAGGCATCAGATTTACCAGCATGTATCCTCTCCTCACCTCCAAGAGGATCACCACCTTGTCGTTGGGTTTGGAGACTTGCGTGCCTCAATGATCTGGAGAGCTACGTTGGCTGGAGTCAGGGCTTCATGCTCTGGCTCTTGGTAGGGCCACCCATGCTAAAGAGGTCAAAGGGTAGAGGCCAGACTAAGAGTGGTCCACCGGCCCTCCAGGTTCAGGGGTTCAGCTGAGGGCTACCAGCCCTGACTGGTCAAACAGAATTGTTATGGAAACAACAATGAAAAATCCTTCTACCTCTGAGTGTGACGGTATTTCTGAGTCTTCACTCAAGACCTTCAAGACTGACAGTAGTGAAAACCAAGAGGGATCTACTGGCACAATGAAGGAATCCCTGAGCACTGTCAGAGGTGGAAGACCTTCACTGCTGTCATACGTGCCAGTGGCGTAACAGGCAGTAAGTAGTCCTCTCTTCAACCTGAAGTTATCAAAAATGAGGTTGGGACTTGGGAAGATTAACAAAGGTCAAACAGCCCACAAATGGCAGAATTCTTGCACCATGCTTTCATTGGTATTGCTTTTGCTTATTATATTAATGGCAACCTAATCTAACCAAAACATGTGAGTCTGAATGTTACCTTTCTTTTAAAATAAATTGCAACGTCTGCTCTTTCTGGCTGAAGGCCTGTACTGTCAATGATAAATACTGTTCCAATCTGTCATTAAAACACACTAGCATTAGCATCCCAGAAAGCAATGAATGCCTTTATCAACCGTGTACCTCTTACCTACCCCCTGAGGTGGCCTATCGAATGACTCAGATCAGGGGCTATGAACAACAGGCAACAAACACAGGCCTAGTCATTAATATCTAGAGGAGGGGAACAATTAAGTGTTAAAAAAAAATCTACATCACAAACTTCAAAAGGTTAAAAGTTAGGGCAATATTCTTCGAGATGAATTTGTTCAATTTTGCATTAACTTGGGTTTTTGGATTCTCTCATTTGTAAATTTTCTCACCATAAGAAGCAGAATGGTTTATATTATTCAAAAACTGTGACCCTGTTGTTAAATTCTAGGGTTTAAAATTTTTCATATACTGTATTAGTGAAAGACTTTTTTTGAAATAGTTTCTTGACAGTCAAGTGCAGAGCTGCATGGACATGGAGGATTTCACAGATGGTTTCTAAAATAATACCCATCTCTCCCTTATGGACAACATCCGTACCACGCTGAATTTTGGAAATAGAACCCAGTCAGCAGCAATATTTAAATCCCATGGGTTTTCTACATTTGAAATGCAGCTCGAACTGATGAAAGTGGAGCGCCAAAATAAATGTTAGTTTAGTAAATGCTGGTCACCTTTAGGCTTTTGAAGTTTAGATCGTTTGACTGTGACGCCAAAACTGCGGCTATTTCATCTCAAGGACTGGTTCCTAGATCTCCAAGACTGACAGCAGTGGAAATGAACAATGCCTTGTGGTTTTGTGTGGAAGCCCCTGGGACTGAAGGCAGAATGTGATTTAGGGCTGTGGCAGTAACAGTAGCAGAATTTTACATAACACAAAGCCACCAGGCAGTTCAGAGGATGTGCAACATTGAAATAAACTTGGAAGTTTTCTTCCGGCGAGAAAGAATTCCTACAAAAGCACTCAGCAAGTCAACGTGGCCCACTGAAATCTGCCTAAAAATGGAGGTGATAGATACAACTTCACAAATTTTAAATGTAACTGCAGCTCACAGAATAAGCTCTCATTGTGGTGTCCTTCCTTGCAGTCTCTTTGATTAAAGACATTTGCTACTACTGTAATACGGATATTGCTTTCAGGGCTAAAATTCTTCGTAAATATTTAATGGCAATAAAAATGTATTTTCAAAGTATAAGGTAACCATGTAAGCAGGAGAACGGTTCTGATATTGCTGGGAATGGGCCAAAGTGGCAAACACTGTGGTATTTAAAATGCTTAATTTTGGATACTTTATCCTTTTTTGCTTTCAGACAAAACCAAAGGTGCATTCTGAGAAACAGTAAATCACGTGACCATTTCCTTGCACACTCCCATTGAAAGTAGAGCCGTCACTCTCTGTGCACTGTGAGAAACCTTAAAGATTAGCGGGCAAGGTAACCCGAGTAAGAAGCATTACGACTTTGGACCAGGAAGTTTGTCCATAAAGCCAAACGCTTGTGACTTTGATGGGCTATTACTGTCAAATTTTGTCACACCAATTTGTTTTGATGCGCATCATGGTGAAGGATAACAGCGGTGGGGAAAGGAACATTCTATTTCCTTCCCCATCCTTCTTCCTAAAGTATCATTTTTATTGGTCCCTTAAGGACTCCCACTTTTCTCCTTCAAACAAGGCGACCTACTGGGTGTGGTGGATGATATCATGGATTTCCTCAACCACACTCCCCATGGTTATCCTTCAGCATAAAGTAGGGGACCGCAGCTCCAAGGTGAAGTACGTTGCCAGAGTTACGGTTGGTAATAACTCGGAAAACGTGTGGCTCAGGTGGCTGATGGTTGGGTTGAGTTGGTCCCCAGTCTTGGCAATCCAGTTGCAAATGTTTCGTCACCATACAGGGAGACATCATCAGCACACTGTTCAGTTCTGGTGCGCCCTCCACATGTTTGCCTTTATGTACTTATCAATCAGCTGATTGGTCATCATTAAGGAAACTCAGTTGTGACTCAATTGATAAGTACTTAAAAGCCAAACTTTCAGATAGTGTCTCCTCGTATGGTGACGAGACATTTGCAAGTAGATTGCCTAGATCGCTGCAATTATAGTTTCCCAAATCAGAAATAGTACATTAACTGGGATCAAACTGTACCCATCATTACTGAATCTAAACCTCACCACTTGTGTAGGTTTTATTTATTTGTTTATTTATTGATTGATTGACATACAGTGTAGAATAGGCCCTTCTGCCCCTTCAAGCCTCACCACCCAGCAACCCAACTATTTAACCCTAGCCTAATCATGAGAAAATTTACAACGACCAATTAACCTACCAACCAAATTGTAAACACAAAATAATCTGCAGATGCTGTAAAAGATCAAAGCAACACTTTCAGTACGCTGAATGAACTCAGCAGGTCGGACAGCATCAGTCAGAAACAATGAGTGGACGTTTCGGGCCGGAACCCTTCGTCAGGACTGAAGAATGAAAGATTGGGTATTTTTTGTCATTATTATGGTATTTTATATGGTATAATATGGTATTTTCCCTCATCTTTCATTCTTCAGTCCTGACGAAGGGTTCCGGCCCGAAATGTCGACTCATTGTTTCTGACTGATTCTGCCCGACCTGCTGAGTTCATCCAGCGTACTGAAAGTGTTGCTTTAACCTACCAACCAGTAGCCAGTACATCTTTGGACTGTGGGAGGAAACCAGAGCACCCGGAGGAAACCCACGTGGCCACGAGGCGATCATGTTCCTTACAGGCAGCGACAGGAATTCAGCCCGGGTCACTGGTACTGTAAAGCATTGTGCTAATCCCTACACTATAGTGCACCATTTTATAGAAATGATGCACAAGAAAGCATATCAGTTTATTGTGAGAGTTTGGAAGTTAATATTAGCAATATTCGCAAATGAATATTTAATAAATTTTTAAACTATTCATTTTTTTTAAATTTCTTTTAAATGTGTTTACACTAGGTTAAAATAACAAAGAAATATAAAGGCCAAATCATATCTGATATTTCTGCTTCACACGAGCCACCTGGTTCCATGCCTTTTGACTTGCATTCATGCCCTGCCCCAGACACCACATGCTCCCCGCAGCCGTATCAAACATTCACAGTCCCATGGGTCCATTTGAACTGAAGGCCTCTCTGCCATGGCAATCCCATGAAGCAGAGCACTGAACCGTCTCCAGCTATAGATCAGAGGCCCTGCCCTTGAACCATACTAATGGGCTTCGCTAAATCAGAATCAGGTTTAATATCACCAGCATATGTCATGAAATTTGTTGTCTTTGCGGCAGCAGTACAATGTAATTTTCTAATAATAGATTTTTAAAAAGTGAATTACAGTAAGTATATATATAATAAATAGTTACATTAAATAAGTAGTGCAAAAATAAAAATAAATAAAATAGTAAGGTAGTGTTAATGAGTTCAATGTCCATTCAGAAATCTGACAGCAGAGGGGAAGAAGCTGTTCTTGAATCGTTGAGAGTGTGCCTTCAGGCTCCTGTACCTCTGTCCTGATGGTAGCAATGAGAATAAGTCATAACCTGAGTGATGGGGGTTCTTAATGATGGACACCGCCTTTCTGAGGCATCGCTCCTTGAAGATGCCCTAGATACTCTACACTCTCTCTGCCCGTGATGGAGCTGACTGACCGAGCTTACAAATCTCTGCAGTTATTCCATCCCTCTGTAGTAGCCCACCCCACTCCCCCCCCATACCACATGGTGATGCATCCAGTTAGAATGCTCGCTAGAGTACATCAGTAGGAATTTGTGAGTGTCCTTAGTGACATGCCAAATCTCTTCAGATTCTTACTGAAATATAGCCGCAGTTCTGCCTACTTTGTAACTGCATCGATATATCTTCAGAGGTATTGACACCCAGGGACTTGAAATTTTTCACTCTTTCCCCTTCTGATCCCTCCATGGGGACTGGTGTGTGCAGCCTCGTCTTACCCTTCCTGAAGTCCACAATCAAGTCTTTGGTCTTACTGGTGTTGTGTGCAAGGTTTTAGATAGCTTGTGTTGATGACCATCCATTGATGAACATTCCAAATTGTTTTAAATAATTCAAAATATTGTAGAGAACTAAGTATGTTTGCTTAATATTACTTGATGAATAATTAGCATTAATTGAAATAAATGAGGAAATCAATCCCTTTGCCTCTTCTTTCCAGTTTGGTAACCCCATTTAAATGAAAGGGGTGGTACCAAGTGGCTAGTGTAAGGCAGAGGGGCCAGATATGAAGTGCATAGCTGAGCAGCAGCTCTGGACTCGAATGAGTCTAGCAGTGGGGCAGCTGCTCAAGTGAATTGATCTCCAGCGCATGAAAATCCTATGAAAAGTAGTGGATACGGCCCAGTCTGTCACAGGGAAAAGCACTCACAACCATTGAGCAGGTCCACGTGAAACGTTGTCGCAGAAAAGCAGCGTCCATCATCAGGGAGCCCTACCTCCCAGGCCATGCTCTCTTCCCATCACCGCCATCAGGAAGAAGGTACAGGAGCCTCAGGACTCACAGAGCCAGGTTCAGGAACAGTTATTACCCCTCAACCATCAGGCTCTTGAGCCAAAGTGGATAACTTCACTTGCTCCATCACTGTAATGTTCCCACAACCTATGGATTCACTTTCAAGGACTCCTCATCTCACATTCTTGATATTTATTGCTTATTTATTGATTATTATTATTTCTTATTTTTGTATTTGCACAGTTTGTTGTCTTATGCACACTTATTGAATGCACGTTGGTGTGGTCTTTCAATGATTCTATAATGGATTTATTGAATATGCCCAAGAAAATTAACCTCAGGGTTGTATATGGGAACATATATGTACTTTGACAATAAATTTACTTTGAACTTTGATGCATTTATACTGCAGACTCTGGTGCGTGTTGTAGTAGTTAATGGTTTAATCCTATGTCACTCAGCCGCTCTCACATGGGAGGCGTTCACATACTGTACAAGCAGAGTTATCGATAAAGTTCAGTTGAATACCCTGCATGCTGCCATCCGGGTGTCTCTGCACTATCCCACCATATCGAACACAACAGGGCAGATGTCAGAAACATGCTGACCACGCAATGCTTTTATCCAGCAGCTCCCCTCGGGACCCCTGGCTTAAGTTGAGTGCATCTGGACCATCATACCAATGCACTGAGAGTTGATCCAGTAATAGTAACACAGCAGCACATACAATCATCTATAACACAGCATCTCATTTAATCTTGTATTCTGCTCAATAACAAAGTGAAGCACCATGTAGATTTTATATGATGTAACGATCAGAGTTCATATTTTTGTACCCTGTGATGGATTTACTCATCCAATAATCCACAACTTTCCACAATTGTCACTAATTAGGACCTGTCATTTTCTTTGTAAAAAAAAGAGGTTGCTTTCTTGTTTTTGTAATCCGGGGAGCTCTTATTTTCATTATTCCTATTGAAATCAGGCAGACACTTCTTATCGCCCAATGGATGTTAGCAAAGAATGAAATGAGAGCGGTAACATCATAAACAGACATTTCATTGAAGATCTCTCCAACTAGTGTGGAGGGTTATAGGCTGTGGTTAATTAAGTGCAAACAGCAGACAACCACTGCAGATATCACCTCCACAAGTGAAGCATGAGAAAAAGTAACTTGCCAGAAATGTGAAATAAAATCTCTTTATCACTGTCCAATGTGCACCCAAAATTACATACTGACACTTTATATCAAGCCAATCCCAAGTGCACTGAAACAATCACAAAACGCTTTGCACTGGTTCATCTTCAGATCTTCTACACAGCTCAGTCCATCACAGAGACCAACCTTCTTCCCAAGGACTCTGATACACATTTCCCATTACCTCAGCAATGCAGCCAACAGAGTCAAAGACTCCTCCTACCCCAAATGTTCCCTCTTCTCCCTCCTTTCATTGGGCAGAAGATATAAAAGCTTGAAAGCACATAGCACCAGGCTTAGAATCAGCTTCTGTCTCGTGCGAGTGAGACTCTTGAACCGACCGCTTGTACGATAAAGATGAACTTCTGACCTCACCATCTATCTCATCACGGCCTTTGCACCTTCTTATCTACCTGCACTGTACTTTCTCTGTAACAGTACCTGTAACAACAAATTATACATTCTATTATTGCTTTTTTTCCTTTGCACTGTATGTTTTCAAATTATATATATGGATTGCTTGCAAAAATAAGTTTTTCATTGTATCTTGGTACATGCAATAATAATCAACCAATTACCAAATACCATCTCTCCACATTCTGAATTTCCTCACTGTTTTCATATCTTGCCCTCTCAGATTCCCTTTATTTTTATCTTCCTTTTCCTCCTTTTCCTCCATTTTGAGGTTGGTTGGGCCCTTAGCTACTAAGTGGAGCACAGTCCATCGATGACCTTCCATCTCCATTGTCTTCTGGAGGATGGTATGGTTGGAGTTCATCATCGCTTCTGTAATCCATTGCATCCACTGTACGGGGGATTGGTCTATACAGCTTCACCAGAGCCCTGTTAGCCAGCCTTACCCATTTCCACCTCTCACGACGGGGACATAACGTTGGACTCTGAGAGGTCCACATTGAAGTTGTCTTCTGTTTCCGGTGTGTTCTATGCTGCTTTCACAAGTGAATGAACTAACAGTGTCACAAACTTCCTTTAAAATGCTTTCTTTGAATGAGGATACCACTGGCAAAGCAGTCCTGAAGAAGGGTCTCGGCGTGAAACTGTACTCCTTTCCATAGATGCTGACTGGCCTGCTGTGTTCCTCCAGTATTTTGTGTGTGATGCTTGGATTTCCAGCATCTGCAGACTTTCTCTTGTTTGTGATTGATTTACTCTCCATACCTTGATGCCCTCTAAAATAATCACATTATAGATGGCAGAAGCATTCCCTTAGATCTCTGACCAACTCTGATCAAAACAGCCTGCAGAGAGTTGTAAACTTAGTCAGCTCCATCATGGGCACCAGCCTCCATAATGGGGGGAGGAGAAGATGGTGGCGCGACGCAGCTCGCAGCGGCCACTCCGGTGGTGATGTCTGTTATTTGTCAAGTAGGGTGCCGTGCACAATCCTGATTTGATGGAGACAGACATGAGAGAATGGAGGAACATCTGGTGAAACTTCTGAAATGCCTGCTTCGCTGCTGCTGCTACTATGTGATCCAGAATCTCCGGAGGGGAAAGGCCCGAGTCCTTGGCTTTGCTTGTTGCTCGGCGGCCAGGGCGGGGTCGAAGCACTTGGCAGAGGATGGTGCTTGGAGAGGCTGTGTCAGAGGGGCTGGTCAGAGGTTCAAAGTTTTTGGACAGACTCAGAGTCCGCTGCGGTCGGGTGCTTCCAATGGTGCTGCATCGGCAGGTTGTCGGCGCTTGGAGGTTCATGGCAGGGAGAGTTCCTCCCTTCTACCGTCTGGGTGAGATGATGAGTCTATCGGGACTTTGAGACTTTTTTTTACCATGCCCATGGTCTGCTCTTTATCAAATTATGGTATTGCTTTGCACTGTTGTAACTATATGTTATAATTATGTGGTTTTGTCAGTTTTAGTCTTGGTTTGTCTTGTGTTTTCTTGTGATATCATTCTGGAGGAACGTTGTATCATTTTTTAATGCATGCATTTCTAAATGACAATAAACGAGGACTGAGTGGCCTCATAATCTAATCCAATCTATAATATCCAGGACATCTTCAAGGAGGTGACTCAAAAAGGCAGCATCCATCATTAAGGACTCCCGTCACCCAGGACATGCCTTGTTCTCATTGCTACCATCAGGAAGGAGGTACAGGAGCCTGACGGCCCACACTCAATGATTCAGGAACAGCTTCTTCTCCTCTGCCATCCAATTTCCAAATGGGTATTGAACCCGTGAATACTACCTCACTACTTTTTTATTTCTATTTATGCACTGTTTAGTTAACTATTATATATATACTTACTGTAATTCACTTTTTTCTATTATGTATTGCATTGTACTGTTGAGCAAAGACAACAAATTTCACAACATATGCCAGTGATATTAAACCTGATTCTGATTCCAGCACCAAGTGATATTGAAAATCTGGGAACATAATCTTTGTGTATTGCTATGTTAACAGAAAAACTATCAGATAACTGAACTTGCTAAGATAATCAATGCTCCTTTTCTGTAATAATGGAGAACCATTCTAATTTAAGAAACCACCACCATACCCAAAAAGATTCAAATTATTAGTCATTTGTTAAAATGGCAAAAGCTCAGGTTGTTTAATATTTAGAACAACACTTCTGTCCACACTCCCAATCATGCTTACGTACTTACTCACTGCCCATCATACTACTGGCATTTAGGGCAATAGTGAAGGTCCTCTATCTTTGGCAGTGTTCGGAGCTTCCTTCATCATGTCAGTAGCTTCCTGTCGGTTTTCACTACTGTCAGCCATGCAAGTCCCAGTTAGATGTTCAAAAATACCATCGCACTCAGATGCAAAAGGATCCTTCTTTGCTATTTCCATAATAATTTTGTTTTACCAGTCAGGGTTGTTAGCCCTGAGCTGAACCCCCGAATCTGGAGGACTGGTGGACCACTCTACCTGTTCTCTACCCTTTGACCTGTTTGGCATGGGTGACCCTACCAAGAGCCAAAGCACAAAGCCCTGACTTCAACCAGCATAGCTCTCTGGGTCATTGAGGCACGCAAGCCTCTAAACCCTATGATAAGGTTGTGGTCCTGTGGGAGGAAATCATTCTTACTTAGTTGAAATCCCTGAGTTCCCATATTGTCCATGGAAGTTCTTGCAAATCGCCTGATATTGCCAAATTTTATGCGACACCACCAACATCAGTGATACTGTGGAAATAGAGATGACGTGCTTAACTCGATTACAGTAATCCAGCAAATATATTGTGCTCCAGTCAAAAGAATAAACATCATAAACAATCACGTTATGTGCCATGTCGTATGATGCGGGAGATCATGGTCTCCGTGACCACGAGTGTTCTTGGCAAATGTTTCTACAGAAATGGTTTGTCATTCATTGCCTTCTTCTGGACAGTGCCTTTACAAGACAGGTGACCCCAGCACATTATCAATGCTCTTCAGAGTTTGTCTGCCTGGCGCCAGTGGTCGCACAACCAGAACTTGTGACATGCACCAGCTGCTCCCGTGGCTTCACGTGACCCTGATCGGGGCTACACCTTGCCCAAGGGCGACCTGCAGGCTAGCGGAGGCAATGAGCGCCTTACACCTCCTTTGGTAGAGAAGTAGCTCTACCCCGCCACCCAGAAAGAATAATGAACAGTCAAATGAAGAAATGTCAAATACAAGAAAATCTAAAGATGCTGGGAATGCACAGCAGCGCTCCCAAATTACTGGAGGAACTCAGCAGGCCAGGCAACGTCTTTGGAAAAGAGTAATCAATGGAGACCTAATGAAAGATCTCAGCCCAAAACATTTCCTTTCCATAGATGCTGCCTGACCTGCTAAGTTCCTCCAGCATTTTGTGTGTGTGACTTTAAATGAGGAAATGTGCTTACTTTTGTAATTAAGCATCTGGAGAACCAAAGAGTTACAGCTTCCATGAGTAACCTCAAAACTTTGCCTTAGAACTGTCTCTGTACTAGGGATGACAAAGGTAATCTAAAATATTGGGAAACTTCATTAAAATCTCTCTTGCAGGGACGGTACAAAACCAAAAACTGAAGTTTCATTTCTTTCTGAAACTTATTTGTTATTTCCATATCAGTATGGTTCCAAAAAAAAATAAGCATGAACAATATTGTTTGGATATGATATGTCAGAATCAACCTTAAAATGTCAGTCACCTCTAGTTGGAAGCTTTCCTGAAGGTTTGTTCACATGAAGTTTGAAAGTAGGGTACTTGATACAAGACATCATCAATTCTAAATGAGTTCATTTTAAAACAGTTCAGTACCTTATGCTTGAGTAACTTTGCTTGTGGCTCAACAGGAGCACACTGTGCATGAGGTATCAATGGAACTGAACAAAGAAACCAAGGGCAGGGAAGAGGGGAATCCGAAAACGGAGAGCACCTCACTGGAGGGAAACCAGATTTTAGCAACATTTAATAGTATTCAATAGAACAGCAGATAATTAATATGATTATGATTACGATTATGAGGACACTCAGTCCCCTTTTATTGTCATTTAGTAATGCATGCATTAAGAAATGATAAAAATGTTTTTCCAGAATGATATCACAAAAACACATGACAAACTGACTTAAAAACTAACAAAAACTACATAATTATAACATATAATTACAACAGTGCTAAGCAATACCGTAATTTGATAAGAACAGACCATGGCAAAGTAAAAGTCACAAAGTCTCTCGAAAGTCCCATCATCTCACGCAGACGGTGAACCTCCAGCGCCGCAAACTTGCCGATGCAGCATCCCGGAAGCATCCGACCACAGTCCGACTCCGAGTCCATCCAAAAACTCCGAGCCTCCGACCAGCTCTCCGACACCAATGCACCGAGCACCATCTCTGCCGAGCGTTTCAACCCCGGCCCCGGCAACAGGCAATACACAAAGCCAAGGGATTTGGGGCCTTCGTCTCCGGAGATTCTCGATTGCACGGTAGCAGCGGCAGCGAAGCAGGCATTTCAGAAGTTTCTCCAGGTGTTCCTCTGCTTCTCACGCCTGTCCCCATCTAATCCGGATTGTGCACGGCACCCCTAGTTACACATATCGATATTCATTCGGAACAGTCGCGCACGCTGCGTCACGCCGCCATCTTCTCCATCTCTAAAATGATTTAAATTTAACTTCAAAGGTAGTAGAATCCAACAAAATGTCATAGATACGGCCCAGTCCATAGTAGGGTAAAGTACTACCAACCATTGGCCACATCTACATGAAGCCATTTCACAGGAAAGCAGCATCTAACGTCAGGAACCCTCACCATCCAGGACATGCTCTCTTCTTGCTGCTGCCATCAGAAAGAAAATACAGGACCCTCAGGACTCACACCACCAGGTTCATGAACTTTCATTACCCCTCAACCTTCAAGTTCTTAAACCTCAAAAGATAACTTCACTCAACTTCACTTGCCCCATTGCTGAAATGTTCCAACAACCAATGGACTCACTTTCAAGGATTCTTCATCTCATGTTCTCAACATTTATTGCTTATTTATTATTATTATTATTTGTTCTTTTTGTATTTGCACAGTTTGTTGTCTTCTGCATTCTGTTTCAATGCCCTAACTGAGTGGTCTTCCATTGATTAATATATTTATTAATCTATAGAGTTATTGAGTATGCCCACAAGAAAATAAATCTCAGGGCTGTATAAGATGACATATACGTGTTTTGATAGTAAAATTTACTTTGAACTTTGTGTAGTAATGTGATAACTGACCATTACTCTATATCTCACCGCTAGTAATAGGTGCAACATGTTTGATATCTTACTCGTCCCAAACTCACTGATATTCTTTTGTAACTACAACCAAAACTTACCTATGATTCACAAAATCTGCCATTTCAGTAGTCTGCCCCATCCTCACCCCCATTCTCCTTCTATCCGCAGACTGGAACATATTGATATTCTGTGTAACACTAGCAGTTCTGAAATGGGATCCAAGTGCTACCTGCTTAAATAGTTCACCACTTCAAAACCATAATGCACATTTGCTACTCTAAATCTTGGTGTACTCTCCCATTCATTTTCAAAGATACCAGAGGGAGCGACACATTAACGTGGTGGTTAGCACAATGCCTTACAGTATCAGCGACCCGGGTTCAATTCCCGCTGCTGCCTGTAAGGAGTTTGTAAGTTCTCCCCGTGACCATGTGAGTTTCCTCCAGGTGCTCCAGTTTCCTCCCACAGTCCAAAGACATATCGGTTGGTAGGTTAATTGGTCATTTTAAATTGTCCTGTGATTAGGCGAGGGTTAAATCAGGGGTTGCTGGGCGGCAGCTCAAAGGGCAGGAAGGGCCTATTCCACACTTTATCTCAATAAACTAATTTAAATAAATAAATTCATATTCCGTGGAACACTTGCAGTTCTGAAATTGGATCTTGGTGCAACCTGTTTAAAGAGTTAACCGCTTCAAAACAATAAAGCACATTTACTACTATAGGTCTTGGTGCCTACTCCCATTCATTTTCAAAATTCCAAATTAACAAGGAATTAAACTATGAAGTGAAAATAAATACTTATAAAAGATCTTAGAAGGTGCAAAACACCACTCCTTTGCTGTCACAGTGGGACCCGACACAAACCTGACAGACAGAAACTCATTTTCCACTGCAGCCCGCTTAACTAATTTCGTAGTCTGTATCTGCAAATCAACTGTAAAAATACATCAGCTTATTTTTTTACTTCTTCCGTTATTTCTTTCTGGGAATGGAAGTCATGTTCAGCATGACCTGCTGGACTTGCCCTCCTGCTCCGTGTTTTACAACTCCTACATCCTACCTTGTTCTCGCTCTCTAACTGCTCTCATTCACTCACTGACCAGTTAACCTTGTGAACACCTTAACCTCATTATCACCCCCACAGCTTCACCTTTTCTGTTACCTCCTTTCCCAATCCTGACGAAGGTTCTCTGACCTGAGATATCAACTCTGTTTCTCATCTCACAGGAGAAGCCCAACCCGCTGAACACTCCAGCATCTCCTGTTTCTGTTTTATATATTCACTTCTGTATTAGTACAGTTCACCAGTTTATTCATTAATTTTCCAGCTCTCTGCTTGAGAAAGAGGCTTGGGGAGATCAGAATATCTGAACACATCATTTTCGGTCCTATATTCTTGACAGCTTTTATTAATAAAAAATTGTCTTTTTTTTAGCCTGACTGCTGTCTCAGTATTGAAGTGCACATGATGTCTCACCTTGCCAATGGGCAGCTTTGGTTTGCTGTATTTTCTAATTTTCGTTGAATTCTAACCACACCCCCACCCTCTCTCCCCATCCCATCTCCCTCACAACACGCTGGAGGAACGCAGCAGGTCGGGCAGCATCTGTGGAAAAGTTCAGTCGACGTTTCAGGCCGGAACCCTTCGTCAGGTTCCGGCCTGAAACGTCGACCGAACTTTTCCACGGATGCTGCCCGACCTGCTGAGTTCCTCCAGCGTGTCGTGAGTGTTGCTTTGACCCCAGCATCTGCAGATTATTTTGTGCTTACCCATCTCCCTCTCCCTCTCTCTCCCTCCCTCTTTCTCACTAATTCTTTCTCTCCCTCTCCATTCATGCTGAGAATTCCCAGCTTTATACAACAGAATTCCACATTTCGAACATTAACAGCTCCTTGTTTTGGAACTGCAATATCGCTGAACTTATTGATGTGATTTTTTTTCTTACTTTTCTCTGTGACATGCAGCCATCTCAAACACGGCCGTAACTAGCACTCCTTTGTTATCACTTAGAAGTCCCACTAGTTACAGAAAGCACTGTGAATATATCGAGACATTCCAGGTTTTGTTTCTACCTCACTGAGATTTTAAAACTAGCATTTCAGTCTCTTGATTTTAGAAATCCTTAATGTAGCACTGGGTTGACAAATGAATCAAAATACATTTGGTCCCAGAAAATTCCTTTTAAAGTGCAATACTGAAGAGATTTAAGAAGACAGCCCGTTTTCATAATATTTGGCATGAAAGCTTTGTTATGAATTTATGATGTGGGATATTCGGAGTAACCCAGTCTGTAATCAGTGGCTACACACAAACCAGAAAAGGATCAGCAGATCTATAAAGGTTAAGACCGAGAAAAGAAACTCAGTATGCTGGGCTGTTTTTCAGCATTTTAATATTTTAGGTGTTTTTTGACATGACACGACAGAATCTCCGGTGGATGTGATATTGGGATCGAAGATGGTGAATGTGGCAGAAGTGGCTGATTAACAACTTTTCCATCGCACTAGGTGACACATCTCAAGCAGTTATGAATGTAAGGTTTCAGGCTGGCTTTCAGCGTTACATTTGTTCTAAATCTAAAATGATATAAACTTCATTATCTTAATGATGAGTCTTCTTTTGGACATGAATTTTAATACTCTTATAAAATGTATATGTTCATATTTTTATTCTTTTAAGGAGAAAGCTCTGGAAGCGGTCCAATTTATGCAGATTTTTATTTACTTAGGCTGTAAGATATAGGAGCACAATTAGGCCATTTTGTCCATCATGTTTGCTCTGCCATTGCATCATGGCTGATCCATTTTCTCTCTCTGCACCAATCTCATAAAATACCGTGCAGAAAAGGCCCTTCTGGACCTTTAAGCCACACTCCCCAGTAATCCCCCAATTTAATCTGAGCCCGATCATGGGACAACTAACTATGACCAATTAGCCTACCAACCAGTACATCTTTGGACTATGGGAGCTCCCGGAAGAAACCTACGCAGTCATTTACAACCTAACAAATTAACTGTGGTTTTTGGAATAATTCCTCAAAATATCCATGCTATCTCTGTGTCTGACCAACATGTTATTGCAAGTCCTGACGAAGGGTCTCGGCCTGAAACGTTGACTGCACCTCTTCCTACAGATGTTGCTTAGCCTGCTGCGTTCACCAGCAACTTTGATGTATGTTGCATGTTATTACATTTGTTACATTGATAGCTAAGAGGGCCATTTTGCTGAAGTGGAAGGATACATCAGCTCCCACTTTGTCACAATGGTTCTCTCAAGTGATGCTATGTCTTAGTTTGGAGAAAATTAGAAGTCGAACCTTTGAACCTTTATTTGATTTTGAGAAAAGATGGGGTTCATTTGCTCGTTATCATTTGAGTTAATTGATAGATTTCCTCCACTATCTAATTTTAAATTTTTGGTATATTTTTTTTCTTGCTGGTGGTTTGACGTTTATCTTTAAAAGCATTTTGTATGACACATGGCTTCAGGGCTGTACACCTAATGGGTTTTTCCCCCACTTTTTCTGCTTAGTAGGGTTTTTTTATTATCACCAAAATTTTTCAATCTTTAAAATAATGTTTTTTTTCCTTGAGACATTGTAAGTGTTGCTTACTTCAATACACTCATGTTAATGTTGAATAATATAATAATAATTAAAAGATTTGAAAAGAAAGAAGGGAAACCCACGCAGTCACGGGGAAAACATACAAGCTCATTACAGGCAGTTGTGGGAATTGAACCCGGGACATCTATACTGTAAAGCGCTGTGCTAACCACTATGCTACCAAAGTCACTAATGTTTTATTAATGTTTTGCTTTCAGTGAATGTAGGAAAGGAGGATCGGGTATCATATCAAACTATCCACGCAAACCCGCTAAACAGTACTTGAAGTGCAACATCTTTCACTTACTGTTAGTAAATACTTTACTTTCATGTGGATAGGATCCTTCGTTTACCTTATTTACTCTGCAACATCCTAGGGGGAAAATCAATCCAGAGTAGACAAACAGCAAAGCCACAAATGAACACGACCTCATGTGGTATTAATGGAGCCAGTGTTATGCTTTGTAACTCCAAAACATAAAATTAATCTGAAGAAAAGGACGCGAGCCCAAGAAATGCAAGTCTTAGGTTATTCCTTACTTTAAATGAGGCGTGCTCGTATCACTATGTAGCGTAATGATGTATGCAGCTCATCTATTTTGACATATAATCATAATGAATTATATAATTTCATAGGAAGGGAGACAGGGGGCTTTGGGGTTCTGATATTTCTATCATTCATTTTATGGGATTACTTGTGTCATGGATGTCTGTGAAGACTAAGAATTTCAGGTTGTATTCAATCTCTGATATTCAATTAAATTGAACCATTTAATAAACAACAAAGAATGCTTAATCTAACAATATATTTACAAAATTACTCAAATACTACTGAAATATTAAATACACAACAGCCAGCTTTTGTTTTTGGGAGTCCTTCTGCTTCTGTAATTATGTGATCTTTTGTTACTTAAGTATATAATTTCAGTTTAAAATAATACCGCAATTGGAAAATGACACAGTAGTTTAACTACCAGCTTGCTATTTCACCATGAGGTAATCCACGGGAAATAAAATTACTTCTGAGGGTTTTGGCCCAGAACATCAACTGTACTCTTTTCCATAGATGTTGCCTGGCTTGCTGAGTACCGCCAGTACACAGAACATAGAACATAGAAATCTACAGCACATGACAGGCCCTTTGGCCCACAATGTTGTGCCGACTATGTAACCCACTCTAGAAACTGCCTAGATCTTTCCTACCGCACAGCCCTCTATTTTTACAAGCTCCGTGTACGTATCTTAGAGTCTCTTAAAAGACCCTATCGTACCCGCCCCTACCACCGTCGCTAGCAGTGCATTCCACACACCCACCACTCTCTGTGTGAAGAACCTACTCCTGACCTCCCCCTTGTACTTACTTCCAAGCACTTTAAAACTATGCCCCCTCATGTTACCCATTACAGCCCTGGGAAAAAGCCTCTGGCTATCCACACGATCAATGCCTCTCATCATCTTGCACACCTCTGTCAGGCCACCTCTCATCCTCCGCCGCTCCAAGGAGAAAAGGTCAAGGCCGTTTTGTGTGTGCTGCTTGGATTTCCAGCATCTGCAGATTTTTTCTTTTTGTGATTGGATCACACAAATGTTTGTCATTTTAATCGTTTTTACCTTGCAGATCAGTGGGACAAGTTTATCAAAAGAGAATTTTCCATCTACTCACCCTGACAAGCAGTTTGAAGTATCCAAAGTAAAGTGAACTATAAAAGACAAACTATAGACATGGTCAACCTGCCAAACCTTTGGCAAGTTCCATGCTGGCAAAGATAACACTGGACAACAAAGATTTTGCTTCACACATCAAAGTTACTGGTGAACGCAGCAGGCTAGGCAGCATCTCTAGGAAGAGGTACAGTCGACGTTTCAGGCTGAGGCCCTTCGTCAGGACTAACTGAAAGAAGAGCTAGTAAGAGATTTGAAAGTGGGAGGAGGAGGGGGAGATCCAAAATGATAGGAGAAGACAGGAGGGGGAGCGATGGAGCCAAGAGCTGGACAGTTGATTGGCAAAAGGGATATGAGAGGATCATGGGACAGGAGGCCTAGGGAGAAAGAAAAGGGGGAGGGGGGAAAAACCCAGAGGATGAGCAAGGGGTATAGTGAGAGGGACAGAGGGAGAAAAGGAGAGAGAGAAAAAGAATGTGTGTATATAAATAAAGAATGGATGGGGTACGAGGGGGAGGTGGGGCATTAGCAGAAGTCTGAGAAGCGCCAATGCCATCCTCTTCTCGCAATTCCTCCGTCTCCACTGCATCTGCTCTCAGGACAAGGGAGATGTCCTCCTTTTTTAAAGAAAGGGGCTTCCCTTCCTCCACCATCAACTCTGCTCTTAAACGCATCTCCCCTATTTCACGCACATCTGTTCTCACTCCATCCTCCCGCCACCCCACAAGGAATAGGGTTCCCCTTGTCCTCACCTACCACCCCACCAGCCTCCGAGTCCAACATATTATTCTCCGTAACTTCCACCATCTCCAACGGGACCCCACCACTAAGCACATCATTCCCTCCCCCGCCTCTCTGCTTTCCGCAGGGATCGCTCCCTACTCGACTCCTTTGTCCATTCATCCCACCCATCCCTCCCCACCGATCTCCCTCCTGGCACTTATCCTTGTAAGCGGAACAAGTGCTATACATGCCCTTACACTTCCTCCCTTACCACCATTCAGGGCCCCAGACAGTCCTTCCAGGTGAGGCAACACTTCACCTGTGAGTCGGCTGGGGTGATATACTGTGTCCGGTGCTCCCGATGTGGCCTTCTATATATTGGCGAGACCCGACGCAGACTGGGAGATCGTTTTGCTGAACACCTACTCTCTGTCCGCCAGAGAAAGCAGGATCTCCCAGTGGCCACACATTTTAATTCTACTTCCCATTCCCATTCTGATATGTCTATCCACACCCGAAACGTCGACTGTACCCCTTCCGAGAGTTGCTGCCTAGCCTGCTGCGTTCACCGTTAACTTTGATGTGTGTTGCTTGAATTTCCAACATCTGCAGATTTCCTCGTGTTTGCGTAAAGATTTTGCTTCCTGAATACTTTTGGGTGTATCTTATGGATTGTGGGCTGCAGATCATGAAAATCACCATGAAATTTCCTTATTGTGCACCATTTTTTTTGAAATCACCTACTTGTTATTTCAATTCATAAATCAAGTCAAAACAACTGATGGCAAGATTAAGGAAGACATTTTTGTTGGTCCACAAATTAAACAGGTCGTCAATGGCAGGCAATTCAAAGAAGTTCTAGTGAGACCAGAGAAAACTGCATGGTAGGTCTTCAAGGATGTTGCTAAAAGTTTTCTTGACAACTGCAGAGCACCGAACTACATACAACTTGTTGACAACATGCTTCAAGCATACAAAACCATGAAGTACAACATGTCACTAAAGATTCACTTTCTGCATTCCCATTTAGATTTCTTCCCTGCAAATCTCGGCACTGTCAGTGACGAGCACGATGAAAGGTTTCACCAGGACATTACGGTCATGGAGAAACGGTATCAGGGCAACTGGAATCCATCAGTGCTGGCTGATTATTGTTGGACACTTAAGCAAGAAGCCTCAGACACTGAGTACAAATGAAAATTATCAACAAAACGTTTTCAGCTGAGTTGAACTAAGGACACGACCCACCCAGCCAACACACTTTTCATCCCTCTTCCCTCCGGGAGAACGTTCAGGAGCTTGAAGGCTCATACAGCCAGATTTGGGAACAGCTTCTTTCCAACTGTGATAAGACTGCTGAAGGGATCCTGACCCGGATCTGGGCCATACTCTCCAAATATCCAGACTTGCCTCTCGGTTTTTTTGCACTACCTCACTTGCTATTTTTCTATTTTCTATTTATGATTTATAATTTAAATTTTAATATATACTAATTTTTACTATTTTGTATATTTTTAATATTTAATATTTGTAATCCAGGGAGTGGGAAGCGCAGAATCAAATATCGCTATGATGATTTATGTTCTAGTATCAATTGTTTGGCGACTATAAAGTATAAAGTATTGCAAAGCGTCAGCATCATTATGCAATTAAACACATTATATTCAATAAAAGTTAATTTCTTAGTTCTCCAAATTCCTACATGATACAAGTAGTCTGAAATTACATTTGTGTTCAGCTCAAGCGGTCTATCATAAACAACAAAGACTCTGAGGAAGTAACACTTTTGGAAAAAAAATGATGTCCGGTGTAATAGGAGTGAAATTAAACCTGCGTGGTAATGCCAACAGACAATAGTGAATTGGGAATCTGGTTCCCAACAGTTTCCTTTGCACTGAAAAGTGAAATATTAGAATATAAAATCGCCAAGTGCCACGCCCAGTCTCAGGCTTTATACACTGTAGAGTCCATAGATTGCCGTTACACTGTTTAATAAATGCAAATTAAGAGGGCGAAGCCATCAACAGAACATCTCTCAACTCCAGGATCTTGTAGAATAATGAATCAAACGTCATGTCAAATGATCCACATTCACTTCTAAACGGTAAACTTCTGATTTACAAACTGTAGGAAACCCATAGAAGCCATCCTCAAGTTACAGTATATATTATATGATTAGTTAGTTGCTTAGATCAATGTTCTGTTGCAAATTAAACTGATTATCAACTAATGCACTCACTTGGTGTCATTCCTCACTGCAAGCATCACTTTAATTGTTGCGAAATATCTACTCCAGGCAATTAGATTTCCAATGGATCGCTTCCCCGGGTTAGCTCCAAACAAATCTGGTCACACTTTCCGTTTTGCAATTATCAATCATTGTTTTCACGACTGTGAATGCATTTTAGTAGATGCCTTGAACCATTGATTTGCCATTCTCACCTGCATGCAGGAAATTAATCACATAAATGTGGCTCCTAGTTCCATTACAGTAGCTATAATTATGCATGGTAACCAACCTATTGCACTGGTTTCAAATCTAATTCCTTCATGAATCAGCACTCATTCCACTCTGCATCTCAACTCCCATTCTGAATCTTTGCATTCACTGGACCGTTCCTTTCCTCTTCTGTCTCTTTGAAGTCTTAAGGCTGATTTATACTTCTGCGTAGGCTCTACACCGTAGCCTACGCAAGTGGCCTACGCCACTGTGAGCATTTATACTTGTGCGTTGGTGTGTCTGCATCGCTCTGCAATTCACCGCCAAACTGCTAGTTGGCGGTGGGGTTTCTATGCCACTGTGTTGAGTTTCTTCGTGGTGAGTTTCTTTGTGTACTTCAAACAATGGCGACTGAAACTGAGTACATCATGTTGGAGTTGGAGCCAATAAATGTTGAACAAGAGTTAGTTTTATTGAAATTACTGCAAGCCAGAAAAGAGAGAAGATGTTGGAGGAGATGGTGTGTACGACCATTGAACGGACTGAGGCAGAAGGAGGGTGAATTTCCTGTGCTTGTCCGGCCACTGAGAGATACAGACGAGGAAATGCATTTCAAATATTTTCGGATGTTGGCAGGTAGATTTGATGATTTGACAAGAAGAAGCAACCGAAAATGCATTGCTACCAAGTGGACCAATCACAATTGTTGCGGTCTGCATCGCCGCAATGCGTAGTTACATTTTTTGGGAGGTGCGCATCAGGCTACGGTGTGGGGTACATGACTACGGCGTACCTACGGCATAAATTCGATGCAGAAGTATAAATTGGCCTTTAGGGTCATCTCCTCTGACCTCCTTCAGGACAATTCACAAAGTCCTCGATTCTACAGTGGCCGTTACACAGATAAATCCTAACCGTTGTGATAACTTATGAGCACCTCTCCTGTTTCACAGCCTCATGGGCGGTTTCTGATATATTCCTCTCAGTCTGAATACTAAAGGCTGTTCCCATTCCTTGACGACCGACAAGAAAGCTCTTGCCTTAGTTGGCCAGCTTCAGACTGCAAGCTAAATGAGGAATCTGTAGGAAATTCATAGAAGCATATGTGGATTTTTCACACAGAGAGTGGTGGGTGTGTGGAATGCACTGCCAGCGACGGTGGTGGAAGCAGGTACAATAGGGTCTTTTAAGAAACTCTTAGATAGATACACAGAACTTAGGAAAATAGAGGGCTATGCAGTAGGGAAATTCGAGGCAGTTTCTTGAGTAGGTTACATGGTCGGCACAACATTGTGGGCTGAAGGGCCTGTAATGTGCTGTAATGTTCTATAAATCTAGACAGCTGGCTGTAGGGAAAGGCAGTCTGCCCAAGTGTCTGTGGTGGGAGATGACTCAGTTCTTCCTTGAGGGATGACATCAGTGTCTTGAGAGTACTCATTAGATGCAGTTGACCCCAAAAGTGAGCCTAAAAATCGACAACATTGGTAGGTCTAACATCACATAGAAAACTAACAGGGTAAGGACAATTATTTTCCATGGATTTCCTCCTCCATGAATCATGTAAGATTTTACAATAATCCTGTCATTATATAGTCCTTCCAGTAGAAAAGAGACTAGTTACACATGTCGCTTCAGGATAGCATCACATTGCTGTAACTGCTGTCAGAATTAAGCCAATGCAGCTCAATGTATACTTTGTAGATAATATAAAAGTCTTGCATGGTCACTGCCCTGCTGATATTGTTCGTTCATTATGTGTCGTTTCATATAACGAGGGTGGTTGTAGTCTTTCCATGACCATGATTGTTCTTGGTAACTTTTTTTCTACAGAAGTGCTTTGCCATTGCCTTCTTCTGGGCAGTGTCTTTACAAGACGGATGACCCCAGCCATTATCAATACTCTTCAGAGACTGTGTGCCTGGCATCAGTGGTTGCTTAACCAGGACTTGTGATGTGCACCAGCTGCTCGTACGACCATCCACCACCTGCTCCCATGGCTTCACATGACCCTGACTGGGGGCTGAGCAGGTGCTACACCTTGCCCAGGTGTGACTTGCAGGCTAGCAGAGGGAATAACCACCTTACACCTCCTTTGGTAGAGACATATCTCCACCCTGCCCTGCCACCCAGCCTACTCATATGGTGTTCCTTAATTTTCTGCACAATAAAGACGTCTGAGACATTAATAAAAGACGATGCTTGAAGATGTTAGGCATCCTCATTCTGGATCATGGCCTTACTCTTTGTGCAGTTGCTTGTCAGCCTAAGGCTGAGATCTTGTTCCATTATGGCACAAATTGCTTCAATACTTGAGACGCCACACAATATAATTATATATCCATTCGTTCGTTATATGCCATGTTGTATGACATGGGTGATGATGGACCTTCCATGATAATAATTGTTCTTGGCAAATTTTTTTACAGAAGTGGTTTGCCATTGCCTTCTTCAGGGTAGTGTCTTTACAAGATGGGGAACCCCAGCCATTATCAATACTCTTCAGTGATTGTCTGCCTGGTGTCAGTAGTCACATAACCAGGACTTGTGATATGCACCAGCTGCTCATACGACCATCCACCACCTGCTCCCACGGCTTCACATGACCCTGAATTGGGGGGCTAAGCAGGTGCTGCTCCTTGCCCAAGGGTGACCTGCAAAGAGAAGGAGCACCTTACACCAGGGGTCCCCATCCTCTTTTGCACCGTGGACCAGTTTAATAATGACAATATTCTTGCAGACAGGCCAACAGGGTGGGGGGTGTGTGTTCAAATAGGGTTGCCAACTTTCTCACTCCAAAACAAAGGACAAAATTAGAAGTCAAATACAGGACACTTGTGTTTACCCCGAGAAAGACTACCATGACCATGAAGCCTTGCGCGGGCACCTGTGTGCACATGCGTGACATGCGCATACATGACATGTGCATACGTGTACGTGCCAATTTTTTTTCTATAAATCGGTTTTGGCTTAATTTTCCCGATTCTGTTAAGTGAAACTACACTGTACATACATTATTTCTACTTTATATAGGCTGTGTATTTATCATATCATTCCTGCTTTTACTATATGTTAGTGTTATTTTAGGTTTTATGTGTTATTTGGTAGGTTATTTCAAGTTCAACAGTGTATGACAGGGAATGAGGAAAGGTGCAGCTGACTCATATCGTTTCATATTGCCAAATCATATTGTTTCCTCGTGGCCCGGTAGCACATGCTTTGCTGCCCAGTGGTTGGGGACCACTGCCTTACACCTCCTTTGGTAGAGACGAATCTCCACCCCTCCTCCCAAATTACATATTACATCATTCAGTAATTGAGGGGGGAAGGTGCCTGTCACACCACTGGCATTTAGGACCGTAATGAAGGCCCCCCATCTCGGCCTGTCTTTGGCCATCAAAAACAATTTTGGTCTTCGTCTTAGCAGTGTTCAGGACCACGACCTTGTGGTAGGAGTTGGAGGCTTCCTTGCCTCCATGACCCAGAGAGCGATGTTGGCTGGAGTCCGGCTTTATACTTCGTCTGTTGCTAGGGCACCCATGCCAAACAGGTCAGAGGTCAGAGGGTATAGGCCAGACTAAAAGTGGCCCACGTTCCCCCAAATTCAGAGATTCAGCTCAGGGCTGACTGGTAAAGCAAAACTGTTTTGGAAGCAGCAATGAAGAATGTTTCCACATTGATTAACTGAGCTTATTTCTAATTCCAAAACAATGACTGTGACAAAGAAGCCATGGTCCCTTTTCTATCTGAAGAACCTAATAGTGAAGAGATCTATCCTGTTCAAGTGCATCCTAACCAAATGAGAGACACAGGATGAGCGATAAGCAGTCATAGTCAATACCACGTCCAGAGAGACATTGTGAAGCTATATCGACAGGATGTAAAAGTTGAGAAGTGTTTCATGATGATACCTTAGATGTCTTACAAGTGGTGCTCATTCCTTATAGGAACATACAGCAGTTATTGTTGCTTTTGAAAAAGAGATAATCTAATTAACTAAAAAATTATTTCAGCTGTGCGATGAATAGTCTGATTTAACAGGATTAGTATCTGTATTTTTCAGTTTTCCCATTTAGTTGAAATCCAAGCCCATCTTAGAACTAATTTTTTGTCCTAATGAGATTGATTTTAGCTATCAGCAGTTTCTCATTTTCTACAGAGCAAGGCGGTAACCAGGTTAATTTTTCTTTAAGGCCATTACTCTGCCTTCTTTCCTCTTCCTTCTCAATGATTATGTGTCTAAACTGAAGGATTATAATTGCTGGTAAATAAGACAATTATATCCAATGATTCAAGCAGATATCAAAGGCTCCACTGCACAGCCTTTCACAAACAGAGCTTGTCAACCAGAATAAACCCCTACCCTACCCCTGAGCTGCTTCAGATATTAACTTTTACCAGTCTAACATTTCACCCAGAATCACATGTAAATCTTGTTAAATCCTGGGATGGCACAGTGGTGTACGACACTTTACAGTTCAGTCGACCCGAGTTCAGTTCCCATTGTTGCCTGTAAGGAGTTCATATGTTCTCCCCGTGACCACGTGGGTTTCCTCCGGGTGCTCCGGTTTCCTCCCACAGTCCAAAGACGTACCAGTCGGTAGGTTAATTGGACATTGTAAGTTATACCGTGATTAGGCTCGGATTAAAGCAGAGGATTGCTGGGCAGTGTGGCTCAAAGTTCCATAAGGGTGTGTTTCAACAAGTAAATAAATGGAAGATGCAATGTTTTGATCCAGGACCCCTCTTAAGGTGTTATTGGATCAGAGAGTTACACATCTACTCAGATTCTTCTCTTCTGCTCATTACCAAATGAAATAATAATTGTTAATGTCAACTTAAGGAGTTTAAAATGAAAATAAAGGGGAAAAAAATGACTTATAAAGTATCTCATAAACACGAGAAGGTCTGCAGAACCTGGAAATCTAGAGCAACACACACAAAATGCTGGAGATGTTGTCACAGGTCAATGCTGGACCTGCTGAGCTCCTCCAGCATTTTGTGTGAGTTGCTTATAAAGTTTCTGTGGTAATCTTGGGGTGTCCAATAGTATGTTATTTATTTATTTACTGAGATACAGCATGGAATAAGCATTGCTGTTTCGTAATATTAAAGAAAATGTACAACTAGGATGGTTGTGGTAACTTAACTTTCTCAAATAGATTTGAGAGCTTGATGTTACTCTCTCCACACCACAGATGTACTGTGCAGTCTCTTGAAGAGAACCCTACCTCTGCCTCGTAAAAATTTTTATTCACCTGCTCAACACTATGGCTCAATTCAAGAACAACCCCTGCAGCTTTAATAATATTTTAATATGACAGTAAACCATGATTAATAACCTCTGAGTTCATTACATGGGATTGACTTACCAGGCCTGAATACAGGTTAACAGAGACCATATTTCTCTTTACTGGGGATTTTTCCACTTAAGGTAACTCAAACAATGCACAGGTTACAAATCAAAGTGTAAACATTTAGGAATATTGGGCTAGCTACATTTGTAGTATTCCCCAACTATTAACATTGGTGGAGAATTACTTCATTTGTGAAATGCTATACAGTGGGGCCTTCAACATCTGCTTAAATCATTGAATGTGATTATCTTATTTGCCAATAATTACACTGGATAACAAAGATTTTGCTTCCTGAATACTTTTGGGTGTATCTTATGGATTTTGGGCTGCAGATCATGAAAATCACCATGAAATTTCCTTATTGTGCACTTTTTTTAAAATCACCTATATTTGTTATTTCAATTCAGAATTCAAGCCAGAATAACTGACAACAAGATTAAGGAAGACATTTTTGCGGCTCCACAAAGTAAACAGGTCATCAATGACAGGCAATTCAAGGAAATTCTAGTGGGACCAGAGAAAATTACATGGTAGGCATTCAAGGATGTTGTTGAAAATTTTCTTGGCATCTACAGAGCACCAAATTACGTGCAGCTGATTGACAACATGCTCCAAGCATACAAAATCATGAGTGTAACATGTCACTAAAGATTCACTTTCTGCATTCCCATTTAGACTTCTTCCCTTAAAACCTTGGCACTGTCAGTGTCAGCATGATCGAAGGTTTCATCAGGACATTGCAGTCATGGAGAAACGGTGTCAGGGCAACTGGAATCCATCAATGCTGGCTGACTATGATTGGACTCAGACAAGTTAAAATCATCAACAAAGCATTTTTAGCTTAGTTGAACTATTGCAAAGTGTCAGCACTCCTAAGCAATTAAACACATTATATTCAACAAAAGTTAACTTCTTGTTTCTCCAAATTCCTACATGATATAAGTAGTCTGAAATTATATTTGTGTTCAGCTTCAAGCAGTCTGTCATAACTACAAAAAAACATTCTAAGGAAGCAACACTTCCAAAAAAAAAAATTTGGCTCATGTTATAGTACTACAGTTTAGGCACATAATCATTGCAAAGAAAAAGGAAAGAAGGCAGAGTAATGGCCTTAAAGAAAAACTAAAGACTATTAAGGGCATTTACAAATGCAGGACCAACACAGTAGCACTGTATTCACCCTCTGTGAGAGGACGTACGGTTTACTGTTGCACTCACTGATCTCACTCATCTCACTTTAACCAGATGATTTAATTAGAGGAGAACACTTCCACACAGGCTATTCCAAACTCTTTTAATTGTGGATAAAGTTAATGCTTACTGACCAGCACCAAGAGCTTGTGTTGTCCTCAACTGGGAAGAGTACTGTTCTAATCATCTGAAGGACAGGTCTAAGCCACATCAGTCCATTTGAGAGATCAAAGCACAAAAAACAATAGGTCTAAAATAATTGAATAAATCCCTGAAATACTAATATTTAAAATTCTCTCTGAGATAACTAATTTAACAACGTAACACTGACAAATTTGATGCCTTTGCTAAAATAATTTCTGATGAAATACCAAGGGGATCACGGGATCATACAACTTTGGGAACTATGTGAGCATGTGGCAAAATTTTTTTTTTAATCAGTTTAATTGGGATTGTACATGGCACATAATAAAGCCAATTGCTTCTTTCAATATCAATGTACATCAGAAATATTTCCCACCTTAAATTCCCAGATAAACCCACTGCACGTTACACATTTTCATTGCAGACTCAGTAAAGCTAGAAATGTCTTCAGATCAATGAGCAACTTATGGAGATCAACCAAGTACAATGTCCACACCAAGGTGAAGTTGTACCAGAGCTGAGTTCGGTCCACACTCTGGTATGGGTCAGAACGCTGGCGCATGACAGAGAACGACCTTGCTAAGCTGTCGTCATTCCATGGCATGAGCCTCTGGGAGATCCTCCCTACTTTCTGTCCAGGAAAGGTCTCCAACCATACCCTACTCCTTCAGTGTCACCAAGAGGACATGGCCACAATCATCAGGAGGAAATGTTGGAGATGATTGGGCACGTGATGAGAAGAGAGGCCAACTCCATCATCAAGACAGCACTCCATTGGACCCCCGGGGGGTGGAGGAAATGCGGGAGACCAAAGACAACTTGGTACCACATCACAGAGACAGAAATAAGGACCCTGAACCACAGCTGGGGCACAATAGAGAAGATAGCCAAGAACAGACAGAGTTGGAGGACCTTCATTGCTGCCCTAAACAGCAGTAACTAACTAACTATGTTAATATAGTTCACCTTGTAGAGCTGTATGTATTATATTTCACTATCACTCAGCACAGTTTGACCCTTCTACAGTTTCTAGTGGTTAACTGGCAACTTTCCCTTGGATCTAAAAATATTTTTAAGTATATAAATTGAAGAACAAGATGTAACATAAGGAAGAAAAAAAGAAAAAAATGGAGTTAACAAATCATCATAAATATAACAATTCTCAGGCAAGGCCATCACCGTTGGGCATGCTTTGATATTTCAGACAACTTAAATATGGGAAAATTGATAGGAGATTTATTTTATAAAGGTTTTAATAAATTCATCTATTTTCATTGTCAGAAACAAATTAGAAATAGAATTGTTTTTTCTGAAAGCTTTTAAGAATCAATCACATCAGTAAAAGTTGGATGGAGATGCATTTCTCTTCAGGTATGTAATTACCATGGTTCACAATATCAGAACTGGGGTTTGCATGATGCTAATTACGGGGCGGAAAAGACAAGAGTTGAACAGTTTGCTCTTCGTTCACTCCCTCAAGATGCTTGTTGATGGTGAGAACAAGTACTGAAAGAAAAGATATTGAGGAGAGGTTGGGAGTGATGATACAGTTTTGCTTGATTCCACTCTGCACCAGGACTGTCGTGATTCAGTCCAATCTTTACAATGACTTCCTCTGTTTTAGAAAGCAGGAAGATCCGTCCATAATAAGTCTCCTTCCTTGAAGGTAGTCATGATTACAGTGTCTCTGAATCTATAGTCACCAATAGTGTAAAACCATTCCTTTTTGGCACCATGCATTGATATTTTAACATCATTAAAGACCCATCCCATCCCAGACACTATCTGTTCAATCTTCTGCCATCTGGTAGGACATGCAGAAACACAGAGTCACAGAGTCACAGGCCCTTCAGCCTATCTAGTCCCTGCCAAAACCATTTAAACTGCCTACTCCCATCAACCGGCTCTGGGACCATAGCCCTCCATACCCCAACCATCCATGTATCTATCCAAACTTCGCTTAAATGCTGAAATTGAGCTCGCATGCACCACAACCACAGGCAGCTCGTTCCACATCCTCATGACCCTCTGAATGAGAGGGCTGTTTCCTACGATACTTCTTGCATTGAAATACATGCAGCTCAGGACACCAGTCACGTCATGCTCAACATTTTCATTCCTGACTTTGGCTGAGATCTTACCAACATCTGTCTCCACAACCTTGCCACTAACTGTTCTGACACGCTGGTTCCCATCCTCCTGCATCTCTAGTTTAAACCCCACCGTGCAGCATTAACAAACGTTCTCACTACGATATTACCCCCTTCCAGTTCAGATGCAAACCATCTCTTCCGTACAAGTCCCACCTTCCCTGGAACAGAGCCCAATGATCCAAAAACGTTATGCCCTCCTCCCTCCTATACCAACTCCTTAGCCATAGTTAAACTGTATAATCTTCCAATTTCTCCATCTTAGCCAAGACAGTAAGATTGAAAAAACAGCTTCTTCCTGGGGACTGTTATGCAGCTGAATAATGCTACCAACCTGGCTTGTCAATGGCCGTTAAGTGTTTTAGACTATCAGAGTCACTTATTGCATGTAAATACGGGATTTTTTTAAATTAAACCATAATGCATGCATTGCAATCATCTGTTTTGCCTGCACCACAATCTCATTGTCTTGAGCAATGACCATAAGGTCCTATTCTGTTCTATTCTACGCCCTGGTGCAGCTGGAGTTCTTCAGGGAGAATTTTTTTAATCTTCTAATTTGAACTGGGGAAGCAGCGGTCATCTGATTTATTTAATAGTGGTGAGGAACAAAGATGCTACTTCAGAAAATCAATCATTTCAATGGAATATGGGGAATCTGGTCAGAATAAAGTGGAACTTACTCCTACCAGGTAAAACTGTGATGGGGCTTAGAATGAACATTAAAGATGAGATACGTTAGGTGCAGGTTTGGGTACGTTCCCACAAGGGAGAAAGATAAGAGAAACAAAGTCAAAGCTCCCTGGATGAGAACGGGTGCTGAGAACATGATGAAGGAAAATAAAAGGGTGTGTAACCCATATCAGATGAATAACTCTAGGAGATCCAGGATAAACATAAAATGCTCAAAGGGGAAGTAAGACAAGCAGGGACGCAGAGTAACAGCGATCTTAAAAAGAAATCCACAGGCAAGTAAGGTAGTGAGTGGTAAGTGGAGAGACATGGGACCGATTAAGGATATGGGAGATGAGATAGATAAAAGCAGAAGGGAATACTAAATGAACATTTTTAAATGTTTACTGAAGAAGCCAATGTTCCCAGAACCCAAGTCCGAAAGATAACAGTGATAATGAATGGGGCGAACATTGATCATGAAAACGTCAAAGTTCAAGGTTCTTTTATTATCAAAGTATGTATACTTTATACATTCTTGAGATTCATCTCTTTACAGGAAACCATAAAACAAAGAACCCCAATAGAACTCATTGAAAACAAAAGGAGACCGTCAAACACCCAGTGTGCAAAGAGAGAGAAAGAAAAATATATCGCGCGAACAATGAAAGCACGCAGGCTGCAGTCAGAACTGAAGTTGCAGGCCACGTTGTGAACTTCTAGATGTCCACTAGTTGCAGGCCACGGTCTCAGTCCAGCACAGATTCGAGTAAACCCTCCAGAGCAGTGAGCAGAACCGGCCTGTCTCTCATCTCTGACCCCGACACCCTAACCATTTCAATCTCTCCCAGTGCTTAAATCGTCCAAAGCTCAGGTCGTTCCTCACTACGTCTGAAGTAAACGAGTAATCTAGATTGGACGGATGGAGCAGAACGCAGCATAATATTTCAAGTCTGCTTAGAGATGAGTGCCAAGGGACTGAAAAGTGACAGATATGCACTCATATTAAAAAATGGGTGAGTAAAGACAAGCCAGGCAACTATAGATCAGTCATTTCAAACCTCAGTTGGAAACAATAATCAGGGGGAAATTATACATACTTGGGGAAGTTTTATTGGTAAATGAGAGCTGGCATCAATGTATTAACAATGGCAGAAAAAAATAAAGTAAATAACATAAATCTAAATGGTATATTTCTAAAGAGACATAATTATTAATGTGCATAGCTCTTTGATCTGACCAAGGATGTCGAGACAGGGCTTAGCTATATAGGGATCCCAACCTTTCTTATGTCATGGACTAATACCATCAAGCAAGGAGTCCATGAGCCCCAGGTTGAGAGCCCCTGGCCTAGTCTGAGATCCTAGGTTTATAAGTAGAAAAACGTAATACAAAAGAAGGCCACAACATGAGTATTTCCTCCAATTCTTCAGTGCTAACTTTACAAGTGATGCCAAGCTTCCAGGGAGGATGCAGAAAAGATCTAGTAGCAAGATTCCAGAAACAATAGATTTTAACAACAAGGTTACATTGGAGTGTCTGAGATTGTTCTTCTCGGAGCAAAGAAGGTCGAGATGAGTTTTGATATCAGTGTACAGGACTGGTAGGATAGAGTGGGGGGAAGCTGATCTTGCTGCCAAAAGGTATAAAGATTTTGGGAAACAAATTTAAAACTTTGTTCTAAGTTTGCAACAGGGATGCAAAAAGAATTTTTTTTACAGTGAAGGAAGATGGAATGAATCAGTTTTCAAAATGGATATTTGAAGTAGAGCACATCGTAGACCAGAAGGGGAAAAAGTGTTTATTCTCTTTGGAATTGCCACAGACTTAATGGGCCAAATGGATTCACAGTATCTTGTACCATGTCAATTCTATGATTATTTATTGATACAGTGCAGAATAGGCCCTTCCAGCTCTTCGATCCACGCTGCCCTAGCAACCCCCAACAAACCCAATTAACGCCAACCTAATCTAGGGACAATTCACAATGACTAATTAACCTGCCCGGTTTGTCATTGGACTGTGGGAGGAAACCAGAGGACCCCGGGGGAAACCCACACATTCCATGGGGAGAAATACAGAGATTCCTACAGAATGGCATCGGAATTGAACTCTGGGTTCCGGAACAGCCTGAGCCGTCGTAGCATCATGCCAACCCGCTAGGTTACCGTGGCACCCTAAGTGATTTTAAGAATCGTGGTGGAGAGTGACAGGCAGTAGCTAATGGGTAGCAGATTCAGCTCGACTTCAAAAAGAAGGAATCAGTTTTCATGCTGTTAGGAAATTTAAATTTAGAGGGCTTGGAAAATGGCAATTTGATTAAACCCAGAAGATTTTATGTCAGTTGCTTGGGTACTGATTATTTAAGTGCATAATCACCTTAAATCTGTCTAAGCAATTCCAAATGATTTTAGATCACTGAGTTTTGTAGCAATGACTTCAAATGCCCACATCTGGTAACATCAATCTAGTGATATTTTCTCTGTGCACATGGTGCAATGCGCATTCTCACACATGCTTGGTATCACTCTTAAGCCTCGGAAAATAACATTAATGGGCAGACTTGAAAGGTTGATCTCATCTTTGACTTCATCTACTTTTCATATTTTGTAACCACTACACAAACTAGGCAGATGTGCTTTTCTGAAGTAAAACTCGGTGGCATACTGTTGTAATGGTTTTAGTCGATATTTGTTAATGTAACTAACGGTAGATAAACAGCACTTGAATTTTCCAACTGCCATTAACTCAGAAGATCACTATTGATACTTGATTAGACAATGTATTCAAGATGTACCTCGCAAAGAAGAGAAAGGAGTCATTCCATCATTAATTATTGCATCATGGTAGCCTGTTGCTATGGCAACTTGGAGTGTTGGATTTGGAGCTCAATTCGGGAGTCTTCTCTAAGGAGTTTGTACGTTCTTCCTGTGACCACGTGGGTTTCCTCCCATAGTCTAAAGACGTACCGGTTAGCAGGTTAATTGGTCGTTTTAAATTGTCCCGTGATTAGGTTAAAGTTAAATCGGTAGGTTGCTGGGCGGTGTGGCTCGTTGGGCCGGAAGGGCCTGTACCAAGCAGTATCTCTAAATAAATAAATCATCACTCCTGAAGTAAAACATGAATCAAGACATTAACAAAAACAAATTAGGAAATTTACAAGGTCTGGCATTTAAGAAAGGAAACCCACTCTTGTACTTCCAGTCAGATACTCACTCAACTCTGCTAGACCTGTTCCAAGCCACATAATCATGGAATGGATTACACCGTTATTGTCATCAGGCAGCTACAGAAAGAAAGGATTAATTGTCAAATTGTAGGTACTTGTTCAAATCTTACTTGCACTGTCAAGAAATGAAGGGACTGGGACACAACTGCCCTCAAAAACTGGGGACAGGCACCCCTAATTTTAATTCCAGTACTGGGCAGGACATCATTTAAGCTACAGACCACTGAGGGAGCTGGTTAGCAAGATACATAAGTTGATAAAAGGCATAGATAGAGTGGACAGACAGACTTTTTCCCAGGGTGGAAATGGCTAATACAACGGGACATCATACTAAGGTTATTGGAGAGACCATTACACCTTTTGAGAGAGTCCTGACAAACTGCATCTCCATCTGGTTCGGGAGCAGCCGAGCATTGGACCGGAAGTCCTTGCAAAGGACCGTGAGAATGGACAAGAGGATCATAGGGGTCTCCCTACCATCCATCGGGAACATTTATCAGGAGCAGTGCATATGCAGGACCCTTAGTATTATCAAGGATTCCTCCCATCCTTCCAGCATCCTCTTTGACTTTCTACCATCAGGCAGGAGGCTCCGATGCATAAAAACAAGAACGGTCAGAATAGGAAACAGTTTCTCCCCTCAGGCTATTAGGCTTCTGAACTCCCTGCCATGTCGCATTCGAAGTGTCACCGGATAATTTGTACTGTGCCCTACAATATTTAATTTAGGCACTTTACTTTGTTTATCTATGTGTAATTTGTTTGTAGATTTAATTCTTACTTTCCTAAGTTATTGTGTGCTATATGTATGTTATGTGTACTACTGTACTTTACACCCTGGTCCGGAGAAACGTTGTCTTGTTTGACAGTAAACATGTACATAGTTAAATGACAATAAACCTGACGATGAACTTGAAAGGATAGGGGAAATGTCAGAGGTAACTGCTTTAAGCAGAGGGTTGTGAGTTGCCAGGGGTGATGATAGATGCAGATACATTAGAGGGGCATTTGGATAGGCCATTGGATGGTAGAAAAATGGACGGTTATGGAACAGGGAATGGTTAGATTGATCTCAGACTGCGTTAAAGGGATAGCACAACATTGTGGGCTGAAGGGTCTGCACTATGCTGTAATGTTCTGTGCTCTACGTTATTGTAACACAGAGTAATGTAATCAACAGATAAAAAAATAAAAGTGAAGGAAATTAGTTCAGCTCAAAAATGATTGTTACTATCTGTTGTATTTGGCCACAATTTGCACTGTATTTTGATTTGGTCGAAGTTTATTCACTATACAATAAAAAAAACTTCCATTTTCCTGTCTCAAGTTGCCACTTCTCTTCTCTCGTTTCTGCTGCACCCAATTTGAATTGATTTCTTTTCAAATTTATCTTTCTTCAGTCGCACTGTTCTCCTTTGCATTGTAATGACTGTCAGAGCGGGGTTTGTAGCCTTCATAAATCAGAAGCTAAACTCCTGACTCCGACTTTAAAGCAAGTTGACTCATGGGGCTTGAAAATAATTACATTGGGAAAAGTACAGATCAAATAAACGATTCCAATTGTAATCCTAGATGCAAATGGGAAAGATATCAGTCATAAATATATTTACATTTTTGACAGCTGATTCCATGTGAACATATTTATAACTGATATCTTTCTATTTGCATCAGGGATCCAGGCCAGAATGTCCACACCAGCTTTTTTTGTTAAAGCTATCCAAAACTAACCTGTCGCCTCCTCTATCCCCTCATAATCCGCTTCTAATTCTTACAAATGATGTCTCCTATGGTGGGGGAGTCTAAGACCAGAGGACACAGCCTTAGAATAGAGGGGTGTTCTTTTAGAATGGAAATGAGGAGAAATTTCTTCAGCCAGAGAGTGGTAAATCTGTGGAATTCATTGCCACAGGCAGCTGTAGGGACAAAGTCATTGGGTATATTTAAAGCATGGGTTGATAAATTCTTGACTAGTCAGGGCAGGAAAGGATACGGCAAGGTGGGAGGGGAGAGGGGGGAAGGCAGTACATCGAGGCTGAGAGGGAAAATGGAATGGCTATGATGCAATGGGGGAGCAGACTCGATGGGCCAAATGGCCTAATTCTGTTCCTGTACCTTATGGTCTTATGTTCTGAATGGTATTCTTTGTTGCTTTCCTTTTAGAAATTCCCAGATTAGAGTTACTTTATTTGAATCCTTAATAGTTCTATAATCTGTGTGTTGGTTTAAATGTACGAAGCATTTGGGGAAAAAACAAAGACACTGAATCATAAGATATATTGAACTGTTCACACAACTTATGGACTCACTTTTAAGGACTTTTCATCTCATGCTCTTAATATTTATTGGTTATTTATTTTTTTATTATTTCTTTTTGTATTTACACAGTTTGATGTGTCTTGCATGTTGGTTGTTTGTCTGTCCTGTTGAGAACAGTCTTTCATTAATTCTATTGCAGGAGTTCCCAACCTGGGGTTCACAGACCCCTTGATTAATGGTATTGGTCCATGGCATAAAAAAGGTTCTATTGTGTTTGTTGTACTTACTGTGTATGCCTGCAAGAATTGGAATCTCAGAGTTGTATATGGTGACATTTATGTACTTTGATAATAACATTAGTTTGAACTTTGAACTATATGGAGTACTGTGCAAAAGTCTTAGACACATATATACAACTAGGGTGCCTAAGATTTTTGTACAGTACTGTAGTAATTTTATGTCTTGCACTGTACTGCGGCCGCAAAACAAAGTCAAATTTCATGACATATGTGACTGATGATAAACCCGATTCTGATGTGTCGATATTGTGGACTGAGAGGGGGAAGGGGGCAAGGAGAAAGAACACAATGTTAATAATTACGTTGTTTCAACCTGTATGACAACAAATACTAATAATTAAAGATAAATAGAAAATGACAATTTGATTCTGATAAAGTTTGAGCTAAGAAGTGCCCCACCCCAGCCTTGCCCCCACCCCCTTCCGTTGCTCCAGTTCTTGTTTTCTCTTCTGTTGTCAATCCTTTGAATGCTGTTAAATTATCTATGGGGAAACAGTCCGTTGCACCCAACTGGTCTAATTTAGTGTGAATGCTCCACCTTTCTCCGACTTTTCATTACATCCTTCTATCCCTTCATCTCTTACGTGGCTGGTGAACTTCCCTTACTTGCACTAAAGTTCATTATAGATTCACAGATCACACAGCACAGAACTAGGCCTGGTCCCTGCCAAACATCAAGTACACATTACACTTATTCTATTTATCAACAACTGATTCATACCCCTCTGTCCCTGCCATGAGCCCTGCAGGCTCCTACAGCGAGCCGCAGAATGCTCAGGTTTCTAGAGCACCTGTATTTGCTGATTGTTGTCTTATCTAGAGTCATTAAGCCCTTGTGCTTTCTGCTTAATCTTGTCAAATTTATCTTGACTCGCTTGGGTCTTCTGCGTACTGTGAATATTTAAAGGGGATTCCCAATTAGTGTTTCGAGAATGGTTTATCTTGCTGCGTTGCTCAGTCAAGCCACCAGTATTCTGCTGGAATTCTGATGAATAAACTCTTGTTTCTTTCTCTACGTGGGAGTCTGTTGTTCCTCCACACAGCGTACACAGTGACAATCCTTTGGCTACTTAAGTGCTCATCTTGGTGTTTTTTTATTTTTATGGGAGTATCTGTGTCCATCATCCCCTCAGTCAGTGCTGTAATGGTAGTTAATCGTGTTATTCTTATGTCACCCAGTTAGCCGCTCCCACATGGGAGGATCTCAAATATTGTACAAGAAGGGTTATCAATAAAGTTCAGTTGAGTATTCTGCTTTGCACTATCCCTCAATAACGAACACAGGAGCACTCCTGATTAAACCACCATCAAGGAGGGAGGAGAAGATGGTGGCGCGACGCAGCGCGCACGGCTGTTCCGAATGATATCGATATGTGTTAACTAGGGTGCCATGCACAATCCTGATTTGATGGAGACAGCCGTGAGAAGCACGGAGGAACACCTGGAGAAACTTCTGAAATCTCTGCTTTGCTGCGGCTGCTACTGTGCGATGGAGAATCTCCGGAGGGGAAGGCCCCAAATCCTTGGCTTTGCCTATTGCCTGTTGCCGGGGCCGGGGTCAAAGCGCTCAGCAGAGATGGTGCTCGGCGCTCGGTGTCAGAGGGCTGGTCGGAGGCTCGGAGTTTTCAGACGGACTCGGAGTCGGACCGCGGTCGAATGCTTCCGGGATGCTGCATCAGCGAGTTTGCGTCGCTGGAGGTTTACCGTCTGCGTGAGATGATGGGACTTTCGAGAGACTTTGAGACTTTTTACCATGCCCATGGTCTGTTCTTTATCAAATTACGGTATTGCTTTGTGCTGTTGTAACTATATATTATAATTATAATTATGTGGTTTTTGTCTGTTTTTCAGTCTTGGTTTGTCATGTGTTTCTGTGATATCATTCTGGAAAAACATTGTATCTTTTCTTAATGCATGCATTACTAAATGACAATAAAAGAGGACTGCGTGTCCTCATAATCTAATCTAATCTAGGTGAAAACAATTTTTCCTTAGCGCCTGGAGTATCACACACAAAACACTGGAGGAAATGAGCAGGCCCACCCACCTCTGTGGAACTGAATGAACAGTCAACTTTTCAGGTGAGACCCCTTTTAAGGACTGGAATCTCTTCTGTTTATTAATTATTAGTACCCATCGAAACCAATGTCGTCAACTTTTGGATGCATCTATGATTGGGAAATATTTCCCTCATTCTATCCTGTCAAAGCCCCTGATAAGTATGTACACCTCTATTCGGTCTCTCCTCATCTTCCTCTACTCCAAGGAAAAAAGGCCACCCTAGCTAGTCTCCCCTCAGAAAGGGAGGGGAGGGAATATTGACTCAGACCACCAGAGGCCTGCGTCGAGCATTTTCATGCCTTACAAGGCGCAGATTGGAAGTCTGTGTGGGGCGCCACTCCTCACACAGACACTAGAGCAATGTGTGGTTAAGTGCCTTGCTCAAGGACACAACACGCTGCCACAGCTGAGGCTCGAACTAGCGACCTTGAGATCACTAGACGAACGCCTTAACCACTTGGCCCCTCAGAAAGGCAACACTTAATCTGGGCAATATTCTGGTGAATCTACTAAATGCTTTTATTAATAACACTTTCTTCTGTAAAAAAAATTATTGTATACAATCACCACAAACTATGAAGGGGTGAGCGAAGGTGAGGATGAGTCGAGGGTCGAAACCTGTGTGTGCAAGACAAAGTTAGAGTTAGGCCAAGGCATGTTCGAGGAGAAGTCCGTGTCTGTGAGCTCTGCGAAGTTTACCCTGCTCTGCGCTGAACTGAGCTTGAGGCTGTGGGCCTGCTTTGGGCTGCTCCAGGCTTCGTGTCTGCGAGCTCTGCGACTTTTACTCTGCTCTGTGCTGAACTGAGGCTGAGGCTGTGGGCCTGCTCCCACTGCTCTGGGCTTCATGTCTGAGGACTAATTTTTGTTCTGAATGCTATTTGCTCACTTTTACTGTTAGCACAATGTGTTTTTTTTTCTCGATCTGCACATTGAGTGTTCGTCAGCCTTTTTTATAATGGGTTCTTTTGGGCTTCTTGTTTTGTGGCTGCCTGTAAGGAAACAAATCTCAAGGCTATATAATGCATACATGCTTTGATAATCAATGTACTTTGAACTTTGAATCTCCTCTGCATCTATCCCAGTACAAATACAAGTCTTCAAGTTGTAGCAAGCTCCTTACTATAGCTCGCTCTCTGGCTATAAAGTCAGTTTTATCTTTGGAGACCCTGCAATTATATGTTATATGGATCTACATGAAATTCAAGGAACAAAAACAATGATCCAACTAATTGATGCTGGCTTATATTCCATGAGCCTCTCTTCCAATTCCATCAGTCATTCTCAATTATTTACCTATTTAGTTCCTAAAGGCATCATCCTCTTGGCTTCCATTGTTTGTCAGGTTTCCTGCACATCAAATCATTTGCGCATTTATTGACTTCCAATTTATTACATTCCTTCAATACACACCACTCCAACTTCTCAATCTCTGTTGGATATCTGCCTTGCATCCTGGCATTGACTTGTTTTTCCCTTGTTAGTCAAATGAGGTAAAAGATCTCGCTGTGTTTTTCTTAAAGAAGAGCTCACTGCTTCCATGACCTGGCTAATTTCCTCAGCTAAAAGGAATTTCTTTTAAAAAGTGGCTGAACATTTTAATTCTGATTCCCATTCTGTTCTGACATGTCGGTCCTCTTGAGCCAAGAGGAGCTCACCCTCGGGGTGAAGGAGCAACACCACATATTCCATCTGTGTAGTCTCCAACCTGACGGCATGAATATCGATTTCTCCTCCAGTAAAAAATTTCTCCTTCTGGTAAGTAATTCCACCCCGCCCCCATTCTCCACTCTGACCTTTTACATGTGGGTGTGGAAAGGTCAAGGGCTGGAGAAGAAGGAATCTGATAAAAGAAGAGAGTGGACAATGGGAGAAAGGGAAAGAGGAGGGGACGCACAGGGAAGTAATAGGAAGGTGAGAAGGTCAGAGTGGGGAATAAGGGAGAGGCAAAATTTTTTATGAGAAGGAGAAATCAATATTCATGCCATCAGGTTGGAGGTTACCTGGAAGGAATATAAGGTGTTGGTGCCTCCTCTAGGCACAAGAGGAGGCCATGGACCAACACTTCCCTGTGGGTCCCCTCCTCCTTCCCTTTCTCCCATGGTCCACTGTCTTCTCTTATCAGATTCCTTCTTCTCCAGCCCTTGACCTTTCCACACCCACCAGGCTTCACCTGCCACCTTCCACTAGCCTCCTTCTCCTCCCCTCACCTTTTTTATTCTGGCATCCCCCGCCCACCCCCTTCCTTCTCAGCTGAAGAAGGGTCTCGGCCCGAAATGTCGACTATCTATTCTTCTTCTTTTCTTAGGCATCCGTTAGTATAGTGAGATCATGGATTTGCGCCTTGCAAGGTTTCCAGGGTGCAGGCCTGGGCAAGGTTGTACGGAAGACCAGCAGTTGCCCATGCTGCAAGTCTCCCCTCTCCACGCCACCAATGTTGTCCAAGGGAAGGGCATTAAGACCCATACAGCTTGGCACTGGTGTCATTGCAGAGCAATGTGTGGTTAAGTGCCTTGCTCAAGGACACAACACGCTGCCTCAGCCAAGGCTTGAACTAGCGACCTTCAGGTCACTAAACCGACGCCTTAACCACTTGGCCACTTGGTCGACTATCTATTAATTTCCATAGAAATTACTCAGCCTGACGTGCTGAGTTCCTCCAGCAGTTTGTGTGTGTTGCTTAGAAAAAAAAACATTTTATCTAGTCATTGGATCATTGCCGTTTGTGGCTCCTTGTTGATCACAATTTCCTGCTACATTTCCTGCACTAATGCAGGGTTTCCTCTTCAGAAGCATTTAAAGTCCTTTAGGCAGAAGCTGCTGTGTAAACAGAGGGTCTTCACTGATGGTGTTTCAGGCTCCTGCGTCTCAACATCTCTGAGGGTCTATCCTGGGCCTAGCATTTACAAAGGAGGCGCCTCAGCAGCTATATTTCATTAGGAGTTTGAGGAGATTCGCTATGTCACAAAAGACACTCACAAATTTCTGCAGGTGTGCCATGGAGAGCATCCCTCGCCCCATGTACTTGCCCCAGTCAAGATCAATGGGTCTGCAGTTGAGAGGGTGAGTGGTTTCAAGATGCTCGTTATACATTACTAAATGACAATAAAAGAGGACTGTGTGTCCTCATAATCTAATCTAATACACATCACCGAAGATCTCACCTGGACTGTACACACCAGCTGTGTGGCAAAAAAAGCACAACAGCATCTCTTCCACCTCAGACAACTGAAGAAGTTCGGCCTGGGCCCCCGCATCCTCAAGACCTCCTGCAGGGCCACCATTGAGAGCATTCTGACCGCCTGGTATGGGAACTGCACCAACCTGGGCACTGCAGAGAGTGGTACGGACAGCCCAGCGCATCTGTGGACGTGAACTTACCGCCATTGAGGACATTTACAGCAGCAGGTGCAGAAAGAAGGCCTGGAAGATCACCGGGGACACCAGTCACCCCGATCATAAATTATTTCAGCTGCTTCCAACTAGCAAATGGTACCGCAGCATTAAAGGGACAGCTTCTTTCTACAAGCCATTAGACTTTTAAATTCACATGTCTGTACATTGCGACGGAGTCATAACGCAAAGATTTTTACTCCCCCACGTGGGACGGATGTAAGATTTAAATAAATTCTAATTCTAACTGGCTGCATCACTGTCTGGAATGGTGGAGGGCACTGCACAGGATCAAAATAAACTGCAGGAAGTTGTGAACTCAGTCAGCGCCATCATGGGCACGAGCCTCCCCAGCATCCCGGACATCTTCAAGGAGCGAGAAAAGGCGGCATCCGTCATTAAGGACACCGATCACCCAGGACATGCCCCCTTCTCATTGCTACCATCAGGAAGGAGGTACAGAAGCCTGAAGGCACACACTCAATGATTCAGGAACAGCTTCTTCCCCTCTGCCATCCAGTTTCCGAATGAACACTGAACCCATGAACACTACCTCACTACTTTTTTCTCTCTCCTTTTGCACTACTTATTTAATGCAATTTATAATATATATACATGGGGTGTATGGGGTGTCTAGGGAGGGGCAGTACCTCTGGTGGGGGGGGGGTCTGTCGTGCCTTTTTTCAGGGCAGCTCGTCCACCTTTGGTCCCCACCTGGCGCTCAGTTCTCACCTGTGGCTCCAAGTAGCTGTAACACGCTCAGTGGCCACACCCTGGTAAACCATCTCAGCAGACGGGCCAAACCAGGTGAGAGTAGCCGACGGGTCTCGACCCTCGGTGAGGTAGGGGATCTATCTATCCCAGCGTGTGAAGTCTGGCCCTGGCAGACTGAGCGGGGGAGACCAATTAATGGTCCAACGGTCAAGAAGGCAGGCCAGCAGGTGTTGGTGGAGCGCTAAGAGCATGGCAAGACACTTAGACATCCTGGTCATCCACTGCAAGAGGTGGTGATCTCTTTAAACTCACCTGGCAGAAGGCAAATACAAACCACTGCTGTAACCTGCCACGTACATGATTTCCCAATATGTCAGAGCGGTGTGGAGGGAAATCGTCCACCAACTCGAATTTCCAGATGCGACCTAAAGCAACCTATATACTTACAGAAATTCGTCATTTTTATCATTATGTATTGCAATGCACTGCTGCCGCATAACAACAAATTTCATGACATATGCCGGTGATATTAAACCTGATTCTGATTCTGATCTGTGCAGGGAAGCAGCACGGGGACAAATACATTGCTCACATCTAAGTTACTACGATTGATCTCCAGATGCAGAGGCAAAACGTGGGTCGGAGCAATCAGTGATTCTAAGTCAGGTGCTCTTCCAAGTAGCCAGTTTTTCAACATGCATACAGTAAACCTCAATTATGTTGTTTATATATCCTAATGAAAATGTTACTGTTTAATCTTTGTCACGATACTCCTAATTCCAAGCTCTAATCTTCCCGAGCACATGTATTAACATCGGAAAACCATTAAGATCTTAATGGCAGCTGTGTGTTACAAGAAACTCTAGAGAGGCAATCTGTGCAGTTCTGTTCCAAGGCAACTTCCCATATCTTACTCAAGCAAGTAAAATAATACACAGAACTCCATAGATATGAAAGAGCTGGAAAAACAGAATTACCTCAATAACAGAAAGCAAAACAAAATAACCTCAGGGTGAAGTATCGTGTATGCACTGTGTACCACTTAACTCAGATCATTAACGCTGATAATCTGTTGTGTTGGATCTTGTTTATTCCCACAGAGTGTGGCAGGAATTGGCAGAAGAAGAAACAGTCCAGGACTGAGGCAACGTTGAATCCTGCTTGCCCATTGGCCCTTGGCCAACAACTTCAAAATGGACCCTCTTAGACGTCAGAAATGAAACTCCTGACTTTCATCAGCATTTGAGCTGGGACTTCAACAAAGCAGTTGTTTTCATTTCACTTGTTGTGCACATCTGCTCATCCAGGTTCAAAAGGGATGATATAGCCAAGAAACAGAATATTTCTGTGGTACATGGGGACAGTCTTACCAAAAAAAAGCACATGTATTGTTGTTTAGTTGCATGACGCTATTGGTTCCACGTGTGTTATTATTGATAATGGATAATTTTTTGCCAGCATAGAATATCAACGGCACAAAGATGGGCTAAGAAACTCAGACAGCCATATTATTAATCTACTTCCCATTTCAAGTTCACATCCAGGTTATCTATATTTCAAATTGTATATGGCGTTGGTGAGGCCTAATTTGGAGTATTGTGTGCAGTTTTGGTCACCTACCTACAGGAAAGATGTCAACAAGGTTGAAAGAGTGCAGAGAAAATTTACTCTGGAGGACTCGAATCATGAGGAAAGATTGAATAGGCTAGGTTTATCCTTTAGAACATAAAAGATTGAAGGGAGATTTGATAGAGATGTACAAAATTATGAGGGGTATAAATAAGGTTAATGCAAACAGGCCTTTTCCACTGAGGTTGGGTGGGACTACAACCAGAGGTCATGGGTTAAGGGTGAAAGGTAAGAAGTTTAAGGGGAACGTGAAGGGAAGCTTCCTCACTCAGAGGGTCATGAGAGTGTGAAATGAGCTGTCAGCACAAGTGGTGCACCCAAACTCAATTTGGATAAGTACATGGATAGTAGGGATATGGAGGACTATGGTCCCAGTGCAAGTTGATGGGAGTAGGCAGTTTAAATGGTTTCAGCATGGATTAGCTGGGCCAAAGGGCCTTTTACTGTACTGTACGTCTCTGTGACTCTATGACCTATCTTCTACATTATCCTACAACATCATTTTCCTATTCTCCAAGAGGACCACAACCTTATTGTGGGATTTGGAGGCTTGTGTGCCTCAATGACCCAGAGAGTTAAGTTGGCTGGAGTCAGGGCTCTATACTTTGGCTCTTAGTAGGGTCACCCTGATGGTCTATCGTTAAAAAGTCCGATTAATGTAGTATTTGTGTAAACGAGTGGTTGATGGTTGGTGTGGATTCAGTGGGTCGAAGGGGCTATTTCTGTGCTGTTTACTGAAAACCTGTGACAACCAGCTGGTTCAAGGACATCTTTAGCATTCCACAGCTGCAGTCTGAGGTTCTCACCTGCTCCAAAAGGATAGCAATTACACTGGTGCTTAACGAGAGCAGGGTGAGATGCTTCAAGGACTATCACCAGTAGCATCTACTGTGGTGATGAAGTGCTTTGAGTAGTTTACTATGGCTAGAATTAACTTCATTACTACCACTGGGGAGGAAGTACAGGAGCCCAAGGACCCACACTCAATGATTTAGGAACAGCTTTATCCCCTCTGCTATCAGATTTCTGAACAGTTCATGAACCTATGAATATTGTTTCATTATTCCTTTTTCTGTACCATCATCATCATCATCATTATGTGCTGTGTTGTATGACATCATCATTATGTGCTGTGTTGTATGACATCATCATTATGTGCTGTGTTCATGACCATGATTGTTCTTCGCAGATATTTCTACAGAAGTGGTTTGCCATTGCCTTCTTTTGGCCATTATCAATACTCTTCAGAGATTGCTTGCCTGACGTCAGTGGTCTCATAACCAGAATTCGGATGTGCACCAGCTGCTCATACAACCATCCACCACCTGCTCCCGATGGCTTCACGTGACCCTGATCGGGGGTGGGGAGGTGAAGCAGGTGCTACACCTTGCCCAAGGGTGACCTGTGAGCTAGTGGAGGGAAGGAGTGCCTTACACCTCCTTTGGTAGAGACATATCTCTACCCACCACCTATTTTTGTCCCTTCTTTTGTAATTTATTTTAACTTTTATGTCTTCGCCACAAACCAACAAATTTCATGACACAAAAGTCAGTGATAATGAACTTGATCCTGATTTTGATTCTGGGATCCAGGGTGAGCTAACCATTTCAGATTCCAAATTGGCTTGGTGGATGCAGTCAGGGGGTGGGTATGGGCAGAAGTGGTAGAGGATTTCTTAGACTGGGTACCACTGTAATCAATGGTGACTTTACTATTGTTTGTCATCCGTATTAACGATTTGTATGGGAATCAGATTGACATATAGATAAAGCAAGACAGGTGATACAGTGGGCAGTGAAGAACAGAATTTAAGTTTACAACAAGATCTTAATCAAATGGGAAGGTGGGCCAAAGTAATGGGACTTAACTTGGACAAGTGCAAAATGTTGTAGTTTTGTAAATTAAATCAGGGCAGAAATAACACAGTAAATAACAGGGCCATGGAAAGTAAGTAACAGAGACCAAGATATACAAGTATGTCATGGTGTGCGCTGAACGATGACTGAACCCATTGGCGGAGAAATGACTGACTCCCTTGTGGAGACAGAAACAAGAGTTAATCATAGGAATTCCAGCAGAACGAGTGAGCCAGTGAGACGAATCATTCTCAAACCAAGGACCCCGTGATAAGTGCTAATGGGGAGTCCACTTTAATCAGCGTACCCTGAAAATCCACGCCAGTCAAAACAAACACAGCAAGATTAAACAGAGAGCACAAGGGCTTAGCAACTCTAGATAAGGCCGCAATGAACAAATACAGGTGTTAGGCTCATGGCATTATTAACATTCCTCTGACAATGGTGTCACAGGTAGACTGGGTGGAAAAGAAGCCACAAGGCACTGAGTACAGGAGTTGGGATATCGAGAGCACAACATTGGTGAGGCCATACTTGGAGTATCGTGTGCAGCTCTAGCCATAGGAAGGATGCCATTAAACTGAAATGGTGCGCGAAAGAATCACAGGGATGTTACCAGGGCTGGAGGGTTTGAGGTATAAGACTAGGTTGGATAGGCTGGGGCTTTGTTCCCTGGAGTATAAGAGACTGAGGAGGATAGGGAAGGTAAATGGTCAGCCTTTCTCCCAGGGTATGGGAGTATAAAACTAAAGGGCTTAGACTTCAGTTAAGAGGGAAGTAATTTAAAGGAGACCTGAAGGGTAATTTCTTCACAGAGAGGTGGTAAGTATGTGAAATGCCCCAGCACACCACAGTATAGAAGATTGTACTGGTGACAACAGACTGGTAGAACATGTGAAGGAGAGGCCTGCACACTTCAAAGGACCTCGGTCTCCTCAGGAAGTAGAGGGGACTCTGGCCCTTCTTGTACACAGACTCTGTGTTGATGCTCCTCTCAATCTACAGATAGGTTTATTTATTTAATACTTATGTTGAGATACAGAGCAGAATAGGCCCTTCTGGCCCTTCAAAATGCACTGCCAGCAACCCTCCATCAACACCTGAATTAGCCCTAACCCGATCAAGGGACAATTTACGGTACAATAACCAATTGAAGTACTAACCAGTAAGTCTTTGGACTGTGGGAGAAAACCAAGACAACGGCTTCCTCCTACTGTCCACGTTCCATGGGGAAATCATACAATCTCCTTACAGAGGACATCGATATAGAACTCCAAACTCCAATGTCCTGAGCTGTAACAGCATCATGCTAACCCTCCATTACTGTGGTGCCCAATCAATATAAATGCTAACACTTGGCAATTGTATCTTCCCATATTTTTTAATTTGTACATTTCTAATCGCAGACCCTTGCTCTTTACTGATACGACAGTATAATCCTCCTTTATAAGTATATTTACTACTTTTTTATTTCCTTTTCTCAATGCCTCAAAATTCATTAGTTCTGATAATACATTGAGAAAAATATAAGCTTTAATATAATTTAATGTGATACATATATTTGTGCAACGCCTAAGCTGTGGTACACTCGGGACTTTCGGTTAATGGGACTTGGCCCAGTGATCAAACCATATTTCAAGCAGACAGTCTTGCAGTTCAAAGTTGTCCAACAAGACAACAGCTGTGCAGGTGGGGTGCAGATAAGATCTGCAGAATTATCCTGGTATTGATCAGTACCCAGAGCATCCTGTTCAACATCATTGCACTGTGGACAGACCAGACATAGTTGGCTTTAAAAATATTTTACTTCTGTAAAATGATCAAATGCCAAAGCATTGCTCTTCAGACAAATGGCAGAGGACTAAAAGTCAAAGTAAAAAAATTAAAAGAAAAAGATTAAAGTTTAAAGTTCAAAGTAAATTTTATTATCAAAGTATATATACAGTATGTCACCATATACAACCCTGAGATTCCTTTATTTGTGGGCATACTCAATATATCAACAGAAAAATAACCATAAAAGAATCAAAGAAGACCACAACCTTATAGTTGGGTTTGGAGACTCACAAGCCTCAACGACCCAGAGAGCTACGTTGGCTGGAGTCGGGACTTTATGCTTTTGCTCTTAGTAGGGTCATCCATGCCAAACAGGTCAAAGGGTAGAGGCCAGACTAAGAGTGGTCCACCAGTCCTCCAGGTTCGGGTGGTTCTGCTCAGGGCTAACAACCCTGACTGGTCAAACAAAATTTTTATGGAAACAACAATGAAGAATCCTTCTATATCTGAGTGCGACGGTATTCCTGAATCTCCACCCAGGACTTGCAGGACTGACAGTAGTGAAAAGTGAGCTACTGACATAATGAAAGAACCTGTGAAGACCACCAGAGATGGAGGACCTTCGTTGCTGTCCGAAACGCCAGTGGTTAAACGGGCAGTAAGAAACAATGAAAGAACACTCAACTTGGGTGTTCAACCAGAGTGCAGAAGACAACAAACTGCAAATGCAAAAAAAAATCAATAAATAGACAATAAATACCAAGAACATGAGACGGAGAACCCTTGAAAGTGAGTCCATTGGGTTGTGGGAACATTTCAATGATGGGTCAAGTGAAGTTATCCCCTTGGATGAGGGGTGGTAACTGTTCCTGAACCTGGTGGTGTGAGTCCTGAGGCTCCTGTACCTTCTCCCTGATGGCAGCAGTGAGAAGAGAGCATGGTCTGGGTGGCGGGCTCCCTGATGATGGATGATGCTTTCCTGCAACAGTGTTTGATGTTGTTTCCACTCAAACTGAACTTGTATATCGTGGCCAAAAAATTCTGCAAGTGTTCTTCCTGTGCAGATTATGAACTGGCAGCACAGCAAAAGTCCATTCAGTCAAATTGTCTGGTTTATGTTTCCTCTGACCTTCCTCCTATCCTACATCACACACTATCAGCATATCTTTATACTTTATTGTCGCCAAACAATTAGTACTAGAACGTACAATCATCACAGCGGTATTTGAATCTGCGCTTCACACTCCCTGGATTACAAATACTAAATATTAAAAATATTAAAAATAGTTAAAATTGGTAAATATTAAAATTTTAAATTATAAATCATAAATAGAAAACAGAAAAATGGGAAGTAAGGTAGTGCAAAAAAACCAAGAGGCAGGTCCGGATATTTGGAGGGTACGGCCCAGATCCAGGTCAGGATCCGTTCAGCAGTTTTATCACAGTTGGAAAGAAGCTGTTCCCAAATCTGGCCGTACGAGTCTTCAAGCTCCTGAGCCTTCTCCCGGAGGGAAGAGGGACGAAAAGGTGGGTCGTGTCCTTGATTATCCTGGCAGCACTGCTCCGACAGTGTGCGGTGTAAAGTGAGTCCAAGGATGGAAGATTGGTTTGTGTGATGTGCTGCGCCATGTTCACGATCTTCTGCAGCTTCTTTTGGTCTTGGAAGAACAACTTCCATACCAGGCTGTGATGCACCCTAGAAGAATGCTTTCTACGGTGCATCTATAAAGATTAGTGAGGGTTTTAGGGGACAGGCCAAATTTTTATATTTTTGTATTTCCTTAGCTCAACATACAATAGTTCAATTTCACCACAAACACATCAATGCTATTAATTTGCACAATTTAGGAAAATAAGCTCCATATTTTAATGTTTCTCTGGAATTTATTGGGGAAATTTATTGGTGATTATCCTAGATTTAAAAGTCCTTGTTATTGGATGGTCACAGAGTAAAACCATTTTTTGCATTGTTTATTCTGAAAGACACTCAGTGGCCAATTTGTACCTCATAAAGAGGCCTCTGAGTGTATGTTCATGGACTTCTGCTACTACAGCCCATCCACTTCAAGGTTTGACATGTTGTGTGTTCAGAGATGCTCTTCTGCACATCACTGTTGTAATGTGTGGTTATTTGAGTTACTGTCGCCTTCCTGTCAATTTGAATCAGTTGGAAATTGTCCTCTGACCTCTCATTAACAATGCATTTTTGTTCATAGAACTGTCAGTCACTGAATGTTTTTTGCACACCATTCTCAGCAAATTCCAGAGACTGTTGTATGCGAAAATCCCAAGAGATCAGCTACTTCTCAGACACTTAAACCACCCCATATGGCACCAACAATCATTCCACGGTCAAAGTCACTTAGATCACATTTCTTCCCCATTCTGATGTTTGGTCTATGGAGAGTATGCAAAGATTCAGCATGACATCTAGAACTTTAACAAACTTCTACAGATGTGTAGTGGAGAGTGCATTGACTGGCTACATCACAGCCTGGAGCACCAACGCCCTTGAATGGAAAACCCTACAAAAAGTAGTGGATACGGCCCTGTCCATCACAGGTAAAGCCCTCCCCACCCTTGAGCAAATCGACACAAAGCGTTGTTGCAAGAAAGCAACGTCCATTATCAGGGACCCCCACCACCCAGGACATGCTCTCTTCTTGCTGCTGCCAACAGAAGCTACAGGAGCCTCAGACACACCCAGCCACCAAGACATCCGGCAAGGTCATTTGATTCCAAACAGTTGGTTTATTGATCATTACAGAATGTCTCTCCAGTGCTACCCATTCCCTCCCATCCCCCTTCCCCTTTCTCAGCCATAATTCCCCTTCCCACTCTCAGTCCACAACAGAGACCCATATTAGAATCAGGTTTATCATCACTCACATATGTCATGAAATTTGTTTTTTCTTGTGTCTGCAGTACAATGCAAAACATAAAATTACTATAGTACTGCAAAAGTCTTAGACTCCTTGGTTACATACATGTGCCTAAGACCTTTATCTGGTACTGAACGTGTGATAAATAAAGCTAATTTTATCTTTAATCTTTATCGGGTATATAGTATATTTACAGGAAGTCATCCGTTGTCTCTTTAAATGTTCTCCTCTGCTTCCTCCTTGTATATTGTCTTACATGCCAATCCATTTGCCCATTTCACTTTGGCCAACTCTTTCCTCATCCTCTGTAATTCCCCTTATTAAGTTAAACACACTTCTTTCACATTGCAGTTTTTTTTGCCCTCAGACTGAATGCGGAATTCCATCATGCTCTGGTCATTACTTCCTAGGGGATCTTTTACTCTGAGATCATTTACTAAACCTGTCACATCGTACATTACCTGATCAAAAGATCTGTTTCCTAGTTGACTCCATTCTATGAAACTGTCACAAAGAATCTTCTCTGAGTTCATTCTCTTAGCTGATATTTTCAATCAGACAAACCCAATCCATACAAAAATTAGTTATCCATGATTAGTGCAATACTCTTTGTACATGCTCTCATTATTTCAGCTACTGTTGTTCTGACTCCATCATTGCTTCTCTGAAACTTCAAACAATCACTCCTCAGCAAGGCCTCCGTTTCATCCCTCTATATTCCCATCTCAATGAAGTCCAAGTCCTAAAGGGCACTAACATTGTAGTCAATCCTTGTACAGGTCTAGTCTGCTAGTTCATCTTCAGGCTTGCTGCTATTGTCTATTTAATATGTCAACAATGTTTGAGAAACCTTGTGTATCTATATATGTGTGTGTGTGTGTGTATGTATATATTTTTTATTATTATTTATTTATAGGCATCCCTTTGTCTCATGAGACTGTGGATTTACGCCTTGGAAGGTTTCCAGGGCGCAGGCCTAGGCAAGGTTGTATGGAAGACCGGCAGTTGCCCATGCTGCAAGTCTCCCCTCTCCATGCCACTCATGTTGTCCAAGGGAAGGGCACTAGGACCGATACAGCTTGGCACCTGTGTCGTCGCAGAGCAATGTGTGGTTAAGTGCCTTGCTCAAGGACACACACGCTGCCTCAGCTGAGGCTCGAACTAGCGACCTTCAGCTCACTAGACCAGTGCCTTAACCACTTGGCCACGCACCAACACGATATATATATACATATATGTGTGTGTGTGTCTCTGTGTGTGTATGTATATATATAGGTCCATTAAGCATTCTTGTTCGTTTAAATAATTAATTACATGTTATATGTAAGAGTATGTTAATTGCATATGTCATCATGCTACCATGTGACATGTGCAAGCCTCGCTTAAAAGTAAACTCGAACTAGACCTGTATTTCAGAGTCCTCACATCTTCCTTTGAATCAATTTAATGTTTTGAAGTTACAGAATATAATAGAATTATTTTACTCCTTTTAAACCAACAATAATAAATTCCAATTACTTGAGATCATCTGGACAAAAAAATATCCTTTATACTTTTCTGTGCAGAAGTCTTAGTTAGGGTGCCTAAGAAATTTGCACAGTACTGTATTTCTCATCATACAGCAGAGAGCGAGTTTGTAAATCTGGCGGGAGCAAAGGATGTTGGAATGGTGAGGGTGGAGTGCCGCGGGAGGGGAGCGAGACAGGTGGCAGAGAAGGAGTGCTGGGGCGGGGGAGATGTAGGTACAGACACACCCAGCCCTGAGACAGCAGGCAAGGTCATTTGATACCAAACATTTGGTTTATTGGTCATTACAGAATGCCTGTCTGGTACTTCCCTTCCCCTTTTCCCAACCACGATTCCCCTCTCCCTGCCCCTTTCCCACACTCAATCCACAATAGAGTCCCCTATCAGAATCAGGTTTATCATCACTCACTTACGTAATTAAGTTTGTTTTCTTCTGGCGGTAGCGGTACAGTGCAATATATTGAATTACTACAGCACTGTGCAAAAGTCTCAAGCACCCTAGCTATCCTTCACGAGCCTGCAGGTCACCCTTGGGCAAGGTGTAGCACCTGCTTAGCCCCCCGCTCCGATCAGGGCCATGTGAAGTCATGGGAGCAGGTGGTGGACGGTCGTACGAGCAGCTGGTGCACATCACAAGTCCTGGTTATGTGACCACTGACACCAGGCGGACAATCTCTGAAGAGTATTGATAATGGCTGGGGTCATCCATCTTATAAAGACTCTGCTGAGAAGACGGCCATGGCAAACCATTTTTGTAGAAGGACTCACTAAGAACAAGCATAGTCGTGGAAAGACCATGATCGCCCATGTCATACGACACGGCACAAAATGCCTGAATGAACCCCCGCTATATATAAGTGCCTAAGACCTTTGCACAGCACTGTATTCCCCTGCCATTTCTGGGGATCAAGAGCAAATTGCATCTACTGCAAAACGAAATAGTGTAACAACATATACACACATGGATTAGTGAGGTTAAAGCTACATTTAATAAAATTTACTTGTAATGCCATCACATATCCTCCACTGTGTCATTAGCACTGCTTTGAGTGTACTGATAAAATCTTGTTTATTTAGTGATTTTGCAGATGATGTCAGAACCATAAAGGAAATTATGCCTAAGGTTGTGTTGCGGCTGTGCAGTGTGATGTTTCTACAGAGGAATGGCGTTAATGTTGTTTCACATATTTCTCAGAGACTAAAAATGTTACAGGCGACACCTGCTTTGTCAGAGCGCAGATATGACAGGACAGATGAAAGAAGCAATTCATCGAGGGTGTCAGTTGCTTTGAGGCTGCGGTCTTTCAGAAGTCATTATAGTGAGAATCCAACAGATTGTTTGAAGAGTGTTTATTTAATCTTCTCCCTCTTGGGAAGACTTTAAACATTGTACAAATATACTTTTGCCCTTTTTGTCGTCTAATTTACACTTTTCGTCGTCTAATTTACAGTGGGAGTGGAAGAACGAAACCATCAAAAACTAATTGTGAAGTCAGAATATCCCCAAGTGTACCTGCACTGTAAACATTCTCCAATTTGTTTCAATTGGGATTCTTTTCAATCAAGTGCACAGTTTCATAATTCACATTTCATATTTTAAAATGACATTAATTAACTCAGACTATTTTCAAACATTAATTTAGGAGCATTGGAACGAGATTGAGGAGCTAAGCCATTCATGGTCGTCTCTACATCTTTTCTAACAAGGTACGACTTTAATACCCAGCCCTCATTGTTCCTCCCCCAAGAGGACCACAACCTGGCTGTTGAGGCTTGCATACCTCAATGACCTGGAGAGCTATGCTGGCTGGCATCAGGGCATTATGCTTTGGCTCTTGGTAGGACCAAAGGGTAGAGGCTGGACTAAGAGCGGTCCACCAGCCATCCAGGTTCAAGGGTTCAGCTCAGGGCTAACAACCCTGACTGTTCAAAAAAAAATTGTTACAGAGACAGCAATGAAGAATCCTACATCTGAGTGTGACAGTATTCCTGAGTCTTCACCCGGGACTTGCATGACTGGCAGCAGTGAAAACTGAGAAGAACCTACTGACATGATGAAGGAAGCCGTAAACACTGCCAGAGATGAAGGACCTTCATTGTTGTCATAAACGCCAGTAGCGTAATAGGCAGTAAGTAAGTGCATATTATCCCTAACAGAGCAGTGGTATAAACTTCTATTATGAAGCACAATACACAGTGTGGTGAACGTGCTCCTGTTGTGTGCTGAATAAAAAGTTCAGAACTTTAACCCAACAGTAAGGAAAGATTAGTGATGTATTATGAAATTAGAATGGCATATCACAGAAGAAACAACTGAAGGTACAGTACTGGTATTCCCAAGCACCTGCTGCCTCTCTCCTTCTCAGCAGTAGACACCATGAGATTGTGAGGTGTAGTCAGAGAAACTTCGCCAAGTTGCTGCAAGCAATTTTATAGATGGCACACAAAGCACCAGCAGCTGCCATAGGTGGGGGGGGAGGGGAGATATCGACACTCAGTGTAGTAGAGAGGTGCCAATCAAATAGGTTCCTTTGTCTTGGATGGTGTCAGATATCTTTGGAGTTATTGGAAGTGCCCTTATCTGCAGATATCCAATCATATTCCTGATTGTGTTTCTGAATGTTGAAAAGACCTTGGAAGCAAGGAGGCAAATTGTTTGCTACTTGGAGATGTGATCTTTAATTTGTTCTTTTAGCCAAAGTTTTTAAATGCTTATGTGAACCAAATATGAACTGAAGTACTAGAATCTAAAAGTGAGATGGGTGTGACTGCACTTGATGAAGAATGTCATCAAGACCCTCTGATAAATCTATGGTCAATGGGTGTCAAATGGAAAAACTCCAGTGATTTCAGCTCTTTTCTCATTGCTGCCATCACAAAAAATGTACAGGAGCCTCAGGACTCACACCACCAGATTCAGGAACAGTTATTATCCCTCAGCTTTCAGGCTCTTGAACCAAAGGGGATAACTTCACTCATCCCATAACCTATGGGCTCACCTTCAAGGACTCTTCATCTCATGGTCTTGATATTTATTGTTTATTTATTTGTTATTATTATTATTATTATTATTATTATTGTTATTTTTGTTGTTGCATTTTTATTTTTACTTAGCTCCAGCTGGTAAAAGCTAAGGTACGGGCATAGCCAAGCACACTCAATTCTCAATTGCTGGGAACTTTCAGACTATTCTAGTGATGTTTAGTATTGTGGCTTTCTGGAGATTTATATAAATATTGCTGTGCAGGCCCAATTGTTCAATGCTATTGTGTAGTGACTTTGTAGATATTACTATTGGGACAATGTATATCCTGTTCATGTTCCACAGTCTTTCAATTCCCTCTTTTAATTCAGCATATTTTCAGTGTTTTCACAAACTGGTTTCTGTATGTATGTGTGGTAAAAATGGCTATAACTATTAAGTAAGTTGTTCTTGCTTGTTTATCTTGTAATATTATACCTGGACAATTATTATGGATTGGACTGTGTGTAATAATCGATCAGTCACAATCTAACTTGTAGGACTCTGACTCTAAAATTGGACCACGCTATTATTATTACTTTTTTTCTTCTTCTCTTTCTTTTTGTACTCGCACAGTTTGTTGTTTTTATTCTGCACATTGGTTGTTATCCATCCAGTTGGGCGCAGTCTTTCATTGACTCTATTGTGTTTCTGCCACCTACCGTGATTGCCCTCAAGGAAATAGATCTCAGCGTTGTATCTGGTGACTTTGATAATAAATTTACTTTTAACGTTGAACTTTGATTGGAATCAATGGAGTACTTTCCTTTCCACAAAAGAAAATGGTTGTGGTTGCTCGAGATCAATCATCCCAGCTAGAGGGCACCATTGCAGGTTTTTCTCAGGGCAGTGACATAAACCAGATCATTTTTAGCTGCTTTATCAATGACCTACCTTCCTCCATAAGTGGGATGCTCGCTGATGATTATACAGCGTTCCATTCACAGCTCCCCGACAAATGAAGTACTCCCTGGCTGCATGTGGCAAGACACAGCTATCATTTCATCATAGGCCAAACCTCTGTGTTCTTAAATGGGCAAGTACCTTATAATGACAAGCCACAAAATGCACTGCAATTCCTCATCCAGGTTCCTCAGACAGTATCTCCCAATCCCATGACCATTCTCAACGATAGCAGAGACGTGGATACACCAACTTCTAGGTTCTCCTGCAAATTACACACTAACTTGACTTGGAAATATATCTCTGATCTTCCATCACTGAGATGCTTAAATCAGGGACTGCTCACTCAACAGTACTGTAGGAGTCTCTTCACCAGAAAGACTACGTCAGTTTAAAACAATCCCATAAACACCATCTAAGAATAACTATGAAAGGATTTTAAATGCTGGTCTTGCTAGTGATATCCAATCCTGAAAAAAAAGTCCAATAAATCTTAGAGTAATTCTTACAGACGACCATCAAACTATGGGAGACTTGAATCTCAATTCCATTTACCAGCTTGATAGATGTTCCTTGATAAACTTACTTAACATCTCAAAATTGTAAATTTACATGAACCCCACATTCACAGCATCTGCAAAGAAACTATATTTCTGCTGTCTTTTAAGCCCAGTTTTCATTCCTATACGTCACTAATTGAATTGTTGTAACTTAATTTAATTTCCACATAAATCATTTTGAACTTATCAATTAAATCATATTTCAGAATTATTCATCCCATCAGTTCAAAATCATAATTTTGATAAATGATATAACAAATCTACATGAACCAGCTCCAAACTTGTATTTCAACTTTAGCAATTAAGGTTAATATGTAACTGGGTGGCAAAGGCCAATATCCTTTCATTTTAGGAACACCACCAGATTTTTTCCCTTAAGATCAGAATGAAGAACTCTGTGCTAACTACAAGACGTTCAGGTGTGAATCACACCTGCTTTAATCCATTTCTACCTGAGGGATGCTATACAAATCTTGATGAACTGCCAGCACAGAATAAGAAATGAACCCAATGTACATGGGACAGAGTAGAGTGGACAAGGTTTCTGACCAAAGCTACTGCAAGTTTGGAATCACAGATCAGTTTTGTAAAGTGATATAGAGGTGTTAAGATATAAGGATAGATCTTTAGGGAGTCAGAAGATGGAGGCAAAACAGTGCTATCAAAAGGTAGGGTAAGGGAAAGGTTGGAATAACTAAGTAATGGATAAAACAGAAGAGTATCAATTCAAGATCTTACAGGAATTGCTGTTGAAGACACTCAGAATGCTGAAGATGATGAAAATCACAGAGAGAAAATTAAAATCACAGCAGGGCACACTTAACTGGATCTGTCTGAAGAAGGTGAGATATCGGATGCTAATATGGAAGTGTAGATGTTTGTTACCCCCTATCAGAATCACGTGAAGCAATGGGAGCAGGTGGTGGATGGTCGTATGAGCAGCTGGTGCATGTCACAATTCCTGGTTATGTGACCACTGACACCAGGCAGACAATCTCTGAAAGAGTCTTGATAATGGCTGGGGTCACCCGTCTTGTAAGGACACTGCCCAGAAGAAGGCAATGGCAAACCACTTCGGTAGAAAAATTTGCCAAGAACAATCATGGCCATGGAAAGACCATGATCGCCCACATCATACAACATGACACATAATGAACGAATAAGATGTTTGTTAAAACTGACATTTAGATTTGTCCAGATATTGGAAAGGTACACAAACTAATTCGCACAAGTAAGTAAGTTTCAATTTTGTTTAACTATTTAACTATCTTCTTCTGTCTTCCTCCTCTCTATATCTATACATACAGCTCCTTGGTCAAACAAGGGGCAACGTAAGAAGATTCTGGAGTGGAACCAACCACCTCACAAGGAGTGTGAGTGATCAAATCAGCAAAAGATTCAGAAATTATGCCGGACGGGAAATAACACCCCAGTAATAACAATGTCCAGTAGATTAATTCAATCAGTTAGCAGATGACATTCCCCCAAGTGTGAAAGCTGTCCATTATCTTTGAGGGAAAGAAAGCAAGCACCAGCAAAGAAGCACATATGATCTCAGAACAGCAGAGACGTCAGCAGCAAACGAGATCATCTCCAAATTAAAGTAATGCTGTGAACTTTAAGGACCAGTGCAATAGCTGCAATAATTCAGCTGTTCGCCAACAAAGGTATTAAAAGCAGTAAGATGGCAAGAATTCAAGTTGACAATCGGATTCTTCTGAGAGAGCTTGTTAACAGATGCCACCTTTGTACACCTTCCAGTTAATGTGGAATGGTGACTTTATGACTAATGGTGAATTATGACTTCAGTACCAGCGGAGTACATAAAGTGAGACAGAATACCCACACCCTCATCCAGAGCCAGGTCTCCTACTTCTAAATGCCAGGAGTCTTCTGGCTCTCTTGTTCCAAGAGGGTAAATGGATGAAAGACCCATCTTCAGTGTGAGCTCTTTCTTTTTGTTCAGCAAAAAAAAATCAGGAAAGGGAAGAAACTGAAATTAGCTGGAAGATAACCATGTGTCAGAACAGAGGCACAGTAGCTGCATTTAAGCAACTGTGCATATTGCAGAAAAAGAGAAGGACCAATACTACTGTTGCATAACAAATTATCAAGAGGAGCATAGTATGATATGTGAGAAACAAGTTATTTTAGATGCAATATGTGCAGCAAAAATGTTATCATTGTGTCTCAATTGCCAGGTCATTAGAACTTAAATCACTGCTAAATAGAAAAGTAGCAAGCTTTGGCCTCACTTACTTTGCAGAACTGCTGAATAGTTACCAAAAAGGAATTTACTCCTTTTTGGACATTTGATTCAAGTAAGGTCTTATTTGATGGTTGGGTTGAGTTCTCCAATCTTGGCAACTTACTTGTAAACGTTTCATCACCACGCGAGGAGACATTGTCAGTGCGCTGTTCACTGTGGTGTGCCCTTGGAAGGCTTGGCCTTTATATACTTTTCAATCAGCTAACTGGACCCCGTGCAAGAGGATTACCAGAAGCGTGGTTTTCCATGAACAAGTCTGGAAATGAACAAGTAGACCTCGATCCTCTTTATGAGACGATGCAGGCAAAATTCCAGACCAGAACGCACAAAGTTTGCCACACAGCCAATCAGCAGTGCGATTTCCTCCCCGCATCACAAATGAGTTTCCGAAATGAAGACCAATCAGCTCATTCAGAGGACACACCACTATCAACAACGCACTGATGATGTCTCCACGTATGGTGACAAAGTATTTGCAAGTAAATTGCCAAAATCAGAGAACAACTCAATCCAACCATCAACCACCCAAGCTACACATTTTCCAAATTATTTCCGTTTTAATTGTTGTTTCGGAAAATTAGAGCGTCCTGGGGCAGGAACAACTATCCCTGAAGATTTCTATACCTCAATTGCCATTAGAAAAATCTATAATTGAAACAGTAGGATACTGCTTTGTCCATACTCCTGAATAATTGTAAACTTCCAAGACAGAAGTTATTGACACAACAGCCCCAAGAAATGGAAGTAAGTCAATGGTTAACAGAGGAATGCCACATAGGAATGCTATACATTTTATGTACAAAAAAAAATCCTGCTCACAATTAGAGATCACATCTCTTCATATCTGTTGAAGTGTAACAATGATTTTAGTTAAAAAGACTGCTACGCTGTCTTTTTTAGCTAAAATGGCCCTGGGTGGCAAGGTGGAGATAAGTCTCCACCAAAGGGGGTGTAAGGCGCTCCTTCCCTCCGCTAGCCTGCAGGTCACTCTTCGGCAAGATGTAGCGCCTGCTTAGCCCCATGATCAGGGTCACGTGAAACCATGGGAGCAGGCGATGGATGGTCATATGAGCAGCTAGTGCATATCACAAGTCCTGGTTATGCAGGCAGACAATCCCTGTAGAGTTTTGATAATGGCTGGGGTCACCCATTTTGTAAAGAAGGCAATGGCAAACTACATCTGTAGAAAAATTTACCAACAAGAACAATCATGGTCAATGAATTGGAAAACCTTCTGAATCAAAAGGACACTAAAATATTAAACTTAAAGGCAATGCTTCTCTACGTTTTCCAATAAATGGTATTTTAGACTGAGCAATCAAACTATTCTGTCACAGCTAAGCTAAAATCCTCAGTCCAGTCTCAAGGAGAACACAAGTGTCAATCAGTGCTGCAATTGTATATCCTAACCCATCTGATTCTTATCAATAAACTGTCTTCAGACTGCAATCAAAACGGGAAATAAATATAATGAAATCTAATAAAATTACCTGAGGACATTCGCCTTAAAATAAACTTTTACAGCATGTTTTTATTTTCTTATCGAGATGATGGAAGTTGATTTTGGGGAATGGAGCACTTTCCACTTCTGACAACAGTGTCGATGAAACAGAAGAAATTTTCCTCTACTGTCCTGATGAAGGGTCTCGGCCCGAAACGTCAACTGTTTACTCTTTTTCATCAATGCTACCTGGCCTGCTGAGTTCCTCCAGCATTTTAAATGTGTTGCTTTGGATTTCCAGCATCTGCAGATTTTGTCGTGTTTGTGTCCTAATCCAATCCCTATTTCCTCCAGTACAGTATTGTAAAGTGAATTTACCGTCTGGCTCCAGATGCTACACAAAGTAAATTCTGCCACATTTGAAGCCACTTAAGGCTGATTTATGCTTGTATGTCAACTCGACACCGTAGTTACGGTGTCGCTGCGAACCCTACGCAGAGCCTATGCGGATCCCTATGCACACTTCTCCCAAAATGTAACTGCGTGTCGCAGCAACGCAGACTGCAACAACTGTGATTGGCCTGCTTGGTAGCATCGCATTTCCTCATACGCTGCAATAGTTTCCCGACTATTGGGCGACTGAAGGGCAGGGAAGGAACTCTGGCTGCAATGCTTTCCATAAAGCTTTACAGACTTTCGAAATTATGGAGGACACATTTCACTTTTACAAAAAAAGACGCTCGCTTTAATCTTGTTTACCCCAAGAAAGACTACCATGACCATGAAGCCTTGCGCGAGCAGGTGTGTGTGCATGCGCAACGTGCCCAAATTGCAGAGCGATGCAGACACACCAACACACAAGTATAAATGCTCAGAACACGCGTAGCCCACTTGCGTAGGTTACGGCGTGGAGTTGACGCACAAGTATAAATCAACCTTTACTCTGAATCTTTTAAGCTGACATGCTGTATCACTCTGCTATGACTTCTGAAGACAGCTATACTAAACTTGCCATATTGTTTGGTAAGAGGTACACAAGTAACATGGGACAGCACTATAGCGTAGTGGTTAGCACAGCACGTTACAGTACCAGCGAGCCAGCTTCAATTCCCACTCCTGCCTTTAAGGAGTTTGCACGTTATCCCCATAACCATGTGGGTTTCCTCCAGGTGCTCTAGTTTTCTCCCACAGTCCAAAGACCTACTGGTCGGTAGGTTAATTGGTCATTCTAAATTGTACCATCATTAGGCTAGGATTAGACCCGGGGGATTGCTGTGCGGTGTAGCTCAAAAGGCTGGTGGGCCTATTCTGGGCTGTATCTCACTACGTAAATAGGTAGTTAGATGATAAATGAATGAATAAATAAAAGGTAAGAATAATAACTATACCCCTGAAACATCTACTGAAAAACTCTTTCCTCAAAAGATATTAACACAAAAAAAAATTTGCTATCATGAAACATAAATAAAGGAATATTAAAAATTAACAATTGAAACAAATTTATCATCTGGAATTATGTTATTCTGAGGTCAAAGTTATGCATGTTGTTCAGAGATTCCATACGTCAAGTGACCTAGAAGTTCCTTAATATATTTGGAATCAGCAGCTGGTGTAAATGTTCAAAAGATCGTACTTAAAAACTGAGATGGTGATGCCCTCTGCTGCTTATGAATAAATCCTACAACGTCTTCAGACTGCAACCAAAACAGGAAATAATTATAATGAAGTCTATTAAAAGTACCTGAGGTCATTCGCCTTAAAATAAACGTTTACAGCATGTTTTTATTTACTTATCAAGATGATGGAAGTTGATGTTGGGGAATGGAGCATTTTCTATTTCTGAAGACAGTGAAACAGAAAAAAACTTCCTCTACTCTTAGTACACCAGTCAGAATCAGAATCAGGTTCAATACCACCAGCACATAAGATATAGGAGGAGAATTAGGCCATTTGGCCCATCGAATCTGCTCCACCATTTCATCAGGCTGATCCATTTCCCCTCTCCACCCCAGTCTCCTGCCTTCTCCCCGTATCCCTTCATGCCCTGAAATTGTTTTTGCAGCAGCAGTAAGAAGCTGTTCTGAATCGTTGAGTGTGTGCCTTCAGGCTCCTGTACCTCCTCCCTGATGGTAACAATGAGAAGAGGACATGTCCTGGGTGATGGGGGTCCTTAATGATGGATGCTTCCTTTTTGAGGCATTGCTCCTTGAAGATGCCCTGAATACTATGGCGGCTAGTACCCGTGATGGAGCTGATTGAGTTTACAACTCTCAGCAGCTTCTTTCGATCCTGTGCAATGACACCCCTCCCCCTACCCCACCTCCAATACCAGACGGTGATGCAGCCAGTTACAATGCCCTCTATGGTACATCTGTAGGAATTTGCAAGTCCACCAATCCCAAATTCATTCAGGTACTAAAATCACGGTAAAACATGTTCCATTCCTCACGATAACTATCCTTTGCCCTGCCAGAAGTTAAACATTTTATCTTTTAACTTCAATCCCAGAAAGAAATAGACTGAAACTGTTAAACTATATAGTAGCCTTACAGAAGAGAAAACTTGACCACATCCATCTGATCTGGGAGCTAATTTATGTGCCCAAACTAACATATGAGCATATCATGGTTAAACAGTGCCAAAAATTAAAATGTGAGAGTAAACACAATATGATTTTCCCCCAACTAAATGACTTTACTTACAGATGAGGGCTTTGTTTAGAATCAATTAATTTTCCTTAATAATATGCAGAAACAGACCCCTTGGTCCACAGTGCTTTTGCTGACCGTTAACTACCTATCAATACCAATTTATTTAAAGATATGTCACAGAATAGGCCCTTCTGGCCCTTTGAGCCGTGCTGCCCAGCATTCCTGGCCTATCGTGGGACAGTTGACGATGACCAGTTAACCTACTAATCTGTATGTCTTTGGTCTGTGGGAGGAAACCGGATCACCCAGAGAAATCCCACACATTCTATGAGGAGGACGTACAAATTCCTCAAGGAGGATGCTGGGATTAAAGTCTGAACTCCAATGCCCTGATCTGCAATAGCATCGTGCTAACTTCTATGGTACTATGGTGCCCACCACAATCATATCTGGACATCCTGTAGGATTCTGGATGGCCAGACTTAAATGCCACCTATCTAGCTTTCAACGAACTGTGAAATCTCCTGGTCCATCCAGGGATTCTGGTTTGGGAAGACACAGTATGTTCACAAAGGCACACAAACATCCATAAAGGTCTTGATGAAATCAGTGATAGCCATACATATTCATTCATGTCTGAAAATGAATCCCTGAAAATGGTCCAGTCAACCAATTCAAGGGATTCCCATAACGGCTTCTCCACCACTCTTGACCATATTTTTCAATTCCTATCCCCTGTGCTGTAGTCCCCAGACTCTGATCTAAGCGCTGTGAGTAGAAATACAGCCAGGTGATTGGACTTGCCAAAGTGTTGGCGTGTAACATGTTGCTGGTAGTTGGTCATAGAGTTCTTCAAACTGGCCCGATTGAAGTCCCCACAACTCCACTCCCACCCATCGATCAGAAAGGCATCAGGGTGTGCTCACGAAACAACTGCCCCACCTCTGCCTTTACCCGATATCACTGTTCAGTTCATGTGGTGGATGGTGAAGGCTTTGGGCTAGCGCACTGCGTCCAGAGTATTGGAAGTGAGCCATGTCTCTCTGAAGCAGGATACACAACAGTCCCTGATATCCCTCTGGAAATATGTTCTTGCTCTCAGGTCTTCAATTTTATTTTCCAGAGACTGCAAGTTGGCCAGAAGGGCCAAGCACAGCACAGTACATATAACTCACACACGTAACACATTAAGTGTTATCACCACAAATAAATTAACAAATAATAAGGCGCACATACGATACAAGTTGAAAAGTAAACAGTATAACACTACTGGCGCTTCATATGTGACGTGACCTGTGTGGTGGCAGTGAGTTCAGTAGCCTTACCGCCTGGGGAAGAAGCTGCTTCCCATCCTAACAGTTCTTGTCTTGATGCTACAGTATCTCCTGCCTGATGGTAGGGGGTCAAGAAGATTATTGGATGGATGGGAAAGAAAGGAAATGATAATGATAGGAACATAGCAAACACAATGCAAAGTAGCTTCAGTATAGATGGTTAGATTCATTTTCATTGGAGATGGTCACTGTCTCGCACATGTAACATGAGAGTTACAGACCACCTCTTAACCTATACCTGAATATTATGGTATGATCTACTGCTCATTGACATCTATGTTATGGTATCGGTATGTAGCTGTCAAGGAAAGCATCTATTGCCCAATGCTAACTGTTCTTTGGAAGGTGGCAATGAATTGCATCCTGGAAGCATAGACATTGCCACAGTTTGAGAGGGAGTTCCAGAATTTAGATCCAGTGAAGATGTAGGAAAGGTGATTTAATTCTAAGTGATGATGATGTGCATCCTGTGTGGGACCCCGTAGATGGTGATGTTCCAAATTATCTACCACCCTTGCCTTTCTCAGGTCTTTGAGGTTATAGGTTTGGAAGGTGCTGTCGGAGTAGCTGGACAAGAACTGTTACATAGTCATTGTATATGTTTACATTTGGTAAGCTTAGTGAAATTTATAAGGAAATGGTAGATGATGTATAAAAATATAAGAACCTTTTTGGGTTCATGATCTCTTTAGTGATTTCCCTTCCACCTTCAAGATTTATGATCAAATTACATTGACATTTTTAAGTTCTTCCTTCGTGTTCAAACAAACATTGAAAAACTGCTTTCCTCAATGGTATTTTTTTTGTAATAGAAACCTACAATTAAATTGTTGTTAATCTCTAGTGATCATGCTCAATGTGCGAAGTTACTTTACCCTAAATTGCACATTGAACATGATCACTAGAGATTAATATTCTGGAAAGAAAAATACCATATCAACTTCCTCACTTCAATGGCTTCATCACTGCAGATTGCCCTAGGTCTGAACTCCATAATGTCCCAATCCCTGATATCCCCAATATCCTCAAATTCTTCACCACCTCAGCTCTTCGAAGGCCCAGTTCAAGTGACCTATCTGAAAGGAGAAAACAATTATATTCTAGTTGGATGAATACAGTTCACCAAAACTGATGATGAAGCACATTTGGCTGACTATAAAACCTTTCCTCTGAGAAGTTATTGTTCAATGGTTCAATGGTTCCATTTAATATCAGAGAACGTATACAGTATACAACCTGAAATCCTTACTCTTCACAGACATCCACAAAGATCAGAGAATGTAGATAGTATACAACCTGAAATCCTTACTCTTCACAAACATCCATCAAAAAAACTGTTCATTTCATCACCTTGACATCCCCCCCACTCTCTCTCTCTCTAACAAGGGAGAGAGAGGTATCACTCCTTCTACAGCGAGAGCAGAAGCCAACAGCTCGCTGTTTCCTTGTTACAGTTTGCAGTGTCACTTATTTCGACAGCAGTAAACTCTTTCTCATCATCGAGAGAGAGAGAGCAATAGCTCGAGTACAGAGGCCTTCGACAGCCCCACCCGCTCTCTCAATATTCCGATCTCCTACGACTCTTCAGTCGGTGACACTGGCGAGGAAACAGGGCGTCCACAGGGCCACAGGGCTGCACCCCAAAGGTGCACATCTTCCAGGCCGCACCCGGAGATCTCGAAAGCACTAGGCCACTCGTCGAGCTCCAGTAGCAGGAATCCACCACCATGAAGAACCACAGTTTGAGCGCAGTAGTAGATTACAGACTCCAACAGGTCCCCAGCCACCTTGAAAAGAAGAATTTAAACTGTTTCGCAGATGAACTGGAAGAAGTCACCTTCTGGGGCCATCTTTAACTCCTTCCATTGTGAGCTCCTATTGTGTACTCACAGCATTAACCTAAGTGTCAAAATTCAATTAGCTAGCTTCTGCAAAGTTGCACCACATTTAATTTTTGCATTTGCAGTGCCCAGGTAAGATTAAGTTATTGAATTGCTAACACCTAAGCAGAGAAATTCATTGCAGTTTGTCGCCTAGGACCAGCCGATGTCATATCTTTTGCTGACTGCTCAAGAACACTCAATTACTCTTAGCTTACACTTGGGTATGCCTAAGTTTCATCGCTTCATTTGCGAATTGCTAATAAATGAGCAAATAAAGGATTCGACTTTGGGAGTAATCATTGGAGCTGGGAGCACAAATCAACAGGGTCACAGGCAGCGGCAACTGTTTTGGTTTAGTTTTGCCACTACATTATTTCCCATTATTTCAGAAGTTCCTTTTGAACTTCAGCTTTCTACTGCCTGTGAGCTAGCTTTATTTCCCTTGAGGCATGACTGTATTACTAATCCAAGAATACCTAGTGCATTTTCATAATATCTGAATCATTCTATCAATCCAGTCTTGTTGGAAAAGCCTAGGATCTCTTGACAGGTATCAATAATGATGAAATAGTGTCTGAAGATCAAGATATCAACACAGCATGACCTACCGGGCAGCAGTGATCCCTCTGTCCTCTGAGTTATATACCACTAGCAACAGGTTTTCAAATGCTAGCACTATATTTCTTATACTATCTGCAGTACAGGTGGAGATACGTCTCTACCAAAGGAGGTGTAAGACACTCCTTCCCTCCACTATCCTGTAGGTCACCCTTGGGTAGATATAGCACCTGCTTAGCCCCCAATCAGGGTCATATGAAGCCATGGGAGCAGGTGACGTATGATCGTATGAGCACCCGGTGCATATCACAAGTCCTGGTTATGCGACCACTGACGCCAGGCAGACAATCTGTGAAGAGTATTGATAACGGCTGGGGTCACCCGTCTTGTAAAGACACTGCCCAGAAAAAGGCGATGGCAAACCACTTCTGCAGAAAAAAAAAATTACCAAGAGCAATCATGGAACGACCATGAAAGCCCACGTCATGCAACACGGCATATAATGATGATGATGTATGAGATGGGATGAAGAGAAATTCATTGAGTGACTGAGGCCATCATCGTTATTGTGAAATACCATGATCACCTACGTCATACGACATGGCACATAACGAATGAATGATCCGCAAAGCCCTCCAAATCCAGGATGGCATCGAGAGCCTCAAATTTGTTCATCAAGAGGATGCGTACAAGAAACATACCGTCTCCCAAATTACCCAGTTATTACACCATCATACACGTCCTCTGCCACCTGCCCTATATTAGTCACATCAGCCACCTCTGAGCCCACAGAACTAAAATGGAAAATAGCCATCCTCTATGCCAAGGGAATGGATATGAAGAAAGTATACGTTTTACAATATACTGTGTCATCTATGATAGCTATAAGACACGGAATGATTTTAAACAGGTCTACAGGCAACAGTTTGGGTAGCTGCTTCCATACAGCACACTATCCCAAGCATCTGTTGAGCAGAAACACAAGAATCCAGCAAGCATTAGGACAGACAGAACTTGGACTCACATATCACTTCTCAATGCCCCTTGAACGTCCTGAAATTTTCATATTCAATGGATTGTTTTTTTTAAAAGATTCTGTTGTTTGAGTGTAGAATGTTACAGAGACTAATTGGACTGTATCTAAATAAAAAGCACTTTACATCAATGCCATAAGGTTACAACGTAGAAAATAGCAATCTATTGTATTCTATACCCAGTCATCCTGCATGGCAAGACAGATCCTACACACACAATGCAATTTCCCTTTGCTCGCTCCCACAACTGTACTGCTGGTGGAAGAAATCAACTGGACTGTAGCATTTAGGGTTGATGGGGCTGGAGATCAGAGAAAATTAAGGGTTGCATGAAAGTCAAGCATTTGTGTTGGGATAGGATCAAAGGGGAAGGGATCAGAGATGGTATCAAGAATACCAAAGATCTGATGGTTGGGGGGGGGGGGCAGTGTATTCAGTGTTAAGATCATGCTGAGCTCAGGGACAAGGGTCAGATGGAGATACAGCGAGATTGCTTCTGTCGGAGGGGCAATTTGGGGTCAAGGATGGAGTTCAGTCAGGGGCTTTAGAGGTCACAGGCAGCCAGGGAGAAGCAATACCACGAAAGAGTGAGGAAGTAGATGGTTGGCAGTTTGGATAGCACAACAATCGATCACATAATTGACATCAATACAGGACTCAAACTTCCCATTAAAGTCTCCACGGATGCATGCAGTGGGCACTGTATGAGGTACACCTGTACACCTGCTCATTAACGCTAACACCGAATCTGCCAATCATGTGGCAGCAACTCAATGTATGCAGAAATGGTTCCGTTGCTGTCCAGCCCAAACATCAGAATGGGGAAGATATGTGACTTAGACCGTGGGATGATTGTTAGTGCAGACTAGGTGGTTTGGGTATCTCAGAAAACGCTGATCTCCTGAGGTTTTTCTGCACAACAGTCTGTAGAGATTACAGAGAGTTGTGCAGAAAAAAAAATCCAGTGAGGGTTACTTCTGTGGGGGGGAAAATGCCTTGTTAATGAGAGAGGTCAGACAAGAGCAGCCAAGCCAATTCAAGCTCTCAAGAAGGTTTCAGCAACTCAAATAACCATGCATTACAGCAGTGGTGTGCAGAAGAGCATCTCTGAACACACAACACATTGAACCTTGAGGTGGATGGACTACATCAGCAGAAGGTCAATGAACATACACTCAATGATCAAATTCAGTCACGATTTTGCCTGAAAACATAGCGGCGGACAATGAAATTTCAAGTCCATTGCCTCTCCAGAAGATGCCATTTCACTCAACAAGACAGAGTGAAGGTGGAGCCCAGGCCTGTCCCGAAGAGTAAGGAGAGACCCTAGGTTCAATCAGTCTAAGTGATGGACCAGACTGGAAAGGTTAGTTACAGGCCAAATTGAGGCGACAGGGTCCAGACACGAAAACGTATCGAAGCTACAGAGCCTGGGTCTGAGAGTAATGACCCGATGTTTGGACAGTTTAAGAGCCAGGCCAGGTTGAAAAGGTCAGGATGTTGGGACCAGAGGCAAGAGGTGGGCCTGCTCAGCTCGCTGTCGTTTACTTAGTCCTGTACTGAAATGAAACTTCAGTTCTGAATGCTATTTGCTTACTTTTATTGTTTGCACAAATTGTTTTTTTTTCTCTCTCTGCATGTTGGATGTTTAACAGTCTTTTTTTTTAACAGGATCCTTTGGGTTTCTCTGTTTTGTGAATCCCCGTAAGGAGATGAATCTCAGGGTTGTATAATGTATACATTCTTTGATAATAAATGTACTTTGAACTTTTTCCTCTTATTTCTTGACCAGGAATCCCTATTGGAATAAATAGGGACTCCTTTCCCAAGCTTGACTAATGTCAGGCAGATTCCCAAAGAAATGCATCATAACTGTCAATCAGTATGTCATCGACTCACAGCAGGTCTACATAAACTCACAACTTATGTGGGAACAACGGGAATGGTTGAGTACAAGAAGTAAACACCATTTGACTCACTAAGCCTGTCCTTTAGTATCACAAGGAACATTTCTAAAGCTAATTTAGATTTAATAAAACCATTGCTCTATTATGCTGCCTCTCTGCAGTGTACGTTCTTAAATACGCAATATTTGCTCTTCCAAAACTTAACGGATTTTTTTGTCTGTAATGTCATTTTCAGCAAATGCAGAAAATCTTGTTTGAGCTGTACTTAGTTAGTAATGCGCATTCTCATATTAAAGATATTATTTAAGTATTCTTTATGTATATATGCTATGAAGTACTTTAAAAACATATTGCTGTTTCTTTTCCCTGCTTTACCTTCAGAATTCTTTGGAACACAAAGATATTCCAGAACATGCTTGAACCCAATACACTATTTTGTTCAGTGAAATAACAAACAAGGCAGAATGTGGTCACTGCGGATTTTCAGACATTGCCAGGAATGCTAGTATAATCCTCACTCGGAATTTAGAAGCACTACAGTGTGGTCAAAACCTAAAAGCAAATACCGGGTTAGCTTCTAACACACTTGCGTCCAGGTGAAACCCAGCTGAAATAACACCGAGTGTGTTTTGAATTACAGGTACTCCCCATTCCAGAGCTGTCAGCAAGGAGCTGCATAGCCCAATCAATCAAAAATAAGGCAGTCCCAGCTACATCTGTTATCTCAGATTTTCTATCTTGAAAATCTAAGCTTTGCTTTGTATTGATCTGTTGTTTAATTTGTTTAATAGTTTAATTAATGTTAAAGTTAGAGATTGAGAGAAAGTGGATTTGCAGGACCCTGAGTTTTTTTTTCCGGGACTTTGGAATGTGTGGGTGGGGATGGACCACCACCAAGTCTGCTTTTTGCCTCACCTGATGTCTCCATATGCAAACATTGTGAAATGGGTTTTGGAAAACAACCAGGAAAAAATGCCAGGCTGACTTTATGCCAATGCACTGAACCTTTAAATGGCACTCCGACCACCATTCTGGCGAAAGGGCAGCTAACTCAGCAGAAAACCAAGGATGGATTTTACAACCTTCCTGAGTATCATTCCTTACTTTTATGAGTTAATTTAGAAAGTTGACATGACAGCTTTTAAGATGCTTCTTTCATCTTCCACATTACTTAATAAGCTACTCATGCCTTCATCACAGATTTTTTGACAACCATTAAAAGATTTCAATTATTGATGAAATGGAACTAATACTGGGTGGATACTGGAATAAATCCTGAGGGATTATGCTTGCATTAGCAATGAAAGGGTTTATCCAATAATGCTACTTTTTCCCTTAACTACAACACACTGAGCATGGCACTGCAGTGTTTCTACTTCCTTACGAGTTTGCGGAGATTCAGCATAACATCTAAAACTTTGACAAACTTCTATATATATATAGTCTAGAGTATATAGTTTGGCTGCATCACAGCCTGTTATGGAAACACCAATGCTCTTGAATGGAAAATTCGACAAAAGTAGTGGGTTTGGTCCAGTACATCACGGGTAAAGCCCTCCCAACCATTGAGCACATCTACATAAAGCACTGTCATAGGAGGACAGAGTCCATCATCAGGGATCCCAACCACCCTGCTCATGCTCACTTCTTGCTGCTGCCATCTGGCAGAATGTACAAGAGCCTCAGGCCTCGCACCACCACCAGGTTCAAGAACAGTTACTACCCCTCAACCATCAGGCTCTTGAACAAAAGGGGATAACTTCACTTGCCCCATCTTTGAAATATTCCCACAACTAATGGACTCACTTTCAAGGACTCTTTACCTCATGTTCTCATTATTTATTGCTATTTATATATATTTCCATTTGCACAGTTTATTACCTTCTGCATTCTGGTTGACCTTTCATCGATCCTGTTATAGTTACCATTCTACAGATTTGTTGAGTATGCCCACAAGAAATTAAATCTCAGGGTTGTATGTGGTGACATATATGTGTTTTGATAATAAATTTACTTTGAACTTTGATATAGACTCGTGTTATACTAAATGAAGTATCTACTATCGTAGATTATAGTACAAACTTTAACATTTTTTCAATATTTTCCTATGACTTCAGAAAAACATACTTAACTGTACTGATATACAAAAGTTGTAAATTCACATTCATTTATTCATCACATGTGCATCAAAACATGCAGTGGAATGCATCGTTCACATTAACAACCAACACAACCTAAGACTGGGCTGGGGCAGCCCACAAACAACAAGGAACAAAGTGGAATGTCACATGGTACAGGAAAACTGTGCATCTGTGTATCCAGATAAGAGTTTATTGGATCTCACCAGCTCTACACTTGAAGTGGCACTAGTGATATCGTTACCGCATATATATTAGTAACAATATGAACCACCTCTCATGAACATTAGAAGGTAAAGTAAGGTAGTAAAGAGAGCCTAGGATACTGACTAACTTTCAGTTCGTCATTTTCTCTTTGTGTGTTTTAATTGTGCAAGGATAAGGGGAAATAAATGGGCATGAAAATTAATTCTGAATGTGCCAAAGCATTCCACTGAAAAGCCCACACAGATGGACTTTGCTATTTTAAAAAACAGGTCTGCATGTTTCAATGACATTTTGAATTTCTGCAGCTCAAAAACAGGTAGAGGAAAGAGGAGAGTTTGTTCCTAAAGACTCTTAGCTTTTAGGAAAGTGTATTTACCTTGGAAGCCCATGAATAACCGTGCACTCAGAGTGGAAATTACAGGAATAGTAATTAAGAGCACAGAACGGATTTAAAAAACCTCACTGTTTAGGTGACAGTGCCAGATGTGAAACAGCTGCACTGAACCTCTTGTTATTTTTTCCCATTTTCAGGAGAATGGCTATACCATGGTCGGTTCATTTATTTTTGGATAACTGTTTCTTAACTCATTTATTTTCTGCTCCTCTAGTGTTTCAAATCCTCCAAGAGAACCGCAATCTTGCCGTGGTTTGGAGGCTTGCGTGCCTCAATGACCTGGAGAGCTATGTTGGCTGGAGTCAGGGCCTTGTGCTTTGGCTCTTGGTAGGGTCACCCACGCCATACAGGTCAAAGGGTAGAGGCCAGACTAAGACACCAGGTTTGGGGGTTCAGCTCAGGGCTAATAACCTTGACTGGTAAAACAAAATTGTGACAGAAACAGCAATGAAGAATCCTTCTACACCTGAGTGTGACAGTGTTCCTGAGTCTCCACCTGGGACTTGCACGACTGACAGAAATGAAAAATGAACTACTGACATGATGACGGAAGCCCTGGATACCGCCAGAAATGGAGGACCTTCACTGCTGCCCTAAACGCCAGTGGCGTAGCGGGCAGTAGAGAGTGTTTCAAATAGAATGCCTCAGCTGAAAAAGAGTGTGACATGTCCTCTACCATAAAGCTAGCTAGGTGCTGAGCACAGGAAAGAGTGAATTTTGATCTTTCCTACGTCAGTATCACTAATTAGGATGTTGCAGGAGCAACATTCATTGACCAACCAACTCTCCCTCTGCGGGATATGCAAATCCTGTCTTTATATCGGCCTTTATCAGTTATCAGGAAGTAAAGCCACAAAAATATTCTTTGAAGTCACCAGGTAGAAAAAGGACAATAAAACCAATCTCTCTGTAGCTTGCTTCAAGTATAAGCAAATGTAGCCAAACAGCTTCTTTCATTTGCAGTAAAGGTTCACATGCCATTAAGGACCCCATTACCTGGGACGTGCCCTCTTCTCCTTCCTACCGTCAGAAAGGCTGAAGGCACACACTCAACAATTCAAGAACAGCTTCTGCCCCTCTGCCATACAATTTCTGAATGAACATTGAACCCATGAACACTACCTCACTATTTTTTTTATTTCTATTTGTTGCTTTAATTACTTAACTATTTAATGTATATATTTACTGTAATTCACTGTTTTTTCTCTATTATTATGTATCGCATTGTACTGCTGCCACAAATTTCAAGATATATGCCGGTGATATTAAACCTGATTCTGATTCTGATCTCAGCTTGAGAAGGGCAGAAGATCCTGTCCCAGTTAAGATACTGAATAACTCTGATACATCTTGTCTGGACTCCTGAGCACAGGAAAGCAATTCTCTCCAGCCACAAGCTGGACCAAACTATCTTACGGACTTATGGGACTTGAAGAAGGATCTCAGCCCGAAACGTCGACTGCTTATTCATTTCCGTAGATTCTGCCTGACCTGCGGAGTACCTCCAGCATTTTGTGTGTATTGCTTTGGATTTCCGGCATCTGTGTTTATGGAGCTAAAGTTAAAAAGGCTGTAGTTCAAGAAGACAACTCACCACCACCGTCTCAAAAGTAACTAAGGATAGGCAGTTAAATCCTTACACATCTTTTGCATGTATAGATTTTTTAAAAAGTCAGCTACTCTTCACCAAATCCAACTCTCCAGAAGCTTAGCACTTCAAGCTGCCTCCAAAAAATAACTCTCATCTTGCACTCAACACCCTATTCAAAGCCAATCAGCAACATTTATCAGTACAGTTGATACACATTGACAAAGCAATAAACCTCACCTGTTTTTGATTCAGCCATGGAAAAACAAAGATAGAGAATCACATGATGATGATAGCAACAACAGCAATGGCAGTGGCTGAAACAGAGTCAGTAGTGGGTGCCGAGGAGACAACAGCAAGGAAGGCAACAGTGGGAGGACCCACCTGCATCAGTCAAACCTCAGGTGAATGAGTGTTTCTGCAATGTGAACTCCTTCTGCTGTCTAAGGACTGGGTCTCACTCATTCAATCCTAAGGACACTGAAAACTGTAAGAGTTAAGCAACATAAATTAGATTAGATTATTAAATTATGAGGACACTTAGTCCTTGTTTATTGTCATTTAGAAATGCATGCATTAAAAAATGATACAATGTTCCTCCAGAATGATATCACAAGAATCACAGGACAAACCAAGACTAAAACTGACAAAACCACGTAACTATAACGTATAGTTACAACAGTGCAAAGCAATACTGTAATTTGATAAAGAGCAGACCATGGGCATAGTTAAAAAAAAAGTCTCAAAGTCCCGATAGCCTCATCATCTCACCCAGACGGTAGAAGGGAGAAACTCTCCCTGCCATGAACCTCCAAGCGCCGACAACTTGCCGATGCAGCACCATTGGAAGCACCCGACCGCAGTGGACTCTGAGTCCGTCCAAAAACTTCGAGCCTCCGACACAGACTCTCCGAGCACCATCCTCTGCCGAGCGTTTTGACCCCGCCCCAGCCGCCGAGCAACAAGCAAAGCCAAGGACTCAGGGCCTTCTCCTCTGGAGATTCTGGACCACACAGTAGTAGCGGCAGCGAAACAGGCATTTCAGAAGTTTCACCAGATGTTCCTCCCTGCTCTCACATCCGTCTCCATCAAATCAGGATTGTGCACGGCACCCTACTTGACAGTTAACAGACATCACCACCGGAGTGGCCGCTGCGAGCTGCGTCGTGCCACCATCTTCTCCTCTCTTGAGTATTCTCCTCTTGAGCATACACTCAATAGCCACTTTATTAGGTACACCTGTACACATGCTCACTAATGCAAATATCTAATCAGCCCATCATGTGTCAGCAACTCAATGCATAAAAGCATGCAGACATGGTCAAGAGGTTCAGTTGTTGTTCAGACCAAACATCAGATTAGGGAAGAAATGTGATATAAGTGACCGGCCATGCAACAGTTGTTGGCGCCAGAATGGATGGTTTGAGTATCTTAAAAATTGCCTACCTTCTGAGATTTTCATCCACTAAAGTTTACGGAGAATGGTGCAAACACAAAATCAAGTGAGCGGCAGTTCTACGGGCAAAAATGCCTTGTTAATGAGAGAAGTCACAGGAAAATGCGTCAAGCTGACAGAGAGGTGGCAGTCGCTCAAATAATAGTGGTTTGCCTAAGATCTCTGAATGCACTACACATCAAACCTTGAAGTGGATGGGCTACAGCATCCACAAACATAAGTGTACTGGAGTTACCTAATAAAATGGCCACTGAATGTATATTAAAAATTTAAAAAGGAAAAAAAATCATGTTAACTAGAATATCTAAACAGATATAAGTTGTTAAAAATATTAATGAAAAGCAAATCCCCTTTCAGGCTGCGTCTTCTCATTATGTACTGCAATTTCCTCCATGGTACAGTATAAAAGGGAGGATATTTTCCTGTTCGTGCTCGTCAAAGACAATAAATATTCCTCAAGCAGAGAAGATATAGCTCAGGTACAAAGCTAACTTATAACAAACTAGAATTACAGTAAGTCATAGAAACAGAGTATTACTGCATGGAAACAGCCCAGTCAGCCTAAAGGGTTCATGACAACTGCAGCATCTTCCCTACAGGTCTCACAGCATCCTCCCTTCTGGTCCCAGCTCAAGATTCCCGATTCAAGATTGTCTGATACCATTTCCAGTACTAAAGTGTAAAGGAGATCAAAATAATTGTCATTCCAGATCCGATGCAGCACAAAAAAAAACCTCAATAAGATAACGAGCGCATGAATAAGAAAAAACACTATAAATATGTAAGATAGCTTGTATACATAGATTGATTGTGTGTCCATAAAGTGACACTAGGCGGAGGTGTGTCTGTACATGAGGTGATGATAGAGTAGTGGTGGCTGGGGGTATGAATATGTTGGGTCCAGGGAAGATCCTCAGAGGTGTTGACACTCGGGAACTTGAATTTGCTCACTCTTTCCACTTCTGATCCCTCTATGAGGACTGGCGTGACCTTCCTCATCATACCCTTTCTCATGTCCACAATCAGTTCTTTGGTCTTACTGACCTTGAGTGCAAGTTTAGAATGAAGTTTAGGTGCCTTTATAAGTTGCAGGCATGACACAAAAAAAAAATCTGCGACAAATTTATTAACAAGACAAAGTTCTATTCAATAAGGCAGTTTTAACCAAATTGGAATCATCCTTAAAAATTGGAATCATCTTCCGAAAAGTTACTTTACTGTCACCCATCAAGCCATTCAATATTTGAAAACAAGTGCTTTCAGGTTCATTTTTAGATCTAAATCTAGGAATCAGGTTTCCCATTGAACTGACTGTTTGACAAAAATCAGAGATGCTATAAAAATATTGAAGAGTGGGTGGATTTGTAAACAGAGCTCTCAGGAGGTTACCTGAGCTTCCAAAGAGGTCATTAGCCTGAATAATCTTTAAAGTAAATGAGTGTGTGGAAGCTGCAGTGCTTATCGGGTTCCGAAATGGAGGATCTTACTGATGTAACTTAATGGCTCTCAGTTTCCACTGGCTACCATCACTACCTATAGAAAAATTCTGGAAAACACATGATTCTTTTGGCAATTGATATCCTATTGCTTTTCAAGAAATTACAGCCACCAAAATGAACTGCTTCATGTGATTATTTTCAATAATATTTCACTTTCACTTAACACAGTTTCTTCATTCTAGGACTCCCATTGATCTCATTTACACAAAGACCTGATTGATAAGTCAAATTAAGATCAATCTGGAGCAGGCTTGCAAGTAGTAAGCTTGGTTTTAACAAAAGATTGCTTGTCAAACCATCCAATACATTGAAATTTTCCAGGCCTCGTCTTAATAAAACCCACCATACCAGTAATGATCTGATTATTATTTTAGTAAACACAGGTAACTCCACAAATACACAGTAGCAAGGTGCTCCATATTGTTAATGACTTGACTTGGGTATTAATTATGATAAAAAAAAAGAACAAGCAGTCAATAAATAATCTCATGCCACTCCATAATTCACTAAAATATTTGATAAAATATCAAAAGCATTCAAATAAAGAAAAAGTGCAAATATTAGACACAAGAGGTACTGCAGGTACTGGAAATCTAGAGCAATGCATAGAATGTGCTGGAAATCTAGAGCAATGCATAGAATGTGCTGGAAATCTAGAGCAATTCATAGAATGTGCTGGAGGAACCCAGCAAGACAGGTAGCATCTATGGATGGGAATGAACAGTTGGCGTTTCGGGCTGAGACCCTTCAACAGGACCGGAAAGGAAAGGGGAAGAAGTCAGAATGCAAGTATTGGTAAAATGCAAAGATGGAAACACAGAAGGTGTTCAATCAGTATTTTGTGTTAGTAATCGGCTGTCATCAGAGATATTCTCATTGTGACCATCCAAGAAGGAGGCAAATCTGAGAGAAACCTCAGCTTTTGCACTGGGGAAGATATTGAAATTATTCATCTCACTGTCACCTCCCAGTGACCAAAGAACTGCTCCCCAAATAGTGGCAAGGAATCAGACATAATGGTGATGTTCAGTGTGAAACACCACCAAAAAAAGAGCAGGGAGCAGTATCAGCCATTATACAAATAGCAATGACCCTTGCCCACCTATATGTTTCACATGGACTATCTATTTAGTAAGCACAGAAAAATTCGTGAATATAATTCGGAAAATGCATAGCTCGGGTGGTTGATGGTTGGGTTGAGTTGTTCTCCGACCTTGGCAACTTACTTGCAAAAGTTTGGTCACCATACAAGGAGACATCACCAGTGCGCTGTTAATTGTGGTGTCCTCTGAATGCTTGGCCTTTATATACTTACCCTCGTATGGAGATGAAATGTTTGCAAGTAAATTGCCAAGATCGTTGAACAGCTCAACTCAAATCATGGATGCACAGCAGCAATTTATTCTGGAGAGGTAATGACATGTATTATTGAATGTTTGCTCTTCAAATTATTATAGAATCCTTAAGAACAAACAGCCAATAAACTATCTCATGCCACTCCATACTTCGCCACCTATCATACAACTGAAGTACTGCCAATTCCACGGCCCAGTGCATAACAAATGGACGTACTTCCAATTCCATGCTATCTCTTGGATGCAACAATGAAAAGCAGAATATCGACTAAGGGTAAGAGTGTTTAGAAATAGCCAGCATGTCCCTTTGTTATTTCTACCAATCTTACTTAACTTTCAATTTCGCGTATCAAGACCAAGGTTTTCGAAACGCAGACTTAACCAAAAGCAAATGTGCTAAGGGAATGTAAAGAAGAATTGTTCACTCTCCTATCCTATCAGGTTCTTTCTTCTCCAGCCCTTGACTTTTCCCACACACCTGGCTTCCACCTATCACCTTCGGGCTAGTCTCTTTCCACCCCCTTTTCATTCAGGCATCTGCCCCCTTCCTTCTCAGTCCTGATGAAGGGTCTCGGCCCAAAACGTCAACTGGTTACTCTGTTCTATAGATGCTGCCTGACCTGCTGAATTCCTCCAGTGTGTGTTATGGCAGGTAAACTTAATATAGTTCGAGGGAACAAAACTGGGAAAAAATATTACCGGGACCTGTTAATCAACTGAAGCCTATGCCAGGAAAATAATTTATTTCCACTGGGCTGCTTAAAGCAGAAGTCACACCAAAGTATCATTACTAATGCAGCAGTCAGTCACGGAATGCGTAATGTGCCGTTTTAACTGTATGTGTGCGATAATTTTAAAACACAGTAGCGTTGCTGGGAAACTGAGCTGTGACAACAAGGTATGATTTGGTCCGCACGACATCAAAATATGAATGCAGTGAGAGTTGAAGAACACAAAGTGCCCGTGGAGCACCTCTCAATGTTCAATAAATGGTAATGGACCAGGCTTTAACCTAGTACTTATATAGAGGGCTATCTCTGATATCATCCAAAAAACAACGTGGTGAAAATGTGTTGTATTACTGCCAAAATTCCCTTCCAGTCTCATCAATATTTTATAGATTTAACGCTCCATTATTACTATCCCGCGGCACACAATTATTAGTACTTTCTAAATTCAGCTTCACTCGCTTATGATCGGGAATTATCAGCACTAAACCGATCAGACCATTTGTCAGACGTGGCAGAGGGCATCAGAACGCATTTTAGTTGGAGGATGGGACTGGAGTTTGCCAGAACAAGATGCTCCTAGCTGTGTCTGAAGTTGAGACAGAAAAAGTTTTACGTTAGTGTGATGTCTCTCCTGATTTATTTCTAGTTACTAGATCTCGTTGCTTCATTATAAATTCGCAGCTGCAGTTGTTTGCGCATTATCGCGTTGTTAAGCAATTTACTTGTGTCGGCAATTCGGCCATTATATAATAGCCTGTAGATTCATCCCGTCGTTAGAAGTCGGAGGAATTTCAAGCTCTATTTTCTTTAGAACGCCCAGAAGTACTTCCCACACCAGCTCCTTGCGAACTATGAGGGGTCTCTGAATAAAACCACCTTCAATTACAGTTGCGCCGGGACTGGAGTTATCTGTCTATCCAGCTCAAGAAAACGGCGAAAACCCTTGAGCGAGGGCAGAATATTAAGTAAATGAGTTATCAGAGTTTTGAGCTGGCGCGTGTTAATTATGCCTATACCCAAAAAGTAATACAGCAAGTTTAAAAATTGTCCCCAAATGAACTGTGAGAGTGTGGAATGGGCTGCCAGCGGAAATGGTGCATGCAAGCTCGATTTCAACATTTAAGAGAAGTTTGCATAGGTACACGGATGTTAGTGGTTTGGAGGGCTATGCTCCCAGTGCAGATCGCTGGGAATAGCAATTTAAAAGGTTCGGTACAGACTAGATGGGCCAAAGGGCTTGTTTCTGCGCTGTAATTTTCTATGATTCTATGACTGCCAGTTGAGTTCACATATTAATACAGCTATTGTACATGCTGGCGTTAGCCTTCATCATGTCAATAGCTTCCTCTCGGCTTTCACTACTGTCAGTCACGCAAATCCTGATGGAGACTCAGGAATACAGTCGCACTGAGATGTAGAAGGATTCTTCATTGCTGTTTCCATAACAATTTCGTTTTACCAGTCAGGGTTGTTAGCCCTGAGCTGAACCCCCAAACCTGGAGGCCTGGTGGACCACTCTTAGTCCAGTTTATGGCAGTTAAACAGATAAACGTTATTAGTTGGGAACGTACATGTCTGGAATCACCCTATTAAGCGAAAGAAGACTTTTAAAATTATTAATAGATTCCAGCCCGATATAATTTTTGCTCAAGAAACGCATATCAGAACGGGCGATCAAAATAGACTTCTTTAAAACGTGGAAGGGCCTTCCATATCATGCCACTTGTCAAAATAAAACAAAGGGGGTATCTATTTTTATTAAATCTAATATTTTATTTATCCAAGAAGATACCGTGTCAGATATTAATGGTAGATTTTTAATTATCAAAGGAACAATTTGTAATAGAAAAATTGTCCTGGTTAATCTATATGGACCTAATGTAGATGATCCGTTTTTTAAAAAATATATTTGGTTTATTGCCAGATTTAAATGAATATATGTTGTTAATGGGTGGTGATTTTAACTGTTGTTTAAATCCTTTGATTGACAAGAGTTCAACCAATCAGCGACTTCCGAGTTGTTCAGCCTCACTTATTAACTATTTTTAATTGATCAAAATCTGGAGAAATTTACATCCTAATGATAGAGATTATTCTTTTTATTCACATGTTCATAAAAAATATTCGAGAATTGATTATTTTATAGCTGATTTCCGATTTTTGTCCAAAGTCCAGAAATGCAAATTTGACGCTTTCGCTGTTGCGGATCATGCGCCTTTAAGCTTAACTTTTGAATTGAATGATGCCGGTATTGTAAACTTGCCTTGGCGTTTTCCAGAAAATTTATTACAAAGTTCGGACTTATTGAGACTCAGATAAAAGATTTTTTTCTTTTTAATAATATGGGAAATATGTCGAAATTGATTATATTGGAGTGAACCTAAGGTTGAATATGCATGCAACTTCCCTTAATTTCTATTAGCAGTTCTCTCAGAATAAGAATAGCATCTGTTTCACATATAAAGCTTCAAACAGTTATGACTGTTCAACAAAATCCTGTACCAAAATATATTAGCAAAACTATTTTAGCTAGTAATTTTTCAGTCTATTTTGATCATTTGGCACCAGTGCAAATTTTTCATCTACTTATCCAAGCCTGATTCCATACAAAATAACTTCCACAGACAATAAGTATTTCCATAAATCAAATGCCCTTCAGCCTATCTACATTAATCCTCAACATGAAAAAGTCTGCAGATGCTGGAAATCCAAAGCAACACACACAAAATGTCGAAGGAACTCAGCAGGTCAGGCAGCATCTACAGAGACAAATAAACAGTCGAGATTTTGGGCCAAGACCCTTCATCAGGACTGGAAGGAAAGGGGAGAAGTCAGGGTAAGAAAGTGGGAGGAAGGAAAGAAGAAGCAGAAGGTGGCAGGTGAGAGGTGAAACCAGGAGAGGGGGAGTGGGAATGATAAAGTAAAGAGCTGGGAAGTTGATTGATGAAAGAGATAAAGGGCTGGAGAAGGGGGAATCTGATAGGAGAGGGTAGAAGACCATGGAAGAAAGGGAAGGAGGAGCACTAGAGGGAGGAGATGGGCAAGTAAGGAGATAAGGTGAGAGACGAAAACAGGAATGGGGAATGGTGGGGGTGGGGCGCAATTACCGGAAGTTTGAGAAATCGATGTTCATGTCATCATGTTGGAGACTACCCAGATGGAATATAAGGTGTTCCTCCTCCAACCTGAGTGTGGCCCCATTGCAGCAGTAGAGGAGGCCATGGACTAACATTTCGGAATGGAAATGGGAAGTAGCATTGAAATCAGTGGCCAGTGGGAGATCCCGCTCTTTCTGGCGGACAGAGTGTAGATGCTCGGCGAGGCGGTCTCCCAATCTACGTTAGATCTCACCTATATACAGGAGGCCACACTGGCAGCTCCGAATACAGTAGATGATCGCCAACAGACTTGCAGGTGAAGTGTTGCCTCACCTGGAAGGACTGTTTGGGGCCCTGAATAGTAGTGAGGGAGGAGGTGTATGGGCAGGTGTGGCATGTGTTCCACTTGCAAGGAACATGTGTGTGTGTGTTACATTAATCCTCTACAATCTAGACCTCCATAATGAAAACATTATGGAACATCATTTCCAATCTCAATATCAGGAACTTTGCATTCGTCTTTCCATGTCCTTGCTCATTTAAACTTACAATTCACACCGCTTCAACAGGTGGGCTAAACCAGGTGAGGGTAGCTGGCAGCCGCATACCCCAATGAGATAGGGATATGTCTGTCCTACCATGAAAAGTCAGCTCAGGCAGACTGGGCAGATAAGATCTACAGCGAGATTCAATGGCTAGGAAGCCAGTAGAGCAAGGGGCACGACAAGGCATTAAAAAAATGCCACGGTCATCCACTACAACTGAGGAAGAACCCGGTTTTTGATGCTTGTTTGTACCACTGGACCTGGACTTCTGAGGTCGGGAGAGTGGAACTGCCCAGTGCAATGGCTTTTCCTCTTCAAAAACTCTCCTGCACAGGCCTCCTGTCATCATCGAACACGATGAACAACCACCACCGCCTCTGCTTGTTAGTACTAAGCAGACAAATAAATGCGTTTAAACTTGCATCATCAGCCTCAATACAATCTCTATCTGTAGAGCACCACAAATCTATATCAGGAACCAGTTCCTAACATCATCATTCACAGTTCCACGGAGTAAAACAATCATTCAGCACAGAAACAGCCCTTTTTGCTCACCTTATCTACACTGACCATTGAGTACCCAGTTCTCGGTACATGGCCTATAATCACCTATGCCTCGGTGAATCAGATATCCATTTAGATACTTCTAAAATGTGGTAACAGACTCCACTTTCAATAGCCCCCCGGCAGTGCACTAAAGATTTCAGATTTTACCTCTCAGTTTAGACACATTCCCTCTCATTTTATGCACCTCTGCCTTGAAAAACAGTTCTCAGTATCTTTCCTGTCTATGCCCCATTGTATTCTGCAAACACTCCAATATCTCTCCTCATTAATGGAGTGCGGAAGACAATAAACTGTGCAAATGCAAATGTAAACGAATAGCAATAAATAGCGTGAACATGAGATAAAGCTTCCTTAAAATGAGATCATTGGTTGTGGGAAGGAATGATGGGGCAAGTAAGTGTAGTTATCCCCTTCTATTCAAGAGCCAGATGGTTGAGGGATAAAGGATGTTAAACCTGGTGGTGCGAGTCCCGGAGGTTGTGTACCTTCTAACTGATGGCAGCAGCGAGAAGAGAGCATTGACCATATCACCTTCACAGATCTTTGGATTTGTACATAAAGGTGGCTCTGCTTTGCAAAGCTTTCTAGCACTCTTCCATTCATTCTGTAAAACTATTCTTACTTGTCCCTCCAAGATATGTCCCTCACACTTAGCAGGATTAAATTCCAACTGTGCTTGTTCTGCTCATTTACCAATTTATCAATAACATTCTGTTGCCTCAGACTCCCCTCGTCGCTATCACCACCATTTTTAGTATCATCTGCCTACTTAGCGTCTACATTACATCCAAATTGTTAATAATGAATTATTTTATATTCATTCTTTATTGATCATCTTTTACTCCATTTTCTTTTCCATTTCATTTTCAGCAGTCCATGTCAGATCATATTAATCCCTCTGAAATTTTCAAATAATCAAAAAAAAGTTTTAGTGTTAATATCTACTGGTAAAATTAACAGATAAAGTAAGACACAACTTATGGTTAAAACAAATTGTCTAAAAAAACAATTCTGTTTCCTCTGTCTTCCGAGCATACTCAAATTATTTCTGTTTTGTGAGTCATTACCTGGTACAATTTTCCACGGGAAATTGGAAAGGTCATATGAGAGTTACAGAACCAACACAAAGGTTTGATTATATAGAAAGACATTATGCCCTTGAACCTTGAATTTTAAACAAATAGAAATGTATGCATTAAATGGGACGTCAGCTGTAGCAATACACGAGTATGCCATTCAATATAATGCCGGGAAATCATTTATCAATATTTGTCAACCTGATCTCTTGAATTGGTTTTAAGTATGTGAGTGATAGCTTTAAAAGCTGTCAGAGAATCCATCAGCAACTCCTACCCAGGACACTACTTTATCAGGGCCTTATTGTCTGTGAGATGTATGTGAATGCAGCCAAAGTTGCCACTCGGGAATTCTGCAGAAGATTGGTTTAATGGGATTAATTTTGATCCCTTAGTGGGATTTACTTCCACTTAGACAATGAAAATTAGAGCTGGTTTCTGGGAAATTACTTGGTCTTTCAGAATCAAAAACACACAGTTGAATATCAGGAAGGTGACTATGAAGAGACACTAATGGGTAACATAGATTTCTTCAATTACTTTGTAGGTAATTAAGCACCAACTACCAGGAATGGTTTAACATGCACCAGGAAAGGAAGTTGAACATGAAGGAATGATACAGGACAGAAAGAAGCCATTTGAAGCTTGTCATTTAAAAGATCTCTACCCTATGCGTACCAGGTTTCGTTCTTTAGTACAATCCTGTAACCTGTTTTTGCTGTGACAATTCATTCAACAATAGTTAACCCATTTTCATATTAGAGTGATGGAGTATTACAGGACAGAGACAGGCCCTTCAGCCCGACTCAGCCATGCTGACCGAGATGTCCATATTGAATAATCTGATCATTTTGATTTTATTTATTTATCTATTACTTATTTACTTACTTGTTCATCTGTTTATTTACTTATTTATTGAGATACAGCGTGAAATGAGCCTTCCTGGCTCTTCGAGCCGCACCACTTGGCAATCCCCCAATTCAATCCTAGCCTAATCACAGAACAATTCACAATGGCCAGTTCACCTACCAACCATGTTATGTTTTTCTTCCAAACAGAGCAGGGGTTCCCATTGGGGTCCACAGACTCCTCAGTTAATGGTAGGGTCCATGGCATAAAGGTTGGGAACTCCTGACATAGAGGAAGATGTTATTCTGATTCAGTTAATATTAAGACCCCCCCAGTCATTTATCTCCAGAAAGAGAACACTACTTCTAGTGGATTGTTTAATAAAACTGTGGAGTTGGCATAAAGCTTCCTTTGATAAAATATTTTATAAGAAACATATTCCTCCAAACATCATGGCAGAACTCACCAATATGAATTCACATCTCACAATCTGGAAGTAATGAGCACATTCTGGTCTATACTTCATCATATGTTCCATTTAGATATACATCTCCGAGTGTAAACTGCAAAACAAGATACAAAGAAAAGAAAAACCGAAAAACAATTTTCTCCACAAAGAAAATGAAATGAAAAACCTCCAGGTTTTCTGACAAGGGTTCTCAGTCCTAAAATTTTTCTCTGTCTTCGATGCTGCTTGATTTGCTGAGTGTTTCAAGCATTTACTGATTTTTTTTCAGATTTCTAGTGTCTGCATTTCTTTTTATTTTCATCTTGGAAGTTTTTCCTTGGCTGTCAAGTAGAAATTCCACATGAAGCTTTTAAAATTATTACATAGGGCTGCAGACAAACTGAGCCCTTCACATCATGGCTGAGGAGGCTGAGAATCTAAGTGTTACAATGAAAACTGTAAGTGTTGGAAATACCCAGCAGGTCAGGCAGCATCTGTGGAAAAAGAAACTGTAAATGCTTCAAGCCAATGACCTCTCATCAGAACTGGAAAAGTAAACAAACAACTCTGTAATAAAACCGTATGACCATAAAACATAGGAGCAGAATTAGGCTATTCAGCCCATCGAGTCTACTCCATCAATTCAATGTAGTTCTACCATTTCCCTCTCAACCCCATTCTCCCGCCTTCTCCCAGCAATCTTTCATGCTCTGACTTTTCAACAATCTATCAACCTCCACCTTAAATACACCCAATGACTTGGCCTCCACAGCTGCCTGTTGCAACAAATTCTACAGATTCACCACCCTCTGGCTAAAGAAATTCCTCCTCATCTCCATTTCAAATGAATGTCCTTCTATTCTGAGATTGTGTCCTCTGGTCCTAGACTTCTCCACTATATGAAACATCTTCTCCCCATCCACACTATCTAGGCCCTTCAACATTTGATGGGTTTCAATGAGATCCCCCCTCATTCTTCCAAATTCCAGCAGCCTCAGGCCCACAACCATTAAATGCTCCTCATATGATAAGCCTTTCATTCCTGGAATCCTTTTTGTGAACCTCCTTTAAGCCCTCTCCAAAATTAGCACATCCTTTCTTAGATAAGAGACCCAAAACTGTTCACAATATTCTAAGTGAGGCCTTCACTAGTGCCTTATAAAGGCTCAGCATTACATCCTTGTTTTTATATTCTAGTCCTCTTGAAATGAATGCTAACATTGCATTTGCCTTCTTCACCACCGACTCAAACTGCAAGTCAACGTCTAAGGGATCCTGCACGAGGACCCACAAGTCCCATTGCACCTCAGGTTTTTGAATTTTCTCCCCATTTAGAAAATAGTCTACACTTTTATTCCACCTACCAAAGTGCATGACCGTACACTTCCCAACACTATATTCCATCTGCCACTTCTTTGTCCATTCTCCTAATCTGTCAAAGTCCTTCTGCGGACACCCTGCTTCCTTAACATTACCTGCCCCTTCACCTGTCTTTGCATTGCCCATAAACGTGGCCACAAAGCGATCAATTCCATTACTCCAATCATTGACATACATCGGTAAAAAAGGGTTGTCCCAACAATGACCCCTGCAGAACACCACAAGTCACCAGCAGCCAATCAGAAAAGATTAGCTTTATTCTCGTTCTTTGCCTCCTACCGATCAGCCAATGCTCTATCTAAGCTAGTATCTTTCCTGTAATACCATTGGCTCTTAGCTTGTTAAACAGCCTCATGTGTGGCACCTTGTCAAATGCTTTCTGAAACTCCAAGAACACAATTTCCACCAATTCTCCTTTGTCTATGCTGCTTGTTATTTCCTCAAAGAATTCCAGCAGATTTGTCGGGCAAGATTTTCCCTTAAGGAAACCATGCTGACTTTGACCTATTTTATCATGTGCCTCCAAGTACCACAAAACCTCATCCTTAACGATCAACTCCAACATCTTCCCAACCACTGAGGTCAGGCTAACTGGCCTATAATTAAGTTTCTTCTGTTTCTCTCCCTTCTTGAAGAGTGGAGTGACATTTGCAATTTTCCAGTCTTCCAGAACCATTCCAGAATCTGGTGACATTTGAAAGAACATTACTAATGCCTGCACAATTCTCTTCAGCTACCTCTTTCAGAACCCTGGGGTGTAGGCCAGCTGGTCCAGGTCACTCATCTACCATCAGATCTTTCAGCTTCCCAAGTATATTCTCCAGATTAATAACGACTGCACTGACCTGCACCCTGACATTCTTGAACTTATAGTATACTGCTACCGTGGTCCACAGTGAAAATTGATGCAAAATACTTCTTCAGTTCATCTGCTATTTCCTTGTACCCCTTTACTACCTCTCCAGCGTAATTTTCCAGCATTCTGATATCTACTCTCTCTTACTCTTTATCTATCTGAAGAAAACTTTTGGCATCCTCTTTGATACTATTGGCTAGCTTACCTTCAAATTTCATCTTTTCCCTCCTTATGGCTTTTTTAGTTGCCTTCTGTTGATTTGCCAATCCTCTGAGCTATATTAACTGTTCTGTTGTATATCTTACATACCACTTTTCATAAATTACTATGATTTGCATATTGCACATTCAGATGAAGACTTAACATAAAGATTTTTACTCCTCGTGTATGTGAAGGATGTAAGAAATAAAGTTAATTCAATTCTAACTTACCACTATTATATATCCTCAGGAGAATGATTCAATCAGCTTCAGGAGAAGAGATCCCAGATCTGAAACCCTATGCAGTATACCATTCATCTTCCAAATCATCCAATTGTTACCCTCACTGGATCATGGCACAGGCAGCAATCCAGGGATTACTGCTCTGGAGGCCTTGCTCTTCAGCTTTCTGCCTAGATCCCTACATTGTCTTTTCAGGATCTCCTCTCTTTTTCCTACCCATGTCATTGGTGACAATGTGTACCAAGATTTCTGACAGCCCTTTAGAATGCTATGGACCTGATCCAAGGTGTCACTGACCCGAGCACTGAGAGGGAACATACCACCTGGCTGTCTCGATCGCGTTCACAGAATCTTTACTCCTGCGACAATAGAATCCCCTATCACTACTGTAGTTCTCTCCTCCTCACTTCCCCTCTGACCCACAATGCCAGGATCGGTACCAGAAACCCAGTAGCTACAGCTCACCCCCTGATAGGTTGTTCCCCCTCCCAACAGAATCCAAAGTGGTACACTTATTATTGAGGGGAGCAGTCACACGGGGACTCTGCACTGGTTGCCCATTTCCATTTCCTCTCCTGACGGTCACTCGGGCACCTGCCTCCTGCAACTTAGGGGTGACTACCCCCCTGTAGCTCCTCTCTGTCACTTCCTCAGCTTCCCATATGAGCCAAAGCTTATCGAGCTACAGCTCCAGCTTCTTAACACATTCTCCAAGGAGCTGCAGCTTGGTGCATCTGGTATAGATGTGGCTATCCGGGAGACAAAGCTTCACCAGGTTAACATCATGCTGCTGGTGCTGTATAGTAAACATACTGTAAGCGCAGGGATCACGAGAAGGAAAAAAAATCAGAAGAGCATGATGTAACTGTGAGATGCCAAACATAGAATTGCGAGAAATCAAGAGACAAATCTGGAAACTGACAGCACATCAGGCTGCATCAAGGGAGGAAAACTAATATTACATAAAAACCGACAAGTTTTAACACAAGAGAGAATGGCTAGTCGAATTGAATATTGAATCCTGAGGGCTGCAATGTACCTTGACAGAAAATGAGATGCATTACCTTGAGCTTACATTGGGCAGCATTGAAACAATGCAGGAGGCTAAGGCATTGCTGTTGGAGTGGGAGTGAGGTGGACAATTAGGTCCCTGTGGACCTAAAACAGAGATACTCTACAAAACAGTCATCCATTCTGCATTTGTTTTTTTCCATTGTGGAAGAGATCACATTGAGAGTAGCAAATACAGTACATTAAATTGGAAGAAGTGCAAGTTAATTGCTGCCAACGAATGAAATGTTAGAGGAACCCAGTGGCTTAGGGACCATCTGGTGAGGAAAATGAACAGTAGATGACACTCTTCATCTGGATGAATGAATCATTACTTGGGAGGGACTGTGTCAGTCCATGGGTATTGGAAAGGGAAGAAGTGAAAGGACAGTCAGTCTCTCCCTCACTCCCCTCCCCCTCTCTCTCCCCCTCTCCCTCTCCCTCTCTCTCTCCTCCTCTCCCTCTCTCTCTCCCCTCTCTCCCCTCCCCCTCTCTCGCCCCTCCCCTCTCTCTCCCCCTCTCTCCCCACCCCTCTCTCCCCCCTCTCCCCACCCCTCTCTCCCCCTCTCCCTCTCCCTCTCCCCCTCTCCCTCTCCCTCTCCCCCCTCCTTCTCTCTCCCCCTCTCTCCCCCCTCTCTCCCCCTCTCTCCCCCTCTCCCTCCCTCTCCCTCCCCCTCTCTCTCCCCCTCTTTTTCCCTCTCCCTTCATTCATCGATTGCTAGCCTGCATTGTGTCATCTGGACAACCTTGTTGTCCATCCTGCCATACAGGTTCCTTCTGTTCCTCTCAATTTCTCCTCAACCTGCTCACTGAGATGAGGAATGCCTATCGTCTCATCATCTGACCTATAGCACCAGAAGCCCCAACACACTAGACCACTGGTGTACCTATCTTTCCACGCCTTGCCTGGATTTCGGTAAATCAGATCACTTGGCTATCCTTCTCCTACCTGCATATAGGCAGAGGGTAAAGAGCAAAGGTCCAGAGATTAGGACAACTAAGAGGTGGTCCCAGGAGGCCGAGGAGCGGCTACAGGATTGCTTCAAGTTAGTGGACTGAGCCGTGTTCAAGTACTCACCTGAGGATCTGAATGAACACACCATGGTTGTCATGGACTTCATTAAAACAGCCGTAGACGAGTGTGTCCCCACAAAATCATTCAGAGTCCTCCCCAATCAGAAGCCCTGGATGAACCATAAGATTCACAATCTGCTGCGAGCCAAATCAGAGATACTCAATTCTGGTGACCAAGAAAGTCACAAGAGGACTAGGTACCATCTCTGGAAAGCCATCTCACGGGCAAAGTGGCAATTCCGGACTAAATTTGAATCAACGAAGAATGCTCGACAGTTGTGCCAGGGCTTGAATACTATCACCTCTTGTCAAGTCAAATCGAGCAGCGTAGGTGACTGCAGGACTTCACTTCCAGATGAGCTCGATGCCTTCTATGCTCACTTTGACAATATAAACATGGAAGAAACATCATGACCTCCCACAGGCCCTGATAACCCTGTGATTTCAGTCTCTGAGGCTGGATTGTGAGCAGCCTTCAGGAGGGTGAACCCACAGAAGGTATCCAGCACAGACAGAGTACTGGTCAAGTACTAGAGACCTGTGCTGATTAACCGGCTGGAGTGTTCACTAAGATCTTTAACCTCTCGCTTCAGCAGTCTGAGTTACCCACCTGCTTCAACTGTGCCTGAGAAGAACATGGCGATCTGCCTCAATGACTTTCATGCAGTAACACTGACGTCCACTGTGATCAAGTGTTTGAGAGGTTGTTGATGAAACATACCAACTCCTGCCTGAGAAGCGACTTGGATCCACTCCAATTTGCCTACCGGGGCAACAGGTCCACAGTAGATGCCGTTTCATTGGCTCTTCACTCAACCCTGGAACATCTAGACAGCACACATACAGTACATACATCAGGATGCTCTTTATCGACTACAGCTCAGCATTCAATACCAACATCCCCTTAAAAGTAATCAACAAGCTCCAAGACCTTGACCTCAATACCTCCTTGTGCAATTGGATCCTGGATTTACACACTTGCAGACCCCAGTCAGTTCGAACTAGCAAAAGCACATCCTCCACAATCTTCATCAGCACAGGTGCACCACAAGGCAGTGGGCTTAGCCCCCTGCTCTACTCGCCTTACACTTAAGACTGGCTAAGCAGGCTCCAATGCCATATTCAAGTTTGCTGACTTGAATATCAGCAAAGTCGTAGGCCAAATCAAATGTGGTGAAGAATCAGCATAGAAGAGAGGTTGAAAGTCTGGCTGAGTGGTGCCTCTTTCTCAGTGTCAGCTAGGAATAGATTATTGACTTTAGGAGAAGAAAACCATGAGCTGGTCCTCATTGGAGGAACAGAGGTGGAGAGGGTCAGCAACTTTAAAGTCCTGAGTGTTATTATTTCGGAGAACCTGTCCTGGGCCCAGCACGTAGGTGTAATTATGAAGAAAGCACAACAGTGCCTCTATTTCCTTATAGTTTGCAAAGATTGGGCATGACATCTAAAGTGTGACGAACTTCGATAGATGTGTAATGCAGAGTACATTGACTGGGTGCATCACCACCTGGTCTGGAAACACCAATGCCCTTGAACGGAAAATCCTACAACAAGTACTGGATACGGCCCAGTCCATCACGGGTAAAGCCATCCCCACCATTGAGCGCATCTACATGAAATGCTGTCACAGGAAAGTGGCAGCCACATCGGGGACCTCCACCAACTCAGGTCATGCTCTCTTCTACCTGCTGCCTCATGAATAAGTACAGAGCCTCAAGACGCACACCATCATAGTTGCTACCCATCAACCATCAAGCTCTTGAACCGAAGGAATTAACTACACTCACCCCATCATTGAAATGTTCCCATAACCAATGTTCTCACTTTCAAGGGCTCTACATCTCATGTTCTTGATATTTATTGTTTATTTATTATTACTGTTTCTTTCTTTTTGTATTTGCACAGTTGTCTTTTGCACACTGGCTGAACTCTAATGCAGACATCCCACCCTGCAAAAACTCATTTCAGGGAAGTAGCACCATCAATTTGCAGGAGACTCCTGGAACTTCCAGGAGAGGTGGGATGTCTGCAACAGAGTAGCTCCTTAGCAGCTAGCCAGCTAGTTTAAATAACATTAGCTATGCTAATGTCTATTGTCTATTGTCTAATGAATGAATGACACCTGTTAAACTCACCTCAACATGTCTTTTACAGTCTTAATCCACCATGGGCAATAGAAAAGTCACTGTTGCAATCAGTACAGCAAGCAACATTGTCATTATTTTTGACCCCTATTAGGCGGGGGTACACTTTAGGGGTAGTCTGGGGAGACGTACATTTTATATTTTCCTTTTTTTTGGAACACCCTGCCATGTCACGCGCTCTCTCTCTTGTGGTCGCTCTCGTGCTCTCACTCTTTCTCGTGGTCGCTCTCATTTGCTTTCTCTCACTCGATCTCAAAAAATTGATTTCTGGGATATTGTATATAACTTGCAGGCATCAGGGAGCCACTATTAACATGCAGGAGGCTCCCGGAACTTCCGGGAGAGGTGGGATGTCTGCTAATGTTGGTGTGGTCTTTCATTGATTCTGTTACGGTTATTATTCTGTGGATTTACTGAGTATGCCCGCAAGAAAATGAATCTCAGGGTTGTCTATATATGCAGTTTGATAATAAATTTACTTTGAACTTTGACGATAATGATATAGACATGCGTTATACGAAATAAAACATCTACTCAGTAGATTATAGTACGAACCAATTTCCCCCGGGATCAAAAAAGTATGACCAGGACTAACTCTTAACTATTTTAGTTCTGAAACATTAACTCTCTCTCCCCCACAGCTGCTGCCCGATCATCTGAGTACTTCCAGCACTCTTTTTTTCTTTCAGATGAGGTATTGTTTGGAATTTTGCCTTTCAGACTAAACACTGCCCTAGCGGAGGGCCGACCAACTCTCTAGGCCACAGCACCATAGATACCTCCCTCCCATTGACAATAGAACAAGAGCCGAATACCATGGCAACGCGCAGTGATGTCAATCTACTGCGCCAAGGAGGACGGCAACTGGTGGGTGACGCCTGGTTATTACGTCGCTCGGAAGCTCCTGAGATGGCGGCGGCTTGTGAGGTGAGCGTCGGGGGAAGGTGGTCCGGAATTTAGGCTTCATCACGGGCTTTACGAACGAAACTGTGTGCCTGTGTTAGCAGTGGGCGGCAGGGCGGAGAAGTTCAGCCGTCAGAGCTCAAAAGCGTGTAGTATCGCGTTAAACCTCCCTTAGCTGTTAGGCCGAATAAATGTGAACTGTTCGCCAGGGTGCGATGGAAGAAAAACATTGCCGTGGTCTGTAAACCAAGCGAGGATGCCTGAAGAAAATGGGCTTGAATGTTAATTGCAGCAGTGCTTCATTTTGCAATAACATAGTCGGTGCTCCCAGATGTAAATAAGAAATCAGAGAAGAAATTTTAACACATTTGGCTTGTATCTTATCAGCTTATTTTTCTTAAACCCATCACCCCTACTGGGGCCGACAGCAAGCAGCTCGACGGAATCTTCTATTCTGGGCCAGCCTTTCAAATTGTCCCCTTGGTGCCGCCCATCTTCAAAGATCCTTCCTCTCCCAGGAATGAGACCTTTGGCGTTTCTGTAGGGCTGTGTTTTTACGGGATGGGCTTGCTAGCCCCATGCACAACCCTCCCCTCTTTCGCAGCCGGGCTTGGGACCGTCCGTTTCAAACAACTCCTCAGTTGAACCTCACCTTCCAGCATTAGGCCTGTAGAGTTATGATCTTTCTGTGATTCTCGTCACACTTCGTAATTGCTCGACACCAACTTCCATGTATGTAATGTAAAACGTTCCATGGTAGGATGATGGTGTAATTTGACTACTTTTGCCATGAAACCAAACAAGGGGCAATTAGGGCAATGATCAAGTTCAAGCGCAGGCTTATTGTCGTAGGCATGGTATTAATGTCATGAAAATTAGGTGAAAGTCAAGCATTAAGCAAAGAGGAAAAAATACAAAACCTGGCTTTGGTGGATGGAGAAATGCCAGAAGTTAGGAATTTAAATGGTTATGAACCGAACAGTGAATGTTGAAGGGAAAGATGTGGGTTATGGAGTGAGATAAAGAAGAAATAGTGTGAGGTCGTTGTTAGTTGGGAGTTGACAGTGCACCAGAACCCCCTTCCCCAGGACAGTGCTGAAGGAACATAGAGTTCTCAGATAGTCATACGGCAGGAGTTAGAAACATTAAATAATTCAAGGGTTTAAGCAAAAGGATGAAAATGGATTGGTATCAGTTCTGAGTCATGGATGCTCACGTGATTGAAATGATATGGCTTACTGCGCAGGCTACATCGCAGGATTTATGATTATCAATGTTCAAAGTTCAAAGTAAATTTTATTGTCAAAGTACATGTATGTCACCATATACAACCCTGAGATTCATTTACCTGTGGGCACACTAAGCAATTATATAAAAGAGAAATCAGTGAAAGATTAACCAGAGTGCAGAAGGTGACAAGCTGTACAAATACAAATGTAAATAGCAATAACTCACAAGAACATGAGATAAAGAGTCTTTAAAGTGAGATCATTGGTTGTGGGAACATTTCAGTGATGGGGCAAGTGAGTGTAGTTATCCCCTTTTATTCAAGAGCGTGATGGTTGAGGGGTAGTAACTGTTCTTGAACCTGGTGGTGTGAGTCCTGAGGCTCCTGTACCTTCTAACTGATGGCAGCGGCGAGAAAAGTGCATGGCCTGGGTGGTGGGGATCTCTGACGATGGATACTGCCTTCCTACACCCCCCTACAACAACGTTTTGTGTAGATGTGCTCAGTAGTTGGGAGGCCTTTACCTGTGATGTATTAGGCAGAATCCACTACCTTTTGAGGCCAGAAGAACATTAGAAGAGCTTTGCATAAAGGTAATGAAAGGACAGCTTAAGATTTTGAAAGCGCGTAACCTGAGGTAGGGAAATGGACGGGCGAAGTTACGGTGGTAGGTAGATCTTCATGATGGAGAGGAAATTGAGCCAAAAATGGATGTAATTCTGGCTGGCGGGTTGCAAATATCCTTGTTCAGACTGAGTGGTGACCAGGGAGAAGATGGAGTTGGTGATGAAAATGTAGTTTGTGCAAGCTGGCAATAATTGAAACGCTGCAAATAGAATATCAAATGTCTGTATTGAGGCAGCTGAAAGGCAAGCAAAAAAAAAGTATATTCTTTCCAATCAATATGCAGAATTGTTAATTGCTGAGTGTATCAGTTAAAATATTAAGTGTCAGTATATTACTATAATATATTCATATTCTATTAATAGAAAAAGGTAAAGTTCCTCCCAGCGCCTTGTTTGGCGCATCGGGTGGCAACTTTGCCATTTTCTTTAGCATTGTCTGTTTTATGAAGCGGGGTTGCTAGTTCGATGCTCCAACCCATCAGGGATGGAAAGCGTGTAGGGAGCTGGCTGGATTTGAACCCGAGATCTCTTGTCCCGAAGTCCGGGTGCGCGTACCACTACACCACCGGCAATTGATATTCTAACTTATTTTAATATCCGGTTCAGAAAGTAAACTAAAACACCTAATTGTTTTAAGAGTAGAAAGATGTTTTTAAACATTATTTTAAAAACCCACAAAGTTAATGCTGAAGGGCTGTAACTGTATGCTTGTAAATATTTCAGAATCAGGTTTAATATCACTGGCGTATGTCATGAAATTTGTTATCTTTGTGGCAACAGTACAATGCAATACATGATAATAGAGAAAAGCCGTGAGATAATAAATAGTGCAAAAATACAAAGTTTTTAAAAAGTAGTGAGGTAGTGTTCATGTGTTCAATATCCATTCAGAAATCGGAGAGCAGAGGGGAAGAAGCTGTTCCTGAATCATCAGGGTTCAGGGTTCTGTAACCCTCCTGATGGTAGCGATGAGAACAGGGCATCAAATGAGTGATGGGGGCCAGGGGAACCAGTGCCAGGGAAATTATAATTGGGTCCATCATATTGTTAAAACGTGTACCCAGAAACTCCTCCATCCCACCTTTGAAACTCTTTCCAGCCCTCAAAAAGCCTTCAATCCCCAGCTGTGGCATTCTATTAAACCTTGCCCGAATTAATGACAGACCCTATCTCCATCTAAACCTACTTTTAAAAAAAATTCTGTCATGCCATCAGATCTGAAGCCTTATTCCCTCAGCTTCCCTCCATAGTTCAGCAGCTCAATTCTATGAGTTCCTTCTTTCAGTAAACACTTAGTTCATGCTCATAGTCTCCTCTACATCAAAACATGCAAAGTAATTCTCATTTTGAGAAATAAATTTGAACATATAAGAATTTCATTTTCTTTTGACAACCACAGGTGCAGGATGCCCCTTGCAGCAGTGCAGAGGGTGAGACCTCAGCTGCACAGAAACGGGAAGAAAGACTGAAGAAATTCCGTGATCTCCATCTTAAGAGGGTGAGAAATATTTATCCTGTTGAACATTCTAAAGGTGGACTGCAGCAGTACCAGATTCATTGAGAATTCTTGAATTTATGACTGGTTATTTATTTGCAGAATGAATCTCGGAAATTGAACCACCAAGCAGTGACAGAAGAGGACAGGCTGTTGAAACTTCCAGCCAACTGGGAGGCCAAAAAAGCACGACTGGAATGGGAGCTAAAGGTGGAAGAGAAAAAAAAGGTACTTGAATTATTTTATAAAAGTTGATTCCAGAGCTCACTGTAAAACATTTAGGATTCAGAAATAAGATTTCTGAAATAAAATGAAGTTAGTAGCCCTTTGTCTTAAGCTGTAAAACACTCTGCATTTCTGTAATTGGACAATATAATTCATCATCATCATTATCTGCCATGCCATATGACATGGGTGATCATGGTCTATGATCGTGATTGCTCTGGGCAAATTTTTCCACAGAAGTGGTTTGCCATTGCCTTCTTTGGGGTAGTGTCTTTACAAGATGGGTGACCCTAGCCAATATCAATACTCTTCAGAGGTTGTCTGCCTGGCGTCAGTAGTCACATAACCAGAACTTGTGATGGGCACTGGCTGCTCATATGACCATCCACCACTTGCTCCCATGACTTCACATGACCTTGATCCGGGGGGTGGGGGTGTGCTAAACAGGTGCTACACCTTTCCTAAGGGTGACCTGCAGGCTAGCAGAGGGAAGGAGCACCTTACACCTCCTTGGTAGAGGCATATCACCACCCCACCACCCAAGCAATATCAGTATCTCTGAAATATATCTTTTATAAATTATGCAGATTTTCTGTTGAAGTAATCAGTAAGATATTTTGTTCATCCATTATTTAAATCTTAAATGTTACGCAAAAGTTTAAAGATTCAAAAGAATTAGCAAGTCACCATTATTTGCAACATGCTTGTTGATGCAGTAATGACGGTGCTGAGCAAGGACACAGCAATACATGTGGATGAGTGCACAATGCTGGAGGAACTCAGCAGAGCAGGCAGCATCTATGGAGGAAAATGAACTGTCAACGTTCTGGGCCAAGGCCCTTCATTAGCACCATGAAGAAATCCAGAATAAAGTTGTTGATACAGATTTCCAGCATCTACAGTCTCTCTTTTGCTTCATAATATATCTCTTCTGCTTAGTCTAAAAATAAGGTGGTTTTGAATTTTCTATCACTCTGAGCTCATTAGAGATTGATGTTTCATTGCATTAGCTGGGATGGGGGGAGGGTTATATTCTTCTACAGCTGGCAGAATTTGGATGTGGTATTTTGGGTAAGATACTGCCCAGAAGGTGGCAATGGCAAACCAGTTCTTTAGAAAACTATGCCAAGAACAATCATGGTTATGGAAAGTCCGTGATCACTCATGTCATAGGACATGGCATATAATGAACGAATGATTACACAAAGGCTGCAGATTATTATTACATTTCCCTGAAGACTGGGGAAACATTCTTTATTAGCGTAGTTTCTAGGATTTACAGATGAATATTTCAATCACAAAATGACTCCCTACATTTGCTTGTATAGTTTTGACTTTAGTTCAAAGAAATTCTGAGTTCTGAAGCTCCAGGTGCAATATCTGGGGGACACAAAGGCACTGGAGCACAATTGGAGATTTTCAACCTGTGGAAACCACACTTCTTTAGGAATTGGATTGGTTATGCCATATCTTTCTTCTGAGCTCACCAGATATTTTGCCGTTGGATTTTCCTGTCTTACTATTTGCAGAAATAGGAAACCTTGATGTGTAGTTGAGTGCTTTAGTTCAACATCTCATAGAATACGAGACACCAGGATGTTTATAATAGATCCAGTATATAGGTAACAGGCAACAAATGTATTTGATGTACTTCCAATAAACTGAACTCTAGAGCAGAAGTGAAAGTAACAAGGCAGAATCTATTGGAGATAGGCAGCAAGGAGCTGTGGAAGAGTTAATAGGCTATGGTGATGAAACCCTGTGCCCCACAACTAGCTGTGTCTCTAGTCGAACTCTTTCAGTGAGTAGCATCACAACACAAGGCACAGAAAGTAGTGCAGTGAAATACTTTGCACTTGCCTGGATGAGTGATGAGTGCGGTGCTCGGGACCATTCAGGACAAAGCAGTCACTTTAATTGGTAACCCGTGCACCACCCTAAGTGTTCATACCTTCCATCAGTAGCACGCATTGTCAGTAGTTTGTACCATTTCTAAATGCATCACAGTCCGCTGGACTGCTCCGACGGTACCTTCCAAGCCCATGGCCTCTGCCGCCCAAGGAGAGCAAGTATCTGTGTGTGTGTGTACACCACTTGGAATGTAGGAGCTTTCCTTCAACTTCTCTGGATCCATGTTGGGTCATTCCCTTCCCAACAGCACCATCAACAGAGGCACTCTCTTCACGAACTGCAGCTCAGATCCACCCACTTGCAAACAAATGAGATTTAAGTACCATCCTTCTTGGTATTGCGAAGAGGAAATATAATTTTGTTTAAAATCTAACCTTGCAGCATCTCTTTCAGCAAAGCATAAAATTAAATTAAAATCATTTGAATCAACAGGGAAAGTCCAGTCTAGCATTTGAATGTAATTTTATGTATATATTTGTCCTTATAATTTATTGCAACATACAACACTCTGCAAAAGACAGGCGTATATACGGTATATATAGCTAGGGTGTCTAAGGCTTTTGCACAGGACTGTAGTGATTTTATGTATTACACTGCACTACTGTTGCATAAAGAAATCAAATTTCATGACACATGTGAGTGATGACAAACCTGATTCTGATATGGGTCTCTACCACGGACTGAGAGTGGGAAGAGGACAGGGAGAGGAGAATCACACTTGGGAAAAGGGAAGGGAGAGAGAAGCACCACACCAGAGAGACATTCTTTAATGATCAATACAACAATTGTTTGGAATCAAATGCCTGGTGTTGCAGAGCTGGGTGTGTCTGCACTCGTATCAAACCGCTGCCCCGGCACTCCTTCTCTGCCATCTGTCCCACACCCCTCCTGGGACTCTACCTTCACCATTGCTAGCATCCTTTGCTCCAGATTTACTCTGTGTGTGTGTGTGTGTGTGTGTGTGTGTGTGTGTGTGTGTGTGTGTGTTTCTGGTTGTTTGTTTTGCACAGTACTGTATTTGCATCTCGGAGTAACTGAGCCTGAGGGTATTGTGTATTACAATTGTGGGATTGTTATTTAGTTTCTTCTTAACCTTGTAGGAGTGTCGGGAAAAGGGTGAAGATTATGAACGAATTAAGCTTTTAGAAATTAGTGCTGATGATGCAGAGCGGTGGGAGCGAAAGAAAAAGAAGAAAAATGCAGATCCTGGGTTTTCAGGTATTTGGTCTATTTAATGTCACACAACTGCTAGAAACTCAATAAATACCTGTCTAGCATTGGTCAGTTGGGTCACGGTGTTAAATCTAGTTCATTATATCTGAATTAGCCTGTCACTTATGTGGTTAGAAGTGTGGGTGAGGTAAGGGGATTATGGCTGCGTGTTCTTGGCCACCATCTCTAAACAGCATGTTCCAAAAGATCAAATGTAATCAGAAAGGTCAGATTGGAATGCATTGCTATATGCCAGAAGGCAGCTTACTGGCTCCCAGCTGTTCCATCTGATTTAAAAGTTGGTTGTTACACCTAAGGGGGAGGGAAAAAGTAATCCCACTAATTGCATCTTCCTCAAGGTTTTGACTTTTAGAGCCATGGTTTCTGATATGATCTATTTGAGTGAATTCTTCCAGACACTGAATGAATCCTAGCGTAACTCTTGTGTTTACTGAATAGAGGCTACGGGTAAGAATCAGAATTAGAAACCCTGTCTGTTTTTGTTTTCCGCTGACTCCATCCATGCATAGACACTGGATTGCTTTTATCTTAAGTAGTAGTTTTGCCAAGACCACATTTTCACAGATAAAAATAAAGAATATTCTTGTTTAATATATACATGCTTTAGAATGGTGGTGAATATTGGTTGAGGCATTTGATGTTGTGGTGTTTGCCAAGGTTGGCAATTAGCTTGCAGGCAAGGTGACATCCTCCACTGTGTCCCAGTTAAAAGTGGTGTCCTTCTCGATCTTCATGTACTGAGAGCACTTTAACTGGGACACTGTGGAGGTCCTGATGCTGGCAAACGCAAAGCAGGCACAGGAATTTTTTAGAAGTGTGGTTCTCTTCTGATAACTCTGCAAACAGCAGGCCGCACGGCACAGCAGCAGCGGTCTTTCGGATCTGGTGTTACTTTAATTTTTTAATTCAATTTTAAGGCACAGTTTTTGATTAGGGCACATGGATAACAGAGCAACTATCTGCCATCGCCAGATACTGCTACAGTACAGAGATCGTCCAAAAACAAACCTTCATGAAGATCTGCTGGTTAAATTATGCGACCTCGGCTTGCTGAGGGGGTCGAGCCTACAGTCCTCGGAGTCGCCTGATGCCGGTGGCCGGAGGTGGGGACGTCGTAAGTGGAAGCGAGGCGAGCGGGCAGGAGCCGGCCAGCTGTCCCATCCATTCTGCTCTCCAGTGTCCTCTCCCTGGACAATAAATTGTACTACATCCGACTCCCAACGAAATACTCAGCGGGAGTACAGAGTCTGCTGTGCGTATGTTTTCACGGAAACGTGGCTCACCGACGGAATCCCAGATGCCGCCATTCAGCTGGACGGGCTCGTCTTGTTTCGAGCAGACAGGGATGCAGCTCTCTCCAGGAAGACTCGCGGTGGTGGCTTGTGTGTTTACATCAATACGGAATGCTGCAAGAACTCTGTGCTGGTTTCAAGATACTGCTCATCGCTAGTGGAATTTGTGACTGTTAGATGCAGACCATTTTATTTACCATGGGAATTCACCACTGTCATTATAGTCGGTGTCTACATTCCCCCCAGCGCTAATGCTACGGAGGCACTCTGTGAACTGTATGGGGTTATTAGCGAACTGCAGAACGCACACCCTGATGGACTGTTTATTGTCGCCGGAGATTTTAACCACACAAACCTTAAGTCGGTGCTCCCCAGATTCCATCAGAACGTGGACTTTGCAACGAGGGGGAGAACGTGTTGGACCTTGTTTACTCAAACATTCCCAACGCGTACCGGGCAGAGCCCTGCCCCCACCTCGGTAACTCAGACCACATCTCTGTTATGCTAATCCCAGCATACAGACCGCCCGTCAGGCGCTCCAGACCAGCTCAGACGCAGGTGAAAACCTGGCCAGCAGGAGCCATCTCTGCTCTTCAAGACTGCTTTGAGCACATTGACTGGCACATGTTCAGGGAGGCTGCAACCGATGGCGACTCTACCAGCTTAGAGGAGTACACAGCATCAGTGACTGGCTACATCAGCAAGTGCATCGATGATGTCGCTGTGGCCAAGACCATCACTACACGTGCTAACCAGAAGCCATGAATGACCGCGGAGGTGCATGCGCTGCTGAGGACCCGTGACGACTCCTTCGGAGCAGGTGACAAGGCAGCCCTAACAACAGCGAGGGCCAACCTGTCTCGGGCCATCAGAGTGGCAAAGCGTGCACACGCCCGGCGAATCCACAGCCACTTCCAGGACTGCAGCGCATGTGGAAGGGCATTCAGGACATCACCAACTACAGGATAACATCACCTGCCTGTGCTGGTGATGCCTCCCTCCCAGATGCATTAAACAACTTCTGCACTCGTTTTGAGGCAGAAAATGACGTGGCGATGAGGAAGACCACCCCTCCTCCAAATGACCAGGTGCTGTGTCTTACCGTGGCTGATGTGAGGAGAGCCCTGTGTAGGGTCAACCCACGGAAGGCTGCTGGACCAGACAATATTCCTGGCAGAGTGCTTAGAGGATGTGCAGACCAGCTAGCTGAGATTCTCACTGACATCTTCAACATCTCCCTGAGCAGCGCCGTCGTTCCTACGTGCTTCAAGGCGGCCACTATTGTCCCCATGCCGAAGAAGTCTTCAGTGTCCTGCCTCAACGACTACCATCCTGTCGCACTCACATCCATCATCATGAAGTGTTTTGAGAGGCTCGTCATGAGGCACGTCAAGACCCTGCTGCTCCCCTCAATGGACCGCTGCAGTTCGCGTATCGTCCCAACCGTTCAACAGACGACACCATTGCCATCACCCTCCACCTGGCCCTAACCCACCTGGACAAAAAAGACATGTATGTTCGAATGCTGTTCAGAGACTTCAGTTCAGCATTCAAGAAAATCATTCCTCAGAAACTGATTGGAAAGCTGAGCTTACTGGGCCTGAACTCCTCCCTCTGCAACTGGATCCTAGACTTCCTGACTGGGAGACCTCAGTCAGTCCGGATTGGAAGCAGCATCTCCAACACCATCACACTGAGCACGGGAGCCCCCCAGGGCTGTGTGCTCAGTCCACTGCTGTTCACCCTGCTGACCCACGACCGTGCCGCAACACACAGCTCGAACCACATCAAGCTCGCCGATGACATGACCGTGGTGGGTCTCATCAGCAAGAACAATGAGTCAACATACAGAGAGGAGGTGCAGCGGCTAATGGACTGGTGCAGAGCCAACAACCTGTCTCTGAATGTGAACAAAACAAAAGAAATGGTTGTTGACTTCAGGAGGACACGGAGTGACCACTCTCTGCTGAACATCGATGACTCCTCCGTAGAGATCATTAACAGCACCATATTTCTTGGTGTTCACCTGGCAGAGAATCTCATCTGGTCCCTCAACACCAGTTCCATAGCAAAGAAAGCCCAGCAGCGTCTCTACTTTCTGCGAAGGCTGAGAAAAGTCCATCTCCCACCCCCCAATCCTGAGCAGCTGCATCACCGCCTGGTTCGGAAATTGCACCGTCTCGGATCGCAAGACCCTGCAGCGGATAGTGAGGTCAGCTGAGAAGATAATCAGGGCCTCTCTTCTCGCCATTACAGACATTTACACCACACGCTCCATCCGTAAAGCAAACAGCATTATGAAGGACCCCACGCACTCCTCATACAAACTCTTCTCCCTCCTGCCATCTGGCAAAAGGCACCGAAGCATTCAGGCTCTCACGACCAGACTGTGTAACAGTTTCTTCTCCCAAGCTATCAGACTCCTCGATACCCAGAGCTTGGACTGACACCAACCTATTGCCCTCTACTGTGCCTATTGTCTTGTTTATTATTTATTGTAATGCCTGCGCTTTATGCAGTCCTGGGTAGGTCTGTAGTCTAGTGTAGTTTTTGTGTTGTTTTACATAGTTCAGTGTAGTTTTTGTGTTGTTTCATGTAGCACTACGGTCCTGGAAAACGTTGTCTTGTTTTTACTGTGTACTGTACCAGCAGTTACGACTATATCGAAATAAGACGCCATCTACGAACCCCTAAAAGTAAAAAAAAACACGAGCCAGTAGGGCTACTGAAGGGGTAGCCATTCAGATCGAGGCAAGCAAACAGGGGTCTATGTAAACACGAGCACTCCCAGAGAGAGACACCAACAACTGCACACTGAGGATGTCACCTCATCTTGCAAGCTAATTGCCTAGCTCGGCAAACACTGCAACGTCAAATGTACATGGTTTCTTTATAAAATGAGGAATATATTGATGTTAAGGTATTTGCTGAATGCTTTTTAATTTTGGTTTCAGACTTTGCAGCTGCTCAGTTCCGGCAGTATCAAAGACTGGTGAAGCAGATTAAACCAGATATGGAGCAATATGAGAAGCAAAGGGATGATGCGTGAGTTACTTTTAAAAATGTATTTTCTGATCTTCGTCCTCCTCTCTGTGCAAGGGTGAAAATGCAATGTGAGAGTGGTGGAGAACCGATTATTACCACTTAGTCTGCAGATGTACAATGGGAAGTTTCATAGCTACTAGCACAGGGATTATTCTGCACTTTTGAATATAGGATTGCCTTCATATACCACTTTGAATTAGGATAAAATGTCTCTCGGTACTTTGAGGTTGCTGCTCATGTTGGAATTGGTATTGATTATGCTAAATTTAGTGAACAGGTTTGTGAATATTTATCTAATAACAGTCATGATCGTGTTCAGTATAATGATTAAAAAGGTACAAAGGACAAACAACAGCTAAGGTTCTAGGTTTCGGTAAGAATGACCTCCGTGTACTGACTGCATTACCTTTGTCAACTGTCCATTACCTCATCAAAGAATTCTACCAAATTGGTTAAACATGATTTGTCTTCGCTGACTTGCCTTAATTAATCAATTTTCCTCCAGGTGACTTTTCATCCAGTTCCAGATCAATATTTCTAAAAGCTTTCTGACCACTGAGGTTAAAGTGACTGGCCTCCATTTCTAGGCTCATCCTTGGTCCTTATTTTGAACAAGGAAGTAACGTACAACACATAAGTTCAGCCAACTTTTCTAATGCTTCCATGCTATCAATTCTAATGTATTTGGTGTCTCAACTGTCAGCTCCTTCTTCACTAAGGCAGATGCAAGCTAATCATTTAGTACCCTAATACTGCCTTCAGCATCCATGTGCAAATTCCAGTTTGTTCTTGAAAGACCTCGTTTTTCCATGTGTTGTCCTTCATTTGTTTATATAGATTCTGGACCAGTTCCTGAGGATTGGAGGGTGGCTAATGTAACCCCACTTTTTAAAAAGGGAGGGAGAGAGAAACTGGGGAATTATAGACCGGTTAGCCTAACATTGGTGGTGGGGAAACTGCTAGAGTCAGTTATCAAAGATGTGATAACAGCACATTTGGAAAGCGGTGAAATCATCGGACAAAGTCAGCATGGATTTGTGAAAGGAAAATCATGTCTGATGAATCTCATCGAATTTTTTGAGGATGTAACTAGTAGAGTGGATAGGGGAGAACCAGTGGATGTGGTATATTTGGATCTTCAAAAGGGTTTTGACAAGGTCCCACACAGGAGATTAGTGTGCAAACTTAAAGCACACGGTATTGGGGGTAAGGTATTGATGTGGATAGAGAATTGGTTGGCAGACAGGAAGCAAAGAGTGGGAATAAATGGGACCTTTTCAGAATGGCAGGCAGTGACTAGTGGGGTACCGCAAGGCTCAGTGCTGGGACCCCAGTTGTTTACAATATATATTAATGACTTGGATGAGGAAATTAAATGCAGCATCTCCAAGTTTGCGGATGACACGAAGCTGGGCGGCAGTGTTAGTTGTGAGGAGGGTGCTAAGAGGATGCAGGGTGACTTGGATAGGTTAGGTGAGTGGGCAAATTCATGGCAGATGCAATTTAATGTGGATAAATGTGAGGTTATCCACTTTGGTGGCAAAAACAGGAAAACAGACTATTATCTGAATGGTGGCCGATTAGGAAAAGGGGAGGTGCAATGAGACCTGGGTGTCATTGTACACCAGTCATTGAAAGTGGGCATGCAGGTACAGCAGGCGGTGAAAAAGGTGAATGGTATGTGGCATTTATAGCAAGAGGATTCGAGTACAGGAGCAGGGAGGTACTACTGCAGTTGTACAAGGCCTTGGTGAGACCACACCTGGAGTATTGTGTGCAGTTTTGGTCCCCTAATCTGAGGAAAGACATCCTTGCCATAGAGGGAGTACAAAGAAGGTTCACCAGATTGATTCCTGGGATGGCAGGACTTTCATGTGATGAAAGACAGGATGAACTAGGCTTATACTCGTTGGAATTTAGAAGATTGATGGGGGATCTTATTGAAACGTATAAAGTCCTTAAGGGATTGGACAGGCTAGATGCAGGAAGATTGTTCCCGATGTTGGGGAAGTCCAGAATGAGGGGTCACAGTTTGAGGATAAAGGGGGAAGAAGGCTACTTGTATTTCAAAGGATCCCACTCATCCTGGACATCACCTGTTTTCCCCTCTACCTTCTGGGAAGAGATACAGAGCATTAAGTTTGAAAACAAAGAGACTCCTTAACAGCTTCTACCCACAAGCAGTGAAATGTATAACACCCCCTTCCCTTCTCCTGCCCCCCTCCTAAGACGGCGGCAGCTAAATGCATCACACTTCCAGGAGTGGCGGGTGTGCAATAGTCCTACCCTCCCATCCATGTATTATTAATTTTGGACTGCACTCCTGAGGTTTTAGAGTTTACTTTATGTATATATTCTTTGTCATGCTGCAAAACGTTGAGCTGCTGAACTGTGTTTCATTGCTTCACAACAATGACATTAAAGATCTTCTTCTTCTTCTTCTTCCTCCTCCTCCTCTCCCTCCTCCCCCCCTCCTCCCCTCCCCCCTCCCCCCCTCCTCCCCTCCCCCCCTCCTCCCCCCCCCTCCAAGATTAGGAAAAACTTCTTCACACAGAGAGTGGTGAACCTGTGGAATTCTCTGCCACAGGAAACAGTTGAGGCCAGTTCATTGGCTATATTTAAGAGGGAGTTAGATATGGTCCTTGTGGCTAAAGGGATCAGGGGGTATGGAAGGAGGCAGGTACAGGGTTCTGAGTTGGATGATCAGCCATGATCATACTGAATGGCAGTGCAGCTCGAAGGGCCGAGTGGCCTACTCCTGCACCTATTTTCTATGTTTCTATGTGCTGATAGAATATCTTGGGATCCGCATTTATCTTAGCAATTATCCTTTTCTCATTTTCCTTCCTTGCCTCTCAATGTATTGTCACAACCCCTATGATCAGCCTGATATTTGCCTGGACATGTTTTTTGTTGCTTTATAATCTACTGTATCTCTTTAAACATTCTGGACCTCTGGACTTGTTTGTTCTTCATTACTCCTTTTGGGAATGTACCTCAACTATACATCAACCACCTCTTCCCTAATTGTTTTATTACAATTTTCCCAGTCACCTTTTTGTCTGTCTTACTGGGTTGATGGACTTTTGTCCTTTTGAAACTGGCCTTTGACCAATTAATTAATTTTTATTCTGGTTTGCTGTTTTGCCTTTTCTATATCTAACCCTTAATTTTATGCTATTCAATAGCCATCTCCTAAACCTTTCCCTAGAGAAACCTGTACTTAACCACTTTAACCACCTCATTCCCTGGAATCAGATCCAGTCGATACCTCAGCACTGAACCCATACTCAGAAAAACAGGTGCCTGACAAAGAAGGAAATATTAAGACAGTGTCTAAATCTTAACAGCAGAGACGGAGGAATTTGGTCTAGGTGGCTGCTAAATGGGTCAAAGACGTTGGGATGAGTCAATGAAACAGAAACCCACATTGGTAGAAGTTACATAGGTGGGGATGGATGAGGGTACAAGTGAGTAAAGGATGAGAATTTGAAATGTTTTGGATGCAGAGGTGGCTCAGTACAAAGTAGGAGCTAGTTTTATTAAGCTCATTTACAGAGGTGAAGAAGGGGAAACGTTAATAATCAAGCCTGGCAAAGGAGTCAGAGAGGGTTTCAGTAGCAGAAGGGCAAAGTACAAAGTAAATTGTATTATCAAAGTATACGTACAGTTTGTCACCATATACAATCCTGAGGTTCATTTTACCGTGGGCATACTCAGCAAATCTATAGAATAGTAACTATAATAAAGTCAATGAAAAATCAACCAGCATGCAGAAGACGACAAACTGTGCAAGTCCGAATATAAATAAATAACGAGAACATGAGATAAAGAGTCCTTAAAGTGAGGATTATTGGTTGCGGGAACATTTCAATGATGGGGCAAATGAGTGTAGTTATCTCTGAAAGGTAAGACGTGCACATATCGTCATACAATGAACATAGGAAATAGGAGCAGGAGTGGTTTGGCCATGGACTCCTCTCCACCTACCTGCCTTTTCCCCATAATCCTTAATTCCCCTACTATGCAAAAATCTATCCAACCTTGTCGTAAATATATTTACTGAGGTAACCTCCACTACTTGGTTGGGCAGAGAATTCCACAGATTCACTACTGTCTGGGAGAAGCAGTTTTTCCTCATCTCCGTCCTAAATCTACTCCCCCGAATCTTGAGGCTATGTTGCCTAATTCTAGTCTTACCTACCAGTGGAAACAACTTTCCTGCCTCTATCTTGTATATGATTTTCATAATTTTATATGTTTCTATAAGATCTCTCATTACTATGAGGGCATTACATTAATGTTGCAGATGCAAAAGAAAAAAAACACACACAAATAAAACCTGATTGTTTAGATTTCCATTTCAACTATGTACTTCACTTGATTACTTGGCTTACAAAAAAAAAGTCCTTCATATCACAGAGCAATTACTGATAACATTTGCATTATTGTTATTAATTTTGGGAATATAAAGCATCTTTCTTCCACGCTAAACGTTTGTTTTTATACCTGTGGATAGCGGAGAAGAGTTCTATGCCACTGCAAATAGTCTAATGCACGGCACACATGTTCCTACCAAGGAGGGAGTGGACAGACTGGTGGCCGATGTCGATAAGCAGTAAGTTTTTTTTAAATTTACATTGCCTGTTGCATGGTTCTCAGATGCACTTCACGGAGTAGGAAAATACATCTTGCAGAAGGGTGGAGTTTTACCTTCCTTTCCACACACCCTGATAGAGACTATTGGTTACCTTGCAAAATTATAATAATGTTTTATTGGAAATTTGCTTTAATTACTTGGCTACCAATTTGTGTCAATCATTTTACAGTGATTCCTGTTCATATTAAACAGATGGATCTGTACTAGAACAAATGCTAGATAATTTCAAATAAGTTCACATTTTTAAATTGCATTCTAAAGTGCTGCTGGGGGTTAGTGACAAGTTTAGTTATAATTAGGTAGCATACCTGTTACGTGTCCTTTAGCTTGAAGAGTCACAATTTTCAAGTTATTCTGATCTAAGACCACTGAAGAATGTGCATCAAATTTCTGGACTGACCCTGCAGGACTTTTGGCTGATTCTGAATGTTGGAATTGTTTTGTGATGCCAAGAAAGTCATCCAAAACTTTGGAAGGAGCTAATTCCAACTCTTGCCTCAGTGACAGCTGTCAGGAAACAAATCCATTGAATGCATTATCTAAGTCAGCCTAGCCCGGGCAGGGTACCCAGCACAGTAGGTCTCCTTGAGTACGTTAACTGAACTGGAACAAATAAGGTTGTTCTTTTACCGTCTCATTAAGAGGTGGACGTTTTCTGAGAACTCATGCTGTAGTGAGTTTTCCTTTTTAAAGTTCTAATTACAGACACTTCAAGGGCTAAGCAAGCTGTCAGAATATACAGCTATCATACTACGCAGTATTTTTGAATTCTATGTAACTAATGGGATCAAGTGGAAATCTACATTCCTTTGGGATACTGCAGCCTCTGGTCCCCATGTATCCCTGATGTATTAAGTGAAATTAACAAATATTGAAATATTAGTGCCTAAGTACATCAGAAAAGATTTGAGGCTCCTCCGTTGGTTGGGGTCGACTTTGGATGTTGCGTCCAAGCTGCTTCCATGGTATGCAAGCCTAGGCAGTGCGATATGGAGAGCAAGCTGCTCCCCCTCTTCAGATAACTGATGAGTCCAAAGGACTGGCACCGAGACCGATACAGTTTGGCACCAATGGCATCACAGGAGTTGCCAGTGGACATTGAACTCGACGTAGAACTACCTTAGGGACTCCAGCTCTGGATTTTTCCTCAGGGTTCACTATGAGTGGGTATAACTGCAAGGCAGCGGAGGTTTGAGATCAGAGTTTTCCTTCTCCTACAGGAGCTGCCAGCCACAGCTGACAAGCCCCATCTGCCCAAAGCAGCTGGTTTTAAGACATCAGCAACCCATCTATGCCCCTTCTCCTGTCAGTAGAAACAGTCCTCCAGGCTTAGTAGCTAAGCCACACGTGAAGGCCAGGTGGCGGATTCTCCAACTTCCAGTAATTCCCTCCCCCTCTCTTCCCCCATCCCCGTTTCACTCTGCCCCCTCCTCCAGCTGCCTATCACCTCCCTCATGGTTCCACCTCCTTCTACTACCCATTGTGCTTTCTCCTGTTCCTGCTTCACCTTTCCCCTCCTGCACCCCTCGATCTTTCCCCTTACTGGTTTTTCACCTGGCACCTACCAGCCTTCTCCTTCCCATCCTCCCCCCACCTTCTTTATAGGGCCCCTGCCCCCTCCCTCTTCAGTCCTGATGAAGGGTCTCGGCCCGAAATGTTGACTGTTCACTTCCACGGATTCTGCCTGACCTGCTGAGTTCCTCCAGTATGTTGTGCGTGATGCTTTGACCCCAGCATCTGCAGAGTACTTTGTGTTTGTGGTGGATTTGGTTCTCGGAGGCTTTTTTGAGATACACGAATTGGGAGTTTATTCGCACTAACCCCTCCCCTGGGTATAATAATCTTAAGGAACCAAGAAAAATATGGTCTTTGTCATTACCAATAACCTATTTCAAATTGGGAAGCTAACAAATTACTCGAAGTTGTGGCTACGTTGGTAGCATTCTCAAATTGGAGTCAAAAGGTTGTGGATTGAAGTTACACTGCAGACTTGAACATGAATGATATCTAGACTGATGCTTCAGTCCATTACTGTAGAAGATTGTGCATTCAGGAATGCCATCTTGTGGGTAAGTTGGTAGTCCAAGAGCCTGACAGCCACTTTAGATATTTATTTATTTTTTAATTAGAGATAGATATGGCTCGGTAACAGGCCTGCAAGCCCAATGATCCCATGTTGCCCAGTTACACCGATGTGACTAACCTACTAACCCGTATGAAACCAAAACGTCTGGAGGAACCCCACACCTTAGAGACAGCAACAGATTTGAATCCAAGTCGCTAGCACTGTAGTAGCGTTTCACTAACTGATACACTACAAGCGACCCCAGTTAAAATGATTATTTTGTTCTGTTCATTGTGTATCTTTCAATCAACGTACAAAAACTTTGGAGCCGATTCAGAATTTCTACCATCTGCTGTTCAGTGCATCTTTAGCTTCCATGGAGTCCAGTGCTGGCTCCAGAGCATTCTCAGTTGCACAACCAGGTGCACTTTGTATCTGGTCTCTTCTTTAGTAGCCATGGTTAGCCTACAAGTGACATTATTAAATGTGACGTTTAGTTAAATATTTTCATTGTTTATTTTCTATCTGCTTTTAATCTAACATGGTTTTACTAAATTTATTTCTTTACTTTTGAAAATAATCTTTTAAACTTTTAAAAGCCTCTGAATATCAGGGATATTCAAAATGACAAAAATACCCTTTAGAGCAGTGAACTTTTCATTATCATTCTCACAGCAGGATAGGTTGAAGTGTAGGATTCTCCAGCACAACCTACCTTGCTGTGTCATAGCAAGTAAGTGCAACTTCAGTTGGAGTTGTGGCTTAATTTTTTTTTGTTCCACATTCAGCAGTGATTAGCTTCAGCAAGTAATTCGTTAGATATAACGTGCTTTTAAATATTTTGGAGGAGACGTGACCATCACTGTGTAAATGCAAGACTTTTGTGTTGCTTGGCCATAAGCAGCAGTATAAAGTTTAAATTCCTTGATTTCAGAATCGAGAAGCGTGCCAAGTACAGCAGACGACGCCGTTACAATGACGATGCTGATATTGATTATATTAATGAGAGAAACGCCAACTTCAATAAGAAGGCAGAACGCTTCTATGGAAAGTATACTGCAGAGATCAAGCAGAATTTGGAGCGAGGAACAGCTGTTTAATATGACACCTTCGTATGGACAACTTATGCAGAGACTAAATTTTATACCTTTGTACTCCGTAAATCTGGTTTGCAGCGAGTGCTGGAGGAACTTTCATGCAAAAAGGGATCCATCTCTGACTGAAGCCATGTCACATCAGTTGGATGCAACTTGCTTTTCAATTACTAATATGATTTATATGTTGTTAGGTGAATTAATATGGCTCCATGCAGTCTTTTCCTGTATTTTTGAGGAACAAATATTAGCCATTAGTAGTATCATCTCAGTTCCTTAGGTGCACATTTGTTTCTCTTAAGATTTAAGATTTACTGAGTAGAGCTGACATTTTTATCACTAAGGAGCATTTTTAAATTCAAACATGTGCCGACATATACAAGGTAGTTTTTGCTAGTTTATTTTGCAGGTTAGTAATCTGATGCATGGTTTCTGTGAAGATTTTGATCAGTTAGTAAACTGATTACTTGGATACAACACCCTGCCAAAAGCAGATTTTTTTTCTAACTGTAAATACCTTGTGCAGATTGTATAGATAAAATGAGCTTCATTTAAAATGTTCCCTGTTTATGTGCTATTTACATATCTTGACATTAAAAAGTGTTCAGATTAAACTGTCTAATTTGTAATTCCATATCTGTCCAAAGCTACACCACTGGTATTGGAGACCATGATAATTACACTTCAGTTTGCACAGGGCTGGTACGTTAATCAGCACCAGCTCAAATAAGTTCTCTATTGCAGATTAGAGAAAAGCCAAAAATTGCAGAGATCAAGAGAAACACTACAAGAACAGCGACAAGCATCATTGAAGAACTTTGGGTGTAATGCGAAAAGATGAGAAGTTCAAGAAATGATAACATTGTTTGTTACATTTGTATGAGGGTGTCGAGCACCATTTTGCTAAATCTTATAACAAACAACAAATAACTCAGAATAGATCAATCATAAGTGCGTTTATTTGCAGCAAGAGAAGGCTAGCAGCGTACAAGAGCTGGTGATAGCTTTGAAAAAACAGACAGCATCGTCACTCTTATACACCAGTGTGAGTTCAAGGATGGTACATTCTGTTATTCTCCTTAATTAGTGTACATGGCATTCTTCCAATAACCAAAATCCACTTGTCTTTCTGCTGAAGGTTCATCGGCATAATGTCGCACAAACGCTATTAGCAAAGCCCTCTGGTACAATACAGGCAACACACATAAAATATGCTGGTGAGTGCAGCAGGCCAGGCGGCATCTATAGGAAGAGGTACTGTCGACGTTTCGGATAAAGGGTCTGCTGCCTGGCCTGCTGCGTTCACCAGCATTTTTTATGTGTGTTGCTTGAAATTCCAGCATCTGCAGATTTCCTCGTGTCTGGTACAACACAGGTTCCATTTTGTTACTACAAGTAAACTACATTTCCACAAGGGATTTGCCCATTTTGAAGAATTTTCTCTTGAGCATAAGTAACATCTGTTTATGGGTTTGCGCTTTGAAAATTGGGCTCCTAAGAAAATGCAGAGCCACCCACCACTCTGCTTCTGCATAGGGACAATTTGGGAGAATTCGTCAGCGGTAGTCTTATTTTCTTCCCTGTAGAATTACAGTTTAATTTAGAAGCCGCTTCATGAAGATTCAAATCATATGTTATCTCAAATTTCTAAAGCACCTGCCACATAAAGCCTCTGACTCACTTGAACCCTAGGCACCGCATGTCTTATAAAGCTATAACATAATCCTTAGTCTTATAGTCTTGTCCACTCAAAATGAATGCTAACATTGCAGTTGCCTTCCTTACCACTAAATCAAATCACAGGTTAACCTTTAGGGAATCTTGCACAAGGACAACTAAGTCCCTTTGCAGCACTGTAGTGGATCTAACACAGTCCATCATGGGTACAGACCTCTATTGAACACATCTACATGAAGTGCTATCGCAGGAAAGCAGCATCCAACATCAGGGACACTCAGCACCCAGCCATGCTCTCCTGCTGTTGGCATCAGGGAGAAGATACAGGAGCCTCAGGACCTACACCACCAGGTTTAGGAACAGTTATTACCCTTCAACCAATAGATTCTTGAACCAGAGGGGTTATTTTCACTTACCCCATCACTGAACTGTTCTCACAACCAATGGACTCACTTTCAGGACTATTCATCTCATGTTCTGGATATTTGTTATTTATTTTATTCTTTTTTTCTCTTTCCATTTGTACTTGCATGGTCTGGTTTTGTTTTTTTTTACATATTGGTTGTTGTCCATCTTGTTGGATTTCATTGATTCTACTGTGTTTCTTGTAGTCATTGTAATTAGTTGCAACATAAATAAGGGTTGTATATGGTCACATGTTATGTTTTGAAACTACAGAAACTAATTGCAAGAAAAACAGGAGTCCACATGAATGTCTATTTACTTTTTCTTTAGTGAGGTGTTCTCTTATGGTGTCCTTGCATAATGATATATGCTATTCATGTATTTTTAAATATAATCCATAAACAACAAAGAATGCTTAATGAAACAATATATTTACAATATTACTGAAATATTACTGTAATATTAAATACTCAACTCTTCTCCCTGCTTAGCTATAAACTGCTACTCAATATAGAATGCATCTTAACTCAAATATGTAATGTATTGCTCTCTAGTCATCTTATTAATACAGTATACTATATAATACAACTAATATAGAGACATCCACAGAACAGGAAATTTTAAATTGTCCCATTCAGGCCTAAAGATTTAATTGTTGAGGATTTCTTCAGTGGGATAATGTCTTTCCTGACAAGGGGGGGTTCACTCTGCTTGGCAGGTGAGACTTGCGGCTGTGAAACAACCTCAGGTTCTGGGGCCTCCTCCGTGGTCATTGCACGAGTTGACTCTGGGACTGCAGGAAGTAGTTCTAACAACTCTGGACACCTTTCTTCTCTACCAATTGATTCTGCTGTCCTCAGGTGATCCAGATAACATCCTCACTGTGTAGGAGAGTGGTCCAGTTCTGTCTTCAATCTTTCCAAATCCCCACTTTTGATCTCTGGAGCCCCCAGTTTGTCTCACTGTTTATCCAGCATACTCCAAGATTGGGTTGGAGGCCGAAGTGTGAGCACAAGGGACGGCCCAGGAACAGCAGAGCTGGTGAGTTGTTGGCTGTGGAGTGTGCTGCATTGCGATACACAAGGAGGAAATTGGTGAGCTTCTGATTCCGTGTCTGTGTCGTGTGTTCTCCTGACATTGCTCACAGTGTATTCATTAGACTCTGGAAAAACCTTTCCGCCGAGCCATTTGTAGCTGGGTGGTACGGTGCAGATGTAAGATGTCTTATTCCATTCATTTTCAGGAATAATTGAAACTGTTCCACAACAAACTGTGGTCCATTGTGACTAACTAGGTGCTTTGGAATGCCAGTCCTTGAGAGGAGACTTCTCAACACATCAGCAGTGTACAAGGGAGACTATTGGAATACCTCTGGCCACTTTGTAGCAGCATCCACTACTACCATGAAATTTGTGCCCATGAATGGTCTGGAAAAATCCACATGAATCCTCTGCCAAGGCAATGCAGGCCGTTCCCAGAGACGGAGTGGTGCTTTTCTGCATCTCTAGCGTCCGGAACAGTGTACAACAAGCTGCTCGATCTGCTGCGCTTTCTTTAAACTCAAACATTTTTCTCTCTCTCCCCCTTCTGAAGAAAAACATGCTGCTCTTCAACAGATAGATCGTCGTCGCAGGTTCGTTGTAAACCTTCCTCGTCACCACTTTATGTTTGTAACTCCAGGAGCTAATTGAAAGAAAAACACACCCCATTGGCTGGGATGATGGTCTACTAACTTTTTCTTTAGTGAAGCACTCCCTTATGACGTGGTGGTGTGATGACGTACGCCATTCACGTACTTTTACATATAAGCCATAATGAATTACGTAAACAACAAAGAATGCTTAGTCAAACAATATATTTGCGATATTACTGAAATATTAAGTAGACTGTATATGTACTTTGATATTAAATCTACTCTGAATTTTCTCTCCATTTAGAAAATATTCTACACCTTTTTTCCTTCTATCAACGTGCATGAGCATACATTTCCTTACACTATTTGCCATCTGCCACGTTGCCCATTCTCCCTATCTGTCCAAGTCCTTCTGCAAACTCCCTGCTTCCTCAACGCTACCTGCCCCTCCACTTACCTTCGTATCATCTGCAAATGTGGCCACAAAGCCACCAATTCCATCATCCAGACTGCTGACATATAACACGGAAAGCTGTCGTCCCGATACTGACCACTGCAGGACACCACTAGTCACTGGAAGCCCACCATTAAAGTCCCTTTGTATTCCCTCTCCTTGCCTCCTGCCAGTCAGCCGATCTTCTACCCTGCCCCCGGCACCAGTTCCTCAGCCACTTACTCATCTGTGCTGTCATCATATTCCTGCCCTGACTAGCATCTGGCACTGGGAGGAATCCAGACATTAGTCCTATAGAGGTCCTGCTCTTCAGGTTCTTCCCTAACTCCGAACACTCACTGCACAGGGCCTCTTCCCGCCCCCCCCCCAACCCACTCCTACCTATTCACCTTGACCTCTGGCTGCTTACTCTCCCTCTTGAGAACAGGGCACTGTTCCTGAATCAGAATCCGGTTTAGTATTACCAGCTTATGAAGTGAAATTTTGTTAACTCTGTGGCACCAGTACAATATAATACCCAATAATAGGGAAAAAAAAGTGAATATAGATATTGTGGTTGGCATCCGTCTGTCTCGGAGGACAATGGGGTGATGGTGATCATCATCACAAGCCTGGGTGGAAGGTATGGAGATCCTGAGATGCCCAGTTGTCTAGATTCCCCTCTCGGCCTCACCAGTGTAGTCCAGCGGAAAGCTTATGAAGTAATGCATTTGGGCTGCAGGAGCTGCCAGAAGGATGTTCATTGACTTCTAGCAGCCTTAGGGGCTCCACTCTGGATCTGTTGTCTGGGTTTACTCCCGTAGCCTTCGTCTCTCCCAAGGTAGTGGGGTTATTTGTCCATAGCTGGGGATCTGGTTCACGAGCACCGGGGCATGTCCACACCCTAGTGGGCCTGTGTGCTCCGTGTGCAGGGGCCAGACCTCCTCCCCATCCTCTGTAGTTCAGCCCGCGTCTGAAAGGAGGCCAGTTTCCGTGTATCGCCAGCGAGGAAGCACTACATGAGGCTTGCTGTTGGAGTGGCTATGTACTGGCAGGGAGAGACTCACACATTCAGCTCTCCTTTTTGCTAGCCAGCAGTGGAACCTGAAAGTGAGACCGACAGGCACTGCTCACTACACTGCCACCCTAGACGCATCACAGCAAAACCGTTTTGGCACCTATTAAATAGTTGAGTTAAATAAGTCGTGCAAAAACAGAAATTAAAAAGTAGTGAGGTAGTGTTCATGGGTTCAGAAACTGGATGGCAGAGGGGAAGAAGCTGTTCCTGAATCGCTGAGTGTGTGCCTTCAGGCTTCCTGGAAAATCTTAACCAATTTCCCCCAGGATCAATAAAGTATGACTATCACTTTGACTATGACTGATGGTAGCAATGAGAAGAGATCATTACTAAGAAATATACATCCATAAATCCTAGGTGAAGTTAAGATTAGGCTCAGCTCATATGGTGTGTGCAGTTAGTCAGCTTTCAGATCCTTGCCACCCTGTTTCTCATTGTGCTTCATTTGAATGATGTGGGAGGGTCCTATTGTAAAAATGAGGGGCTGCATCAAGCAAGAACAGCCAGCGTCTGCCCCCTGCTGGAAGTATCGGTGCATAGAAAATTAGAAACTACAGTACAGTACTGGAGATGCAAGAGACGGCAGATGTCGGAATGTGCAGCTCATTAAATACTGAGAACATGAGGCGCAGAGTGAAAGTGAGTCCATAGGTTGTTGAGTCAGTTCAGAGTTGAAGTGTGTGGAGATATCCATGCTAATTTAGGCACCTGACAGTTGAAGGGTTAAAAACTGTTCCTGAACCTGGTGGTGTGGGACCTCCTTCCCGATGGAAGCAGGAGCTCTTGATAATCATAGCTGTAATTGCATTTGAATTTACAACCTCTATAACTTACTCCCCAACAAAGTGTCCGCAATAAGTATGAAGGAAAACTAAATACAGAGTAATTTATTGCAAACTTGCAATACCCTTCATCTGTACACACAGTACTGTCCAAATGACTTAGAGTCAGAGAAATGTATATAGCTCAGGTGCCCAAGACTTTTGCACAGTACTGTATTTGTCAAAGTGGAGTGGAGAGCGAGTTTGTAAATCTGGCGGGAGCAGAGGATGTTGGGAATGGTGAAGGTGGAATGCTAGGGGACAGGTGGCAGCGGGGGAGTGCCAGTGTTGGGGCAGGTGAATCATAGTTATACAGAAAGGAAAAGACCCTGTGGCTCAGCTGGTCTATGCCAACCAAGATGTGGATCAAATAAGGTTAGATCATATAGCACGAATGGTCGAACCCTGGAGAACACTGAAGGACAGAGGGACCAAGGTTCATCCATTGCGGCACTTGGGATATTGGCCTTCATTGGCCAGAGGATAGAATAAAAGAGCATTGTGGTCATAGTACTCTGCGTGAAACGTCGACTTGGTCACAGCTAGAATATTGTGCACACTTTTCAATATGCTATAGGAATGGAGTGATTGCATGGGAGACAGGTGCCGAGGAGATTTTCCAGGAGTGCAATGGTCCCATTATGAGAAGAGAGCACATGGCTGAGCTTGGAGTGCAGGAAACTCAGTGGAGCTGTGGGTGGAAGATTGAAAACCTGATACTTGACTACAAAACTGACAGCCTGTCGGGGGAGGTAGTCAGAATCTTCTGCTGGCAGAGGTGATTAAGAACAGAGGGTTTATGTTGAGGGGCGACTAAAGGAGGATTTTTTTTGTATTGAGACACAGTGTGGCCCTTTGAGCCGTGCCTCCCAGCAAACCCCCCCAATTTAATCCTAGCCGAATCAAGGGACAATTTACAATGAAAATTAACCTACCAACCGGTACGAATTTGGACTGTGGGAGGAAACCGGAACACCCGGAGGAAACCCACGTGGTTACAGGGAGAACGTACAAACTCCTTACTGGCCACAGCGAGAACTGAACCTGCGTTAAATGGACTGTAAAGTACTGTGCTAACAACTACACTACACAGTGCCACCCATGCAAGGGGTAGTGGCAATCTAGAATGCAGTGTCCAAGAGGACAGTGGAGACGGGTACTCTCACAATATTTAATCAGTATTTGGATGAGCACTTAAAATGGCAAGGTATAGCAGGATACAGACCGAATGCTGGTTAGTGAAATTACAATAGTCCATGTTCGACAGACATAGTGGGCCAAAAGGGCCAGTTTCTGTGCTGTGTATATATATATATATATAAAGCATTCTGAAATTATTTAAATAGCACTCTGTGATTTTTTTGGACAGGTTTATTTCTAAAAATCTGAGTTTGAAAAAAATAGATTAGCCGGTGACTAGTGGTGTGCCTCAGGGATCTGTACCGGGTCCAATGTTGTTTGTCATATACATTAATGATCTGGATGATGGGGTGGTAAATTGGATGAGTAAGTAATCAGATCATCCTTGTAGGTGGAGTTGTGGATAGTGAAGTAGGTTTTCAAAGCTTGCAGAGAGATTTAGGCCTGTTAGAAGAGTGGGCTGAAAGATGGCAGATGGAGTTTAATGCTTATAAATGTGAGGTGCTACGTTTTGGTAGGACTAATCAAAATAGGACATACATGGTAAATGGCAGGGCATTGAAGAATGCAGTAGAACAGAGGGATCTAGGAATAATGTTCCCTGAAGGCGGAATCTCATGTGGATAGGGTGGTGAAGAAAGCTTTTGGTATGCTGGCCTTTATAAATCAAAGCATTGAGTATAGGAGTTGGTTTGTAATGTTGAAATTGTACAAGGCATTGGTGAGGCCAAATTTGGAGTATTGTGCACAGTTTTGGTCACCGAATTATAGGAAACATGTCAACAAAATAAAGAGAGTACAGAGAGGGTTAACTAGAATGTTACCTGGGTTTCATCACGCAAGTTACAAAGAAAGGTTGAACAAGTTGGGTCTATATTCTTTGGAATGTAGAAGGTTGAGAGGGGACTTAATAGAGGTATTTAAAATTATGAGGGGGATTGATAGAGTTGACGGGGATAGGATTTTTCCATTGAGAGTGGGGGAGATTCAAACAAGAGGACGTGAGTTGAGAGTTAAAGAGCAAAAGTTTAGGGGTAACATGAGGGGGAACTTCTTTACTCAGAGAGTGGTAGCTGTGTGGAACGAGCTTCCAGCAGAAGTGGTTGAGGCAGGTTGGATGTTGTCGTTTAAAGTTAAATTGGACAGCTATATGGAGAGGAAAGGAATGGAGGGTTATGGGCTGAGTGCAGGTCGGTGGGACTAGGTGAGAGTAAGAGTTCGGCACGGACTAGAAGGGCCGAGATGGCCTGTTTCCGTGCTGTAATGGTTATATGGTTAAACGGTTATGGTAAAAGCAAGCGGTGTGTTGTTCTGTTGCTGCCATCTAGTGGCAGTCCTGGGTACCCCCGCTTAGAGAACAGCAAAGGAAGAAAACTGTCAGCCAGAAGCAACGCCCACGTTTGTAAATGTTCAAAAGCAGGGAAGTGTGTTATGTTTTGTAATTTCAAAACATTAAAACTTATTCAAAGGAAGACACGGGAGTCCGAAATGTGACTCGACTTCGTGTTTACTTTAAGTGAGCCGCGCACGTGTCACGTGGTAGCGTGTTGACGTATTAAAACATATAACCCATAATTACCTCTTTAAATGAATAAGAATGCTTAATCAAACAATATACAAGATTACTCAAATATTAAATACACAACAAAATGGAGCAGCATTGTTGAGTGCAATCACATCCAAAGTCATATAATCTCACAAAAAAACCGGTGTTCTTCCATGAACTAAATACTGTAACTCAAAAATATTTGACGAAGAAGAGGAAAACCTTTACATGCTTTTAACATTAGTAATTAACGATGGAGTCTCCAAAAGAAAACCGGCAATAAATGGACAAACCTTACGACTTTCCTGGCACATATCGTTCAAGTGAGATTTGGCCTAGGTTATTAGCACTGAGGTAGCAGCGGATGTGCCATTGTGTAAGGGTAGTCTTCCAGAACTGAAGCACAGCAAACTACACAGAACTCAGACTCGGGTTCAATTGCCATTCAACCATACGCATGCATACAACTAAATGTACATTAGTATTATTATTATTAGTATTAGTCATACTTTATTGATCCCGGGGGAAATTGGTTTTCATTACAGTTGCACCATAAATAATATAGTAATAACACCATAAATAGTTAAATAGTAATATGTAAATTATGCCAGGAAATAAGTCCAGGACCAGCCTATTGGCTCAGGGTGTCTGACCCTCCAAGGGAGGAGTTGTAAAGTTTGATGGCCACAGGCAGGAATGACTTCCCATGACACTCTGTGTTGCATCTCGGTGGAATGAGTCTCTGGCTGAATGTACTCCTGTGCCCAACCAGTACATTATGTAGTGGATGGGATACATTGTCCAAGATGGCATGCAACTTAGACAGCATCCTCTTTTCAGACACCACCATTAGAGAGTCCAGTTCCATCCCCACAACATCACTGGCCTTACGAATGAGTTTGTTGATTCTGTTGGTGTCTGCTACCCTCAGCCTGCTGCCCCAGCACACAACAGCAAACATGATAGCACTGGCCACCACAAACTCGTAGAACATCCTCAGCATCGTCCAGCAGATGTTAAAGGACCTCAGTCTCCTCAGGAAATAGAGGCGGCTCTGACCCTTCTTGTAGACAGCCTCAGTGTTCTTTGACCAGTCCAGTTAATTGTCAATTCGTATCCCCAGGTATCTGTAATCCTCCACCATGTCCACACTGACCCCCTGGATGGAAACAGGGGTCACTGGTACCTTAGCTCTCCTCAGGTCTACCACCAGTTCCTTAGTCTTTTTCACATTAAGTTGCATACATACATTACATACAGTCACACAGCACACACTGTTATGAAAGCACATAATCACAAAATATTAGCAGAAATGCCCTAGTGGCACAGCTAGAAGATTGATGGTGCATGGGATGTTGCGCTTAGCCATGTTCTTGAAAGAATAAGCATGCAGCAGTTCCTCATCTCCTGCAGCCGAAGGAAATCCTGCTCATCTTCCATTCAGAAGAACACGAGAGCAGCACCCACTGGGGAGCTGGCCTATAATGGCCAGACTCCAACCCCACATGGATTCCCATTCACCCCTCATGCCTCCGTTCACTCCCACACTGCCTCCTTCCCGTATGGCTTTAACAGGTGATGTCACAGCCTGAGGACCTGATCTTCAGGCTGCAATTCCAGTGCACACACCACCTCCTTCCCTAGGTAGCTGTAACAGGCGACACCTCAACATGAGGGACTGCTCCATGTCACAACCAAGGCTGCACAGCTCACCTACCATTGGTCATCAATAAACCAAAGAACTAGACTTGCAGTATTTTGCATTATCAATATCCAACAGTCTTGTGATCACAAGAAAAATAAAGACATTTACACCTTTCATTGGACAGAGGCTGCAGTCAGAAATCAGGTACCTCAACTAAGTGAATGTGAAGCAATACAAAGGAGAAAACAGGGATAAGAGATTTGACCAAGTACTCACCTATATTTAATTTCTGTAATTTCACCAACACAAAGAGCTTGCTTGCACAGCTACAGGATATCTTCACAGAAAAGGATAACAAAGCCTTATTTGTGCAAGGCTCATTTTCAAGAATATTGTGGTCTATGTTGAAATTTATATCAAAAATCACAAGTGATGCAGTATCCTGTTTTCAAGCCAACTCCTTCAAACATCATTTCCATTAAACTTAAAATCAGAATGTAGTCCTACAGACACATTTGTCTACACAAGGATCTGTCTCAGTGGATGTGCAAATTAACGATCCTGAAGTGTGTGAATGGAGTATTTTACTGTGGGGTTGGTCTGAGAGAATAGGTTGCTTTCCCCTCAATTTTCACCTGCCCATCATCTCCCTCTGGTGCCCTTCCTACCCTGACCCACTCTTATCACATCTTCAGCACTTTACCATCACTTCCTAGCTTCCAACTTCATCTGACCACCCCCCCCCCCCAACCTATCATCTGCCAATGTACTCTCTCCCCCTCACCTTATTCTGGCTTATGCTACCTTCCTTCCCATCTGTTGAAGCATCTTAGCACTAAACTGTTTATTCCCCTCCACAGATGCTGCCCAACTCTCCAGATCCTCCAGTAAAACCCTTGGCAAACTTCTATAGATGTGTGGTGGATAATGTGCTGACTGACTATATTATAGCCTGGTATGGGAACACCAAAGCCTTTCAGCAGCAAGTCCTACACAAGGTGGCAGATTTAGCCCAGTCCATCACGAGTAAAATCCTCCCAAGCATTGAGCATATCTACATGAAGCACTGCCATAGAAAAGCAGCATCCATGAAAAGATCCTCACCACCCAGGCTATGCTCTTCTTCTTGCTGCTGCCATCAGATAGAAGGTACAAGAGCCTCAGGACTCAGACCACCTGGTTCAGAACAGTTACTACCCCTCAACCACCAGGCTCTTGAACAAAAAGGGATAACTACAGTAATTCTACTTCTGGCATTCCCACAACTAATGGCCTCACTTCAAGGTCTCTTTATCATGTTAGTTCATGCTCATTTATTATTTATTTACATTTGTATTGGCAGTTTGTTATCCATTGATCCCATTCAGAGTCACCGCTCCATGGAATTGCTAAGTATACCTGCAGAAAAATATCTTGGGGTTGTACATGGCAACATGCATGTACTCTAAATTTCTCTTTGACCTTCATGTAGATTTCTCATAATTAACTTGCAGGCCAAGTCAGAAAAATTCATTTATAAATTATCTTTATTGAATTCTGAAAAAAAATTTACAAAAAAGTATTTTGTGGCACAAAGCCCCATGTGAAATCTTGGTAAATTACTTCCCTTACCTGTGTATTATTTCAGAAGATTTATCATATACTAAACATTGCTCAGTATCTGCACAACATGTTACAGAGAAGTGTTAATCCAAATAAATGCATAACATTTATACAAAACTATAACTGGCTCCAAAGTTTCACATTTATGATACAAGTTTCACAAATCATGCCAAGTTTCATGACAAAATTCAATCCAGCTGGCTTAAAATAACTGATTACAAATGCACTTTAAATTTTAAACACTATTCTGAACCTTCACTGTGTCTTTGTTCTACCACCACTCTTATGACCACTCTGTACCGGTATCCACTGTCCATATGGGCTTCTTTTCTGCTTATTCTCAGGAGACCCTTTAACAGGGCCACTTGGTGACCTTTGATTCAATGGTTTTGCTACCGCATTCTGCAAAATAATGAGACTACGTAAGTAAATTCCAAGGGTCATCGTAATAGTCTGCATGGAAGTTACATTTTAACTACAGGAATCTAAATACACAAGTTTGTCAGCCTATGCCAACATTGCTCCAGAACCACAATGCAATATAGATTTATCAATTTGATCTAATTACACAGAAGAAGTGATATGTAGAAGTGCAAGCTACCACAGGTTTCAAAAATAACTGAGGTAGTCTTGAGCTGAAGCCCATCACTCAACACACAAAGCAATGCTTCATGGGCAGGAAACCAGTCAAAATTTAAATTACATACAGTATAACCTCCAGCATCAGACAAGAACACCGTTGAATGAGAAGTTGCTACTGTTTTAGTAAATTTTGCTTAATATTCAATCAATATTCTTTATTTTAAAGTGCCTACTTACTTTAACACTGAAGGCTATCCAGTGGTTTGTTTCCGATCTAGAAGGGGCACTTCCTAACTTCTGAACTGGTTCATCCTCTTCATCTTCATTTGCTTGTTTCTGCATTAGAAAAACAAAGTCCAATCCAATGAAAACTGTGATTAACAATCAGAGTTAAAACATGTAGCACTGGTTGGACAAACCCATTATTCTATCAGTAGATTTCAAAATACATGTCACTATCATTCTACCTGTTGTGGTAGAATCTGCAGGAAAGTTGATACTGATTCTTGCAGCTTGGCACTATACTAGCTCTGAAAATGTGCACCAAATGGCCAACAATTCAGAAAACATGAACCTCACTTTAGCATATTCAACAAAGAATAAAGATTGAAATTTGCAATGCTGAGGTTCTAAAATTTCTAATCAAGTTTGAGTACAAATTACTTGAAATCTGTAACAAGATTTACACCAGTCTGAATTACCATAAGCATTTATTTGGTTCCATGGTAATTCCCATTAAGAGCACAAATGCTTTCAAGCACTTTCTGTAATGTGTCAAATGATACTTGAGTGTACAACTGAATGCAGCCATGTTGATAACATATTCTAGGCTATAAAGCCAATGAACTTATCTTCAAAAAACGTTGGCCTCTTCTTCGGCAATGATCTGATATTCAAAACCTCCTGGAACACAGTGAATAAGTTATGAGGACAAGAAAATCCTAGAACAGAAGTTATGCATGGACAATACCAAATCCAACAGCAGAAATTAGTTAAACCTCAGCTTCATATGCCTCAGTGCCCTTGGAGGAACTAAGTGATTTATCAATGGGAAATCATAGATAACCAACATCAAGGACTGATCCAAGTTATGTAGACTTGAGTGTCATTATTTAAACTACTTAATACTTTAACTGTGTTCCAGACATTGCGAACTAAAAATGTTATTCCAAGTAAAATACATCATTGCTGCATAAAGCATGGCATGATAGTTTTGTTTACCTTCTGTTTATGAGCAACAAGTGGGCTTTCTGGCCCAGTATTAGATCTATCACTCCAAGGTCAAGTACACTATTAACACGCAGAGCAAAGCACCCTCCATTCTGCATCCAATAATGCCTCATACCTTAACTTCAGCTATTACATAGCTATTATCAGTCAATTCAGTATCTTTTGAGGATAGACTCCTGCTCTGAACAAAACTGAGGTAGTAGCAAAACACATTCCAATTAAAGCTGGGCTGTGAGCTGTTTAAATTCAAGCCAATTTGAACATTAAATTCTGCTAGGAAACAGGTGTCTGAAACACGACAGGTTTCTTGGATCATAGGCCAAAGCAGGGGTAGTGCAATGCTATTAAAATGTGCAAACATTAATTTTATTTATGGCTCAACCCTACAGAGAGCAGGTAGCTAGTGTTCCCTTAGCAAACTGATCTTTGTACAATTGCATCTTATGATTCAAACTATCAAGTTCAAGGCTGATTCTTGACTATATAAATGGTTTTTACTAAAAATGTAAATTTATACTTAACTAGTTATTGATGGGTCATCTGGATGAACAATTTGGTTAACATGGATTGCCTAAGTTTGAAAAGCAAAGTCAGTTGTGTTGAACTGTTGACAGTGTTAGTGCTAACAGAAGTAACACCATGCCTACCTACTGTTGCAATCAATCATGGCAAAAACCTTCCCTTATTATACTGGCATTTCTTTCATCTGCTAAGTTTAAAGTAGCCTCTAGAGTCCATAAAAAGTAATAATTAAAAAAAACAAGTGGCCTCTTTCCCATCCACATAATGTAAACTGAAGTTTGATCTGGGATTCTCAAAGATCAGATGATATGGAGCAAGGAAGTAACAATGGAAGGCAAATTAGCAGGTGTAATGCAGAGTTACTGGATAAAGATATTAGAAAGCAATGTTCTACAATGATCAATATTGAAAATATTGGTTCTGGAAATATTATAGTATCAAAACATACACATTAGAAGTAGTAACAACAAAATATTGAAAGTTAACCACTTAGATGGCAAATTAAATTCACTGAATCTGTGATTTACTTTGGTAGGAAAGTTGGGAATAGAAGTATCACCTACATATTCCAAAAAAAAAACCATGGATAGAAGAGCAAAGAATTTCAGACTACAGACATGAAAATAAGCAGAGTTAAAAATGCCAACAGAAAGAACAGAATCAGAGTTATACAGGACAAGCCAGATTTGAGTGCAGGATAGTCGCCTCCATCTTAGATGAAGGACAGTGCAATCACCATGTAAGGGGAGGAGTTGGGGAAAAAGATGGCACCAGCATAGTGGATTGTTTTATTCATAGCACCATGGCGGAACATAGCACCACCCAGGTAGCCCAGTTAAATAGCTTTCAAGAGAAATAATACACAAGAGAAAAGGAAAATGTACAAAAGGGCTACAACAGGTGAATGGAAAGAGGCTCGTGTGCAATGCAATTTGCAGCTGGGCTGAACAGTACATTTACACAAACAGCAACATCAATGAAGCTGCTTATTTCCATCCAAAATTCTGTCAGCTGCCAGACTTCTTAAATGAAATGGACATAGGCAAATGGTTCACGTCACTCGATTCCCATCAAGATTAACTAAATATCATTTGGCCTGCTGGAATTAAAATGTATCATGACAAAACTAATTAGGAGACAATGCAGTATAATGAAGTACCAAATATAGCACTGCCTTGACTTTTGACTGGGAAGAAATACACCAAGCTTCTCCATTCTCCCCTTACTTCTACAAGATGGCTTGATAGAGGTCACAAGCTCCCTGATCAGAAGAAAAAATACAAAACAGAATGCTTCATCCCTCACGCACAGATATGGAAAGCCATCGTTTTCATAATGATAAAATGCATTTGTTTACGGTGTAGATAGTGCCATAGGTTCATTTATAATCACATCTTTTAAAGCCATCTTTAGTTATTACACTGGCCAATCTGCCCCTAATAACTGCACACATGCAGATACAAAGATACCACCTCATATCTTCCAAGAAGTGCAGTCCATTTCAAGGCTTCTATAAAACAGAAATAAATCAAGTCATACAAACCAAATTTATAGCTTTTATATGGAAAGTGTTTGAATGACATGTTGAGTAAAACAAGCTGGCTGAATCATTACTGCACAATACAATCTCCCAATTATGATTAATATACTTGAGGACCAAGAATTCACTTTAGGGAATGTCCAGAATTTGTAAAGAACTATAAATTGGAAATTCCTCATTGCCTAGCTGAGAAAACATTTCTATGTTAATCTAGGAATGACTACAATTGTAAGCATCTTACATTTCTCATTAGAAATTAGAGTAAAACTGAGTTTGCTCAAAACAATTTGGATAACAAACCAAAGCAATTAAAAGCCAAGTTAGAAAAGGAGTACAACTCAATTTATTCTACCCGAACACAGGAACACCAGTATGAGTGTCAAAATGTACTTAAATGGACAACGTTGACTTCATAGCTAAGATCACACAACTAATAGTGCAGGAGTTGGTGTTCAAATATTTGGACAGAAGTAACCTTCTACATTCAAACATGCAAAAAGAAATTTCTTCAATGTAATGAAATGTTATCACTCACCCTTCTGATCATCTCTTTAGCTGCATCAATGTTGGACTTCTCAAAATTATAATTCTCATCTCTGAAAGGATTGGTAGGCTTCAGGCTAGGTGGCATCTGAATACTGCTTTTTCCAAATAATTTATCAGCATTTGCCTTTGCTATTTCAAGCAAAGTATTTTTATCTGAAAGAACACAGCATTAATAAACTTTAGGTTGCTACCCTTCAAACTTAGAAAAACACATGACCAAATGCAAAATGTTGATGGGCAATTGGGAGCTTTGAGGATGATACCTAAAACTAAATGGCAAAAGCTGCAAGGAGGAAAACTTGTGGATATGATATACCAGTATTTTCACAAGGGGCCATTAAAATTGCTGAAAAGAGCACATGGAATTGGAGGACACAGCAAGTTAATCAAGCACATTTAGGGAAGATAAACTAGTGGGCCACTAGAGATTAGTGCTGAGGCAACATCTATTCCCTATCTACAAGTTAGTCTGAAGAGATCAAAAGCAATGTTTTCAAGCTTGCGAAAGACAAAACCAATGTGAAGTAACGAAAATGTATATAGGCTTTGGCAGGATTGTACAAGAGCTGAAACAGAAGGCAACATAGACAAATAGTTAGTTTAGAAAATACAAGGTGAGCCATTTCAGTGATTTACACAAAAATGGGATACTTTGAATGAGAAGTCGGGAAATGCTCATGTTCAAACGATCTGGATGCCTTGAATAACTCACTGAACGTCAACATGTAGCTGCAGCAGGTAAACAGAAAGGAGCGTGACAACTTTTGCCTTATTTACAGACTAGTGTAAAGATGTTTCACTACAATTACATCTGTCCTTAACAAGACCACATCTTGCATATGTTTGTTAGAGGGAATGAACTGATCCCTGGCATGGCAGGAGTGTCAAGACAGCCAGGCTTTTAGTTTAGAGGAATGAATAGACCTTATTGAAAAGTCAAATATCGTAAGAGAACTTAGACAGGGTATATATTGGAAGATGCTCTGATTGAGAAATCTCAAAATAATCGCTTCACCATTTGGGACTAAGTATTTTCCTCTGGTAAATTTTTGGACTTCACTACAGAAAGCTGAGGGTCAATCACCAACTTCATTAACATCAGATCAAATGATTTTTGGACATAGGAATCAGGAGGTTTCAGGGAAAGTACTTATGCAGTTGAATAAAGACTAGAAATCAAGAGATCAAATGGTTACTCCCACATCCATTCATGATTATTCATATTCCTTATCATAATTTCAATATATTCTACCTTTTTGTGTTAAGTGAATAGATCTTCCCCTTGATCTGCTTCGACTTCTGTGTGAAGAATGGGTTCTGTACATAAAACTATGGTAGTTCCTTGGACGCTTGGATGAAAATCTTGACCTTGATCCTGAGCGGGATCTTCTGTACCTCAAGCTAGACCTAGATCTTGATCGGTACCTGAGGGGTGACCGATACGACATATGATATCTTGATCTTCGGTAACAAGACCTTGAGCAGCTTCGAGACCGGGATCTTGAATGGGTTCCTCTTGATCTTTTGTATCTCTTCTCACGTGATGCACATCTTGACCTTGAAGCCGAATTAGTGTATTTTGAACTTGATCGGTACCTTTTTAATGAGGACACAGAACCCAAATAGGAACTGCCTGACGAGGACACCGAACTTGATCTGGAACTGCCAGAAGAGGACATTGAATCTGACTGAGAGCTACCAGAAGATGAGACTGAACTGGAACGAGAGCTACAGGATGACGATACCGAACTCGATCGAGAGCAACTCGATGATGACATCGAACCAGATCGTGAGCTGGCAGAGGATGAAACAGAATCTGACCGAGAGGTAGCAGAAGATGAGCAACAACTTCCCAAAGATGATACTGAACCTGACTTCAAGATTTTGCATTTCTGATAGCCTGGAGTTCTGGACCGTGACACTCTCTTACACTTTTGAGGCTTATCTGAAGCAAGACACAATTCATCCACACCAATTGCAATTTTCTCAGCCTTCTTCTTCTGTATACTGCACCTATTTGTTCCCCACTTCATTTCAGACATTTGTTCACGTTCCAGATTATGCAAATGCATTTTACCTGGGGCAGGGGAAGAGGAGAGAGAGAGAGAGAGAGAGAGAGAAGAAAAGTCAGTATAGGATAGTGTAGAGGGCAGTTTGCTCGGGAGAGCATGCGCAGAGTCACCAGATACCGACGCCATATTTCAAGTACTTACACAAACTGAATTAATTCAAATGGTACAAATTTCAGCTGCTATTTTCTAGTACTGCATTTATAGTATGAAATACAACTTTATTTCTTTGAACTTTAACACACAGGAAGTCCCTTACTCATTTGGCTATGCTGGCTCTATAATCTTTATATTAGTTCAAGTGCTCCATTCTCCTGCACAGATCTCCTTTTCCAAGTAATTCCTAGTTCACTGCAAGTAGATCCTATTCTGCTTTAAAAGTACTGTAACTGCTATATATTAGATTTTCTTTTCAAGCAATGTTATGATCAATTGAACATACAAAATCTTCATTTTTCTTCTGGTTCTCTTGGCCAAATAATTTCAATTAAACCCCTTAGGACAATTTCCAAGTACTGTACAGATTCTTTTTTATTGTATCAAATAGATGAGACTGAATTTTAATTGAATCCTTAACCTTCTTTGCATTGAAGGCAAAAAATACATCAATACCAAACTTACCAAAGCTGGATTTCTTTTTCATCAGTTCCCAGGATAAATCAGTTGAATCTGGCCTGTTAACACATAGAAAAATTAAATTGAAACATGGGACACTTATGTTTATGCAATTACAGGGAGGCTGCTGATCTGCAACGCAATTCTCTCCATGTGTAGATACATCAGATATATATACACACACACAAAGAAATAGAAGTTACAAGTTAAAATTGACAATTTCAAGTGAGCAATTTTTATTATCACACTGCTAAAGTGCAGATACTATCTGTAGTTCAATTTACAGTAATTAAAGTTCCATCGAGGACTCAACTCGCAAAAGTTTATATCTTACTTATTGAAAAATGAACCTGATTATCCATCTCTGTATGCCACAAAACCCTTTCCAATAACTATTTCCATGTACATTCAATACCCAAATCACAGACTTTCATAGACTCTACTTTCATCAATACCAAAGTCCACTCATTGCCAACACTGCCTCCAGATCAAAAACTATTTTTTTTTTAATTCCCAGTTTAAAACAAGTCATTGACCTTATTGCAGCTCAAATTTGATACTGCAATCTAAATCACTGAAATTCAATTTCCTTAAACAAGACACTACCTCAAGATCCAGAACCGAAATGGACTCTTCCCACCACCTCCACCTTTTCTCAAGGTGGTCAAGACTTTGTTTAAATGGAAGTCTGACTTACAATATTAGTAAATTGGATGGGAAGCCAAACAACAATATTCTAACAGTACAAGTAAAAGCTATACTGATTTTAAACTTTTAGAAAGTGGCAGACTGGTACATATGCATGAGATTAAAGTTGAAGGCAAATTAGACAGGATTAAAAATATTTTAATTTTTTTAGAATTAATTTTTAAGTAGGATATTTCTCCTAGAAGTTTACAAGACTTTTGTTTTATACAGCCATAGATTGCTAACCAGTAACTACAGCTATACAGTTCATTATACTCCATCTTTTTGTGAGAAGTATTTAATTGGTCAGTTGCATTCTAGATGTTTCCAGCTAAAAGCTTCATTGTATATTGACCATTACCACAAAATCCAGGCAATAGTTCAATTCAGTGAATCCTGTCCTTTGATTTGCATGCTGGATAGCAATACCTGTGCCATTTTCTCTTCACAATAGGGGAAAATACTCAAGCACCTCCATCCTATTGGCCCCATCAACTTACCTGGACTCTATCATAATTCACTTTTTAAGAAGTGCTACATTCATTTTTAGATTGGACCCATTAAGAAAACATTTTTCCTTATTAAATTGAATCTGCCAATACAAAAAGTGACCAAGTTGCTATCTTGAGAAGCAATTAGGGAATGCTTGCCCAAGGATCAGCATTAAGAGTCCCTACGTGAGCATCTTATTAACTCACCACTGCCATCCAATGGCGAATTAGGACTTTTTCCAGAACATTTCAACGCTTGAGGGTTCACGAAACTAAAACGGTTGGAGGGTGGGGCAGTCCGATTAAGTAATAAAAGGATTAACAATCTCAATGACAAAGGTCATCCGATCCTAGAGGTTCAGCCTCTTCTTCCTATAGTCATGCAAATTGTCGTCAACGGTTTAAAAAAAAGTTAAAGGAACAATTCGGTACTGATAGATTACCGATTTATGGTGATTGTTTCACGAAATTAAACATTTCGATGTCAAATACCCTGGGTCTGTCCCAAACTCTCTTCAAGCACGCCCAAGCAATGACTTTGACCCCAATCTCATCTGTATTTTATGAACCCGACCTATAGACGTTGACCCTCGAATTTAGCTGCTGACTCTGCGACCTAAACAACAAAATACCTCAGGTACAAAAGTTTTTTTAAACAAGAAATTCCAGAAACGGCGGGTATGTTATATTTAACTATGACCAGAAACTGTTAGAAACGCTCAACAGGTCAGGCAGGCGGTTGTGAGAGTGACGAAGACATTTTAGCCTCAGATAAAATGACACCGACAGAAACACTGACTAAATCCTTCTCTATTGTCCTTGCCAGTATTTTTTGTTTCCAAAACTACCTCAAAAACTGAGTTTGGCTGCGTGACAAAGCCCCCGTCCGCCTTCAATAAAAGACTGCGTCATACTCAACAACAGCGCATAAAATGGCCTTATAAATTAAGACTTCCAAAAAAAAGCCAAGGAATTTAAATCGAAACCTCTATATTTAAAAAAAAATGTCACTTCAGATCTTACCGTTTACAATTATTGCCTTTAATCGCCGAGGATTCCACAAGGGCACTAACTCCCCTGCTATCCGTCGCCACCATCTTATGAACTGCAGCTAAGCGAGCACTTCTCTCCTTTTATGACCATTGTGACACCGGGGGGCCGCCTTCACTTCACTGTTATTGGCTCGCTGACGCATAACCTTATTCCCATTGGCTGCTGTGGAGAATGACTGAAAATTTAGCCTATCAGGAAGCACGGAGGCGTTTAATCGGCGCTTGGTCCCGGCTGCTTCTGTCTATTCGAAGCACGAATGGGCAGAACGGCTGTCAATCAAGAGCGATGGCCACAGGAGAAACAATTAAATACAGAGACTAAAGAAAGGTAGAATATGAGCAGATGATGATGAGGCGGTTAAGGAGCAATTGTCAACTGATGCTGCCTGGCTGCTTCATCATAATGCAATATCAGTATCTTGGATGAGGATCTTCCAACCCAAAACACTAATCAAATTTACATGCCAAAAAGTAATCCTATGCCTTCCTCCACCTTCATATCTGGCTTCTGCCCTTCCTTTCCAGTCCTGGCGAAGGGTCTCGACCAGAAACGTCCTCGGTTTTATTCCCCTCCATAGATGCTGCCTGATTTGATGAATTCCTCCTGCATTTTCTTTGCCTGTTAATTTTATTTGTCAACACACATAAAAGTTGCTGGTGAATGCAGCAGGCCAGGCAGCATCTCTAGGAAGACGTAATAGTTGACGTTTTAGGCCGAGACCCTTCGTCAGGACTAACTGAAAGAAGAGCTAGTAAGAGATTTGAAAGTGGGAGGGGAGGGGGAGATCCGAAATGATAGGAGAAGACAGGAGGGGGAGGGATGGAGCCAAGAGCTGGACAGGTGATTGGCAAAAGGGATATGAGAGGATCATGGGACAGGAGGCCCAGGGAGAAGGAAAAGGGGGAGGGGGGAAAAACCCAGAGGATGGGCAAGGGGTATAGTTAGAGGGACAGAGGGAGAAAAAGGAGAGAGAGAAAAAGAATGTGTGTATATAAATAAATAACGGATGGGGCATTAGCAGAACTTTGAGAAGTCAATGTTCATGCCATCAGGTTGGAGGCTACCCAGACAGAATACGAGGTGTTGTTCCTCCAACCTGAGTGTGGCTTCATCTTTACAGTAGAGGAGGCCGTGGATAGACATATCAGAATGGGAATGGAACGTGGAATTGAAATGTGTGGCTACTGGGAGATCCTGCTTTCTCTGGTGGACAGAGCGTAAGTGTTCAACAAAACGATCTCCCAGTCTGCGTCGGGTCTTGCCAATATATAGAAGGCCACATCGGGAGCACCGGACGCAGTATATCACCCCAGCCGACTCACAAGTGAAGTGTCACCTCACCTGGAAGGACTGTCTGGGGCCCTGAATGGTGGTGAGGGAGGAAGTGTAAGGCCATGTGTAGCACTTGTTCCACTTACAAGGATAAGTGCCAGGAGGGACATCGGTGGGGAGGGATGGGGGGGATGAATGGACAAGGGAGTCGCGTAGGGAGCGATCCCTGCGGAAAGCAGAAAGAGGGGGGAGAGGGAAAGATGTGTTTAGTGGTGGGATCTCGTTGGAGGTGGCAGAAGTTACGGAGAATTATATGTTGGACCCGGAGGCTGGTGGGGTGGTAGGTGAGGACAAGGGGAACCCTATTCCTAGTGGGGTGGTGGGAGGATGGAGTGAGAGCAGGTATGCGTGAAATGGGGGAGATGCCTTTGAGAGCAGAGTTGATGGTGGAGGAAGGGAAGCCCCTTTGTTTAAAAAGGGAGGACATCTCCCTTGTCCTGGAATGAAAAGCCTCATCCTGAGAGCAGATGCGGCAGAGATGGAGGAATTGCGAGAAGGTGATGGCATTTTTGCAAGAGACAGGGTGAGAAGAGGAATAGTCCAGATAGCTGTGAGAGTCAATAGGCTTATAGTAGACATCAGTAGATAAACTGTCTCCAGAGATAGAGACAGAAAGATCTAGACAGGGGAGGCAGGTGTTGGAAATGGACCAGGTAAACTTGAGGGCAGGGTGAAAGTTGGAGGCAAAGTTAATGAAGTCAACGAGCTCAGCATGCATGCAGGAAGCAGCGCCAATGCAGTCGTCCAATGCAGTACCCCATCCGTTATTTATTTATATACACACATTCTTTTTCTCTCTCTCCTTTTTCTCCCTCTGTCCCTCTCACTATACCCCTTGCCCATCCTCTGGGCTCCCCCCACCTTTTCTTTCTCCCTAGGCCTCCTGTCCCATGATCCTCTCATATCCCTCTTGCCAATCACCTGTCCAGCTCTTGGCTCCATCCCTCCCCCTCCTGTCTTCTTCTATCATTTTGAATCTCCCCCTCCCCCTCCCACTTTCAAATCTCTTACTAGCTCTTCTTTCAGTTAGTCCTGACGAAGGGTCTCGGCCTGAAACGTCGACTGTACCTCTTCCTAGAGATGCTGCCTGGCCTGCTGCGTTCACCAGCAACTTTTATGTGTGTTGCTTGAAATTCCAGCATCTGCAGATTTCCTCGTGTTTGAATTATATTTGTCATTTTATTTCATAGGCGCAGACTTGGGCTTTTCTTTTGGTCAATCAATATGTACTTTTTTCCAGAAATAAATTGCGATGAATTAATATTTTGTTCCTTAAATTTGGAAAATTTCTGAAGTCTTGATTTAAGATTATCTCCTTGCTTCCATGTTGTTCCCTTCTTTAGCAAAACTCAGTGACGTCACCAGACAAGCAAGATGGTTACGGCCATCCAATTTAAGCTTCAACAACCTGCTCAGATCCAGGAGGATCCTCCAGTAGAACTGACCATACAATGTCCCTAGGAAGATCTGGAACTAGTACTAGAACAGACTAGTCCAGCAGTTGCACTGGTATGTCACAAACGATATGCCAGATTTTTCCATCGGACCAGAAGTGATGGTGCAGGCGTCTGGTCAAAATCTTTTAGGATTAGGTCAAACATAAGCAAAGAACCCTCTCACCATTTACCACCCCACATAAACGGTGCAAACGTGGGTTCATATCCCATTCTCATTAGAATAACGCACACACAGAATGCTGGAAAATGCAATCGAGCAGTGATTAATTAGATAAACTCACTACACAATGCAGATTACAAGTTGCTAGTCTTTTCTACACCCAGAGTAATGGTTACAATTCAGAACTATATGCAAATTTTCAAAGCACATATACAATTCGTTGGCGCGTGGCCAAGTGGTTAAGGCATTCCTCTAGTGATTTGAAGGTCGCTAGTTCGAGGCTTGGCTGAGGCAGCGTGTGTGTCCTTGAGCAAGGCACTTAACCACACATTGCTCTATAATGACACTGGTGCCAAGCTGTATGGGTCCTAATGCCCTTCCCTTGGACAACATTGGTGTCGTGGAGAGGGGAGACTTGCAGCATGGGCAACTGCTGGTCTTCCATACAACCTTGCCCAGGCCTGCACCCTGGAAACCTTCCAAGGTGCAAATCCATGGTCTTATGAGACTAACGGATGCCTATACAGTATATACAATTTATTTTAAGCAAAAATAGCATAAGAATAACTATACACATACTAAACATGTTTTAGATGAAGACTAAGCTTTTCTCCATATTGAATAGCATTTGGAAGAAACAGAGAAAAACAACAATAACATTTGAATGGAAGACTGCAATATCTCCAACTAAGGGCAACATTTCAGATCGCTTTAAGTCATTGCTGCTTCATTACCTCTAACCCTTGTGCTGGTCCAGATGCAGAAGCACCGCCTGTTTTTTAAAAAATATTACCGGGAAAGGTTAAGATGAGGGTTCCATTCTCTGACAAAAAAAAGTTGCCTGTATGGTAATTCCGCTCCCAGGGTAGCCCAAAACTACGAATTGATCGGGGTTCAATTCCCGCCACTGTCCTTAATGAGTTTGAGCGTTCACTCTGTGATCGTGTGACTGTCGCTGATACTAACGACGTTATTTAACTGTATGCCTTGATGTACACTCGACGAATAAAACAAATTTTATCTTAAATATGTGAAGATAAGATATGTGAATAAATCCAGCAGGAAATAGAAAGACAGACTTGCCCTAAATACCAAAATCATTGAATTAGGTAAAGTTAATATTTCCAAGAGAAAGTGAAATAAACGCAAGGAAAAATATAGAATATGGTGATAAGAGTAATAAAAAAGTTTGGGGGAATTGCAATTATATTAGTATAGACCACTTGAGCCAAATAGTTAATTACTCTGTAATTTCAGCAGCATTGACAATTTCGAAAATTCCTAATTAATAACTAGAGGAGTGCAGTAAACAATTCCAGACATTTAAGGTAAAATTACAAGAGGGAACCCATACATTTCGCCAATGTAAAGATTTTAACCAATTAGAGGGAAAGAAAAAAATCAAATATAATAGAGAGAGCCGACAATATATTTATATCTACCGATAGAGAGCAGCTGTCAACATGGATGGAAAGAAAGTATTTTCGGGAGAACGGAGTAACAATTGTTAACCATAAGTAGGGAAGTAGGGAAATTGGGGGGGGGGGAACATCTCTCTTCCTAAAGAGAAAGCATGGGGCTTCGATTTTCATCAGCATCATGTTTTTAACCTAGAGTTGAGAAGCCAACATTTTTCCCTTACAGAAAAGGAAAGATCGATTTTTTTTCCCCAAAAGAGAGCAGTTTTCACCTAAAGAGAAAAAAAAATCGAACATTTTTTTTCTGCAGGAGCAACAATTTTTTTGTGCAAAGACTTATCTACAAAGTAAAGCAATAATTTTCATGCAGAGGACGCACAATCCAACCCTCTTTGCAGAGGGGGTGCAGAGTTGGAGGGGAGGGGGGAGCCGGTGCCCCAGAGGGTGGGGCGCACAGAGGTCGCGCCTTTGGTAGGAGGAGGGCGCGCTGTTCCGATCCTTGGCTTCGGCCTCGCCGTGTGCCAGTGTCCAGAGCCGGCCTCCAGCTCACCCCGCCTCCGGGGCCAGGCCTGCCCGCCGCCCCTATGCAGTACGTGCCGCCGCAGAGTGCGAAAGCCCACCCCACTCAACTCATACCCCCTCAGTTCGGCTACGTGATCCTGGTGTTCATTTACAGCTGGGTCATGCTGGCTTACCTGGGAGCCAAAGTGGGCTTCGCCAGGAAGAAATACAACGTCAAGGTAAGGAGAAATCAAAACCCTTATCTAGGGTTAGTTCCATTCCAAACACCAGAGCTTGGGTTTACTTCTTTATCAGCTGAAGGTTTTCAGCAAACACTGCGTTGCGTTGTTCATCCACCCGTTGTCTATCCACCTGGTTAACATTTAAAGTTCCTTTGAATTCTCCCGTGGGTTTTGGTTCCTGAAATTGGAGGGAGGCTCCCTCTTGGTGACAAGGCCCATGGCTCCATTTTCTCAAAGGGGAGTCTTTTTCACAACCATAAATTTTCATCAAAATATACCTACAGTGCCTTGAAAAAAGTGTTCAGCCCCCAACCCTTTGCTTGCATAAATGAGTATTGCAACCAGGGATTTTGATTAATTTAACTGAGAATTGTTATTTGTAAATCACATACTCCTTTCTTCACAGTAGAGCCAAAAAAAACCCAGAAAATTGTAAAATATGGAAATCTAAAACTTCAAAAACTGAAATGTCTGTTGTTCAAAAAGTATTCATCCCCCATTGCTCAATACTTAGTTGACCTGCTCCAGAGGATATCACAGCCAGCAGTCTTTTTGGATAAGTCTCTGTTAGCTTTGCACAATGTGATGGAACAAGATTTGTCCTTTACTCCTTGCAAAATTGCTCATGCTGTGCCAGGCTAGTTGGGGAGTGTGAGTGGACAGCAGTCTTGAGGTCTTGCCAGAGATGTTTGATCAGGTTAAGGTCAAGACTGACTGAGTCACTCAAGAACATCAATATTCTTCCACTTGAAGCCACTCTATGGTTGCTCTGGCCTGCTGAAAGACTAACTTCTTCCCCAGTTAACGCTTTCTAGCAGAAGCTAGAAGTTTTTTTTAATCCAGGATCTCTGTATTTAGCAGTGTTTATCTTCCATCAATCCTGACTGGATCTCCAGTTCCTGCTGCTGAAAAGCATCCCATAGCATGATGCTACCTCTACCATACTTTACAGTAGGGATGGTGTTACCAGGCTGATGCGCAGTATTAGATTTACACCACACGTACTGCTTAGTGTTGAGGTCAAAAAGTACAACTTTAGTCTCATACGGCATGAAGACCTTCTTCCACATCTTTATAGTATCTTCTAAGTGATGCTTTGAAAGCCTTTATGGACAAGCGTATGCTTTTTTTAAAATAAGCCAGAGCTTCTTCCTTGCCACTCTTCCACAAATTCCCTTTTTTTTTTGAAAGGCCTTAGAGATGAGAGGTGACCTGATAGAGGTATACAAGATGATGAGAGGCATTGATCGTGTGGATGGTCAGAAGCTTTTCCCCAGGGCTGAAATGGCTAGCTCAAGAGGACACAGTTTTAAGGTGCTTGGAAGTAGGTACAGAGGAGATGTCAGGGGTAAGTTTTTTTACGCAGAGTGGTGAGTGTGTGGAATGGGCTGCTGGCGACAGTGGTGGAGGCGGATACAATAGGGTCCTTTAAGAGATTCCTGGACAGGTACAAGCAGCTGAGAAAAATAGAGGGCTATGGGTAACCCTAGGTAATTTCTGAGGACAGGACATATTTGGCACAGCTTTGTGGGCTGAAGGGCCTGTATTGTTCTGTAGGTTTTCTATGTTTCTAGATTGTGGAGCCATGAACTGGAGTCATCTCCAGTTGCAGCTCACTCAGAGTGACTGTTGGCATCACAGTAGCCTCTCTTACAAGTCTATTCTTCTCCAGCAACTACGTTTAGAGGTGCAGCCTGACCTAGGCAGTGTGGCTATGGTTTCATATTTTTCCACAATGGATTGCTCTGAGCTCCAAGGTGTGTTCAGTGCCTTTGAGATGGTCTTGTGCCCATCTCCAGATCTCTATTATTTCTCTGACTTGCCTTGAATGCTCTTTTATCTTCATTTTGGTTTGGTCTGTTGAATATCTACCGTGCTGTTGGACCTTACAGAAAGAGGGGTGTTTATTCAGGTGATCCTCCAATTTTCTACATCAACAGATTGGATGAGTTAGTAAGGTAATGCACAGTATATTGCACCTGACCAAAGTCAGTGGAGTAGTTACAAAGGGGATGTATACCTCACCATTTTGATTTTTGGTACATTGTTGATAGGGTTGGGGAATTTTTCTTTTGATTTGACATGATGCACAATGTTTTGTAGATTAGCTCAAAAAGTTATACTTAAATATGTTTTAAATTTAGAACTGGTGGTCTTCCATACAACCTTGCCCAGGCCTGCGCCGTGGAGAGTGAAGACTTTCCGGGCGCAGATCCATGGTCTCGCAAGACTAACGGATGCCTTTAATTTAAAATTTAGAAAATTTAGAAAATGAGACAGTAAAATGTGAAAATAGTTGTGGAGGCTGAATACTTTTTCAGGCCACTATGGGCTTATATTACTGATTTTCTCAAAAATTTTGAATGAAAAATACAAGTGGTATTTAAAATTCTTTACTTTATACTTTATTGTCACCAAACAATTGGCACTAGAATGTACAATATGTAAATATTGGTACTAGAATTTACAATATGTATTTTAGTTAAAATGAGCAGAGAGAAGTAATCAGGATATGGTCATACAGTTGGTATTAATTATGTATTACTCACAAAGTCCTAATTATTCCTCATCATATGTTTAAAAAAAATCACAAAAGACTATCCATTTCGGATAGAGGCATTCTGTGCACCTAAATTCTTTTGCTTGACTCTAGGATCCTGACTGCTATTTTGTGGTCTAATTACATTAATATTTGCAGACTTTGATTTATTTTAATTTATTATCTGATTCTGTTTCCGTTTTCTACATGACAACTACCTTCAATTTTGAACATTCATACCAATATTACCTGCCTGGAATCTGGCGATTTTTTTCGATCCCCAGGTTCTTTTAGGCGTCCAAGAATGCGCAAAAACTTATTGCTTCATGATCGTTTATTTTAGAGCTTAAACATAGGACCAGATGCAGAATATATGAAACCAAAGATCCTCAGGAAAATACAAAGAACAAGATGGTGATATTTGCAGAGCCTGACAGTTTTGTACTTAAGGTAATGCAAATTCCTGAGATAAGGAAGAACCAATTAAAAGATACACAGTCACAGCACGTGTCATGTGCTAACACTTAGCCAGTGAAAAAAGAACAACCTGTTGTGAAACTGCTTTACCCCCTTTCCACCAGTAGACGGAGCCAAACACTACATAATTGTGAAAATATACTTATTTAAACATAAATTGTGTGTTGGTAAAACTGATGATTTTAGTCTTGCTAAAAATCTTGTTAAAAATACAAAACACAACCAATTCGAACAGCTACATCCTACGTTCTTGTTCATGGGTAACTTTCATTTTTATTTTAGACAATCCCATATTTGCAAACTGCTCTACAGTTTCTTTGCCTTTTTTTTAAACCTACTGCACCAATTTTGCTGTCATCTTTTCACTTCTGCCATTTCAACAAATGCTGCTTATAGTCGCTTGGGGGTATTGCATGAATATTTTAAATCATTTTTGTTCACTTTTAGGGATTGTTATCAAAGGTTCAATTTAATGTCAGAAATGTATACAATATACATCCTGAAATGCTTTTTCTTCACAGGACATCCATTAAAACAGAGAAGTGCCCAAAGAATGAACAAAAGTTAAATGTGAGAACCCCCAAAGTTCCCCCCCCCCAGCATGTAAGCAGCAGAAAAGCAAGAATTATATTATCATATCAGGTCTTTATATTTCCTATCATCAGCACGTGCTGTGTCATATGATGTGGACGATCATGGTTACCATGAATGTTATTGGCAAATTTTGTTTTCTACAGAAGTGGTTTGCTATCGCCTTCTTCTGGGCAGTGTCTTTAAAGATGGGTGACCCCCCGCCCCAGCCATTATCAGTACTCTTCAGAGATTGTCTGCCTGGCATCAGGGGTCAGATAACTTTTCTAGAAATCATGCCTCTTGGTTCTGCTTAGACAGAGAAAAACTTCTCTCAGTTTCACATGTTAAAACTTGTAGTAATTGTATAAATTGCAAGATAACTCTCCTCATTTATGTAAACTTTAAAAAATAAATACCATTTTACTCAATCTCTCATGTCAAACCCGCCATCTCACCAAACCATTCTAGTGAGCTGTCACTGTTCCCTTTCAGGCAAGTACTTTGTTTCATCCAACAACATGTTTTGATCCATTGACTGATTCATTTGATTTAATTAACCTGCTTAATCCTTTAAATACATATCTTCACTGTTGTCATTACCTCACCAAACCCTTTCACTCAACAAAATTCACACTCTGTATATTATTTGGCAATGTATTTAGAAACATTCATTAAAGAATAATATATTATTTGTGTGTGGCTGGGTGGAGATGCAAGGCGCTCCTTCCCTCCAGTAGCCTGCAGCTCGCCCTTGGGTAGCACTTGCTAGCCCCCACCTCCCAATCAGGGCCACATGGAGCCATCGGAGCAGGTGGTGGATGATCCTATGAGAGCTGGTGCATATCACATGTCCTGGCTATGCGACCACTGACACTAGGCAGACAGTCTCTGAAGAGTATTGATAATGGCCCCTCTTGTAAAGACACTACCCATAAGAAGGCAATAGCAAACCACTTCCGTAGAAAACTTGGCCAAGGACAATCATGGTCACATGTTGAAAGACCATCATCGCCCATGTCATACAACGAGGCTCAGAATGAATGAACAAACGTTATGTTATTTGAAATGGAACTTGTGTGGATTAATTTTCCATTGGTGAACATTGAAGGTGGATTTTTGAAGCTGAGGCATTCACAAAAGTTATGGGACTGTGTTAGTTATTAGTTTTGTGACAGTATCTTCCAATTTCCTTCCAGTATCCAAACATGTATAGTGATAAAGAACCCATATTCAACTGCATCCAACATGCACATCAAAACACATTGGAGATATATCCTCAATGGCTGATCTTCCAACTGATAGCTGGAGTTGTCTATCCGGTAAGAAAATGGCAGTGTAGTTAATGGGGATATTCTGCCATATACAATCTCATTGCTGTTTCCAGTCAGGTGATGGGTATTACAGTATAATTTCTTCAGCTTTTGTCTAAAGCTCTTCCTTACTTCCAGCCCATAATGCCACTGGTGTTTAGAGCAGTAATGAAAGTCTTCCATCTCTGGTAGTGGTCTTCGTGTCATTATTTTCCTCTTGGTTTTCACTACTGTCAGTCATGCAAGCTGAGGGTGGAGTCTCAGGAATATCATCATACTCAGATTTAGAAGGAATCTTCATTGCTGTTTCCGTAACAATTTTGGTTTACCAGTCAGGGTTGTTGGCCTTGAACTGATTCCCCCAAACCTGGAGGACCGGTGGACCACTACCCTTTGACCTGTTTGGCATGGGTGACCCTACCAAGAACCAAACCATAACCCCTTACTCCAGCCAACTTAGCTCTCTGGGTCACTGAGGCAAACAGGCCTCCAAACCACAAGCGGATTGTGGTCCTCTTGAAGCATCTAAAGGTCTACAAGATTTAAGTTAAGGTGTAACTAACACAGTCTTGCTCCCAAAAATGAAAGCGATATTTTTAACATGATTACTCATAAAAAAATTATCGTGCAGAATCCTAGGGGGAATGGGGCAGTTGCCTGAGAGTCAAGAGTTAAATATCTTTTCACATAATCTGCAATCCTAAAGATTGTAAAATAAGGGAAGTGAAAGACAGTATTCTGCAGTACTTGTCAACGAGTATTACTCAGCAGGCAAGAAAAAAAAATCCCAAGCATTGCACAGCAACAACAGATGTCCAAATATTCCTTCAGGTGCTGCACCCATTTGTCTTGAGTCCTCCCTCAGCACTGCCCTAATATTGGCCAGAGAATTCCCTTGACAGTGAGCCAATCTTACACTTGGAAGTGCCCGTTGGTGATGGGCTGGATCAATGAACTTTTACAATTATTAAAATTTCAGGATAAGAAATAGATTATTATCACCCGGTTGACATCTGTTTGATCAAAATGCATTTCACTGGATAAATTCTATAATACTTAACTCTGTCCAACTCGTTTTCACAGAGGAAAGAAATACTCTTCCTCTAGCAACATATTTTTCCTTGTTTATGTGTAAAATGGCCATTTTCTAATCTTGACCCTCCCCGCAGACTAATTATGTGCTTAGCTGTGCCTTGAATCTATTGGTACAAAACTATGTTACAGACGAGGTAAAATTGGGCAGATGGTATGCCATCATATATTCTTGTTTCTCTTTAGATTAAGAGGTTTCAAATGAATTCCCTATTGTGACTGATACCTATGAAAAAATATATAGATTTACAAGAAATTTTACTCTAAATACTGTATACTGTACACCTTAATCAGAAATATTGCAGTGTCTTAACTTTAAAATCTGTGATTTTTGTAAAATTCTGAGTAGCAACTTTCAGTACAAGAACAAAAGCTGTGAAAATGTTAGTAAGTAAACAATATTTATTGAATATGTTAAGTCTTTCTTAATGTTTCTCACTCTGAACATGGGGATAATATAGTGTACTTAATATTTCACAGATCACTGCTTCTGTGCTTGGTGTCATTTGGGTAACCAGTCGATTTACTTATGCATGGGGATATTACACAGGGGGTAGGTATTATGTAAATTATGTCTGTACAAATATATCACTTAAATATTCAATAGATTAATGAATTTGTTTAATAATGTTAAAGTACAATACCATAGTGCCAGCAGGAAAGAAAGATGCACTTTTTGCATCACAGGACTCCAACTTATCAAAGCAGCATATTGTTCAAGTACAATGTAAATTCAGCAGGTATATCCACATTCAGCAAAGAAAACTTTTAGTAATATCATTTGAGGGAGGAATCTAGAAAATACCCAGGATTGTTAATACTTATCAAAACCAATGGATCATTTTGACTATATCTCAACATAGCATCTCTTAGAAAGGATGAGACTCCCAGTAATGCAGCAATAATAGACAAGATTCTGCAAGGAAATTGGAATTTACTTACCGGTGCAAAGGTAGGCATTACCAACCAGTGAACACTGTCATCTAGAGTCAGTGTAAACAGGAAATGAAGCAGCAAGAAGTGTTTTTATATCCAAAATAATTATAAAGAAAGTTTTAAAGGAAGTGACATAGCTTGGTGTCAGTCAAAACAATTATATAAATGTACATAGGTAAAAACTAACAAAAATGGTCCTTAGTTTCAGAAAAGCTAACACAAGAAAAATACATTTAATATGGCAAGACCCTGAACAGTGTTGATGAACAGAGGGATCTTGAGGTCCAAGTTCATAACTCCCTAAAAGTATCTGCACAGGTTGATAGGTGGTTAAGAACGCATATGGTGTGCTTGCTTTTATTCGTTGAGGCATTCAGTTCAAAAGTCAGCAAGTTATTTTACAACTTTATAAAACTAGTTAGGCCATACCGGGTGTATTGCATACAGTTCTGGTCACCCCAATATGGGAAGGATGTCAAGGCTTCGGAGAGGGTACAGAATAGGTTCACCAGGATCAGAGGGCGCGTAATATAATGAGAGGTTGGACGAACTTGGGTTTTCTTCTCTGGAGCAGTGGCTTTCTAAAACATAGAAAGTCTACAGCACGATACAGGCCCTTCGGCCCACAAAGCTGTGCTGAACATGTCTTTACTTTAGAAATTACCTAGGGTTACCCATAGCCCTCTATTTTTCTAAGCTCCATGTACCTATCCAGGAGTCTCTTAAAAGACCCTATCATATCCACCTCTACCACCGTTGCCGGTAGCCCATTCCACGCATTCACCACTCTCTGCATAAAAAACCTACATCTCCTCTGTACCTACTTCCAAGCACCTTAAAACCGTGCCCTCTCCTGTTCAGCCCTGGGGAAAAAGCCTCTGACTATCCACACGATCAATGCCTTTCATCATCTTGTACACCTCTATCAGGTCACCTCTCATCCTCCATCGCTCCAAGGAGAAAACTCGACCTGTTCTCATAAGGCATGCTCCCCAGTCCTGACAACATCCTTTTAAATCACCTGTGCACCCTTTCTACGATTTCCACATCCTTCCTGTAGTGAGGCGACCAGAAATGAGCACAGTACTCCAAGTGGGGTCTGACCAGGGTCCTATATAGCTGCAACATTACCTCCCGGCTCCCAAAATCAATCCCAAGATTGATGAAGGCCAATGCACCAAATGCCTTCTTAACCACAGAGTCAACCTGCACAGCAGCTTTGAGTGTCTTATGGACTTGGACCCTGAGATCCCTTTGATCCTCCATACTGCCAGGAGTCTTACCATTAATATTATATTCTGCCATCATATTTGACCTACCAGAATGAACCACCTCACGCTTATCTGGGTTGAACTCCCATCTGCCACTCCTCAGCCCAGTTTTGCATCCTGTCGATGTTCCACTGTAACCTCTGACAGCCCTCCACACTATCCACAACACCCCCAACCTTTGTGTCATCAGCAAATTTACTATCCATCCCTCTACTTCCTTATCCTGGTGATTTATAAAAATCACGAAGAGTAGGGATCCCAGAACAAATCCCTGAGACACACCACTGGTGACTGACCTCCATGCAGAATATGACTTGTCTAAAACCACTCTATGCTTTCTATGGGCAAGCCAATTTTGGATCCACAAAGCAAGGTCCCCTTGGATCCCATGCCTCCTTACTTTCTCAATAAGCTTTGTATGTGGTACCTTATTAAATGCCTTGCTGAAATCCATACACACTACATCTACTGCTCAACCTTCATCAATGTGTTTAGTCACATCCTCAAAAAATTCAATCAGGCTCGTAAGGCACAACCTGCCTTTGACAAAGCTATGCTGACTATTCCTAATCATATTATGCTTCTCCAAATGTTCATAAATCCTGCCTCTCAGGATCTTTTCCATCAACTTACCAACTACTGAAGAAAGACTCACGTGTCTATAATTTCCTGGGCTACCTCCACTCACTTTCTTGATTAAGGGAACAATACCTGCAACCCTCCAATCTTCTGGAACCTATCCTGTCCCCATTGATGATGCAAAGATCATCGCCAGAGACTCAGCAATCTCCTCCCTCACCTCCCCCAGCAGCCTGGGATACATCTCGTCCAGTCCCGGTGACTTATTCAACTTGATGCTCTCCAAATGCTCCAGCACATCCTCTTTCTTAATGTCTATATGCTCAAGCTTTTCCATCCGCTGTAAGTCATCCCTACAATCACCAAGATCCTTTTCCGTAGTGAATACTGAAGCGAAGTATTCATTAAGTACCTCTGCTGTCTCCTCCGGTTCCATACACACTTTTCCACTGTCACACTCAATTGGTCCTATTCTCTCACGTCTTATTCTCTTGCTCTTCACATACTTGTAGAATGCCTCAGGCTTTTCCTTAATCCTGTCTGCCAAGGCCTTCTCATGGCCCCTTCTGGCTCTCCTAATGTTATTCTTAAGCTCCTTCCTGCTAGCCTTATAATCCTCTAGATCTCTATCATTACCTAGTTTTTTTAACCTTTCGTAAGCTTTTCTTCTTGACTAGAATTACAACAGCCTTTGTACACCATGGTTCCTGTACCCTGCCATCCTTTCCCTGTCTTATTGGAACGTACCTATGCAGAACTCCACGCAAATATCCCCTGAACAATTGCCACATTTCTTCCATACATTTCCCTGAGAACATCTGTTCCCAATTTATGCTTCCAAGTGCCTGCCTGAGAGCCTCATATTTCCCCTTACTCCAATTAAACGCTTTCCTAACTTGTCTATTCCTATCCCTCTCCAATGCTATGGTAAAGGAGATAGAATTGTGATCACTATCTCCAAAATGCTCTCCCATAGAGATCTGACACCTGACCAGGTTCATTTCCCAATATCAGATCAAATACAGACCTACATATTGTGTCAGGATACCTTTCTGAACACACCTAACAAACGCCACGCCATCTAAACCCCTTGCTCTAGGGAGATACCAATCAATATTTGAGAAATTAAAATCTCCCACCATGACAACCCTATTATTATTACCCCTTTCCAGAATCTGTCTCCCTATCTGCTCCTCGATGTCCCTGTTGCTATTGGGTGGTCTATAAAAAATACCCAGTAGATTTATTGACCCTTTCCTGTTCCACCCACAGAGACTTCGTAGATAATCCCTCCGTGACTCCCTCCTTTTCTCAGCTGTGACACTAACTCTGAATGGCAGTGCCACACCCCAGCCTCTTTTGCCTCCCTCTCTGACAATTCTGAAGCATCTAAAGCCTGGCACTCTATGTAACCATTCCTGCCCCTGAGCCATCCAAGTTTCTGGAATGGCCACAACATCATAGCTCCAAGTACTGATCCACGCTGTAAGGTCATCTGCTTTGTTCAAAATACTCCTTGCATTAAAATAGCCACATCTGAAACTATTGGACTGAGCACATCCCTTCTCTATCACCTGCCTATCCTCCCTCTCGCACTGTCTACAAGCTTTCTCTATTTTGTGAGCCAGCTGCCTCTTTCTCCGTCTCTTCAGTTTGGTGAAGTTTAAACTCTCCCCAATAGCGGTAGCAAACCTCCCTGCCAGGATATTGGTCCCCCTCATATTCAAGTGCAAACCGTCCTTTTTGTACAGGTCACACCTGCCCCAAGAGTTCCAGAAATCTGAATCCCTGCCCCCTGCACCGGCTGAGGGGAGATCTGATAGAGGTTTATAAGATTGAGCAGCATAGATAAACAGTCTGTTTTTCCAAGGGTTGAAATGTCTTAATACCAGAGGTGGGGTGGCAGGGAGCGAATGTGTCTTTACCAAAGGAAATGTAAGGCTCTCCTTACCTCTGCGAGCCTGCAGGTCACCCTTGGGCAAGGTGTAGTACCTGCCTAGCCCTCCCCGATTATGGTCAGGTAAAACCATGGGAGCAGGTGGTGGATGGTCGTATGAGCAGCTGGTGCACATCACAAGTCCTGGTTATGCGATCACTGATGCCAGGCAGACAATCTCTGAAGAGTATTGATAATGGCTGGGGTCACCCTTGTAAAGACACTGCCCAGAAGAAAACAATGGCAAACCACTTTGGTAGAAAAATTTGCCAAGAACACTCATGGTCATGTAAAAGACCATGATTTCCCACATCATACATACAATACAGCAGATAACAAGTGAATGAACGTAAATAAATATAATGAAAAGGTGAAATTCATCATCTCCAAAGATTATCATTGGTCACACATTGATCCAAACTGAGCACATACCAATTATCCATTGGTTGTTATCCCTGCTTATTTATTCCTTGTTTCAGCCAGTGGGTTACTCCCAATTTCATCAGCTCTTATTTTTGTTGTTTCCCTCCAACTTCTTGTGTTACATTTGCCCATTCCCATCTCTGTATCATTGACATTGATAAATTGATATCAAACTCAAATTGTATTAATCACCTTGAGAGTATTTATCAAGTTTTTTTTCTCGTTTCTTTTCCTTTTGTAATACTAAAATGTCCATTTATTGGTCTTTTTGGTGTTTACAAATATTTTCGTGGTTATTTTTAATCTGGCCAGTTTTTATTTTCCTTTCCTAGTCTACATGCTTAATATGGTGGATTCCAGTTAATTGAGACCAGTGCATTTTGGCCCAATAAAGCAGCTGTCCCATTTAGCTGAACTTTCATGGAAATAGTTTTCAAAAAACCATTTAACTGAGTAACAGATTATGTATTTAAATTAAAAGAACGAACAAATTTGGAGACTAATAATGCTACTAGTGCTATAAAACTGTATTAGTTCCTAATAATTATCGATGGAATTCATCCAGTGTATACCACCGTGTTCTTTTGACTGTATATAAACAATCATAGACACCTCATGTAGATAAGACTACCTTCATATAATCCTTTCATTGGTTGCATCCTCTAATCTTTATTTTCATTGTAATGTTCAAGATCGTCGATACCTTTTAAAATCTTCATAGAATTTAAGGATCTTTGTCGAATTCTTCATGCTTGTTGAAGTAGTGAAATCGTTCATTATAAGGATCTACCCCTTTAGTAATAATAATCGAAGCACAGAGAGTTTCTATATACCAACAAGTAGCCTTTATTGTCTCAACTAAAATGCTCGTGGGTTCACAAACTGACTACAGCTGTGCACCCCCACTAGTATTCCCCGACCCTTCATGAACAGTTAATGAAGAGAAAAGGTATTACCCGGGAGAGGAGTCTACTCCGAGTCAGGCTCTCCTTGTCTTCACGCTCCTATCTCTACGTGTCCATGGGGTCACCTCTTGTAATAGTTTAATTTTCACTCCTGGACACTTTTAACATCTCCAAATGTGAATGCTTAAAACCAGCGACCAAAATAGTTCTGAATTTTCTTACTGTTTATTTCTTGCCAACTATGTGATAAAATCAGTGCTTTTTGAACACAAACACTCACAACTTACGGTATTTAAGTACTGTTCACTCTAAGCATGGCAAAGTGGCCACACCAGTGCATGTGACCAAAGCTTGTTGGCCCAAATAAGTGACTGCCTCTATTAACTAATGGCCCAATTAACCAGAATCTACTGTATTTGTAATTGCGATTCTAGCTTTTTTGCCAAACATTCACCAACCATTCTGTAGCCTTTGATTCTTTACCCACTCTTTGGTCAGTATGTAGCTTCGAAAGAGTGATCTACACTGGTCCACAAGCCATAAAGCTCCTATTTTCGTACAACACCAACTATTCAGCATACACCATCTAAAACTTGCAATTTATATTTTTAAAAAATAATTAAACGTTTAAGAATACAGATGGTGGTTCATCCGGTATCTGCTTTTTCTTTACAGTGCCAGAGAGAAGAATGACTGGGTCCTACGGATACATTGGCCTTCTGGGAGTCATTTTCCTGTCCATATTCATTGCTTTTAAAACCCTTGTTTCACAGTGATAAAACTACCACAACAATAGGTTGTGAAAGGTTTAAAAAAAAGTTGTCAGGCATTCAACATATCCAGCCATTTTGAAATGGACACCAGCTCCGAACTTCTTCCTGCTCCTTGTTTATCAACTGGTTTAAATATTGCCAACATGCGGTAGAGTTTTCTTCCAGCTATGTTATGCACTACAGTTTTGTTATATTTAATCAAATGGTATACTGGGAAACAAGATTAAATTCCAAATTTCTTTTTTTTTTTAATCTTTAGGCTAAATTTTAATTTTTACTTTTTAGCTAAATTCTGTGATTCTTGTTGAAGTAATATTGAACTGAGTTTAATATTTTTCATCTTTCAAGATGGTCACTAAAGTTATTTCAAAATTTTAATCTAACAGCCTCAGTTTATATTATGGGTTGAATTTAAATCTGACAAAAGATTACAAGTAGAAAATATAAATGTACAGAACTGGTGAAAGAATGTTAAGTTATAATTCAGCTGATAGGAACATATCAACCATTGAAAGAGAAAGCTAGGGAAAGGCAAGGCTGTGATTCATCAATGAATGCCCTGACAGTGACAACTGAAACAAGTATACACTTTTCATATGTTCACTGACTTGTATATTACGTGTTTGACAGATTTTCAAAACCATTAAATGTTATCCATTTTAAACTTCATTCAAATCAAATAATGGAATGGCTTTTAGTATAATTTTGTCTTAAACTTCATGCATCTTGTTGTAACCATTCATCAGGATCCAACTAGTCAATTATTTCCTCAAAAGTGCATTTTTAATGTACAATTCTTGATGTGGTTGTTCCCGATTTAATTTCTAAATAAATATCAACTTTAAAACTAACGTTAGTTATTTTTGTGGTACAAAAACTCTATAAATTAAAAAGCTGTGTAATGTATAAATGGACAGCAACAAACCATCCAATACTTTGCAGAAAAATGCTGAAGTAACAGGATACAACCTTCATAGATTGCAACAAAAAATTCTTCACACTACAATAACCAACACCCGGTCCAGGAGTTAAAAAGAAACATAATGGCTATCAGTGACAATGGTTTTAAATGCGTACTCCATTTTTAAGTCATTTTAAAGTTTTTCTTCACTGAAGTTTCATCACTGAACTGTTCCCACAACCAAGATTCATTTTCAAGGACCTTTAATCTCATGTTCTCAATACTTATTTTCTTTTTGCATTAACAGTTTCTTGTCTTTCACACACCGGTTGTCCGCCCTGGTGATGCGACCTTTCATTGATTCTACTATGGTTATTAGATTTAATGATTATGCCCACAAGGAAATGAATCTTAGGGCTGTTTCCAGTGGCATATGTACTTTGATAATAAATTTACTTTGAACCTTTAAGTTATTTTTCCCCCTTAATAGTGAGGCTTCATGCTCACGCTACCCTCATAAGCTGTTTGTACCTTCATCATGTGAGTTCCAATTGCTACAGCCCAATCTACTGTTAAAAATATGCAAAAGCAATGTTAGAAATTTCCGAAAATAATTGTACGTAGAATCCCTTTTGCATTTGCTAACCAACGGTGGAAATACCTGTGTAGACAGCAACGCACAAGACCCAGCAGGACTCCACATGGACAAATAGTCCAACATTTGGGCAAAGGAAAAGTGCCCATCACCCACAGCATTCTAGAGGAGAAAATGTACTGAGCAACCTCCGGTAATGTTAATTCCGTTATTTGCAAAAAGTGTCAGAAGGGATGTTTTTTGCCATCATAAAAATATTTATCTTCTTTTGCCTATTAGTGTCCCCTTTGTTATTACAATCCTAGTAGTCAAGGCATCAAGAACAGCAAAATTAAAACGTGTTTTTTAATTACAGTACCTTTTTCTACATATGTTTATATACCTACTCAACAACCTCTTTGCCTTCTGGTTCATCATCTCTAGCACTACACCCAAAACTACTGGTTAATCATCAAATACCTGATTAAATGGGAATACATTTAACTGTCAAGAGCACCAAGTCACAGTGCAAACACCAGGGATAGGCTTTGATTCATTCTTGGCATGGTCTGGGGGTCCAACAGTTGAAATGAATTGTGCTCAAGAGGCAAAGTGAACAATATTCTTCCCAAGCCATGTTGGTACCTTGCTAACTATCTCACAGGAGTAGCCACAAGAAAATGCAATCTAGTGACATACATTAGGAAAGTTGACTTTTAATATTAATAAATTTCATTATTGGGGGAAAAAGACTACAGATTTCATGAGAAGCCTTAAATATGAAGTGAAGCATGTAATGCTAACAAGTAAATTCAATACGGTACAGTTTATCTTTGTTCAGAATGTTATCCTATTTCACTAACTATAGAAAGGGTTCAGAAGTGGTCTTGATAAGGTACTGCTACTTATTTAATTAGATACAGGAATAGGTCCTTCTGGCCCTTCAAGCCATGTCACTCAGCAACTCCCAATGGCCTCCAATTTAACCCTAACCTAATCACAGGGCAGCAATGACCAATTAATCTACTGATAGGTACATCTTTGGACTGTGGGAGGAGACTGGAGCACCCCAGAGAAAACCCATACGATCCATGGGAAGGAAGCACATACTCCTTTGCCGGGATTGAACATCAATGCCCCGAGCAGTAATCACGCTGCACTAACCACTGCGCTCTTCATGAAAGCTCAAAAACAAATTCTTGCCAACCAAATCACAAACAAGAGAAAGTTTGCAGCTGCTGGAAATGCATGTTGCTTGCCAACCAAATCCTGGTTTCCAAAGGAATGAGCCCATATTTTTCTAATACAGGGTTTCCCAACTTGGGGTCTGTGGCATAAAAGTTTGGGGGAAACCCCTGTTCAAATACAACATTGCTTCAGCAAGAATGGCAGAGCAAAGAGTTTCATGGCAATGTTGTTTTTTTCCATTTTAAATCTAACCAAAGTTAAGATTTTCTATCGAACTTCAAATATGAACGTCAGTGACAAAGAATAACAATCTTCCCATCTCCATTACATCAAACAAACACAATGTCATTATCAGGCTAGATTTCATTCAACAGTTCAACAGAAGTTGGATTTGAACTGTGATGATGTAGATTTAAGTGGATGCTATGATTGAGTCAAGCATGAACATATTTCATTGGAAACAGCATGGTACACTAATTAGAATGTTCCACAATAAATATTAGCTGGAAACATTCCTCTAGATGCCTTAATTTTGATGGCATGGTTGAATTTTTAGCAGAACAAACTACTCTTTCAGTTAAATACAAGTGCTAGAAATTCAAATACACTTCACAAAGAGGGAATCTCATACATAGACAATCAGATGTGAATTGGTACTGTTTTAAACAACTTATCATGCGGTGCTGGAAGATTGTGGGTTCAACTGCCAAAGCAGAGATTACCATCCCCACTGTCACTTCATTCAAAGCTGTTTCGATTGGTTAATGGTTCCAGTCAAGTTTCTGCCAAAATATCAAGCAGTTAAAGAAAATTAGGTCAACCAAAGAATGTTTATTACAAACTAAAAAATTATATATCCAATGTTACAAGATTTCAAAACAAAGTATAACCAATTCGTGTCTTTTAACAACAGTGTACTTCAAGCAACGCTTTCCAGTCAGTTGATTCATCTGCTTAAAAGGCAAATTTAAAACGTCAATATTTTGACTAATTGCCTTATACAGTTGGGTCAATCACCTCCTGTGGATTTGGGGGTCTTCAACTCTGTATAAGTTTTAAACCCTGAACAGAACAAGGATTTTCAACCATACATTTTTTAAAATTTTCAGGCCAAAATAATGTGGCACCGAATGAATGGACAATTAGAATCTCAAAAATACACTGGGGGAAATAGCAATTGTACAACTTCTTAAAAAAGTAACACACAACCCGGCCCTTTCCTCCAGTCCGTCAGTAAATCCCTGAACTGGACAGTACACGTTAATTCAAACTTGCAAGTGGGAAATCCGCTCACAGTTCGGTTGTTTAATGAAGATGGCGACATGCTTCGACTCTGTAACAAAAGAGTCAACGAACTGATTTTGAAACGGTGGCGCTGCCGTCCGATTGTCTCGGTTCAGGTTGCGTGAAACTTCGCCCTGGCTAATGTCCCTGGTCCAGGCGTTGCTTATCTGGTCGAGCGTACTAATCCAGGTCGTGAAGGCACCACCATCGGCCGGTGAGGCCCCATCATCGGGCCGGGCATCATGGGCACCGGGCCGCTGATGGGCGGTCTCATCCCCGGGCCCACCAGCATCATACCAGGAGGCGCAGGGCCCATCATCGGCATCATGGGCGGCCCTCCCATTGGGGGTCCGGGCAGGATGGCGGGCCGCGGCGGCGGCACCCCGACGTTCCCAGGCGGAGGTGGGATGGCGGCCCCAGCCGGGGGCGGCCCGGCCGGCGCCGGGAAGGGGGCCGTGGGCGGGATTTTGCCCTGGCGGAAGGCGGCCGTGGTCTTGTCGATGAGGCTTTGGGCCTGCTCCTCCATCCATTTCTGATAGTAGTCTTTGACGTTCTCCTTGTGCTTGCGCCCCTCACAGTGCGTCTTGCGGACGGACGGGGAGTCGTGAGTGAGGTAGGTGTCACAGTAATCGCAGTAATACTTCGGCATCTTGTCTCCGTCCGAGTCCGAGAGCGCGGCTGCGTCACGGCACACGTGACTACCCGGAGCCAGACCGCCTCGTAGCACACGTGACTACCAGCCGCCAGACCGCCTCTCAGCACACGTGACTACCAGCCGCCAGACCGCCTCTCAGCACACGTGACTACCAGCCGCCAGACCGCCTCTCAGCACACGTGACTACCAGCCGCCAGACCGCCTCTCAGCACACGTGACTACCAGCCGCCAGACCGCCTCGCAGCACACGTGACTACCCGCCGCCAGGCATGCGCAGTAGCTTGCTCCAGCCTCAAGCCATGTGGTTTTGCCACAATTTAGAATTAAATCGATGGGGAAAATCCTGGAAATGTGAAATACAGACGCAGTGATCCCTGCAGGGATATATAAAGTTAACGCTACAGGTTTTAACTGAGTGTCTTTAATGCAATATGTGAACTGTTTTCTTTGCCTGAATTGTTGTGTCAGCAATTCAGAATCAGGTTTCATTTCACCGGCGTGTCGTGCAATTTATTGTCTTTACAATAGCAGCACAATGTTTTCTAATAATAAAAAAAACAAGAATTACAGGAAGTGTACAGATATATTTACTAGAATTCGTGTTTTGCATATTATATAATATATATTAGTTTAAAGAGTAGTGCAAAACTAGAAATAAAAAATAGTGAGGTAGTGTTCATGGGTTCAATGTCCATTCAGAAATCTGATGGCAAAAGGGGAAGAAGCTGTTCCCGAATCGTTGACTCTGTGCCTGTATACTTCCTTCCCGATGGTGGCAATCAGGGTCCTTAATGATGGACGCCGCCCTTTTGAGGCATTGCTCCTTGAAAATGTACTACGAATGGAGATGACTACGTTTACAGTTCTCTGCAGCTTATTTCGATCCTTGCAGTAGCTGCACCCCCCCCCCCATACTCACGGCTTCAGAGCTGTGTGTCAGACATGGTTATAAGCAGCACTGGGACCCCCCAGGGGACTGTATTGGCTCCCTTCCTGTTTACCTCGGACTTTAGATCCAATACTGAGTCATGTCATCTGCAGAAATTCTCTGACGACTCAGCAATAGTTGGATGTATACAGGGAGGGCGGGAGGATGAGGCCCTAGTGCAGGACTTTGTCAAATGGTGCAAGCTGAATCATCTGCAGCTGAACATCAGTGAGACAACGGAGATGATGATGGACTTTAGGAAGACGAAGCACTTGCCCCTATTACTATTGGTGGTGAGGACCTGGGGGTGCACCTGAGTGGACCACCAACACAGAGTCTGTGTACAAGAAGGGCCAGAGTCACCTCTACTTCCTGAGGAGACCGAGGTCCTTTGAAGTGTGCAGGCCTCTCCTTCGCGTGTCCTACTCGCCTGTTGTCGCCAGTACAATCTTTTATGCAGCGATGTGCTGGGGCCATGGCATCAACAAGGGTGATGCCAACAAACTAATTAGAAAGGTTGGTTCTGTTATAGGAGTCAAACTGGACGCACTGGAGGATGTGGTAGAACAAAGGATCCTACGGAAAATCCTGACAATTCTGGACAATGTTTCTCACCCTCTGCATGCCACCTTGGCTGAACAGAGGAGTGCTTTTTGTAATAGACTAAAGACAACTGCGCTGCTCCAAAGAGCACTGTATAAGGTCATTCCAACCCTCGGCCAGGGCAAGTGATGACCCCCCCCCCCCCGTTAGACTGTTTGAGGCAACTTTTTTTAATACTTTCTTACTTCTAATATTTGTATATCTGTGCACCTGTAAAGCCACTGTGATACTGTAATTTCCTTTGGGATCAATAAAGTATCTTTCTATCTATACCGGATGATGACATTACTGTTTCAAAAGTCACCAAAAAGTTGCAGAAAACTTGTAAAATTAGTCGGCTCTGTCGTGGGTACTCGCCTCCGTAGTATCCAAGACGTCTTCAAGGAGCGGTGCCTCAGGAAGGCGGGGGCCATTATTAACGACCCTCACCACCCAGGACATGCTCTCTTCACGCTGTTACCGTCAGGAAGAAGGTACAGAACCCTGAAGGCACACACTCAGCGATTCAGAAACAGCTTCTTCCCCTCTGCCATCCGATTCCTAAATGGATATTGAACTCATGAACATTATCTCACTACTTTTATTATTTTGCATTACTTAATTTAACTTACTACTTAATAGACATATGTATACTTAATGTAACTCAGTCTTTTTTCTCCATATTTATCATGTATTGCATTGTACTACTGCCGTAAAGTTAGCAAATGTCACGACATATGCTGATGATATTAAATTTGATTCTGCACATTTCTTTGTTGCAGCAACAGGGAGTAATCCGCTGGCGAGATACAAGAGAACTGAAACCTGAAACCGTGTTCAAGCCGTTGTAATAGCAACCATCCATTTCCCTCCACTGATGTTGCGTGTGTTTGCAGACTCCAGTATCAGCAGTCTCTTGTATCTGTTTTACTGGGGGGGCTCAGCGGGTTCAGCAGCAACTGCGTGGGAGGGAAGGAAGGAATTGCAAACGTCACGGATCGAAACCGTCCTGATGAAGGGCGGCGGTCTGAAACGTCCGTTGGCTATAGGGGTTCCCAACCATTTTTATGCCGTGGACCCCTACCGTTAACAGAGGCGTCCTGTGAACCCCATGGTCGGCTCTTTATTCCTCTCCATAGATGCTGCCCGACCTGCTGAGTTCCTCCAGAACTTGTGTGCATTGCTCTCGAAACCTTGCACTCGGACTGTTGCTCCCCACATTTAACAATATAAACTTTTATAAGTACTGTATTGATAATGGAATATGTTTACAAGAATAAACCGTTTTCATTATTTGCATTCATAGTCAATGCACATCCATGGCACTGCTGCCACTCTGGGGTGGTATACTGTTCCAGATATAATTGAGGGGCTTCCTCCCCCAACCCGGCCCCTCGCTCTCCAGCAGGAGACGAACCCCACAGTCTGGACCTTACCCACCGAGCTCTTGTGGAGACAACCCCATGTTTCATTGCCTCTATGTCCCTCCCCATTCTGAAATGTATCAGGCGGCAGCATTCTTCCACGGAAATCTCGATGCGCTGGCAGACCAACTTGTTTAGCAAGACAGTGGTTCCCCGCCCCTCCTTTTTTATATATATCTAAAGGAAAGGTGGAGCTGTCCCTAAACTTTCACTGGTGCGCATGCGCACCACTCCCTCCCTCCCTCCGCTTGTTATGCACTGGAGACGGGAGGATTGCGTCATGGGGGTGACGCCACCGATCACGTGACGGCCAGCTCCTAGCGGGCATGCGCATCACTCCCTTGCTCGGACGGGGCAGCTGTCTATTGTTTGTCCGGATTTGTGGGTTGTGAAGTAAGTACGGATTGTGAGGGGTTTTTTTGTTTTGGCAAGCCGAAAGTTAGCGTTGACGGTTTTGTTCTTTTCCTACTATCAACGTGGCGCACACAATACGGCCATGGATGCGGTTCTAAAATTGGGGTTTTATTGCCCCGGCCGGTGTTGGATTGGTAGAGGTCTGTGGTAACCGCACACCAGTTTGGAATGACGACGGGCACTCTGCTCGCGGTGGGGGAAATTATCCCGCTTCGTGGCAGAATGGGCTTGTAGCCGTGGAAAATGGACTGGCAGATACCCAGGAGTGCAAATTGAACGTCATCGTTTGGCGTATGCATACACATTTTCTAGTCTTAAATCTTTGTAGCTGGTATTCATTAAAGTTCTGATGAAGGAATGCAGACAGGACCTCGACCATGGTTGGCTTAATGATACAGGGAAGGAGGTGAAAGGTCAAGTGAGTAAGAATGTTCTTGGGTGGGAAAGCAACCTGGTGTTTGCAGATGTGGTGGTGGTATAGTATGATGCTTCTGTGATTTTAGAACTAAGGATTTTACTGAAGTTACTGTAGGAAATTCAGGAAGGTTGAATGTACCCCCATATTGGAACCAACAATGTAAATAGAAAAGAAAAGGAGGTTTTCCAGACAGATTTTAAGGAGATGGAACTCAGAATGATAGTATTAGGATTGCTCCCTATGTCACATGCCAATAAGAATCAAAATAAGATATTCTAAATAACTATGTGCTCAGAGAAAGTAGAAGAGGATTGGCATTGGGACAATTCTCAGGGATCTCGTGTATTTTGACTTTCAAAAGGTATCATATGAGGGTATTAAATAAAACTAAAGTCTACAATACTGGGGTAATAAATTTACAATTAGTTAATGGGCAAAAGGCAAATGGTTGGAATAGATGGTTTATTTTCTCACTTGCGGACCTGAATAGGATATTGAGGAGAAAACTTGTGCCACATTGCAAAGATATGCATAAGCTTGGATGGATGGTGGCTGTTCATCGAGTCCAACGATGGTGGGAAACCAGTGCGGTAGAGTTTTTAAAATGGAAAAAGTAGGGCAGTTCCACACTCTTCACCTCAGAAGTCCGGGACCAGTGATACAAACTGGGGTTGTCTTTGGTTTCAGTGCATGACCATGATATCTTGTATGCTTTGTCGTGCCCTTCCCTCTCCATGGAGTGTTGCAGTGCTGCCTTCCTAGCTATTGGATCTCACTGTAGATCTCATCTGCCCGGTCCTGCAGAGCTGACTTCACATGCTAGGACAGGAATGTCCCTATCTCACTGGGCTATGAGGCCGCCAGTGACCCTCGCCTGGTTTAACTGCCTGTCAAAGCGGTGTGGCTGCTAGTACTAGTATCTGTGCTAGTATCTTTCCTGTAATACCAAGGGCTCTTTACTTGTTAACTTCAACTGAGATTGCAGTAAATTCAGGGTTGAAGAGTGAGAGGAGTTCCTCAGCGTGTTAAAAGCCTCGATCAGCTTGTTTCCAGCCCGAGAGGAACTTGACCTTGCCTGAGTTGGATATGAGTCTATTTAAAGGCAAATTGCTTCACTTTTATCAGTTATGGACCGTGCAGTACTTGTTATGACCAGTGATCAGGGGCTTGAGTAACACCAAAATAAACATATTCAATTGGAGAAGAGCTGGTAAGAACAGAGCTAATGTGAATAAACTGGAATTAAAGCCCTAATTGAACAACAGCACACCATTTACATTGGGAGGTGTTATATCTGCAAATCTAGGTACTTTGCCATGAGGGAGAAACAAAGGGAACTCCGTAGTTGCAAAAATAATAAAGATCAAAATAGTGGGAGTGGGGGAAGAGCAACTGAAAGATTGATGCAAGTGAGAAGCAGGTCAATTCCAATGTGTTCAGAGAAGTAAGAAAGGAAATGAGGCAGGGAATAAGCCTGAACAACCTTTAACTTTTAAAAAAAAATATATATATATACTCTAAATTACACTTATTATTATGTGTTGCAATGTACTGCTGCTGGAAAACAACAAATTTGAAGACATTTTGTGAAGTTCTTCAAGATTCAAGATTGTTTGATGTCATTTCCTGTACACGTGTAAAGGAGAATGAAACAATTGTCACTCCAGATCCGATACAGCACCAAACAAACACAAAAGATAAAAAATACAATAATAATAAAAAAACACATGTAAATACATAAAGATAGCTTGTGTACAATGTACGTCAATAAAGTGGTGCTAGGCACAGATCTATACATAAGGTGACTGACAGGAAATTATAAAGTACTGCTGTGATATTAATATGCCGGTGATATTAAACCCTGGTTGTGATTGGTACATTTGAAGAGAGGTGGGAAGGCTTATGAAAAGTGCAGTAATGATTTTGAAACCTATCTCCAGGGAAGGCAAACTTTGGCTTTGTACATAAATGGGAGAAGCTGGGATAAAAGTAATAAAATCATAAAGGATAAAGATTGAGAAGGCAGAAATAATTATTCTGTTCAGCCTAGGGCTCAAAGAACAAATGGACAGAGAATGAAAACAATTGGCAAAAAAAAATTCACATGGTTAAAGTGGGGAATGCAAATTCAATTGTGGTATTATAACGGAAGCAGAAAGAATTTGCTGGACTATAAAGGGAAGATGAGAAGTGGAGTTTCTAAAAAGGATTTTGTTTTTCAGGATCAGAATGTGGCTGGCAAACCCAGCATTTAGAGTCTGGCCCTATTTGTCTTTAAATGCAGTGGTGTAATATATTTCTAAATCATTATTATGTGTGAATTACAAGGGAATCTGCCTTTCGGGAGTTTCCAAGGAGGTCAAAGGTTTGAGAGGTGCTAACATGTATCCTGGGTGTGAAACTGCAGGCTGTCGCTTGAGTGGTGCTAGTGAACCCTATGCAAGATTGAGAAAGAGTCTTTGAAGAGCACAACCCACAGATCCAAACTCTGTCGAGCAGTTGTCCTTCCTACATTACTGTATGGAGCTGAATCACCTTCAGGAGACACCTGAAATCTCTGGAACAAATCCACCAAAGATCCTGATGAAAGATTTTGTGGCTCAGCTGGAAGGACTAACACCAGCGTACTGGAGGAGGCCAACATGAACAGCATCTCCACCGTGATAGGCTACACCAACTCCGACGGATAGGTCACATTGTCCGGATGTCTAACTCGCACCTCCCCAAACAGATCCCGTACTCCCACTTGAAGGAAGCTCAGCAAGCCCCCGGTGGGCAAAGGAAATACTTCAAAGGCAACATCAAAATCAGCCTGAAGAAATTCAATATCACATCTAAAAACAGGGAAGACATTGCACCCAGTAGATACACCTGGAGGAATTCTGTTCAAGAGGGAGCTGTAGTATGTGAGAACGGTCTCCGTTGTGCTGCAGAGGACAAGTGGCAGCTGCGAAAGGAGAGACTGAACAACCAAAAGACCCCACCATGAACCGCAGCCCCCACTTATTCCTGCCCACCCTGCACCAGAACATGTAGATCCTGCATTGGCCTCCTCAGCCACCCGAAGACCCACTAACAGACCATCCCTTGGGAAAATATATTCAACTCGAATGATCGCACTGTTACTACATGCTGTTGTGCCTGTGTACATTAGTGGAGAAAATGAATATTTAAACTAGTGGGTAAAGTTTCAGTCAAGTGGGTAGGTTTGTCCTAGATGGTGTCGAGCTGCTTGAGAATTATCATAAGAACATAAGGAATAGGAGCAGGAGTAGGCCATCTGACCCATCAAGTCTGTTCTGCCATTCAGTAAGATCATGGCTCATCCTGCCAGGAGTCATCTCCACCTACCTGCCTTTTTCCCCATAACCCTTAATTCCCCTACTATGCAAAAAATCCATCCCACCTTATCTTAAATATATTTTCTGGGGTAGCCTCCAGTGCATCATTGGGCAGAGATTTCCACAGGTTCACCACTCCTTGGGAACAGCAGTTCCTCCTCATCTCGGTCCTAAATCTACTCCCCAAATCTTGGGGCTATGCCCACTAGTTCTAGTCTCACCTATCAGTGGAAACGGCTTTTCTGTTCTCATTCATTCTTTACAAATAGAGCTGGTAAGGATGTCAACAAACTGAATGGCTTTTTGTGGTAAGAACAGCCTGTGATTAATTTATTCAGGATCTTTCATGCGATGCACAAAAGGGTAAAGGGAATGCTCATTACTAAATAAATGAGCATTCTGAGTGTTCTGTGGATTATTTGGTTAACTGAGAATTGTGAGTATTTTAAAGTGGAAAAGCTATTGACTTCCATCGAGTACTGTACGTGTTCTTTAAAAATATAACATAATTAGGATTCTACCCTCAAACTGTGGAGCAACACTTTGTTTAATCATTGTAAACACTAATGCACTTAAATTGTATACTGCATACATTCTCTGATATTAAAATAAACCTTTGAATCTTTCTTGCCTGCCTTCATTGTAGCTTAAAGCTGCTTCGCTCTCAACTTTCCCTGTTGCAGACTGTAAATATTAACTTTCTCCCTCCTTGGCTATTGCCTGATATGCTGGATATTCCATTTTTTTGTTTTTATTTTAAATTCCAGCTCTTAAGAACACAAAATAAGATTGCAGTTGTAGCTGAGCACCAAAAGTGGTAGAAAGTCATGTGGAAAGAATCCAGAGTATGTAAAAAGATGAGATAAATAAATGGGTAAAAATATGACGAGGAATAAGTTCATGACTGATTGAATCTCACCCTCTATTTTCCTATCTGATACCTACCAACAGGTTTAAGTTTAATTGTCATTCAACCATACACAGGAATTCAGCCAAACAACAGCACTCTTCTGGTGCCAATGTGTAAAGCACAGTTACAAAAAAAAATCAAACAGTAATAACATATCCCAATTCCCTGAGCGTCATGGCCTGCAGACTGAAGCTTGTCTTCTCAGGAGTGAACACTAGAGGGCAGTACCAACAGGAGGGGCAAGCCCCCAACCCAGTACGGGGTCCAGCGGCACACAGCAGGCTTGGCCTCACCTCCACCGGCAACCACGAGGCACGGGGGGCTTGTCTGCACAACAACTGAGGGATCAAGCTCTCCTGTCTCACCAATGAACCGGTGATACACTGTGGAGTAGGTCCTTCCAGCCCTATTGAGACGCCCCACCCCAGCAATCCCCAGCAAATCCGGTTAACCCTAACCTATTCACGAGACAATTTATAACTACCAATTAACCTACCCAGTGCGTCTTTAGACTGTGGGGAGGAAACCAGAGCACTTGGGGAAAAACCCTACACATTCTAAGGGGGGGGGGGGATGGTCAGAGACTTCTTGCAGAACTGTGCTGGAATTGAACTTGAGAATACCACCAAACTGTAATAGCGCCACGCTAGCCACCTCACCAACAGTGGCAATCACTCCTCATTCTTCTAAAACTAAAGTATTTGGATGTAGCCTTGTGAATTTATTCTGAATTACCTCCAATGTTATTAAATCCTTGCTTAAACTTTGCATTTAAGTTAAAGTCTAAGTATTGCACTTTTGATCTTGCAGGATGTCAGGATTTTTAGATAACATCAGATGTCCAGAATGTGAATGTATTGACTGGAGTGAAAAACGAAATGCCATTGCATCCATAGCTGCTGGTGTGTTGGTATGTATCCCCTGCAAATCTGACTTCTTGTTTTGACGCCTGTGACCTGTTTAGTGTGACAAAGTTGATCTGGTCTGGAAGCTTCCTTGATCTCGGTCACAGTGGTACAAAATAACTTGGTCAGTGTTGCCTGGTTTATGTAGTCTAATTAAGATGCTCCTTGTCTTGACTGATACAACAAGAACATCTCACAGTTGTATCACTTTTCAAGTCATATTTCTTGTGGGCAAGTCACCTATTCAGTGTAATAGCATAGTTTGCTTACTAAAGTACCCTTTTAATTTCAAACTGATTTGTTTGTTCGTTATGTGCCATGTCATATGACTGGGGTGATCATGGTCTTTCCATGACCATGATTGTTTTTGGCAAATTCTTCTACAGAGGTGGATTGCCGTTGCCACCTGGGCGATGTCTTTACAAGACGGGTGGGTGGCCTTAGCCATTATCAATAATCTTCGGAGATTGTCTGCCTGGTGTCACATAAACTGGGCTTGTGATATGCACCAGTTGCTCATATGACCATCCACCACCGTCTCCCATGGCTTCATGTGACTTTGGGGGCTAAATAGGTGTTACACCTTGCCAAAGGTGACCTGCAGGCTAGCAGAGGGAAGGAGCACCTTACACCTCCTTTGGTAGAGACGTATCTCCACCCCATCACCCATCAAACTGATTCCTACTTGTAATTTACATTGAGAATTGAAGTCTGCTGTTTGTTTGAATCAATGCCTGCTGTATTTCTGTTAATGCTGAATCCCTTACAGCATGTAAGTAAATGTATACTTTTTCCCATCTTCACTCTTCAACAAGCACTCTGATATCACTGATGCTGCATTTGTCAGTCACAAGTTTCTGCAAGTTAACAAATTTCATGCGCATGCTGGTGGTAATAAACCTGATTCTGATTTATCTTGTAACTCCTGTAACCCAAGGTCAATCCTGACTTCTGTTGCTTTCCATGTAGAGTTTATATATTCTTCTTGTGACTCCATAAGTTCTTCTGCGTGCTCTGGTATCTTTCCACACCTTAAAAAGTATGCTGGCTGTTAGCTCCTATAAACTGCCCCTAATGTAGATAGAAAGTGTCAATGAGAAAAAATGGTTGCTGGGAAATAGTGGACTGGGATTGTTCTGAGAGTTACTATAGACTCCATGATACCTTCTACCCTGAGGAAAATGTACGGGCATCCCATCTCTTTCCACCCACCCACCCCGCCATCCTCCCCACTCAGCTCAAAATGGACTTTGCTATCTTTTCTGCTCCTTCATTCAAGATGATAACACAGTTTGAGTGGTTTGAATTTGGGATATTAACAGCCAAACCTAATCTCAGCCTGTACATAATTAGCTGGATTATGTGATCAGGGACCAAGGCTGATTATCCCAACCTCTCAGACTGAGACGGATGGGTGTTCTTACTGCCTTGCCTTTCAGCACTTGCTGTCGTGGATGAGAGACGGGGTCGGCAGGCATCTCATTTGACGCTACTTGCTCTCACTGACTTTGGATGAATTATCTTTAGTGCCTTTTATTGGTTTAAAGGAAAATGTTCTGTATCCTTGAACTGTCAGACATTACTGTGAATAAGTTAAAACTAATTCTGGATTCGCTAACACAATTTTGGTGCCTTTGTAGTTTTTCACAGGCTGGTGGATTATTATTGATGCTGCTGTGAAGTACCCTGAGATGGAAAGATTCAACCACTCCTACCACACCTGCGGTGTTATAGCAACCCTCGCATTTCTCATGTAGGTAGAGATGAATTTTAGCAATGAGATTTGTGTTTGTTTCCTGGCCTTTGACTATGTCACTGCCTCCAATATTGCTGTAGTTAGGGCTGCGCTCCTGTCCTAAATCAGATTGTTTGAAACCTCATTGACCATAGAGCCTTAGAAAAGTACAGCACAGAAACAAGCCCTCTGGCCCATCTGCTCCATGACGAGCCATTTAAACCAGTGGTCCCCAACCACCGGGCCGCAAAGCATGTGCTACCGGGCCGCGAGGAAGCAATATGATTTGGCGATATGAATCAGCTGCACCTTTCCTCATTCCCTGTCACGCCTGCTGTTGAACTTGAACGCACGCAAGGTCATTACGCATGCGAGGCCATCAGTGACCCAAGACGTGCAAAGGAATGGTTCCGTGACCCACTTGTGAATGTCCCCGGTGAATCATCCGTGTCAGCGCGGGAAAAAGATCAACTCCTCGAGCTTGCAAATGACGGTGGGCTGAAAAGTATGTTTGACATAATATCTCTGCCGGCATTCTGGATCAAAGTCAAGGCTGAGTATTCTGAGATAGCCATGAAAGCACTGAAAACGTTGCTTACATTTCCAACACCATATCGAAGCGGAGTTTTCTGCAATGAATGCAACGAAAACTAAATTGCGGAATAGACTGGACATAAGGAACCCCCTTCGAGTATCACTGTCTCCCATCACCATTTGATGGGTCCGTCTTGTTGCAGGGAAACAAGCCCAGGGCTCCCACTGATTCAGCGATATTGATGTGTTGCAATGATTTTATATGTTCATACAAGAAAAATATGCGCTATGTTTTTAATATTCAAACGTTACTTAAAATGTTATGATGCTATTGACTTATAAGTGACTTATAATTCAGTGGTCCCTAACCTCCGGGCCACGGACCGAAACATTGCCTCGAAGAATGTGCCTCTGATCTGGGCCGACATTTACGTGCCAGGGGGCATCTAATTAATTAGCTTGTTTATTTCGGCTTTTTTCTTGAAGATGTGCTGGGTGCATTCCGGCCACTGCTGTACCGCTGCATCATCCTTCATGGCAATGTATCGGTTCGCGGCCCAGAGGTTGGGAACCACTGTTATAATTGACTTATCACTATATTCATGTGAGGAAAATATGCGCTGTGTGTTTAATATTAAATTCATTAGATAAACCCTTTTTAGAAACGAAATTGAGTGTATTAGCCACTTATAAGTGACTTATAGTTGACTTATCACCTATATTCTGGTCGTGATTAACAGACACCCCCCGCCCCAGGCCGGTCCGCAAGAGTATTGTCAATATTAAACTGGTCCATAGTCATAGTCATACTTTATTGATCCCAGGGGAAATTGGTTTTTGTTACAGTTGCACCATAAATAATTAAATAGTAATAAAACCATAAATAGTTAAATAGTAATATGTAAATTATGCCAGGAAATAAGTCCAGGACCAGCCTATTGGCTCAGGGTGTCTGACCCTCCAAGGGAGGAGTTGTAAAGTTTGATGGCCACAAGCAGGAATGACTTCCTATGACGCTCTGTGCTGCATCTCGGTGGAATGAGTCTCTGGCTGAATGTACTCCTGTGCCCACCCAGTACATTATGTAGTGGATGGGAGACATTGTCCAAAATGGCATGCAACTTGGACAGCATCCTCTTTTCAGACACCACCGTCAGAGAGTCCACGGTGCAAAAAAGTTTGGGGACCCCTGATTTAAACTGCCTACTCCCATTGACCTGCACTACACTTGGACCATAACCCTCCAAACTCCTACCTTCCATGTATCTATCCAAACTCCTACCTTCCATGTATCTATCCAAACTCCTCTGAAACATTGAAATCGAACTCACATTGTGCTGGCAGCTTGTTCCACACGCTCACTGACTCTGAGTGAAGAAGTTTCACCTTGTGTTCCCCTTAGACTTTTCATCTTTCACCCTTAACCCATGGCCTCTAGTTGTAGTCCCACCCAACCTCAGTGGAAAAAGTCTGCTTGCATTTACCCTGTTGATACCCCTTATAATTTTGTATACCTCTATCAAATCTCCTCTCAATCTTCTACATTCCAAGGAATTAAGTCTCAACCTATTCGATCTTTCCTTATTTTTCCAGTTTTCAGAAATTTTCTGATGTCATTTTATGAGATTGTGAACTTTTTTAATGGAAAGTAAAAAGAACATGGTTTACTTTGACTGTCATAATGATGCTGAAATATTTTACTTATTGTTATAACCGGGCTCATCTCCTGATCCAACTACATGAAGCAGCTTTATAACTCTAAATTTGTAATTCGTTGGAGATGTCTTGTGTTTGAATTCAGCGTGAGCCCACCTCTTCCTTCTAAAACAGGGTTTCCCAACACAGACTCCTCAGTTAATTACGTAAAGAAGGTTGGGAACCCCTGGTCTAAAACTACAAGTCTTTGTTTCTTGTGTGACTTGATCAATTTCAAGTCTTTCCTCTAAACTGCCTCGGACTCTAAACCTTTCTGAAGTCTCAGTGAGCTCTTCAGAACATTATGTACATAGAATGTAGAACAGTATAACATACTGGTGACTTTCCTCTGCACCTGGTCTAAATCTTCCACTTCCTCCTTATAATGAAGCGAACACAATACTCCATGTAGTTTATGAATTATTTCTCAAACCGTTTCTCTTAGCTGTTTCTTTTGTTGTAGTTTCTATTCAAACCGCACGGTTCCTGGGACTGCAGAAACTTTAGGTATCTGCTTTGTTCACACAAAGTGGATGTTGAACTGTTTTCTTATCTGCCTAAAGGAAATAAAAATAGGTGTTAGAATCATTCAGCAAGCCGTGTTTTTTCTCCCCACCGATGCTCCCTGCTATGTGTTTCTGGAATTTTCTGCAGTTGTTTCAGATTTTTTTTTTGTTTCATTTACAACAATAAATAGAAGATTTGTTTCAATCCCATTCTGATTTTGTCACTGAAGCTTGAATTTGTGCCTTTTAGGATAAATGCTGTTTCAAATGGACAAGTTCGGGGTGATGGCTACAGTGAAGGTTGTATGGGCCAGACAGGTATCTCATTCTGTTATCTTCCTAAGGCTGTTTTTATTTGTATCCATGGCGACCTTATGGATAGTGTAGTTGTCCACAGGGTTTTCGTGGCAAGATACGGAAGTAGATTGCCAGGCCTTTCTTCCGATATACACATCCCCAAAACAGTGTATTCAAATGCTGCTGATAAAATAATTCATCTCAATATTACATAACGTTCATTACTTACAACTTTGCTGATAGATAATCAATTAAGTAATATCAATCTTACTAAGAGAATCATTAAGGTAATGTCCATCTTTATGTACTACTTGGAACTTCTCTAAAGATGACATTTTAAAGAAGTTGCTACCAATTATTTTAATAAAATAGATGTTTTTGTTGTAAAGATGCTGCCATGCCCTCATGAGTAGTAATTTGATTTTTCAGGGGCTCGAATCTGGCTGTTCATTGGATTCATGTTGGCATTTGGATCTCTTATTGCATCAATGTGGATTCTTTTTGGAGGTTACGTAGTCCCACGTAAGTTCACAAAAGTAATTCTAGATCTGTTTTATGAAAACTAGTCCCATGCAGACAACATCTGAAAGAGTTGTGTATGATTAATTGCTTCTTTTGTTAATGCTTTATAAAGGTTAAAAAGAAATCTAGTTTGATCACATTTGTGTTACTGCGAAGAAATGTTTACGGTTTTTTTTGGATTAAGCTTTTCTGTACAAACCTGAGTTTACTGATTTCTCTTAACAATTTATCAGTGACTGAACCTCCATCAATTCAAACACATTTATGCTGTTGACAGAATTATTCTTGAATACACATCACCTTTTTTGATATTTAACATCTGTTGTGCCATATGGTCACTCTTCTACCTCCTGCAATAATTGTCAAAATTCAAGTTTGTTAACTAATTTGAGCATGTGCAAGGACCTGTTTAATTAAATGTAGCAGTTAGCACAACACTACTACAGCTCGAAATGTTGGAGTTCAGAATTCAATTCTGGCATCTTCTGTAAGGAGTTTGTCCTGCATGGATTTCCTGCCTGTGCTCCGGTTTCATCCCACAGTCCAAAGATGTACAGTATCAGTTAGTAGGTTAAGTGGTCATTGTGTAAATTGTCCTGTGATTGATGATGACATCAGTCTGTCTGAAAGGACAATGGATATGTAGTGTGCACTATGTGTCAGTCCATTGTAGAGCTGCTATGGCTAAACGGTCCAATTTTGGAGCAGCACGTCTTGCTATATTTTCATCAAGTGAATGTGGTGCCAGGCTGTGGAAGTGCTGATGTCAATGCTTCCCTTAGTTGTCTGCACTTTCTCTTTGCTTCCTGCTGCGCCATCTCTTCTGCTTGCTCCTCTTTACACCTGCCTCGAAGGACTGTCTTCACCTGCGGTCGGCTGCCACGACTTCCCAGGTTGTTTGGTTAATGTCCCCGCTTTCATCTCGTGCTCCCAGGCATCCGTATAACACAGGGCTGGTCTTCCAGTGGATCAGTTGGTCATTGTGTAAGTTGAGCTGTGACGAGGCTTGGGTTAAGTAGGCAGTTGTTGGGCAGTGCAGCTCATTGGGCTGAAAGGCCTGTTCCATGCTCTATCTCTAAATAAATAATAACTCTTAGCCACTGTTGTAACCCAAGCTTAATTGCACGTGACCTGCGTTCTGAGGTTTGGTAGCTAAGATCATTTTCTTGACTAGACTTCAAACAGATCACACCTCCTGGTCAGAATCCTGATCATAACATATCAAAAACAACCATGAGATGAAGAGTCCTTGAAAGTGAGTCCAAAGGTTGTGGGAGCATTTCAATGATGGATCAAGTGGAGTTGAGTGAAGTTATCCCATTTGGTTCAAGAGACTGATGGCTGAGGGGTAATAACTGTTCCTGGACCTGTTGGCGAGAGTCCAGTGGCTCCTGTACATTCTTCCTGATGGCGGCAGTGAGAAGAGAGCATGGCCTGTGTGGTTGATGTTTCTGACGATGGATGCTGCTTTCCTGCAACAATGTTTTGCGTAGATGTGCTCAGCGGTGAGCAGAGTTCTACCTGTGGTAGGCTGGACCATGTCCACTACTTTTTGTAGGATTTTCCATTCAAGGACATTGGCTGTGATGCAGCCAGTCAATATACTCTGTACTACACATCTATGGAGGTTTGTCAAAGTTTTAGATGTCAAACCAAGTCTTTGCAGATTCCTATGGAATTAGAGACGCTGCTCTGCTTTCTTCGTAAGTGCACTTGTATGCTGGGCCCAGGACGGATTCTCTGAAATAGTAATAACAACGAGGAGTTTCAAGTTGCAGCCCCTCTGCACCTCTGATCTCCACTGAGAACTGGCTCATGGACTTCCGATTTCCTCCTCCTCCTCCTCAAGTCAAAATCAGCTCCTTGGACTTGCTGACATTAAATAAGAGATTGTTGTTAAGTTGTTTATAGCAAGCTGCATATTATTGCTTTCTATAGTGACTAGTGGTTCATAAAGCCATCACCTACATTGCTAAAGCTTAATTGCTTCAGGAGTTCCTTATGTTTTAGAAAACGTTCTGATGGAGCCAATGTTATTTATTGTTCGTTCCTTAAGTACAATTACAGGACCTTCCTGAGAAACTCCTGCAGTGATGTCCTGGGTCCTGACTGACTAACTTCTAACCACAAAAGCCATCTTCCTTTGTGTGAGTTATGAACCCCACCCATAAGAGCGTAAACCCCTTCGTGATGACTGACTTCAGTTTTGCCAGAGATCTTTGTTCTACTCTGTCAATGCTGTTCCTGACAAAGGCAGCAACTTTTACTTCATCTGGAATTTGGTCCATGTTTGAATGAAGACCGTGAAGAGGTCTGGAGCTAAGTGGTCCTTGCAGAATGCAAACAGAGTATCAGTGAGCAGGTTGTTGCTGAGTAATTGCAGTCTTGTGGCTGCCAGTGACATCCCCCCCCTAGTTTAGAACATAGAAAGCCTACAGCACAATACTGCTTTGACCCCAGCATCTGCAGATTATTTTGTGAGCACAGTACAGGCCCTTCGGCCCACAAAACTGTGCCGAACGTGTCCTTATCTTAGAACTACCTCGCCCTCTATTTTTCTAAGTTACATGTACCTAATAGAAACATAGAACAACTGTTCCTGAACCTAGTGGTGTGGGTCCCAAGCATAGTTCCCTTTAAGCTGTTTTTCAACCAGCGCACAAAGGAAATTAATGTGCGCATAAAAGGTTAGTTACCTAAAATAATGTAGTAGTTAATAATTATACTTTAGTGCTTTAACTAACTGTTTCTGTTAACTAGTTAGTCGGTTTTTCAACGTCACTAATTCACGTCACCTCACCTATCCTGTTCCGGTTCGTACAGCTGCATCACGGCGGCAGCCATGTTTGGCGGACAGTGTTCATATCGTAAAGTTTACAAAGATCTGTTTCAAATCCTGTAAATAGCTTACTAAGTTTTTATTGGAAAAGATATTGATTCACTATGTTGAATTCAAAAGAAGCGAAGGGCGTGAAGCGCAAAAGAGCCGCAAATTTGTTTAAAGTTGAGTGGCTTAACAAAATAGTAGAAACTGCTACACTGAAAGCTCATGAGGTCATGAACGTTCAGCTACGAGAAATATTTATGTATGATTCGGAAACTGGGGTTATCTGTTTGTATTGTCGTGATGCGAAAGTTGCTGGAGAATTTGCTAGTGGAAAGAAGTGGGATGATATTTGGAAACTTGACTTTTTGAAGCATCATTTGGCAAGTAAATCACATTTGGACGGTGTACAAAAGCTCAGGCAACAGAACCCGTCATTACCCGTTACAGGAGTGCTACGCATGTTACGTTTGAGTGCAGATGAGCGAGAGCGAAAACGATCAAACTCAGAGGAGATCAACGTTGAGGTACAAGAATGGTCAGCTTTTGATTTCTCCGCAATTGCAGATTGTGACTTCACATTTGGCGATGAACAAGTTAATGCCTTATGTCTAAAAATCATGATTTTCTAGCTGAAAATATTGTAATAGTTAGACAGTTTAATGATTTCAGATTTTCCATGCAAGAAAAAATTAAATCCAAACCGATTTCAAACTTTGCTCAAATGGTGGCATTTGTACTTCAAAATGCACAGTTTTGCGACCTTGCACAGTTGATGGACTTTAGGGGAACCTTTCTTGCGTCTAGTGTAGACTGTGAGCGAGGTTTTAGCCTGATGAATCAACTCAAAAACAAGCTGAGAAACCGTTTAGGTGAATGTCATTTGGATATGTTAATGAGAATCAAAAGCTATCAATGGGATGGAAGTTCTATTAGTCGAGATAGTTTACAAAGAATAGGTAAATGCCAAAGACAGAAAAAAAATAACTGAATTAAATATGATAAAAATTAAATATCTCCAACCCGATGGCATGAACATTGACTTCTCTAACTTCCGTTAATGCCCCTCCTCCCCTTCGTACCCCATCCCTTATTTATTAATTATTATTATCATTATTATGATTTTTTTCTTTCCCCTTTTTTTCCTCTTTTTTTTCCTCCCTCTGTCCCTCTCACTATAACTCCTTGCCCATCCTCTGGGCTCCACCACCCCCCCTTCTTTCTCCCTGGGCCTCCTCTCCCTTCTCCAGCCTCGTATCCCTTTTGCCAATCAACTTTCCAACTCTTAGCTCCATCCCTCCCCCTCCTGTCTTCTCCTATCATTTTGGATCTCCCCCTCCCCCTCCCACTTTCAAAATCTCTTACTATCGCTTCTTTCAGTTAGTCCTGATGAAGGGTCTCAGCCCGAAACGTCGACTGTACCTCTTCTTATAGATGCTGTCTGGCCTGCTGCGTTCACCAGCATTTTTTGTGTTTGTGTGAGACTTAAATATGTATGTTATTTTGTTGTTGTTCTGTGCAGTTTTACGTCAAATATTCTGAAAATCTACATTAACTGTCCCATGTGTGCATTCAGTGCTCACATACTTTTGTCACAGGAAACAAATTTGCACAACGTAAGATTTTTGCGCACACTGACTACTAAAAATTAGAGGGAACATTGGTCCCAAGGCTCCTGTACCCCCCCCCTCTGCCTGACAGCAACAGCGAGAAGAGAGCACGTCCCGGATGTCATGCTGCTTTCCTGCGACATTCTCTGTGCAGATGTGCTCAGTGATTTCTCTCATCTCATTCTAAAGGAATGTTGTTGCATTACCAAATCTATTTGTTGCTGAACTGCTAAAACAGCAAAGAGCTGACTACTTGGACTAGTTTGGAATCTCATAGGCTAGTAGGTATTTTTAATGACAATCTGTAGTAACAGTGTCACTATTACCAATTTACTTATTGTTATAAATACAAGATTTATATACTAACATGAATTGAATTGACTTTATTTCTTAGATCCTTCACATACATGACTAAAAAATCTTTACGTTACATCTCCGTATGAGTATGCAATTTATAGTAATTTGTAATAAATAGTATGTACAACAGGACAGCCAATATAGCATAGAAGTACAATTGCATCAGCGTGAATTAATCAGTCTGATGGCCTGGTGGAAGAAACTGTCCAGGAGCCTGTTGGTCCTGGCTTTTATGCGGCGATACCATTTCCCGGATGATAGCAGCTGCAGCAGTTTGTGATTTGGATGATTTGGGTCCCCAATGATCCTTCGGGCCCTTTTTATACATCTGTCGGTGTAAATGTCCTGAATAGTGGGAAGTTCACACCTACAGATGCGCTGGGCTGTCCGCACCATACCAGGCAGTTATATAGATAGTCAGTTGCTGCAAAGTTATGGCTTACTAAAGTGAATTTGCTAAATATTTAAAAAATCTTAACTAGAAACTGCAGTGCTTTTGAGAGATAAAGATGGATGGAATGAGACTACTGAATTGCTGTGTAGAATTGGCTTTGAATGGGTCAAACCCGCATCCTCCTGGTACTACTGACTAGAGTATAAACAATGCTTTTGTTCATTTGAAGAGCTGTATAAGTGGGTGTTCTGTATTATTTTCATCTGTTTTAATGCATTCAATTGATTACATTTTTTGTTAATTAAATAAATTAATTTTCTTTCTTTAGAAAAGCCTGATGTTTACCCTGGTATAGCTGTCTTCTTCCAAAATGCATTTATCTTCTTTGGGTAAGTAGAAAAGAAGAATGGAAGTCCCGGGGGCGGGGTGCGGGGGACCTCTCCTCTCTTCCTCTTCCCCCCCACCACCACCACCATGCGCCTTCCACAGGGGCTTCTTTCCTGGGGCTTCCACAAACTACACATTAATTCTATCGGCTTTTCAATGATTACACAGAAACTAACCTTTCATGATTTTGATTTGCTTGTAGAGGTCTGGTCTTCAAGTTTGGGCGCACAGAGGATCTGTGGCAGTAAATGTCCAAGAAATGCAGTATATTTGAACACTCTCATTATCCTGTAGCAGTCTTCCTACATTTGTTTGAATTTTCTTTATCACTGAGTTTACATGTCATAATGCTACAATTTACCCTTAAATTTGTCACTAGTATTTGACTTTGTAATAGATATATAGCTTGCTTTTAAAGGTGCACTATCAGAATGAATGATATAATTGAAATGTGAAGTTGGAACAGAATTCAGAATTATTGCAGATTGAAGCAGGGCATGAACTTTTAATAAGGATACAAATTTCCTGGCAAAGCTTAAATGGTGAGGCGCAGCACAGTGCAAACTGGTTTTCATAGCAACCCTCTGCTGCAGTCTTTAATATATTCCTCGGAAGTCATTGTTCCTAATTTCTTATTGCCCATTACACCATTGCAACTTAAGGAAGCAATGAAGGTCCTCCATCTCTCTCTGTCCTTGGAATTTGCACAGATGTAAAAGGATTCTTCATTGCCGTTTTTCTAACAGCTTTGTTTGACTAAACAGGGTTGTTAACCCTGCGTTGAACCCCCGAACCTGGAGGACCAGTGGATCACTCAGTCTGGCCTCCGCCCTTGACCTGTTTGGTGTGGGTGACCCTACCAAGAGCCAAGGCACAAGGCCTTGATTCTCGCCAGCATAGCTCTCCAGGTCATTGAGGCACGCAAGCTTCCAAACCACAACGAGGTTGTGGCCCTCGTGGAGGATTGTTCCTAATAGTTTCATAGAAGTTGGTAGAGGTGTGACCATGGATATGTTACAAAGCTGCTTGACAATTGGGAATGTCTGACGGAGCTGCTTTGCAATTTTGACTATATTGATTGGAGAGCAGGCCCCAGACTCAGTAAAATGGAGATGAGCAGAGATAACATGGTGGCAACCTAGTTGAGAATCATACATGTCATGAAAGAAGCTGTTGTTCAACTTGCACTGGAATTTCTTGATTTATCAGATGTCACAAGAAAACATCATGAATTCAGGTAGTGTCTATTTCTAACTGTTTCAAATTGGGGAGAGTTTCAATTCTTCACAAAAGTTGGAGAAAATCAAAGGTCTGAACTTGGTTGTACAACATAATATTTTCCTCCTAATTTTTGGACTGGAAAACAACTTTATGATATGTGTCATTTTGTAACATCAGAGACTTCCAGGAAATTCCTGCCCAACATATTACAGGCAGTGTGGTAGCATAGTGGTTAACACAATGCTTTACAGTGCCAGCAACCCAAGTTCAATTCCCAGCACTGCCTGTAAAGAGTTTGTATGTTCTCCCGGTGATCTCGTAAGTTTCCTCCGGATGCTCGTTTCCTCCCACAATCCAAAGACAGACTAGTTATTAGGTCAATTGGTCATTGTAAATTGTCTTGTGATTAGACTAAAACTGGGGGTTGCTGGCTGGTGTAGCTCGACAGGCAGGAAGAGTTTATTCTGCGCTGTATCTCGATAAACAAATGCAAAAAAAAACTTCTGTATATAAAAAGGTAACTAATTTGTACTGCACCTTGCATGATGATTTAGTGCTTTGCCATGAAACATATTTGCAATCAGTCGCCATTGTAAGTTTATCCACTGATCATGATTCCATAAATAACGAGTGAAATTTTTGCAGTTTTCAGCTTAAACTCGTGTTGCAACTATGATGTGCTGATTATCACATCACGTTTGATATTTCAAAGATATCATGCTTTGTAGAGAATCTTCATTAACTTTTAGATCTTGTCTAATCTCATTCTCCCCCATTTCAAATTGCTGAAATCCATTTATGAATTCAGTATAAAGCAAACAGCAACAGGAAATTTGGTTAAGTAACAATGATTATCTGATTTGACGGAGATGTATTTGGTTTTCTATTACAGTCATGTACACTTCTATTCTCTAAAATTAATATTCTTGCCACTGATTGTAAGGAGGTTGTACGTTCTCCCCGTGACTCTGTGGGTTTCCTCTGGGTGCTCTGGTTTCCTCCCACATTCCAAAGATCTACTGTTTGGTAGGTTAATTGATCATTGTAAACTGTCCCGTAATTAGGCTAGGGTTAAGTCGGGGATTGCCAGGTGGTGTGTGGCTTGAAGGGCCGGAAGGACTGATTCTACGCTGTATCTCAAATAAATCGATAATAAATAGGTATTGAGGACATCACTGCAGATTGAATAAGCAGTATTGACATCCTTCAAATGGATTAAGCAAGATTTGCGGGTCCTATCCACTGTTAGCTGTGATGGGAAGAAAGATTCTAAGTACTTAGCAGGTGGGGCAACATCAGTGGCGACGGAAATGAGACCAAATTTGAGCCTCAGGGCCCCTTTTTGTTTCCTCTTTCCAGCACCTGCACTTTTTAAAAAAAATTGCTCCATTTAACTATGATCCTGATTCCGCAATGTGTAGAGAGTTGATTATTCATTTTGCTCTCCTCTTCAGTTTTACATTTTAAAAATTACTGCAAAAGATTAGCAATGCTGCTTTTTTGTATATTCCTCTTCTGTACATAATTTAGTTTTGCACATAAATGCAATGCAAACTTAAGTTTAATGCAATGATCTTTCTATTGGCAAGTTATCATGAAGCTGAATTATGTCTTTTAATGACTTGCTATTTTGTGTAATATTTAATTTGTGATGTATACATGCTATGTAACAGTTACTGAGTATTGTTAAAATCAGTTTAATTAAAGCCAAATTTCAAAGCTCTGTGACTTGATACTTGTAATTAATAAGTTTCTGTCATCCCAGTTACTTTGAGAATATACAATACTGTGCATATGTCTTAGGCAAAAATTGTAAGCATATATAGATAGAGTGCCTGAGACTATTTTGCACAGTACTGTACATAGTAATTTTATGTATTACACTTGCTGCAAAAAACAAATTTTATGGCATACAGTTACAAGGAAAAGTTTGTGAACCCCTTGCAATGACCTAGTTTTCTGCATTAATTACTCATAAAATGTGGTATAATCTTCATCTAAGTCACAATAATAGACAAACACAATCAGCCTAAATAAATAACACATTAAAATTGTACTTTTGATGTCTCTATTGTACACATTGTTTAAACATTCAGAGTTCCGGATAGAAAAGTATGTGAACTATTTAGTAACTGGTATAATCTCCTTTAGCAGTAATAACCTCCACCAAATATTTGCTGATCAGACTCGCACAATGCCAAGGAGGAAATTTAGATCATTCCTCCATACAAAACTGTTTCAGTTCATCAATATTTCTGGGATACCTTACATGAACAGCCCACTTTAAATCATGCCACAGCTTCTCAATTGGATTAAGGTCTGAACTCTGACTTGGCCATCCGAAATGAAAATGTTGTTCTTTTTAAACCATTCTGTTGTTGATTTGTCTTTTGGATCATTGCCTTGTTGCATCACCCAGCTTCTTTTAAGCTTCAGGTGACGGACCACTACCCTGGCATTCTGTAAAGTGTCTTGATAGAATTTTGAATTCCTTGTTCCCTTAATGGTTACAAGCTTTCAAGGCTGTGAAGCAGGAAAGCAGCCCAAACCATGATGCTTCTTCCACCATGCTTCACAGTTGGAATGGGGTTTTGGTGTTGGCATGCAGTGCCCTTTTCCCTACAAACATAGTGGTGTACATTTCTGCCAAAAAAAAGTTGATTTTTTTTTTGTCTCATCTGTCCATCGAATGCTGTCTCAGAAGTGTGGACCATCCAGGTGGTCTTTTGCCATCTTGAGACGTGCAGCAATGTTTTTTTTTGAGAGCAGTGGTTTCCTCCATGGTGTCCTTCCATGAACACCATTCTTGTTCGGTGTTTTTCTTACAGAGCCCCATTGAGTGGAGACTTGTGGTTAACAAGTTCTCGGGTTTTCTGCAGGTCATTTGCCGTTGTGTTTGGGTTCTTTTTCACCTCAGCTTTGCAGTGTGCTGTTGATGTGATTTTTGCAGGACGCCCACTCCTAGGAAGAGTAGCAACAGTACTGAATTTCCTCCATTTGTAGATAATTTCTCTTCCTGTGGACACTCAGGGTTTTTAGAAATACTTCTGTAGCCTTTTGCAATTAGATGCACCTCTACAATTCTAATGTCTGAAAGTTGTTTTGATTGAGGTATGGTGCACATGAACAGATGAGAAGAGCAGGCAATGTCAGTAACCAGACTTTGTGCATCAGGGCAGCTCTACAACCCACACCTTCAATCTCATCTCATTGAAACACCTGACTCCAAATAGCTTTTGTAGAAGGCATCACACACTGGTTCACATACTTTATTTTTTGACATAGACTGTGATTGTTTAAATGGTGTACTCAGTATTGACAAGTACGTACTACAGTTATTAGATTAGGCAGATTGTGTTTGTCTATTATTGTGACTTGGATGAAAACAGACCACATTTTGTGAGTAATTAATACAGAAAACCAGGTAATTGCAAAGGGTTCGCAAACTTTATCTTGCAACTAAATATGAGTGATGATAAACTTGATTCTGACAGCGGGTCTAATGTGGACTGAGGGTGGTGGGAGGGGGGAGCAGGAAGCACCAGAGAGACATTCAGCAATGATCAACAAACCAATTGTTTGGAATTGAATGACCTTGACTGGTGTCTCAAGGCTGAGTGTGTCTGTACCCATACTACCCCCCACCCACCCTGGCACTCCTCTTCCACCTGTCTCCACACCCCTCCCGTGGCACTCCACCCTCGCCATTCCCAAATCCTTTGCTCCCGCCAGATTTACAAACTCGCTCTCCACTCCACGTTGACAAATACAGTACTGTGCTAAAGTCTTAGGCACTGGATACACTGTGTGTGTGTGTGTATATATATATATATATATATATATATATATATATGTATATATATATATATGTGTGTGTATATATATATATATATATATGTATGTATATATATGTGTGTATGTATATATATATGTGTGTGTGTATATATATATATGTGTGTGTGTATATATATATACCTGAGACCTTTGCACAGTACTGTATTCAAATGGTTGTATAAACCTAAGGGTTCTTGCACTGCAAGTTAAGGCTCAAACATCAGCACCAAATCGGACTTCCTGGTAGATTTAGAAAATGACATTGAGCAAATTGAAAATAAAGTGCTGGAAGTTCTAAGCAGGACCAGCAAGAGTTTTTTTTTGTCAGTGGCCTTTCTCCAGCCCAGAATCGTCAATTAAAAAATAATAGTTGTTTCCTTTTTCACACGTGCTGATCGACCAGAGTATTTCTAGCATTTTGTACTTTCACTTCCGAGTCCACTACATGCAGTTTAAGTGAGTTCTTCAGGGTTGCTCATGTATGCCATCAATTTACAGCTCATGATGTTTCTTTGTTCATTATGTGCTGTGTCTTATGACGTGGGTGACCATGGCCTCTTCATGGGACCATGATTGTTCTTGGCAACCTTTTCTCTACGGAAGAGGTTTGTGATCGCTGTCTTCCGGGCAGTGTCTTTACAAGACGGGTGACCCCAGCCATTATCAATACTCTTCAGAGATTGTCTGCCTGGCGTCAGTGGTCGCATAACCAGGACTTGTGATATGCACCAGCTGCTCATATGACCATCCACCACCTGCTCTCATGGCTTCATGTGACCCTGATCGGGGGTAGGGGGAGGGCCAAGCAGGTGCTAGACCTTGCCCAAGGGTGGCTTGCAGGCCAGCAGAGGGAGGAAGCACCTTACAACTCCTTTGGTAGAGACATATCTCCACCCCACCACCCAAGATTATGATGTACTCATTGCAATGCATTGATACTAATTTTTCTACCTTCAATATCCAGATCAGAAAAATCTGACAATTTACGGGGCTATCAGGATTTGAAAGAAGTGGTTTATTGATGTTGTTAATATTAGTGTGTAAACAAAACAATAGAAAGTGCGAGTGCTGTTAAACTGCTCCTCAGGAGCACACCTATAACAGCGACTTCAACTAAATTCTCAAACCAACCATCAAAACTTTAATCATTTTCTGAATGTCAATCAAATGTCCTGCATACTGAGTGAATGTTCATTTCACCCAATGAAACTCGTTTTGTTTCGTCAAAGCATCGAGTTTTTCAATATTGTTGAAAGGCTACAGTATGTCAGCATCTTTTGAGAGAGATGGGTCTAAACAAATAGTTTCACACAGGAAATTCTCTGATAATCCACTATATAAGTATTCAGAAATCAGGGCCCTACTTCCCTTAATCCCTTTCACACATAGATTCCTCTTTTAGAGTATTCATGGCAAATTCTAAGGTAATAAATATTGGCAATAATCAGTATTTTCCGGCATTTATTTCCAAAGGGATATTGTAATTTGTGCAAATTTTTGCTCTTTGGTCTTGCCTCTTAACAATTATGAGTAAAATAGCTTTGGGAAAGGTTTCTTTCAGAAATTCTGTTCATTTGTCTTCACTTCTGCCATTGATAGCCATTGCCTATTCTTGCAAACTGAGCTGCACTTTCAGTATTGCTTTTACATTTCTTGCCAGGAATTCTGTGACAAATACCACTTCAGCCATATCCTTTAGGACAGGGGTTCCCAACCTTTTTTATGCCACGGACCAATAACATTAAGCAAGGGGGTCTGTGGACTCCAGGTTGGGAAACGCTGCTTCAGGATATTTCAGCTCCTTCTCTGTACCCTTGGCATTCTGGCCCTATTTGTTTCAAGTGGCATTTTTCATTAGCGTATTTCTCAGCGATTTAAAGCAGATGGCAGACCTCAAACACCAGTCCCACAATCTTTAACCAATATTAAATATTAAAATACAAACATTGGTTCAATACACTAATCAAATAACAAAGAGATAAGTGATGTGCAAATAATAGCATTTTGACAAAAGGGCCCATTGACCTGGGAGTTGTCTATTTGTTGAACAAGATTTCTGTTAAACTTATTTCCAAAGTTCAGATTTTCTTTTCAAGAAATTTGCTGCAACCTTCAGCTGGAAAATTTGAATGTACAGTTCGTGCTCTTTGGCTGAATTTTAGTATGTTAATTAATTTCAGATGATGGTTGCTGGGTGAAGACAAGGAACCTATTCATCCCCAATGAAAACTTGAATTTGCTCCATTTATGTAATGGTTTGTTTGTAGACAAAGTACTAATTCATTGAATTTCAGTGTTTTAATACCAAAATCTTAATTAAACAATAAATTAAATTTTGTTTTGCCTTTCCACTCTACTCTTGAAATTCACTTCTCATTTTTGGCTACAATGGTCAAGACAAGTCAAGTTTATTATCATTTAACTCTTTACATGTGTACCACCAGATGTGACAAAGTTACTCTGGACCAGAGTGTAAAGCATAGTAGTACATATAAGACACATATAACACAGAATAATGTAGGAAAGTTAGAATTAAATCTACAAATGAATTACATAATGTGCATAAATTGAATATTGTAGGGTACAATACAAACTATCCGATGACACTTCAAATGCGACACGGCTAGGTGTTCAAAAGCCTAATGGCCTGACAGAAGAAACTGCTTCCCATCCTGTCTGCTTTGTCTTTATAGAGTCTTTCTACAGGATAATGGAAAGTCAAAGAAGATGCTGGATGGATGGGTGGGATCCTTGATAATAGTAAGGGTCCTGCATGTGCAGCTCTCTGGATAAATGTCTCTGGTGGATGGTAGGGAGACCCCAGTGATCCTCTCGGCTGTTGTCACTGTTTGTGGACACTTGCGGCCCAGTGCTCTGCTCTCATACCAGATGCAGATGCAACTTGTCAGGAGGCTCTCAGTGAGAACTTCAGTTTAATTTTACATCAATTCCACTCATGACTTGCATGACTTTAGAACTAAAAATAAATACCTGACTGCAGTTTTCTTTGGAAGACCATATATGGTGAACAAGCTCTATAAGACGTTGATGTTTTGTTTCTGATGGTTTGACTTATCAGAACTACTTCTAACCATTAGGTCAGGCAACCTGAGGTCCATACACCTCTTGCTTAATGGTATATGTCCATGGCGTAAAAACGTTGGGAATTCCTGCACTAAAGTTATCTATCACAGTGAACAGTTATCGTCTGTAGCTCTGAAACAGCAGTGTTGCCGTTGTCAGGTTCTGGCTGGCTATTCCGATGGTGCTTTGCCTGACATCTGACAATGTGGTACACACTTACTGTTATCTTCTATATAATTATTTCACTAACGTCATTTTACACAGTTGTAACATCAGACACAAGGCAAGCTGTTTATCTCGCAGATCTCTTGAGAGATTCATCTTTCTCAGAAATCACTCATCCACATGAAGCAAAAGAGGATGAGAGGTGAACCAGATGAAGGGACGTAGATGGAGAGGACATGCAGAAACTTTCTCCCAGGGCAGAAATGGCATAATTTTTAGGTGATTGGAGAAAAATATAGGTGGATGTCAAGAGTAGTTTTTTTTTCACACAGGATGTGAAAACACTGTCTGGAGAGGTGGTCGAGGCAGATTCATAAGGGACATTTAAAACTCTTAGCCGTGCGCTTTTTTCATCTGTGTGCTAATGTGGGAGGGAAGGGTTAGATGGATCTTACAGTACGTTAAAAGGTCAGCATGACATTGAGGACTGAAGGGCCGGTACTGCGCTACTCTGTGGTCACTCCCAGACATTCATTTTCTTGCGGGCAATCATAGTAAATCCAAGAAACACAACAGAATCAATGAAAGACCGTACCCAGTGGCCATTGTGAGAAACAACAAAACCTGCACAAATATCACGAGAAAAATAATGATAATAAATAAATAAACAATAACTATTAAGAAAGTTAGATGAAGAGTTCTTGAACGTGCACCCAGTTCAGTGGGAACAGTCCAGTGATGGGGTGAGTAAAGTTATCCCCTTTGGCTGAGGGGTAATAACTGTCCCTGAACCTGTGGGATGGGTCCTGAGGCTCCCGTGCTAGATGGAATATAAGCTGTTGCTACCACCAGGTTGGAGGCTTGTATTCTGTCTGGGTAGCCTCCAACCTGATGGCATGAACATTGATTTTTCCAACTTCCGGTAATGCCCCTCCACCACCCCCCCCTTCACCATTCCCCATCCCCTTTTCCCTCCCTCACCTTATCTCCTTGCCTGCCCATTACCTCCCCCTTTTTCTTTCTGCCATGGTCTTCTGTCCTCTCCTGTTAGATTCCCCTTTCTCCAGCCCTGTATCTCTTTCACCAATCAACTTCCCAACTCTTTACCTCACCCTCCACCCCCCCACCCCAGTTTCACCTTATCAGCTTGTGTTTCTCTCTCCTCTCCCCCACCCTCTAACTCTGACTGCTCATTTTGCTTTTTTCCAGTCCTGCTGAAGGGTCTCGACCCAAAGCATCGACCGTACTCTTTTCCGTAGATGCTGCTTGGCCAACTGAGTTCCTCCAGCATTTTGTGTGTGTGTGTTACTATCAGTTTCACGCTGATTTCCCATCCCAAGATAGCTCCTAGCCAATCTCCTCTAGCTAATGCATGGCACTAGCCTTCATAGTATCCAAGACATCTTCAAGGAGCAATGCCTCAAAAAGGCAGCATCCACCATTAAGGACCCCCATCACCCAGGACATGCCCTCTTCTCATCGCTACCATCAGGGAGGGGGTACAAGAACCTGAAGACACACACTCAATAATTCAGGAACAGCTTCTTCCCCTCTGCCCTCCGATTTCTAAATGGACATTGAAACTACTTATTATTTCTTTTTTTTTTGCACTGCTTATTTAATTTAACTATTTAATATATACTGTACATGCTTTCTGTAATTCAGTTTTTTCTCTATTATTATCTATTGCGTTGTACTGCTGCCTCAAAGCTAACAAATTTCACGACATACGCCAATGATACTAAACCTGATTCCGATTGTATAATTGCTCAGAATTATATTTTTCATTGACATAATTTAAGATTTAATAAACCTCAGGCTTTGCTTCATTGCAGTCGATTGTCCATTTTTTTCTCTCATATGGATCACCGGGTAACCCCCATAATGCTGTTTGCAATGAAAATAACTCTCAATCATTTAACAGAATCCGTCATTTAACCCATATTGGACAAGGATGTTTTCAGGAGCATGTTCTGAGCAGTAGTTTATCCCTATAGCCATAAGATGGCGCCATTTCACAATCTAATTTCGACAGCAAGGCGGGCGCAAAGGAGACATTTGTGCATCAGACTCTTTAGACCTCAGACTGTGTTAGTGACAAAAAAACAGGTGTCTGCTGCCTCTTCAGCACCAGATTTACGGAGGAAAATGGCTGTAAGGAAAGAAAAACATGATGCAGAGGCAAAGATAGAGTAATGAAGGAGGAGAGAGGTAAAATCTGATGGAAAAAAAGCCTGGATAGGAATTTGCCAATGCGTTTTGTTTCTCATGCTTGGTACTTCAAAGTTCAAAGTAAATTTATTATCAAAGTACATATATGTTACCATATACATTTTCTTGTGGCATACTCAATACATCCAATAACCATAATAGAATCAATGAAAGACCACACCCAACAGGGCAGATAACTGTGTGGAAAAGACAACAAACTGTGCAATTAAAAATAGAAAGAAAAAAAGAAATACTATTAGTACAGTGATAATAATAACAACAATAAATAAGCTGTAAATATCAAGAACATGAGATGAAGAGTCCTTTAAAGTGAATCTATAAGATGTAGGAATATTTCAGTGATGGGGCAAGTGAAGTTGAGTGAAGTTATCCCTTCTCGTTCAAGATCCTGAAGGTTGAGGGGTAATAACTGTTCCTAAACCTGGTGGAGGGGTCCTAGGGCTCCTGTGCCATCTTCCTGATGGCAGCGGTAAGAGGAGGGCATTGCCTAGGTGGTGGGGGTCCCTGATGATAGATGCTGCCTGCCTGTGGCAATGCCCTGTGCAGATGTTCTCACCTTCCGTTAACAGTGAGCTTTACCCGTACTCTAGTTGCAAAAATCACACTCAGGATCCTTAGGCACGGCAGCTGGAAGGACATTGGTTAAGAGGAACACTGAATTAGAATGCTGTACAAATTTTATGTTTAGATTATCAGTTGGGAATAGTTTGACAGAAATTTAAACTAGCAGAATTCAGTTGGGTATTATTCAGTGATATTGATTCACTTCCCCATCCGATATAATTCCTAAGCCCCCACTCTCACCTCCACCGCTCCTGAAGAGGGTCAGAAGGTCAGTCAGGGAGAGGCAATCATTTCATGCTCACCCCAGGTCTGGTCAAGGTGCTGAGAAGCAAATCTCTTATTGACTGAACGATGTCCATCTTATGACATCTCACAATGTGAGCAATGAACACAGGAGAAATGGTAACTTCATCAAACTGTCAAAATATTTCAAAAGATATCTTTGTATGTATCTATTTATTTATTGAGGTAGAGCATGGACTTAACACCCCCCTGCCCCCCAGTTTAACTCTAGCCTAATCACAGGACAATTTACCATAACCAATTAAGCTACCTACGGTACGTCTTTGGACTGTGGGAGGAAACCGGAGCACCTGGAGGAAACCCACGCCGTCTCGGGGAGAACGTGCAAACTCCTTACGGGTAGTGATGGGAATTGAACCCGGGTCACCTGTACTGTAAAGCATTGTGCTGACCACTACACTACCATCCCCTACATTCAGATAGAAGAGCCCAAAGCAATGAGAAATTTAGCCAAAGCTGAATTATCTTGTGAAGAAATTCACAAAATAACAAACTCCTTTCACTGTTGACAAATGTGGATATAACTCAGGGATAGTAGCACCTCTGAAAGGAATTGGGGAACTCTCATTTGTATGGGCTCTAGTTTTGCATCTGATCTTTTTCTTTGCCTCCCAGTATAGTTAATGATAAAAAAAAGCTTGCAAAGATTCATTCTCAATAGCTACAATATTTTACTATTACATTCAACTTCCACTCTCAGAGATTAAATGGAACTCCAGAGGAAAAAACTGCATTATCAGAGGTGGCTTCACTTGGATAGATGGGAAGCTTACTCTATTTCTCTTGAAGAAGATATGTACAATTTCAGGAAGAATAGAAAGCCCTTTACATGTTCAAGGCAAAGCTTTTGCCTCAACCTAAATTAATGTTAGCAAATAGGATGATCTGTTGATTGCTGTGTGTGGAGACATTATGCAAAATTGTTAAGGCATAACATTCCTTCTAAATTTTTACATGGCCTGAAAACTACACGGAACTTTAAATGTTATTTTTTTTGTATTATGCACATCAAACAAACACAAACTACAACTCACCACACAAGTAAATTATGTCAGGCAGCCAAGACAACTAACAGGCACGATGGCAAAAGTAAAATGTTTTGACTAGATGGCATCAGCATTTAGCAGGCCAGAGGCTTATTAACAATGAGCTACCAACTTCCATTGTGTGTTTATTGTTACAATTTGGAACAGTGTTATAACTTGAAACACTGACAATGTAAATACGTTGAACCTCTAAAATGTATCAAAGTACAGTTATATTTTGGAAGTCTATGGATTATATTCATTAAAACACAATTAATTACAAGGTATTTCACAATTATATAAACATATAACATATAAGCATACATTAATTATATCTGAATTACTCTAGCGTTTTATGTGTCGCTGTAGCAATGACTCATCAACTGCCCTAAAAATCACTAATACATAAATATTTTTTAATGCAGTAAAGCTTTTAAACCTGAGGTCCCACCATCAAAGAAGCTGGTCTTCAAGCAATTCAATTCACCTCATGCGATACCAAGGGAGCATAGGAGTCAGCAAGGGTTATGGAGCAAGGCAACATCCAAGCTGTAGTACTGAGGACCTTCATTGCCAAGCTAATAGATCCCCCTGTTCCAGTGTACTTTCAACACAGATGACCAATATAAAATTAATCCAGTGGTCGGTGTCATCACTTATATATAGAAAGATGGTTGTGGTTGTTAGTGGTCAATCATCCCAGTCCCAGGATATCATTGAAGAGGTTCCTCATGGTTATTCAACAGCACTTCCCAAATCCATGACCCCCTACAACTAGAAGGTTGAGGGTACCAGATCTGTGGGAGGGCCATCAACTCTGCTCCCCCTCTAGCTTTGCACCATCCTGAACTGGTAATATGTGTCACTCCTTTTGGCGGCCCTAAATCTTGGAAGACCTGCCCATCAGCGCAGTGGGAGGACCTTCATCAGATACCACCCTGACCAGGCAATATGGCACCATTCCTTCGGTGGGTATAAATTCTGTAGAGTGGGAGGACCTTCATCAGATACCATCCTGACGAAGCAATATGGCACCATTCCTTCTGTGGGTATAAACCCTGGAACACTTGGCCATCAGCACAGTGGGAGGACCTTCATCAGATACCATCCTGACTTGGCAATATGACATTCCTTCAGTGGGTAAAAAATCCTGGACCACCTGGCCATCAGCTCAGCGGGAGGACATACATCAGACTCTTCCCTGAGCTGGTAATATGATGTCCTTCCTTTGGTAGGTACAAACTCTGCAACATCTGGTCACCAGCTCAGTGGAAGGACATTCATCAGAAGGAAAACAGCAGCTTAAGAAATTGGCTCACCACCAACTTTGCAAGATCTTTAGGGTGAACAAAAAAATGCTAACCTCGTTAGTGGCACTGAGAACCTGAAAAATCAATAGATAAAACATGTAAATGCATAAATTTTCCTTTTTTCCATCTTTTTGTTACCTTACCAGCAGACCTCGGCTATCTTAAATCTTAGATGTAGAATTGATCTTTGCCACCTACCAGATGCTCAGCTTCTATCTCCAACTTCCAGCGCTCTGTTGAAGCCCGTACTCACCTCTACTGATGGGTTCGAAAGTTGAAATTTGACAGAAGATATTCATTAGCTACTCACAAGTCAACCGATTGTCTTGCACTGACGTTGTACCTTTTGAACCTGTGCCAAAGTTGATTTGCTCCAGCTACCCCATCTCACCAAAACCACCGCGCCCCCCCCCACACTCACTTTTACGCACCCATTGCTGAACCATCTGACCAATTGAATTGCGTCTGACAGGAGTGGGCTTTCAAATTGCCAGGTTCCCCTGGGATCATTAACACCATCCAAACTCTGCTCCCGTTAGTGTAATTGTTAGCATCATGCTATTAAGGCACCAGCAACCCGCTGTCCGTAAGGAGCTTATGTGTTCTCCCCGTGACCACGTGGGTTTCCTCCAGGAGCTCTGGTTTCCTCCCACGTTCTAAAGACGTACAGGTTAGTCGGTTTTCTGGTCACAAGGGTGAAATTGGGCAGCATAGGCTCTGTTGGGCTGGTAGAGTCTGTAACTGTGCTAGATCTCTAAATAAAAAATAAAGTTAAATTATTTTTAAGTAAAAAGTAAAGTTTGCATCCCCAAAATAAGTGTATCCAAACTCTTCTGTTGAGGAAAACTTCTCATCTTTATTGACTAAGAACCAGATCAAGGTTCTGAACTTTTTTAATGCCAAGAACCCATACCATGAGCCAAGGAGTCTGTGGACTCCATTTTGGGAACCCCTGATCTAGTTCTTAGTTCATCTTTACAGATGGTGTCATTGTCCATGAGAACACTACTATAATTTACAAAATTGTTCCTGCCCTCCTCAATTCCTTAATCTATTCTGTAGCATATAAAGCAACAGACACAAAATGCTGGAGGAACTCAGCAGGCAGCATCTATGGAAAAGAGTGAAAGGTCGATGTATCGGACCAAGGCGCTTCTTCAGGACTGGAAAAGAAGGGGAGAAGTCAGAGAGGAGAAGGTGGGGTGGGGAGGAAGAAGTACAAGGTGGAAGGTGACGGGAGAAAGCGGGAGAGGGAGAGGGGGAGGGTGGTGAAGTAACGAGGTGGGAAGTTCTGGAAAGAGATAAAGGGCTGGAGGAGTGGGAATCTGATAGGAGACGATAGAATTCCATGGAAGAAAGGGAAAGGACACGAGCACCAAAGGGAGGCGATGAGCAGGTAAGGAGGTGAGAGGGAAACAGGAGTGGAGAATGGTAAAGGTAGGGACAATTACTGGAAGTTCAGGAAAGCGCCTAGAACTGAATGTGGGGGATGGATTGGCAGCTTGGTAAGCACAGACAGGATGGAGCAAATGGCCTGTCCTGTTCAAAGCCTGAGAAATCTAACACAATTCCTTTCTTTATGGTGAGATGCCTCATGGTAGTAAACTGTATTCCCCATCCAGGTTCGAATTTAAAGTTGGCAGAGATATACCCTTGAAGTTCATTACATAACTGGGAACTGATGAAGGAGGGTGGGAATTTCACAAGGTTGAAGACAGTGTAGTGTTTTTTAAGTTCCTGGCATTATAAAGGCATTTTCCTACCAGTTGGTTTCACACCATCTCTCTGTAAATGACAGTGGCGTTACGGAAATTCTAACCGTAAAAGTGACTTCACACTTTTGGCTACAATTAATCCTGTTGGAACCCTCATTGTTGTGGCGATGAGAAAAAGCTGCCAGTACAATCGGAAAAAATTCCGCAGGGCTTCAAATGACGCCAAGTAGGGAACAGCAGTACCCTTTTTGCAGGTCTGCATTGTCAGTTGGAAGCCCTACCAACCGTGTGCAGAAATTGTGTCCCTGAACCAATTCCTGAAACAAATACTGTGAGTGGTGTATGGCTCACTTTGCAATTTCAGTGGACTTGAAACATTTGCAACCTCACTTACAAGCTGCAAACCACAGGAAAGATGATAAAGAGAAAGTTGTTGTTTTTAAATATAAATAGAAATGAAAGTTATCGAAGTGAAAATGCAGCTGTGGGAGATTAGGATGCCTCTTCAACTTTTTAACTTAATTTATTTAGAGATACAGCGTGGGATAGGGGCTTCCTGCTTGAAGAGCTGCTTTAACCCTTTCCTGATCATGGGACAATTTACAACGACCAATTAAACTACTAATTGGTATGCCTTTGGACTGTGGGAGGAAACTGCAGCATCCCCAAGTCCACACAGTCACGGGGAGAAAGTACAAACTCAGACAGTGGTGGGAATTGAACCTGGGTCGCTGGTACTGTAAAGCGTTACGCTAACCGCTATGCTTCTGTGCCGCACCAGTTGACAACGAAGAACTTGAAACTGCTCATCCTTTACTCATCAAGGGCGTCAGCAGTGAAAAGTTCAAAGTTCAAATTTCAAAATAAATTTATCATGAAAGTACGTATATGTCATCATATGCAGCCCTGAGAATCATTTTCTTCTGGGCATACACAGTAAATCCAAGAAACACAATAGAATTAATGAAAGACCGACCATCAAAGTCAAATTCCAGCAATAATAAGAAAAGTGAGCTTTCGACTGTAATGAAGATCTGCAGTGCTTGCATACAGTTGACCAGATACCAGAATGTTTCACACAGTAAACCTATGCACCATGGTTTCTTAACCTTTCCTGAAACAGCTTTTTGGAACTGGCTTAAAACAGATTTTTGTAGATGGTCTATTTTCCTTTTTACTTCAAATGGTTTTTAAACTTATTTGATATCTGGTCAATTTGAATTTTTGAAATACCAGTTTTTAATTTGTAAGCATTGTACACCTGAACTTTAAGTACAACCGGGCATCTGATAAAAGTCCGAAAGAACACAAAAAAAAAAAAAAAATTAATGAAAGACCACGCCCAACAGGATAATAAAACAATCAATGTGCAAAAGACAACAAACTGAGGAATCACAGAAGAGAAAATAAAAATAATAATAATAAAATATAAGCAATAAATATCAAGAACATGAGGTGAAGAGTCATTGAGAGTAAATACATTGGTTGTGGAAACAGTTCAGTGACGGGGCAAGTCAACGTATCACGTCTGGTTCAAGAACCTGAAGGTTGAGGGGTAATAACCGTTGCTTAACCTGCTGGTGTGAGTCCTGAGGGTCCTGTACCTTTTTCCTGGTGGCAGCAGCGAGAAGAGAGCATGACCTGGGTGCTGGAGGTCCTTGATGATGGATGCTGCTTTCTTGCATTCAGTGTAGATGTACTCAATGGTGTGATGATGTGGGCCGTACCTACGACGTTTTGTAGGATTTTCCATTCAAGGACATCGGCGTTTCCATACCAGGCTGTGACGCAACCAGTCAACGTACTCTCTACCACACATCCAGAGAAGTTTGCCAGAAGTTTTAGATCTCATGTTGAATCTTCGCAAGTACAGGTGCTGTTGTGCTTTCTGTGTAATTGTACTTACGTGCTGGGCCCAGGAGAGGTCCTCTGAGGAATTTAAAGTTGCTGACACTCTCAGCTCTGATCTTCCGACAAGGACCAGCTTATGGGCCTCCAGTTTCCTCCTCCTGAAGTCATTATCAGCTCCTTGGTCTTGCTGACATTGAGTGAGAGGTGGTTGCTGTGACACCACTTAGCCAGATTGTCGATCTCCTGCATACATGCCATTCGTCACCAGCTTTGCTTCAGACTACTGGAATATGGCATTAGAGCTGTGCTTACAAGAGTAAAGCGGGTAGAGCAGGGGGTTAAACACACAGCCCTGTGGTGCACCTGTGCTGATGGAGAACACAGAGGAGATGTTGTCGCCAATCCAAACTGACTGGGGTCTGCAAGTGAGTAAATCAAGGATCCAATTCCACAAGGAGGTACTGAGGCCAAGGTCCTGAAGCATATTAATTAGTTTTGAGGGGGTCATAGCATTGAGTGCTATAAAGAGCATCTCGATGTGTACATCTTTGTTGTCCAAATGTTCCAGGATTGAGTGAAGAGTCAAGGAAGCTGTGGACCTGTTGTGCTGGTAGGCAAGCTGGAGTGGATTCGAGTCGCTTCTCAGGCAGGAGTTGATATGTTTCATCACCAACCTCTCAAAGCACTTCATCACAGTGGGTGTAAGTGCTACCGGACAATAGTTATTGAGGCAGGCTATTACGTTCTTCTTAGGCTCCAAGATAACTGAAGCCTGCTTGGAGCAGGTGGGTATTTCAGAATGCCGAAGCTAGAGGTTAAAGATATTGGTGAACACTCCAGCCAGCTGATCAGCTTAGGTCTTTCCTACTCAGCCAGGTACTCCCGTCAGAGCCAGATGCTTTCCATGGGTTCATCCTCCTGAAGGATGCTCTCACATTGGCCTCAGAGACTGAAATCACGCGGTCATCGGGGGCAATTGGAGTTCATGAAGGTTTCACCACGTTCTGAAGGTCAAAGCAAGCAAAGAAGGCAATGAGTTCATCTGGGAGCGAAGCCCTGTTGTCACCTGTGTCATTTGGTTTCACTAGTAGGAGGTGCCCCCTACCTTTTGCCTTCTCCGAATCAGCAGGCCAATCCACCTTATGTATCAAGAAGCCTTCACATCTTACCAATGCATCTGGAGTGTCTACAGTGAGCCATGTCTCAGTGAAATACTGAACGCAGCAATTCCTCATTTTCCTCCAATACAACAATCTTGCCCTTAGGTTGTCAGTCTTGCTCTCCAACTCCTATACATTTGTTAACAAGATGCTGGTTGTGGAACTTACATTTCTTAGGGTTTTGGTCTGGCTAAGAGTCCACCCCTCCTGCCTTTCATCTGGCCATGGCAATGGACCTTTGTCCTTAGGGACGCCTTGCCTGGATGCTTGAGAGTTCAGTCCACTAAGTTCTTCAGAAAATCATGAAATCACCAGTTCATTAAGCTGGTTTAAAAGTACATTGCTTAGAGAGAATTTACATGCAGCAGATTGCAGTGAGAGTAATTCAGAAGATGTATATTTAGAAGTTTTATACACAGCCCATAACACGCTGCAGTTGTTCACTTGGTGCTATCTTGAACTTAGCGAGTAGGTTCAAGTAGCTGAAGATCTATCCTGGGCCCAACATATCGATGCAGGTATGAAAAGGCAGGCCAGCAGCTATACTTTATCAGGAGTTTGAGGAGATTTGGTATGTCACTAAAGACTCAAGCAAGTTTCTGCAATTGTACTGTGGAAAGCACTCTTACTGGTTGCATCACCATCTGGTATGGAGTGGCAACTGCAGAGGGTCCGAAAAGGTCACTGAGGGTTGTGAACTCAGGCGGCTCCATCACAGGCATGAGCCTCCCACCATCTTCAAAAGGTGATCCATCAAAAAATGATGACATCCGTCACTGAGGGCCTCCATCACCCAGGACATTACTACCATCAGAGAGGAGGCACAGAGCCAAAAGGCACACACCCACCATTTTAGGAACAGCGTCTTCCCCTCTGCCATCAGATTCCTGAACGAACACTACCTCACTATTTTTGCTGTCTCTTTGAATTACTTACTCAATTTAATTTATAGACACATATTAATTAAGTTAAGCAGAAAACATTTTCAAAACCTCTAAAAGAAATCCAATGACACCTTAAATCCTAATATACTGTACATTTAAAATTGATGATCGGGAAACCTGCAATTCCTGCAGCTCAGACCTTTCATGGAGGCGTTGCTAAAGGCAGCCAGCTGAACACTTGAAGGTATAGTTACTTGTCAAATGTCTTTGTACTTATAAACTTGCTGAATGCAATCTGTTTGGAATGAAACAAGTCAAGAATGTTCTTTTATTTTTCCTAAAAGCTACAAATTCTCTGAAGGCACAAATCCAAGCGCCCTGGGGTCACATTTAATCCAGCCTCAGGTTTAGAGGAAACATGGTAAAACTAATAAAATTAAGAAAGGCTCATTAAAAGTCTTCTAATTGGCATCAAGAGGCTAGCAAATTCTTTTTCATTCAGATTATAGGCAACTATTGCTATAAGCTGCGTGTTGAGAAAATACTCTTTTCTGACAGTTCCAAAATTGGAAAAACATGATTTCCCCAAAAAAAATTGACAGGGAAATAAAGGAACTGACAAACATTTGAAAGAATTTTCTACTTGCAGACAATATAATAATGATAGGCAAAAATATATCTGGAGAAAGAACAAACAGGACAAGCTGAAGTAATATCAAAATCAGATGGCTTATTATCACTGACTTCTATGACATGAGATTTACTGTTTTGTGGCAGCAGTACAGTGCAAAGATATAAATTACTATAAACTGAAAACTAAGCAATTCATTCAATAGAGAATGAAAAGGTAGTGTTCATGGACCATGGGTGGTGGAGTGGAGACGCGTTTCTACCAAAGGAGGTGTAAGGTGCTCCTTCCCTCCACTGGCCTGCCGGTCACCCTTGGGGAAGGGGCAGCACCTGCTTAGCCCCCAGATCAGTCATGTGAAGCCATGGGAGCAGGTGGTGGGTGGTCGTATGAGCTGCTGGTGCATATCACAAATCCATAAGACCATAAGACAAAGGAGCAGAAGTCAGCCGTTCGACCCATTGGGTCTGCTCTGCCATTTTATCATGAGCTGATCCATTCTCCCATTTAGTCCCACTCCGCCTTCTCACCATAACCTTTGATGCCCTGGCTACTCAGATACCTATCAATCTCTGCCTTAAATACACCCAATGACTTGGCCTCCACTGCTGCCCGTGGCAACAAATTCCACAGATTCACCACCCTCTGACTAAGAAAATTTCTTCACATCTCTGTTCTGAATGGGCGCCCTTCAATCCTTAAGTCACGCCCTCTCATACTAGACTCCCCCATCATGGGAAACAACTTTGCCACATCCACTCTGTCCATGCCTTTCAACATTCGAAATGTTTCTATGAGGTCTCCCCTCATTCTTCTAAACTCCAAGGAATAAAGTCCAAGAGCGGACAAACGTTGCTCATACGTTAACCCTCTCATTCCCGGAATCATTCTAGTGGATCTTCTCTGTACCCTCTCCAACATCAGCACATCCTTTCTTAAATAAGGAGACCAAAACTGCCCACAGTACTCCAAGTGAGGTCTCACCAGCGCCTTATAGAGCCTCAACATCACATCCCTGCTCCTATACTCTATTCCTCTAGAAATGAATGCCAACATTGCATTCACCTTCTTCACCACCAACTCAACCTGGAGGTTAACTTAAGGGTATCCCGTACGAGGACTCCCAAGTCCCGTTGCATCTCAGAACTTTGAATTCTTTCCCTATCTAAATAATAGGCTGCCTGTTTATTTCTTTTGCCAAAGTGCATAACCATACACTTTCCAACACTGTATTTCATTTGCCACTTCTTTGCCCATTCTTCCAATCTATCCAAGTCTCTCTGCAGACTCTCTGTTTCCTCAGCACTACCGGCCCCTCCACCTATCTTCGTATCGTCAGCAAACTTAGCCACAAAGCCATCTATTCCATAATCCAAATCGTTGATGTACAATGTAAAAAGAAGCAGCCCCAACACTGATCCCTGTGGAACACCACTGGTAACCAGCAGCCAACCAGAATAGGATCCCTTTATTCCCACTCTCTGTTTCCTGCCAATCAGCCAACCCTCTATACACATATGTAACTTTCCTGTAATTCCATGGGCTCTTATCTTGTTGAGTAGCCTCATGTGTGGCACCTTGTCAAAGGCCTTCTGAAAATCCAAATATACAACATCCACTGCATCTCCCTTGTCTAGCCTACTTGTAATTTCCTCAAAAAATTGTAATAGGTTTGTCAGGCAGGATTTTCCTTGAAGGAATCCATGCTGAGTTCTGCTTATCTTGTCATATACCTCCAGGTACTCTTTAACCTCATCCTTGACAATAAACTCCAACAACTTTCCAACCACCGATGTCAAGCTAACAGGTCTATAATTTCCTTTTTGCTTCCTTGCCTCCTTCCTAAATAGCGGAGTGACATTTGCAATCTTCCAGTCCTCCGGAATTATGCCAGAATCCATCGACTTTTGAAAGATCATCGTTAATGCCTCTGCAATTTCCACAGCTACTTCTTTCAGAACACAAGGGTGCATTCCATCTGGTCCAGGAGATTTATCTACCTTTAGACTATTCAGCTTCCTGAGTACTTTCTCTGTCGTAATTGTGACTGCACACACTTCTCTTCAGTGCCACCCTTGAGTGTCCGGTATACTGCTAATGTCTTCCTCAGTGAAGACTGATGCAAAAATACTCGTTCAGTTCCTCTGCCATCTCCTTATCTCCCATTACAATTTCTCCAGCGTCATTTTCTATCAGTCCTATATCTACTCTCACCTGTCTTTTACTCTTTATATACTTGAAAAAGCTTTCAGTATCCTCTTTGATATTACTTGCTAGCTTCCTTTCATAGTTAATCTTTTCCCCCTTAATGACCTTCTCAGTTTCCTCTTGTAAGCTTTTAAAAACGTCCCAATCCTCTGCCTTCCCACGAACTTTGCTTCTTTGTATGCCCTCTCCTTTGCTTTAACTTTGGCTTTGACTTCTCTTGTCAACCACGGTTGCATCCTTTTTCCATTTGAAAATTTCTTCTTTTTTGGAATATACCTGTCTTGCACCTTCCTCCCTTCTCGCATAAACTCCAGCCACTGCTGCTCTGCCGTCTTTCCCGCCAGTGTCCCTTTCCAGTCAACTTTGGCCAGTTCCTCTCTCATGCCACTGTAATTTCCTGTACTCCACCGAAATACTGACACATCAGATTTCGGCTTCTCTTTTTCAAATTTCACAGTGAACTCAATCATGTTATGATCACTGTCTCCTGAGGGTTCCTTCACCTCAATCTCTCCAATCACCTCCGGTTCATTACACAATACCCAATCCAGTACAGCCGATCCCCTAGTGGGCTCAACAACAAGCTGTTCTAAAAAGCCATCTCGCAGACGTTCTACAAATTCTCTCTCTTGAGATCCAGTGTCGACCTGATTTTCTTAATCCACTCGCATGTTAAGATCCACCTCAATATCATAACATTACCCTTCTGACAAGGTTTCTCTATTTCCTGTTGTAATTTGTAGTCCACATTACTGCAGCTATTTGGAGGCCTATAAATAACTGCCATCAGGGTCCTTTTACCCCTGCTATTTCTTAGCTCAACCCACAAAGATTCTGCACCTTCCGATCCTATATCACCTCTTTCTAACGATTTAATATCATTTCTTACCAATAAAGCCACACCTCCCCCTCTGCCTAGCTTCCTATCCTTCCAATACACCATGTATCCTTGGACGTTCAGCTCCCAGAGACATGCATCCTTTAGCCACGTCTCAGTGATGGCCACAATGCCATACCTGCCAATCTGTAGCTGTACGACAAGATCATCCACCTTATTCCTTATGCTGCGTGCATTTAAGTATAACACCTTAAGACCAGTATTTGGTAGTTTTTGCTTTGATTTCACTGCAACTTTATTGCAGTGCAACTCATCCCAATGGCTACAAATTTGCCCCATCACCTGCCTGTCTTTCCTGACATCTTTACTGCTCACTATCTTAGATTTATTTCTGTTTTCCCCTTCCTCCGCTCTATCATTCCGGTTCCCATCCCCCTGTCAAATTAGTTTAAACCCTCCCTAACAGCTCTACTAAACTTTCCCGCCAGGATATTGGTCCCCTTCGGGTTCAGGTGTAACCTGTCCTTTTTGAACAGGTCATACTTCCCCCAGAAGAGATCCCAATTATCCAAGAATCTGAAGCCCTGCCCCCTGCACCAGTCTCTCAGCCACACATTCATCTGCCTGATCCTACTATTCTTGCCCTCGCTAGCACGTGGCACAGGTAGCAATCCCAAGATTACTACCCTTGAGGTCCTGCTTCTCAGCTTCCTTCCTAACTCCCAGAAATCTCTCTTCAAGACCTCCTCCCTTGTCCTATCTATGTCATTGGTACCAACATGTACCAAGACAACTGGCTGCTCGCCCTCCCCCTTCAGAATATTCTGGACCCGATCAGAGACATCCGGTACCCTGGCACCTGGGAGGCAACACACCATGCGGGTATCTCTATCAGGCTCACAGAATCTTCTGTCTGTTCCCCTGACTATGGAATCCCCTATGACTACTGTATTCCTCTTCTCCCTCCTTCCCTCCTGCACAACAGCGCCAGGCTCAGTGCCAGACACCCGGTCACCGTGGGCATCCCCTGTCAGGTCATCCCCCTCAACAGCATCCAGAACGAGATACTTGTTGCTGAGGGGGGCAGCCACGGGTGTGCTCTCCACTATCTGGGCATTTCCCTTCCCTCTCTTGACAATGACCCAGTTTTCTGACCCCTGTAGCCTGGGGATGACTACCTCCCTGTAGCTCCTGTCTATCACCTCTTCACTTTCCCTGATAAGCAGTAGGTCTTCAAGCTGCAGCTCCAGATCCCTAACACGATCTCTGAGGAGCTGCATCCCCATGCACCTGGCGCAGATGTGGCCATCAGGGAGGCTGGAGGTCTCCCAGGATTCCCACAACTGACACCCTGAACAAAGCGCTAACCCTGAAGGCATGCCATCTAATTCTACAGGAATGAAACAGGAAAAATAAGTCTACTCACCCACCTACCTCGCCAAACAGAGGAACTTTTTAAACCATTAGCTCATACCATTAGCTGTGTGAGCCCTGTTGTTCCTGTCTGTTCGGGCCGATTCGCAAAGAGTGGAGGGGAGAAAAAAAAGAGTTGGTGCCTCGCTCTTGCCTCTCCCCATTTACCGCCAAAGCCCTACACTCTGCTACCACTCACTCTGCTGCCCGCTCTGACAGCTGCTCGCTGTGTCCTTTTTAAACTCTCTGCGCTGTCCTATTATGTCACGCGCCTGCGTAGTCTCGTCCTTCTTGCACTCGAAGAAGTTTTTTCAAAAACTGCCTTCCTTCAGAATTCAGCTCCCACGACGCTCTGTAGTCCCGATCCAAAAGAAAGCCGTTGGAAGCAGCTTTCCTTTTTAAGCTCTCCGCACTGTCCTGTTACGTCACGCACCTGCGCAGTCTCGTCCTTCTTGCACTCGAAGAAGTTTTTTAAAAAAAACTGCCTTCCTTCAGAATTCAGCTCCCACGCTGCTCTGTAGTCCCGATCCAAAAGTCCTGGTTATATGACCACTGACACCAGGCAGACAATCTCTGAAGAGTATCGATAAAGGCTGGGGTCACCCATCTTGTAAAGACACTGCTCAGAAGAAGACAATGGCAAACCACTTCTGTAGAATTTGCCAAGAACAATCACGGTCATAGACCATGATCGCCCAAGTCAAACAACACGGAACATAATGATGATGATGATGTTCGTGGACTGTTCAGTAATCTGATGGTGGAGGGGAAGAAGTTTCTCCTCAGTTGTTGAGTGTGGGTCTTCAGGTTCCCACACCTCTTCCTCAATGGTGGTACCAAGAAGAGGGCATGTCCCAGATGGTGAGGGTCCTTGGTTAGGCATCTCGTCTTCTTGAAGCACCACCTCTTGAAGATATCCGCGATAGTGGAGGCAGTTGTGCCCATGATGGAGCTAGACAAGTCTACAACCCTCGGCAGTCTCTCGCAATCCTGCACACTGGAGGCTCCGTATGTGGTGCAGACCAATCGGAATCCTCTCCACATCAAATTTGTAGAGTCTTTGGTGACATACCAAATCTCCTCAAACTCTTAATGAAGTAGAGCATTCCTCATGATTGTGACAATGCGGTGTGCACAGGGGAGATCTTCTGAGATGTTGATATCCAGGAATTTGGAACTGCTCACCCCTTTCACTACTGACCCCTAGATGAGAACTGCTCTTCTCACCTCCTCTTCCTGAAGTCTACAGTCAATTCCCTGGTCTTGCTGATGCTGAGGGCAAAATAGTTTTTGGGACACTATTCAACCAGCCTATGTCACTTCTGTCCACTTCATGTCACCATCTGAGATCTTATTAAAGATAGTGGTGTCATCTCTGTATTTGTGGATAATGTTTGAATTGTGTTTAGTGTAATATTTTGCTCATAAAGTAGCAGAGAATACTAGCCTAGAAACTATGAATGTATTATATGTTCATTATTATTTAATGAATTTATTTTACCAATCCCTGGTTAAGACATTGAATAAGTTAATTTCATACAGGTTTGAATAATGTTATTATAGAACAAAAGAACTCTGGTTGTTTCTGTTGTTCTTCCCTGTGCCTTGCAGCAGATCAGGCGGTAACCTTGCCGTTTCTTCGGCACCGTCTGGTTTTTATGAGGCTGAGATGCTAGCTCGACACTCTTCCCAGCATGGATGGAAAGCGTTCAAGGAGCAGGCAGGATTCGAACCTGGGACCGTTTGCCTCGAAGTCCGGTGTTGATGCCACTACACCACTGACTGGCCAGTTGGCTGTTTTTACCAAATGTATATTTACTTAATTGACTTGTGGAAGTTACCCACGAGAATGTCACATCTCCAATGACTCCAGTTAAGCTTTGGGTGTAGAAAACAGCAACAGCATCATGCACACCCAACTCAAATGTTAAAAAAAACAGTTCTCTCCTAAATGTGTTGATTCACATTGGTTTACAGTTTCACATAAATCTGCAGTCAACTATCTGTTATATGAGCCAACTGCCCTTTCTTCACATGTAAGTTCTGGCAGTGCATAGCAGAAGGTAGCAAAGCTGCGGATGTTTAAAGAGCCAATAAGACTTCTGTACTCTACTTTTATACACTCGCTTATACATTTTACTAAACTAGGAAATCTAGCTGGGATTTTATTTTCAATCTTGTTAAGGCCACGCACTTAAGGCCAACAAAATAACTCACACAAACCAGAGATCAAACGTGAGACCTTGCAGTCTGCATGCGCAAATGTGTTTTTACATTAGCATATGCTCGCTACATTTGGCTTGCCTAGCTGGAGAGCTTCTTAAACAGGCTCCCCACAATCTGCATCTGATAGCCATCTGTGCATAAACCGTGCTGAGCCCATGAAATGCATCAAGTCTTAAAGATACATTTCCATATTTACATCGAGCAGCCAAATAATGTGATTTCTCTCCTCACTCAGATTGCAATTTATAGGGCTTCTTTTCAGGAAACATAGAGGACGGTTTGACCCAAAAGCAGAACAGTGGAAATGATTCAGCAATGAACAGTAACTTTAATAGTAGCTTGCAAAAGAACAAACCACGAGGGGCCATAAAACAAGGGAGAACTAATACTAATCTCAGAGGGAACAAGGTAACAGAAGACTAGAAGCAACTGGTTGAGGCTAGCTGGTCCGAAAGCTGAACATAAACTGTGGCTGGGTTTAAATAGGCTGCAGGTGATGAGTTGGAAACAGGTGGCGGGTGGTTGGAACCGGAAGGAGCCTGCCTGTGCAGGCCTGGGACATTTGGTCGCAGATCAATAATTTCTTCAAACTCTTGGTCTTCCTACCCATAATTTTATACCTAATTTTAGCCTTGGTGCTTGCATTTCTGTAGGTCTTGGTGGGTACCGTTCCCTTTCATGAGAGAAAAAAGACCCTAAAGAAACGAAATGTTTATGGTTCTATGGTTTAACAATACCTTCAGGCACAAACCCCAGGGCAGAAATCAGCCTGCCACCATGGAGATGCTGCTGTTTGATGTCAGAACATAATGTCCAATAGCAGCTCCTGCCATTGTGACATAGCGGGCATCATTGGCTGTCCCTCCAATCCTCTCCAACTTCTTCATTTGATGGCCATTGGGAGCCTGTATAGGATGAAGACCTTTCTATCTCTACCTACCTTCCTCTCAGGAAGGGAATAGGAGTTCTAATTCCCTGTAATTTTACTTTCCCTCAACAACCTCCTCAACATCTGCTTCCTGTTATGTAATTCCACAAAACTCTCTGGCATTGATGAAAAAAAATTCTTACACTGTGTGTTAATAACCTGTCTGAACACAGGAGATATGGTGGTCAACTTTCAATCCTGTCCTCACATCACACCCTGAGCCACAGTTTGTGACGAGAGACCTTGACGAGGGTGGCTGGGACTCAAATGCGGGAGTATTGAAGGCTAGGATCGAGACGTGGTATGAGACTGAAACGAGAGCTGAGCACTAAACAAGATACTAGATGACAGCCCAAGTTGAGCTTACGAGGGGTGGTTGATAAGTTTGTGGCCTAAGGTAGAAGGAGTCAAATTTAGAAAACATAGCACATTTATTTTTCTTACATTTACACACTTAGTCCAGCAGTCATGGAGCATACGGATCCCTTCTTTGTAGAAGTCAGTGTCTTGGACCTCCAGAAGTGGTCCACAGCTGGGGTGATTGATAAGTTTGTGGCCTGAAGTAGAAGGGGATGAGGAGAAACTTCAAACTTTCTGCATTTTCACTCAAAGAGCTGGACTGCACGTGCATGTAACGAGAGCTGTATAACTCATCTCTTTCTACTTTAGGCCACAAACTTATCAATCACCCCTGCTGTGGACCACCTGGAGGTCCAAGACGCTCTGGATACATGCATGTGCAGTTCAACTCTTTGAGTGATAATGCAGAAAGTTTGAAGTTAGATACTCATCTCCTTCTACCTTAGGCCACGAACTTATCAATCACCCCTGCTGTGGACCACTTCTACAAAGAAGGGATCCGTATGCTCCACGACTGCTGGATTAAGTGTGTACATGTAGGAGGGGACTATGTTGAAAAATAAGTGTGCTAGGTTTTCTAAAATAGACTCCTTCTACCTTAGGCCACAAACTTATCAATCACCCCTCGTACAACTGAGCACTGAACCTCTGGTCAGGGGCTCCTCAACACCTGAAATCCTTGTGCCAAACATGGCAGCCAATTTTGCAGGTGGTCCTGAATCCTTAAGGGTGCCACAACAGCTATCTATACTCCGGAGAGTTAGAGCGTCAGAATTCCAGAAGCTGGCATGGTTGGATGCATATCGGAACGCTGTTGGGTTAGATCAGAGAGCAAAAAGGATTATCAGACGTCCCCAGTTCAAATGTGCCTGAACTGTTTCTAGGATCTTGGGTGGTTCAGTTAACTCATTGCCCATTGACCATGCATGATCTGTTTGGTCAGCTAATCATTAATCTAAATATGCCCTTCCATTTGAGGAGTTGCACCTTAAAGAGACCGTGCCACTTTAAGGTTGAGGTTCATAGCAGAGTTCGGTACTCATTTCCTTACATAAAAACAAGTTTCTTGCTTGTACTTGCAATTGGTTTCTAGGACTTTTAATTAGTTTCTTAGTTAGTCTATAAGTAAATTTTATGAAAATTATGAATACAAAATGAACAAAAGCTACCAATGTACATTTGAAGGAGGTATAGAAATCTGAAGACACACACTTAGCAATTCAGGAACAGCTTCTTCCCCTCAGCCATCCAATTTCTGAATGGACCTTAAACCCATGAACATTACCTCACTACTTTGTATATCTGTTTATTTTTGTAATGCTTACTTTAACCCAACTATTTAATAGACATATATGGTTGGCCGGCATCCACCTGTCTTGAAGGACAATGGGTGATGACAATCATCGTCACAAGCCTGGGTGGAAGGTTTGGAGATCCTGAGATGCCCAGTCGTCAAGATCCCCATCTCTGCCTCACCAGTGTAGTCCAGCGGAAAGCTTATGAAGCAATACGTTTGGCACCAGCTTGGCTGCAGGAGCTGCTGGAAGGATGTTCAATGACGTCCAGCTGCCTTGGGGGCTCCATTCCAGATTTGCTGTCTGGGTTTACTCCCGTAGCCTTGTCTCTCCTGAGGCTGTTCACAAGGCAGTGGGGCTATTTACCCATAGATGGGGATCTGGTTCACGAGCGCCAGGGCGTGTCCACGCACCGGTGGGCCTGTGTGTTCCATGTGCAGGGGCCAGACCTCCTCCCCCTCCTCTGTAGTTCAGCTCAAGTTCCAACGCAGTTCAATTTCCGTGTGTCACCAGCGAGGAGGTACTACGTGAGTCTTGCTGTTGGAGAGGCCGTGTACTGGTAGGGAGAGACTTCCACATTCAGCTCTCCTTTCCACAAGACTGCGAGCCGGCGGTGGAAGCTGAAAGTGAGAGCGACAAGCACTAACTACCCACTACCCTACCAGACTAGACGCGTCGCAACCACCATCTAGGCATATATATACTTAGCGTAACTCAGTTTTTTTCCCCTCTATATTTATCATGTAGTTCATTGTACCGCTGCCGTAAAGTTAACAAATTTCACGACATATACCGGTGACATTAAACCTGATTTGAAACAAATACAGAATCTAAAAACCCAAAGGTGGACTGAATATTGATCATAAAGGAATACTCCAGGCGATGATCTATCTTTGTCTTTCAGGAGCTTTGATGTTCACTTTATTTCTGTTTATTTATGCAAAGTGGGATTGCAAGGGAAAAACTCCACTGGGGTTGCTTAATGGAGCCATTTAATAAACTATGTACATCACGTTACTCTGATAAAGGAAAGTGTTGCAGCCCTGCAGAATTATTCTTAATATAAATTGTACAATTAATTTTATTTTTCCCCTCCCTGTGGCAAGATTATCCTACTTGGGTCACACTTAAGCATAGGTTTAACAAGTAACAATACAAAAATGCAGCATCTTGGCACATTAATAACATACTTTTTAGCAAATGCATTACTCTTACTGTTCATTTTAGTCTTCATTTTGAAGGAGGAATGAATTGCATGCTTATCTTTCAAGTTAAAATAAGCTGTTATTTAAGCGCTGTGCTCTAATGGTATATATTTTTCATTTTGAGTGAGTAATGAAGCAATGTAGACCTGCTCAAGATAATCGCTTACAACTCGGCATAATAACCAGGCAACAGTAGTATAGTAATTATAGGGAGGAAGCAGGGTTAGTGTCACCGCTGGAATTTTGATAAACACACTTGATCAAAGTAGATGAAAGCATTCTGTTACCAAGTCTAATCTTTCTTTTATTATTGTTATGACTGGCACTTGCAAAGGTTACAACAATATAAGCAGCCCTAGCTTAAAGGGCATGGCATCTGCTTTATCCTACACATCCCACACCCAGGCTGGAGAAGCAACTTCTCATATTCCATTAGGGTAGCCTCCAACCTGATGGCTGAACACTGGTTTCTCGAGCTTTCGGTAATTGTCCCCGTCTTCACCATTCCCCATTCCTGTTTCCCTCTCACCTTCTCTACTTACCTGCCCATCACCTCCCTCTTCCCTTTCTTCCACGGTATTCTACCCTCTCCTATCATATTCCTGCTTCTCCAGCCCTTTATATCCTTTATCTATCGACTTCCCTGCTCTTTACTTCATCCCTCCTCCTCGCCCGGTTTCACCTACCACCTACCACCTTGTATTTCCTCCACCCCGCCCCCACCTTCTCACTCTAACTTCTCATCTGTTTTTCCAGTCCTGATGAAGGGACTCGGCCTGAAACGTCCACTGCTTACTCTTTTCCACAGATGCTGCCTGGCCTGATGAGTTCCTTCAGTAATTTGTGGGTGTTCCTTTGGATTTCCAGCATCTACAGATTTTCTCAACTTTGTATGTACCAAGAAGCGCTGAATTAGAGGTGGCTGGAGCATCAACACAAAGATATCGCTTGTGAACAAGGAGTTGTAGACGCCAACATTGGAACTGGAACATATCCAACAAGTGGCTTCCTTTCATGTTCCATTCCCATTCAGTCTCAAAATAGAGGGATGTCCATTTAGAACAGAGGTAAGGAGGAAGTTCTTCAGCCAGAGGGTGGTGAATCCATGGAAGTCGTTGCCACAGACGGCTGTGGAGGCCAAGTCATTGAGTATATTTAAAGCAGAGGTTGGTAACTTCTTGGTTTGTCAGGGTGTCAAAGGTTACAGGGAGAAGATAAGAGAATAGGGTTGAGAGGGATAATAAATCAGCCATGATGAAATGGTGGAGGAGACTTGATGGGCCGAATTACCTAATTCTGTTCCTTTGTCTTATGATTTTATGTCAAACTAACAAGGTGAACAATACTAGGAAATTACCTGCTTCCACAAATTTTCATAACGTGTGATCATAAATGGATATTTATGCTTCTTTAACTATTTCCTGGAAAGTATTTGAATCATTACTCTCATTCATTTTATTATTCTGATTTATGAAAATATTCTTCTGGTTATTCTGAAAGAGAACATAATTTAAACACAAAATCTGATTGTGGTTTTTAATCAGTAAGAATATCTTACCACAGCAGAAACAAATTTTGTTAGCCAAGCAGATACAAACAAAATGTTAAACACCTTAAAAACTTTCCCGGCATACATGACAAATACGTTCTTCTCGGGCTTCCAGCCAGATACAGGTGTCGATTTTAACCGACGCTTCGACGACGAACTCTGCCAGATCTCTGAAGGTGGCAGCGTTTGCCATGGATACCTGTACCCAGCTGGCAGCCCGAGGAAAGTTTATTCGTTAAACATCTTTACCACAATTTGAAGTTGGAGAGTTCCCTAGTACCTCAACGGCTGGTGCTGCCAAATGTGCAATACTATTTATTTCTTTTATTTATTTATATAGAGATACAGTACAGTAACAAGCCCTTCAGCACAAAGACCTCAAGCTGTCCAACTACAACCATGTGACCTATTAACCTATTAAACTGTAGGGCTTTGGAATATGGGAGGAAACTGAAACACCTGGAGGGAATCCATGCGGTCACCAGGAGAACATACAAACTCCATACTGAGGGGGGCGCCACTGAACGCAGCTCGCTGGTGCTTTAATAGCATTATGCTAACCACTGCACAACCGTGCCACCTTATCTTAACAACTTGACAACATCTCATGTGTATAAAGATTGGCTACTAGCCTATGTAGCCACAACATTTTTCTTCAAATTCTTTTCTCACAAAGGGTCGAGATATCCACAGTGCTGTTATGAGACCACTGTTGGTAAAATATAAAAATTAAGCGATTTTTTTTGTACACAGTACTGTGCAAAAAGTCTTTGGGACATATATTGTAGCTAGTGTGCCTAAGACTCTTGCACAGTATTGTAGTAATTTTTTGCATTGCACTGTACAGCTAGAAGAAAAACACAAATTTCATGATCTATGTGAGTGAAGATAAACCTGATTCTGATATGGGTCTCTGTTGTGGACTGAGAGTGGGAAGGGGGCAGGGAGAGGGGAATCATGGTTGGGAAAAAAGGAAGAATCATACTGTAATGATCAATAAACCAATTGTTTGGAATCAAATGACCTTTTCTGGTGTCTCAGGACTGGGTGTGTCGACACCCACACCTCCCCACCCCAGCCCTCCTGCAGCATTCCAACCTCACCATTCCCAACAACCTTTGCTCCCGCCAGATTTACAAACTCACTCTCCACTCCACATTGCCAAATTCAGTACTGTGCAAAACGTGCCTAAGATTTTTGCACAGTACTGTATATAAGTGATGTAGTGTTGGGGCCAGTACTCTTGTAGACCTCTAATTGCCATTAAGTAGGCTGTTTTTTTTAATGTGAGCAATGCCTCTGGTGAAGGCCTACGCACAGTGACATTGGGGAAGGAGTCCTGGCAAAAGTGAAGGAACTGCTATCTAATTCCGAGGCAGGCTGGTGGGCAGTTTGGAGAAGACACTAAAGGTGGTTGTGGTGAGAGTCCTTAATAAGGATGGTTTGGACCCAAATGCTGGAGTATCTGAGGCTAGGATCAAGACACGGTATCAAACTAGATTGCAAGTTGAGCACAAAACAAAACGCTAGACGATATCTCTGGTTGGGTTTACGATTAACCACCGAGGCTCTGTTCAAGTGTTTTTTTAAATACTCTATTCTTGGCGCCCAAAAACATGATTTGCCAACTAGCAGGATGGTCCTGACTCTCTAAAGGGTCCATGCCAGCTATCCATATTCCAGATAGTTAGAGCGTCTAAACCCCAGAAACTGGTGCTGTTGCGCGCGTGTCGTAACCAGCCCCTCCACTATTTCTGACTCCTGACTGCTCAGGGAGACGACGATTGTAGTCATGGATGAAAGCTGGATCCAAGACGTCCCTTTCAGGAACCCAGCACCATTCCTCGGGTCCGAAACCTTCCCAGTCCAGGAGGAATTACCAAACTGCTGAATCCAAAATTCTTCTCACGGTTAAGACTTGTCCCCCATCGACCAACCTGAGTGGCAGCAGGACAGACGGCGGTGGGGCAAAAGGGATGGTGTTCACAGGCTTTGATTTGGAAATGTGGAAGTTGGATTAATCTTGAGGGTCTTGGGGAGCTGCAAAGTGTAGACCACCGGGTTTACTTTCCTGAGAATCTTGAAGAGTCCAATGAACTTGGTGCCAATTTCCTAGACTCCACTCAGAGAGTCAGATCCTGAGTCGACAGCCAGATCACTGCCCAGGCTGCAAAACTGGTCCTTGTCTTCCCTTGTGGTTAGCCTTTATTTCAGCCTTCCAGGTGGAAGCTAACAAAATCTCCCTTGCCCTAGTCCATCTCTCCTTGCAGAGCAGGACGAGATCTTCAGCTGCAGGAACCCCAACCTCTGCCTCCTGCTCAGTGAAATCATAGTCATAGTCATAGTCATACTTTATTGATCCCAGGGGAAATTGGTTTTCGTTACAGTTGCACCATAAATAATAAATAGTAATAAAACCATAAATAGTTAAATAGTAATATGTAAATTATGCCAGTAAATTATGAAATAAGTCCAGGACCAGCCTATTGTCTCAGGGTGTCTGACCCTCCAAGGGAGGAGTTGTAAAGTTTGATGGCCACAGGCAGGAATGACTTCCTATGACGCTCTGTGCTGCATCTCGGTGGAATGAGTCTCTGGCTGAATGTACTCCTGTGCCCAACCACTTCATTATGTAGTGGATGGGAGACATTGTCCAAGATGGCATGCAACTTGGACAGCATCCTCTTTTCAGACACCACCATCAGAGAGTCCAGTTCCATCCCCACCACATCACTGGCCTTACGAATGAGTTTGTTGATTCTGTTGGTGTCTGCTACCCTCAGCCTGCTGCCCCAGCACACAACAGCAAACATGATAGCACTGGCCACCACAGACTCATAGAACATCCTCAGCATCGTCCGGCAGATGTTAAAGGACCTCAGTCTCCTCAAGAAATAGAGATGGCTCTGACCCTTCTTGTAGACAGCCTCAGTGTTCTTTGACCAGTCCAGTTTATTGTCAATTCATAAACCCAGGTATTTGTAATCCTCCACCATGGCACACTGACCCCCTGGATGGAGCTCTCCTCAGGTCTACCACCAGCTCCTTAGTCTTTTTCACATTAAGCTACAGATAATTCTGCTCACACCATGTGACAAAGTTTCCTACCATAGCCCTGTACTCAACGTCATCTCCCTTGCTGATGCATCCAACTATGGCAGAGTTATCCGAAAACTTCTGAAGATGACAAGACTCTGTGCAGTAGTTGAAGAGTGGTGGAGAACACCCAAACTGATATTTGAAAGGTGATGTCCCATGCGCTGAATGCCGTAAAGTGTTGTGGGCGACCTCTGCCCACATCAAACAGTTGCTCCACTTGTTCGGTCCTTCAGAGGCCAAGCATCTTAGGGTTCATTCCAAATTCTTGGTTCACCCCCTCCATTTGGCCGTTGGACTGCAGGTGAAACCCAGAGGAAAGGCTCACTGTTGCTCCAATCAGCTTACAGAACACCCTCCAAAAATGTCATGTGAATTGCGGACTGCGATCTGACAGAATGCCCACCGGGAAACCGTGGATCCTGAAGACCTGGTGCAGGACACTTTCCGCCGTCTCCACCGCAGAAGGAAATCTGTCCAAGGCAATGAATTTACAGGCCTTCAAAAAATGATCCACAGTTACCATAACGGTCAGCTCCTTAGTGGAAAGAAGACCTGTGACAAGTTCCATGGAGAGGTGCACATCTTGCATGTCCGCACGTATTGGCAGGCAACTACCCTCACCATTGCAGGACACCAATATCTTCTCCTAATGAACTTGAGGGTCCTGGCAATCCCTGGGAGAGATGTCAATCTTGATGCACATCCCCATTGAAGAACCTGAGACTGGACGGGACTAGGAACGAACAGCTGTCCTGGAGGAATGTTCTGAGGAATCTACCCTTGTGCCTGGACCTTTTGAATAAGTGTGTTGATTCCCCCAATGAACTGATCCTATCACCTTGGCTTGGGCCAAATTGGTGGCAGGCTGCTCCTCTTGTTCTGGTTCATCAAACTGATGGGACAAGACATCTGGCTTCTGGTTCTTTGACCCTGGTCGACAGGTCAGGATGAAATTAAGCAGTTAAAGACAAGAGACCACCTATCCTGCCCAGAGTTCAGCCGTTTGGCCTTCAGAATATAAGCCAAGTTCTTGGGGTCTTTCCATACGATAAAAGGTTTGTGGACCCCTCGAGCCGGTGCCACCACTCCTCCAGAGCCAACTTGACCACAAGCAGCTCTCTATCCCCAATGTCATAATTCACCCTTGCTGGAGTAGTTGTCTGGAAAAGAACACTCATGGATGCAATTTACTGTCCGAAGGTGTCCTTTGAGACAACACTGCACCCACTCCGACAGCTGAGGCATCCACTTCCACGTTGAAGGGAAGGTCCAGGTTAGGTGCAACCAAAATGGGAGTTGTCATGAACCCCACTGATTGAGCTCTGCGAAAACAGCCTCTGCCTCAGTAGTACAAACAAAAGGGCCAGTGAATCTCTTGGTTAGTGCCATCAGCAGAGACGCCACTGAGCTGAAGTTTCTGATGAACTTTTGATAAAAGTTGGCAAATCCCAAGAATCATTGGACCTGTTTCACAATGGATGGTTGTGGCCAATATCTGACTGCCTGTGTCTTACTAGGGCCCATCGTGAGATTGCCATTAGAGATGATGAAACCCAGACATGAAATGGTGCTTACTTGAAATTCAGACTTCTCCAGCTTGACACAAAGTTCATGATCAAGGAGGCTTTAGGATAGCTTTGAAGTGAGTGATGTGCTCCTCCGTGGACTTCGAGAAAATTGGGATGTTGTCCAAGGAGATGAAAGCATACTTATGCAGAGCGTCCCAGAGCATGTCACTTAAAAAGGCCTGGAAAACTGCCAATGCATTCACAAAGCTGAAGGGTATGACTAGGTACTCACAGTGCCCTGTCAGTGTGTTGAACACTATCTTCCACTCCTCACCCTCCTTTATGCGAACCAGGTTGTATGTACTCCGCAAGTCCAGCTTCAAGAATACTGTTGCCCCTTGGAGAATCTTGAAAGCAGTGTCCATGAGTGGAAGGTGGTAAAGATTCTTGTCTGTTAGGCGGTTCAGCCCTTTATAATCAATGCATGGCCGCAGATTCCCATCCTTCTTCTGTATGATGAAGAAGCCAGCACTGGCTGGAGAGGTGGAGGGCTGAGTGAATGCCAGGGTAAGACACTCCTTTACATACTCCTCCATAATGCATCTCTCTGGGCCTGAGAGCACATATAATTGACCAGCAGAGGACACGTACCTGGCAGTAGGTCTGTTGCACAGTCGTAGGGTTGGTGCGATGGAAGGCTCGAAGCCTTTCCTTCTTCCAAATCATTGTAGATGGAAGGGATTTCTACTGGTTGGGGCAATTATCCCTGACAATCCTATGAGGACAACTCCTGAGACTCCTTAGGTAGTCGGGGGGGGGGGGGCGTGATTTGATAGACCCCAGTGTCTCCTCCATTGTTTCACAAGAGTCTTTTGTGAAAACAGAGGACAAATCACAGTCTAAATCCTCTTCTGTATCCTCAGACATTGGCAGTGAGGCACGACATGTGCTCCTAGGACTAGGCTCCAAGGGTTTCTGTTTTGGACCTGGCAACTGGAGTCTGTTTGGCTGAGCTGACAGAGTTCCAGACACTTGGGCACCTCCTTGACTTGTTCCTGAACTAGAGATTGAGTTCCAGCACACCCCTGACTTGACAGGGTCAGGACTCACACGGGACTGTGGGCTGGAGCCGTCTTGTCTGCTCTTGAAGGCAGGGCTGTGTTTCCTGAAGGCTCCAGGTTACCCTGAATGGAAGTCTGTCCCCTCGTCGGCCGCTGGACTCGGGAGAGTCTGGGGATTGGAACACCGAGCTGAAAACACACCTTCTTGCAGCGACTGGACCATAAAATGATCTTCCTTTCCTTTCATTTCACGGAAGGGTTATGCCGGTCAGCCAAGAGTGCCCAAGGATCAAGGGTATGTGAGGTGACTCAATAATATAGAAACTAATATCCTCCGTATGATCTACCCTCATCCGCAAGACCAATGTCTGCTGTCGGATCTGCCTGGAACCAAGTGGACGGCTGTCCGAGTCAGTTATGGGCATGGGCTGGCCCAACTCCTGCAGTGGGATGTTGAACCGATGGGTGGTCCCCAAGACCAGGAAATTTCCAGCCACCCCAGAGTCCAATAAAGCATTCACCCCTCATCAGTTCATACCCCAGGAGAACTCTGCCCTCAGCGTGACACCAAAATTCATGAGGCTGGGGGCAGTAGCTGCTACTGTCACAGTCCCCCAGACACCGGCCAGTATTAGTCAGTTCTCCTGATGGCTGCAGCTTTGGACACTCATCCTGCAGGTAACCTGCTTCCCCACCGTACTGGCAACAACCTCGACTCCAATGCTGGAACCTCTCATCAGCGGAGATCCTTATGCGGCTGATTTGCATGGGCTTGTCAGGGGTCTGAGCAGGAGACAGGCTGATCATGGTCCCAGAAGGGGTGGGGAGGGGGTGGAACTACAATGCATTGAGTCCAGATTTGGGATAGCCCTCTTCAACCTCTTGATGTAGCCCCGTTTACGCTCTGCCAGACGATTATCGAGGCGACTGAACTGATCGATCAGAACCTTCAAGACCTCTGCTGGCTCTCCCTCCCAACGTGAGGGCAACCCTTCTGCTCCTCTCAGACTCCATGGCGGTATAGAGTTGCCAAGGCCTCCCTGTTTTGGCCACTCTCTTGGACCAAGGACCACAGCTCAATAGCAGAGCAATCGACCGTCTCTCCCAAGCAACTCTGTCTTCCTCCTGACCCTGAACACCACTGCACCCAGGGATGCATATGGAGTCCACTCCCTTACAATCCAATCCTTTCTCCAATGACTGTACCCTGTCTGTGCCACCAACTCCATCACTAAATTTGCAGACAACACCACAGTGATTGGATTAATTACAAATAACAATGGAACAGTAATTCAGAGAGCAGGCGCAGAACCTGTCTGAATGGTGCATAACCATAAACTTTCACTCAATGTCAAAAAAACTTACAATTGCTTTCTAGGACTTCTAATTCATTTCTTAGTTAGTCTATAAATAAATTTTCTGTAAAATTATGAATACAAAAGGAAGAAAAGCTACCAATATACATTTGAAGGAGGTACAACAGCGATTCAGGAATGGCATCTTCCCCTCTGCCATCCGGTTTCTGAATGGTCATTGAACCATTGAACACTACCTCATTACCTTTTTATTTCTATTTTTGCACTACGGATTTAATTTAACTCTATATATATAAAACAAGGGCTTGTGGACTGCCAGCGATAGGGGGCAATCACTCAGGTAGCTGCAGTAACTATTTTCTCCCTTATCTTTTAATTTTAAAATATTGTCAAGAAAATGGCAATCATCTAGAAAGTCTGTACCAATGAAGGCAAAATTTATATTTCCATGTTACTATTTGTATTTCCTTTTTATTAGTATTAGGGAATACTATTACATTCTCTACCAAAGGAGGTGTAAGACGCTCCTTCCCTCCACTAGCCTGTAGGTCACCCTTGGACAAGGTGCAACATTTGCTTCGCTCTCACGACCAGGGTCACATGAAGCATTGAGAGCAGGTGGTGGATGGTTGTATGAGCAGCTGGTGCATATCACAAGCCCTGTTTATGTGACCACTGACGCCAGGCAGGAAATCTCTGGAGGGTATTGATAATGGCTGGGGTCACCACTCTTGTGAAAACACTGTCCAGAAGAAGGCAATGGCAAACCACTTTTGTAGAAAAATTTGCCGAGAACAATCATGGTCATGGAAAGACCATGATTGCACACATCATATGACAAAGCACATAACGTAAGAACGATTCCCTAATACTATGAACTGTATAAAATGAAGATTAATGAAGCTGATGGTTAATTTTCTTATTAGGGAATGTCTGTAATCGGATTAGGTTAGAGTAAAGTGGTAGAAGGTTTTGAGGGGATTTGAGGAAGAAATGTTTAACCCAGTGGCTGGATAAAATCTGGAATGAGTTATCTTAGTGGGTGGTGGTGCTGGCAGGTTAACAAGAGTGAATATTTGAAAGTCCATCACATAGAAACTGTGAGATGGATGCTGAGGAAAAGGGTTAGGAATGAAGGAAACTTGAAGGCCTGCAGAGGCACAGTGGGGCAAAAGGCCTAATCCTATGCTGTATGACTCCATGGCCTTGGTTTGAAATTAACATCGCAGCAAATAACACACAACCTCCACCATGGGGGTTTGTTTTCAATTTTGTGAAATTGTGTAGCTTATGGTACATAAAAAGGTAAATATTGTCGCAAACACGGATCTACGTGTCCAGGCAGGCGAGCTGCGGAACAGGTTTGGCAAGCACGCTCGTGAGTGTGAACTTTCCAGCTCACTACTGTTTCATTGTGGTGGTATTTAGCTCCCTTCTTTCCGTTCTAGTCTGACGAGACTTGACCAAAAGCACAGCAACCTTTACACTCCCTGCTTACCTTCATGCTTGTCTGGGGAAGAGAAGAAGACGACCGTTTCAATCGACACTATAAAGGAATGGTATTCATTTAGTATTTAGTTCTTGCTCCCAGCTGCAGTACTGACATTGAACTTCCAGCCTGAGAGTTTTAGTCAACAGCCCTGTTGGCCTAACATTTATTGTTTTTCTTTTCCTTTAAATTCTGCAACAGCTCCCATTAAAGTCAGTGAACTATTGGCCCACTACAGTATCTCTCTCTCCATACTAGGGCCATATCTGCACGTTTTGACAAATATAAATCTTCATTCCAAATATTATGTGGCATAAAGATATTGTTTAAATATACTGTCAATTGTGGCTCAATTAGCAGAGCTCTCATCTCCAATTCAAACAGTTCAAAGATTCAAAGTATGTATGCAGTATATAACCTTAAGATTCGTCTTCGCCACAGGCAGCCAACGAAACAAAGAAAAACCGTAGAACCCAGAGAAAGAAAAACATCAAACACAACCCCTACACGTGAAGAAAAAAAAGAAATTGCGCAAATGGCAACAAATTGAAGAGCGAAAACCACAGAATAGAAAACATAAAATCAAAAGAGTCCAATCACAAACATCAGTAAATCTGCAGATGCTGGAAATCTTGTGACTGTTGATCAAAAGGGTCCAAGCGCATTTCAGTACAGTCAGCCCAGCGATCGTTATCTGCCGGGTTGCCCTGATTCAAAACTCACCCAAAATAACAACAAAAGAAGAAGTGACCAGAAATCAGAAACCAGAAACACATGAGTTTCTGTTTGGAGATGTCACAAAGGTCAAGGCTGACATGAAGTGTTGTATCAAAAAAGTACATTAGAGTTGCCCTGTGTGAGAGGAGACATTAAACCTTTCACTTTCGTGTGGTGTAATGTTTCTTTTGTTCTATTTTGATATCATCTCAGTACATGCGACAATAATAAGCCAATACCAATACCATTTTGAATCCATTACTTCCAAGGCCATGTCCATAATTAGCTCTTATTCATTGCTATTTGTTGCAGCTGTTTCATGCACGTTATCAACGGTATATCTTACATTACTGAGGTACAAGGCAAACAGAATCATGTGGCCCCATAATAATCACCTAAAAGATGCAAAGCTATAGATTTGGGTGCTTGAGTTTGCCTCCAAGAAAAGCGCATCAGTGCACAACCTCCAAAAGCAAGAAATTCTCAAACTTTTCACATGCCTCTATGTTTACAATTTTAAAGTATTGGTAACAAGATTTTCTGGGACTTCATGAGGTCATATAAACTGTAATACTGAAGGCAAGCCTTTTTTTTAAAAACACAATTATTATTTCAAGTCCAAATTCAGTTCATTGTCACTCAACTATACCGCCAAACGAAACCACGTTCCTCCGGACCATGGTGCACAACGCAGATGTGGCATGTCTGTTCATAACTCACACACGTGAGACACAAATTAATATTACCACAAATAAATTAATAAGCAATAAGGAGCATATGCGACACAAGTTAAAAAGTGAACAGTATAACGCTACTGACGCTTCATACGTGATGAGACTGTATGATGAGATTCTTACTTGGTGGCAGGGAGTTCGGTCATCTCAAGGCCATTGTTGGACAGATGGGAGGAATCATTGACAATGCCAAGGGCCCTGAGTATGCAGTGCTCCAGATAACACAGTACTGAGCAAAATTCCAAGGCACATATATATATATATAGCTAGGGTGCCTAAGAATTTTGCACAGTATTGTTATAATTTCATGTATTGCATTGTATTGCTATAGCAAAAAAAAAACCAAATAACCATATAACCATATAACAATTACAGCACGGAAACAGACCATCTCGGCCCTTCTAGTCTGTGCCGAATGCTTACTTTCACCTAGTCCCACCGACCTGCACTCAGCCCATAACCCTCCATTCCTTTCCTGTCCATGTAGCTATCCAATTTTACTTTAAATGACAACATCGAACCTGCCTCAACCACTTCTGCTGGAAGCTCGTTCCACACAGCTACCACTCTCTGAGTAAAGAAGTTCCCCCTCATGTTATCCCTAAACTTTTGCCTCCTAACTCTCAACTCATGTCCTCTTGTTTGAATTTCCCCTACTCTCAATGGAAAAAGCCTATCCACGTCAACTCTATCTATCCCCCTCATAATTTTAAATACCTCTATGAAGTCCTCCCCTCAACCTTCTACGCTCTAAAGAATAAAGACCCAACTTGTTCAACCTTTTTCTGTAACTTGGGTGCTGAAATCCAGGTAGCATTCTAGCAAATCTTCTCTGCACTCTCTCTATTTTGTTGACATCTTTCCTATAATTCGGTGACCAGAACTGTACACAATACTCCAAATTTGGCCTTACCAATGCCTCGTACAATTTTAACATTACATCCTAACTCCTATACTCAATGCTCTGATTTATAAAGGCCAGCATAACAAAAGTGTTCTTCACCAACCTATCTACATGAGATTCCACCTTCAGGGAACTATGCACCATTATTCCTAGATCCCTCTGTTCTACTGCATTCTTCAATGCCCTACTATTTACCATATTTGCCCTATTTTGATTAGTCCTACCAAAATGTAGCACCTCACATGTCATGACATATGTGAGTGATGATAAACCTGATTCTGATCTGGGTCTCTATTGTGGACTGATAGTGGGAAGGGGGCAGGGAGAGGGGAATCATGGTTGGAAAAAGGGGAAGGGAGAGGGGAGGGAGCGGGAAGTACCAGAGAGACTTTCTGCAATGATCAATAAACCAATCGTTTGGAATCAAATGACCTTGCCTGGTGTCTCAGGCTGGGTGTGTCTGTACCCACGCATTCCTTCTCTGCCATCTGTTCCACACCCTTCCCACGGCGCTCCAACCACGCCATTCCCAACATCATTTGCTCCCGCCAGATTTATAAACTTTCACTCCACTCCACGCTGACAAATACAGTACGATGAACTATATACAATATATCTGACTAAGACTTTGCTCAGTACTGTATCTCCAACAGGTGGAAGAGAGACCCCAATGAAAGTTGAAATATTGGTTCAATTAATGAAGAAGTGTTATGGGTAATAGTTCATCACATAAATTCCCCTTTGGTTGGTCATATTATTTCTGAATAATCGTCCAGTGTAGAAAGACAGGAGAAACACGACTGGTGATTAGAATCCAGCTTTTGGCTGAAATCTGGTCACATGGGGCTAACTATTCTTTAGCCTCAAATTTAGAGCTTCGAGCATTCTCTGCTCACGTTTGCACTCTACATGCCAAGTAAGTAGTATTATGTGTTTTATATTAATGTAAGCGAATGGCCTGGGAATCAGAAAAGTGATATGCGATACTAATCTATCAGTGATTAACCATTACAGTCCATGTTTCAGAGGACAAAATCCAACATGAACTATCCGGACTGTAGCTTGAATTCTTCTGGGAGATGGAATCAGAATAAGAGTCCGAATATCACCGGCATATAGACTCAGGGCCTCAAGCCGCGGTGTTGCCTGGTTACAGACACAAGAAGAGAGGCGTCAGAGCTGGTGCATTCCACCAGGGGCAGTGTGGTGCAGAATCCAGGCTCAAGTCATTGCTGTCCCCAGTGTTCGCTCAGCAGAAGACAAGCTCTATTGTGGTTGACTGCAGACTTCTGTGGCATTGATGGCTTGAGCCTGGACTTTCTTCATTGTGTGGCGGTATCTTACTGATACCTTTATATGCTTGCTACCTTGTATGTGTTATGTGTGCTTTGTGCCGTGTATGACTGTTGGTACTGTGTTTTGTACCTTGGCCCCAGAGTAACACTGCCTCGTTTTGTTGTTTTCGGGGTATTCATGTATGGTTGAATGACATTTAAACTTGAATTATATTGAAATTTATTGTTATGTAGCAGCAGTGCTTTGCAATACATGATAATTAAATTACAGTAACTATATATATATTTAAAAAGTTAAATTAAATAAATAGTGCAAAAACAGAAAAGATATAGTGAGTATTGTTCATGAGTTCAATGTCCATTCAGAAATCTGATGGCAGAAGGAAAGAAGCTGTTCCTGAATCGCTGAGTACATGCCTTAAGGCTCCTGTACCCCCTCCCTGATGGCAGCAATGAGCAGAGGCCACTCCCTGGGTGATGGGGATCCTTAATGATGAACACCTTTTTGAGGGATCGCACCTTGAGGATGACCTGGATGCCACAGAGGCTAGAGACCATGATGGAGCTGAGTGAGCTTACACCTTTCTGCAGCTTACTTCGATCCTGTGCAGTGACCCCACCCCGTACCAGATGGTGATGCTGCCGGTTAGAAAGTTCTCCACAGTACATCTGTAGAAATTGCCAAGTGTCTGTGGTTACATACCAAATCCCCTCAAACTCCTAATGAAATATAGCCACTGTTGTGCCTTCTTTGTCACTGCATTGATGCGTTGGGCTCACGGTAGATCTTCAGGGTTATTGACACCCAGAACATGAAATTGCTCATCCTTTCCACTACTGATCCCTCGATGAGGACCGGTGTGTGTTTCCTCGTCTTCCCCTTCATGAAGTCCGCGATCAATTTCTTGATCTTATAGACGTTGAGTGTAAGGTTGTTGCTGTGGTACCATTTAACTATCTGATCTATCTTGCTCATGAATGCCTGACAGTCCTAGAATATATATGATATTCAAATTTAGACTACTTGTTTATATAACTCAGTGCCATGTGAAGTCAGTACACTGTGTCCTGTACCGAACACAGACTCTTAGGGACAATTAGGTTCAGTACCAGGAATCGTTGAAGCTGAATTGATTAAGTGCTTGGATTATTTGTTGGTTTCAGATGTTTCAACAAAGCAGGTGTCCTGTGAATGATGGATCATATGGCTTCCCCATTTCTTGGCATGGGAAATTCTTTAGAAATGCAGAAGAATTGTTTTCGATCAAAATAGACTGCAAATCCTAGAAAATGCCAACACCCTCATTATTGCTAGGTCATTACATCTGGCAGTAATTCGAGGTACTGCCATTGCTGAGTTTACCTGATTATTGGAAAAGATGTTAACTAAAGAGCTGCTCTTCTGGGAATGGCCATCAAAAGAAACCACACTTCACGGTGGTAATAAGGTTTTGCAAGCAATTCTTTAAACTCTTGGGCACAGATTTGGAACTATATCTGAGGATTTGATCTCTTTCTATTGTCACTGTGGCTTTTACTCACAGTCAGAAAGTTATACCGTATTGTGCAAAAGTCTTAGGCACAGATATAGCATATAGCTAGTGCGTTCAAGACTTTTGCCCAGTACTGTTGTCGTTTTATGTATTACACAGTCTCGTTAGTAATTTTATGTATTGTACTATACTGCTGCCGCACAAAAAAAAATCAAATTCCATGACATATGTGAGTGATGATAAACCTGATTCTGATATGAGTGTCTTCTGTGGACTGAGATTGTGGGGGGGGGGGCGGGCAGGGAGAGGGGAACCATGTTTAGGAAAAGGGGGAGGAGCAGGAAGGGAGAGAGGAGAGGGGAGGGAGTTGGAAGCACCAGAGAGACATTCTGTTATGATTATTAAACCAATTGTTTGGAATCAAATGACCTTGCCTGGTGCTTCAGGGCTGGGTGTGTCTGTTTCTGTACCACCCACCCCCCCTCCATCCCTGGCACTCCTTCCCTGCCACCTGTCCCACACCCCTCCCACGGCGCTCCACCCTTGTCATTCCCAACGTCCTTTACTCCCACCAGATTTACGAACTCGCTTTCCGCTCCACTTTGACAAACACAGTACTGTGCAGAAGTCACATACTGTACATAGGGTACGTGCCCAGGTACTTCTGCACAGTTCAGGCTAAAAGCTGAGATTAATTCTACCATTAGAAAAGCAATAAGATGGACGACGAAGGAACAAGAAGATGAAGCAGTCACGAAGCAACACAGCAAAGAGCTGAGCAAGATCTGAGGCGCCGCTGGGTAATCAGTGACAGACTTGCCAGAAGTAGATAGGGTGGAGGAGCTTCAAAGACGCTTGAATATTGTCTAAACTTTGTTAGTAGCTCATCAGCAAATGAAGCTGTCCATGGCAACATGCTGCACAACCTAACCAATATTCAGGCATGGGTGAATCAGTGGTAAGTGATCTTCATGCTCTAAACTACTGGGTAGTGAAAATCTCTACCAGGAGAGAGTCTAATCATTGACATACAATGACATTACCATCGCCAGGTCCCCTGCCTTCCATGTCCTAGGCGGTCATCATTGCCAAGAACCACACCAGGTCCAGCAATATAAACACCATGGCCACAAGAGCAGGTCCTGCAAGTAACTCAACTCACCTCCAGTTACCCAAAGGCAAATTCACCGTCTACGTACGTATAATGCTGAAGTCAGGAATATGTTGGAACACTCCCTTGCTGCGAGAACAGAACATCTCCAGAACCCTTAATGTCATCTAAGCCAAAGCAAGCTGCTTCCTCAGTAGCCCATCCACCATCCTAAGCATTCCCTCCATTCACTATGAATGAATTCTGGCTGCATACTTTACCCTCTACAAGGAGCATTGTAGTTTCTTGTCCAGACTACTCTTCTCTGTGGATTGTCACCTTGTTGCGGTGGAAAAGCTTGTGTGGTCCTGTGATCCCGAGAGCAATGCCGTCTGGAGCTGTGCTCCTGGTAGGGTCACCCATGGCGGTAAGGTCGAGGGTGAGGTCCCTGACAAAGAACAATCCAACCAAGACCTCAACGGTGGAACAGACGGACGAAGTTACTTTGAACTCAACGGCTGTGAAAGCGAATGAAGGCTGCAACAAATCCATCAGCTCCAATTGTCGTGGTTTCCATGCCTTTGGAATCAGATGGTTGATTTGTGAAGTATCGTGTGCTTCTTGGAGTGCAACATCAAGTACACGTTAAACAAATACACGCACAGGCGTCTTCACTCTGTACAGAATGAAGACCACAATCCTCGACCTCGAGGGATAGCCACAACAACGATGACTTTCACAGCCCCTTCCAAGCCTGAAATCTTGACCACCAAGAAGGACAAAGGCACTAGCTGCAGGCAAATACCACCACCTCCTACTTCCGCTCCAACTTGCACACCACATTGACATGGAAATATACTGCCGGCCTCCATCATTGGTAGGAATAAATCTTGGACCTCCTTAGCCAACAGTACAGTGGGAGTACTGCAGCTGTTTGTGAAGATGGCTCACCACCAACTTCGCAAACACAAGGAATTCTGCAGATGCGGGAAATTCAAGCGACACACATCAAAGTTGCTGGTGAACGCAGCAGGCCAGGCAGCATCTCTAGGAAGAGGTACAGTCGACGTTTTGGGCCGAGACCCTTCGTCAGGACCTTCCTGACGAAGGGTCTCGGCCCGAAACGTCGACTGTACCTCTTCCTAGAGATGCTGCCTGGCCTGCTGCGTTCACCAGCAACTTTGATGTGTGTCGCCACCAACTTCTCAAGGATAGGTAGGGATGGGCAGTAAATGCCGGCTTTGCCAATGATATCCATATTCTGAAAGTGAATTTTAAAAGGCAGAAGAAGCACTAATGGGGAGCATGTAAAAATAAAAGTACTTTAGTGTTAATAATAAGCTTGTTCTTAGAGACTTTCCTGACTCCCCTAACCAAGTCAACAGGGAACTCTTCAAAACACTTAAAAAGTATTTTGCTCTGCACCCGTGAATCCAGAGCATGACTCTTCCCAAAACTTCCACTCAGAGCTATCTCATTATACTAAGCAGCCACACAAGTTTCAAAGGAATGCATTTCCTGCCCAGCAGTCGCTCTTTAAGATACTGTCTGGATTTAAAATATTTCTAGTCCCAAAGACCTAGCGAAAAGAGGATTAATTCCATAGGGAATTATAGAAAAGTTTGGCATCTTCAATATTCTGCTTGATATTTTGCCCACTCAGGTAATCTTGTAGCATTATTGCTTGTTCCAAGATATATCAGTATAGGCTTCAGTTAAATGAAAATTAAATGTAGGGGGTTTCTTCTTTTATATTACTGCATAGGCTAATTAAAATGGCTTCTTTGTTATGTTAAATGCTGAGAAAGTTCTCTCACTAGCAGCTTGTTTGGGTTATATTGTGGCGACCCACTTTCTAGCACACACGAGCCGGCTCACGAAACAGCGCGCGCAGGCAGAGAGGCCGGCCCCAAAAAGGGCGCCAGGCCACCTTCATCAGCAGGGGGAAAATCCCGCACGCGGAAAGGGTCTGGGAATATGCATTTCCCACAGCAGTCCCGCCCAGGGAGGGTGGGGACAGGAAGGCTTTAAGGCAGGCCGAGAAGCTTGAATAAACCTCTTTTATCGCAACTCCAACTCACCGACTATGTGTGGTTATTTTAGCGCTGTGTGTAGCACACCGCTACAATATTATTGATAATAGAGCGAATGAACCAATGGGCATCCGTGTTATTCTTTCTGGTGCGTCTGTAAGCTGTTGTGATGTGCGGGTTTTTGGACGGAAGGCGCAATGGACGAAGAGAGAATGGACAACAGCTGTGAGTCCACTAACGGGGTTGGACCCCGAGCAGGAGTCCGAGGTCCAAGGTTTTCAGCGAGGAGAGGAGACGGAGACAGACTCGTGTGGAGCGTCTGGTCGACCACCGTGGTTGGTCCCAGGCAGCAGGTCGAGGTGGTCAGAGGGGATCGAATGGTGAAGAGAGGATCGTTACTAGAGCTCCAACTGTTTGTGCACAAAGAGATTGAACTTTGATAAGTATGGCGCCTTTTATTTTCCTTTTATATTTTATTTCTATTAGTTATACAGTTCCAGTAATATCTATAAACTGTAAATCATTTAATCATATATGGTGTATTGTCTGTTATTTGGCGGGGTGGGTTACATCACACAGCATCCACACAAACTTAATTACCCAGTTTGGTGGGGCCGAGGGCTGTTTCCCTAGACAACAGCGAGTTGAGCGACCCTGAGACTTGCCAGGGGGGTTACATAAAAAAAAATTATAACTCACATAAAGAAAGTATTGACATTCCATGAAACCTTCTAATAAAGAGCAGTTTTGCCTAACCATGATTACTCATCCCTTTGATTACTTTCCTCGGGCTGCGGCTCATTGATGCAAATGCTGGAAGGAGCAGAATAAAAATAATCTCACAAAGGTCTTAGGCCCATGTAGCTAGGGTGCCTAAGACCTTTGCACACTACTGTTCTGCCAACGTGAACGAGCGTCCTCTTTAAATAGTCGTAGGCTGCAGCAAACACGTGCCAGTCACAGTTAACATGACGGCATTAAACGGAAAGCAGAAGGGCTAACGGCTCTCGTTAAGATAACCATCAGGTGCTCAAGAACCCTAGAAGCTGAACGCACTACGGCAAGCCGTAGCAGCCACAGGGCTCATGACAAGGAGCTGCAATCACACTGGAGAACTTACCCAGAAAGTCGAGGTACAGAAAGCCGTTCATCCATTCATCTACACAGAGTGAAATGGCTGACAGAGGAAAGGCGCGTACATACTGACTTATTCTTTTATTGAATCCGATTCGGTTAATTGTTTTATGCCGAATTGTCCATTTTTTATAGGAATATGGAACAACATAAATGTTCGTCGGAATGGATTTCTAACTGGATGGAAATCTTCACATGTATTTGGGTCTTTAGCTGGAGGAAATGCTGGAGGAACCCAGCAGGTCAGGCAGCATCTATGGAAATGAACAAACCGTTAATGTTTCGGGCCGAGACCCTTCTTCAGGACAACGCGTTGCAGCAGAGGAACAAACAAAACACAACCTTCAAATGCACTCATTTACACCTTTCAAAAATGTGCTTTAATGCCGTCACTTACAAAAGGCAAACTCTGAAGGTGAACTCCCCGTTAAAGATTTTCACAAACTTGTTCTGAAGCAGTGTGGTAATGCACATCCATGAGTCAAACTTGCCAAACTGCTGATGTGATAGTGACTTGACTCATTAATGACACCTTGTCAGACAGAACGCTGTCTACAGTGCATTCCTTCAAATTAAAATGCTGCACAGTACAACTCAGTTGATGCATATTGTTTAGTTTCCTTTGCTGCATCCTTGGAGGTGGGGGGGGTTACAGTACGCCTAAATTACTTTATAAGTAAATAAATTCTCTGGGATTGTTGCTCATTCTTTTATTGGTGACATTTTCTCTGCTGTTTGTCCAGAGCGGCACAGTAGTGTGATCACTCGAGTCCAGTATGATGGTCTCCTGAGGGGTTATCTGTTGGTGGGTCTTCAGGTGGCTGTCGAGGCCAGTCTGGTACCCACGTATCTTCCAGACCTCAGAATCCTGCCCCCTTCACCAACTGCTGATCGCCACGGGACTTAATCCAGGATGATGAGGTGGATTCAAAGTTGAAAGGAAATTTATTACCAGAGTATGTCACCACATGCAACCCTGACATTCGTTTTCTTGCGGGCGGGCATACTCAATAAAGCCATAGAATAATAATCATAGCAGAATCAATGAGAGACCACCCAACTTGGGCGATCAATCAGAGTGCAGAAGACAACAAACTGTGCAACTACAAAAAGAAATAAATAATAATAATAAATAAATAAGCAATAATTATTGAGTGCATGTAATGAAGAGTACTTGAAAATGAGTCTATATGTTGTGGGAACATTTCAATAACGGGGCAAGTAAAGTTGAGTGAAGTTATCCCCTTTGGTTCAAGAGCCTGATGGTTGAGGGGTAGTAACTGTTCCTGACCTGGTGGTGTGAGTCCTGAGGCTCCTGTACCTTCTTCCTGATGGAAGAAGCAAGAAGAGAGCATGACCTCGGTGGTGGTTCCTGATGATGGATGCTGCTTTCTTGCAATAACGCTTTGCGTAGATGTGCTCAATGGTGGGGAGGGTTTACCCGTGATGGACCTGACCATCTCCACTACTTGTTGTAGATTTCCCATTCAAGGGCATCAGTGTGTCTATACTAAGCCGTGCTACAGCCAGTCAGTACACTCTCCACCATACATGTATAGAAGTTTGTCAGAGTTTTAGATGACATGCCAAATCTCCGCTAACTCCTAAGGAAGTTTAGGCACTGCCGTGCTTTCTTGGCAATTACACTTAAGGGGGAATGGCTACGCATGATCTTGTTTAATGTGGGGAGGTCGATGCTCGTACAGCTACCACACAATCCTTGACAGATTGTGGTCAGGGTCAAGCGGCATAGATTGTGACATGACTGGGGCCTCTTCACTTCCTCCACTTTCACTGCCATTGGGATGTGTCATCATCTTCTGTCAGCTCCGTCGCTGAGATCTTGGTTGAACCACACTTTGTCTGGAATCTCCTCCGTGGCCTTACTGCTATGGGTCACCCTACCAGGAGCTGAGGCCAGATGGCTAAACTTCAGGTGACGTCACTCTTGGGATCGCAGGAACTCACGTGCCTCTCCAGCACGACAAAGTGACGATCCTCAGCGGTTAGCAGAACAGTCCCAGCGCCAGTGATCTGGGTTCAAAACCCGCCACTGTCTGTCAGGAGCTCTCTCCCATATACATGCCAAAGACATTTGGCTAGTAAATTGTGGACATCCTATGTTGGCACCAGAAGCCAACACTTGCAGGCTGCCACTGGCATGTCCTTCGGTCTGTGTTGGTCATTGATAGAAATGATGCATTTCACTGCGTGTTTCAATGTTTTGATGTGCACGTGGCAAATAAAACAAATTTTTAAATCTGAAATCCACTGAATAAAATCTGATTAAATAATTTATGGAATCAATATCTCAACAAACCTGTAAAATATAAGATTATAAACTATAACATTCGGAGTGCACCAGGTTTAAAATGCATGTTTTAATGTTTATTATGAACTGAGAATTTTTAAAATGGAATTTTTAAAGAATATACAGTACTGTGCAAAAGTCTTAGGCACAAAAATGTATATAGCTAGGGTGCCTAATACTTTTGCACAGTACTGTAGTAATTTTATGTATTGCACTGTACTGCTGTCACAAAAAAAATTATGATATATGTGAGTGGTGATAAGCCTGATTCTGATATGGGTCTCTACTGTGGACTGAGAGTGGGAAGGGGGCAGGGAGAGGGGAATCATGGTTGGGAAAAGGAGAAGGGAGAGAGAAGGGAGCAGGGAGTACCAGAGGGACATTCTGTAATGATCTATAAGTAATTGTTGGAATCGAATAACCTTGTTTGGTGTCTCAGGGCTGGGCGTGTCTGCACCTGTGCCATCAGCCCACCCCTGGAAGCCCTTCTCTGCCACCTGTCCCACACCCCCCCCGCGGCGCTCCATCCTCACCATTCCCAGCACCCTTTGCTCCTGCCAGATGTACAAACTCTCTCTCCGCTCCACGTTGACAAATACCGTACTGTGCAAAACTTTTAGGCACCCTAGCCATATATCTGTTCCTACTGTATGTCACCTTCAACGTTAGAGAATTGTGAAAGTAGAATAACATAACGCAGCAGCAAGTATTTCACCAGTGGCTTGTGCCCTCTAATAAATGAAAACAAACTTCTTGCTTGTAACACAGCACATGACGAATCCGGGATTTGTCAGTACATGATGGGAAGGCTGATATCTGTTTCGACTCCTCAGTAAAGAGGGAGAGATTACAGGGTGAGCTATTCCTGTCCTTGTGGTGCACCCCCTGATCACATACATGACTCAGTGAGTGTGTGGGTAAACTAACAAGAGTGGGAAGATAATGAGTAATGAAAGTAAAGTGATCGGGGAAATAACACTATAAAGGAAACAACATTTTGCATAGGACTCATAAAAATACGCACCAAGCTAAATTCATGCTAATAATTTAGCCTCAGAAATATTACCTGATTCTCTCACTGTTCCTGCAGTTGTTGATGTAAACACCCTGGTCTTGCCTCCGAAAATTTAAAATTTGGAATTCAAGTCAAGTCGTCACTTTTTATTGTCATTTTGACCATAAGAGTACACAGTAAAAACGAGACAACGTTTTCAGGACCATGGTCCCTTTTCCCCTTTTATTTCCCTTTTATTTGATTTATAGTAATTATACTGACAGGTGCTGAAAACAATTTTGCATTTAATCTTTCATGATTGAGGCAATTTTAAAATATTCTTTTATTCATAAAATTTGCATCTGTGTGTCATTGAATATTCATATATCATCATTTTTAGTATAAGCCTTGTCATTCCATTGATGTCTGTGTTCTATCAATTTTTACTCTTCGTAAGTTCATAGAGTCAAAGAACACTAAAGCACAGAAACAGACCCTTCGACCCATCTAGTCCATGCTGAACTATTGCTCTGCCTAGTCCCATTGACTTGCACCCAGACCATAGAGAGAGAGGAGATTACTGCAGAGAAGTTGAACTGAAGTAAGCAATTCGCCGTGGTGTTATTAATGGTAGAGCAGGTGAAAAAGCCTGAAAGACCTGCTTGTGTTTCCATTTCTCTGCTCGTATTTACAAGCTACACCCAGCAACTTCATATAACTCTACCTAAGTTGTGAGGGTTACCTAACAGAGGGGTGAATTTTAGTGGTCAGTACAAGGAATAAGCTGCAATAGAAAGTGGTTGAGGCAGGTATATTAACAATATTTAAAAGGGACTTGGACAGGTACATAGAGAGAGGAATGTGGGTCAAATGTAGACAGATGAGACTAGCGTAGATGATAATCTGGGTCAGCATGAACCAGCTGGGCTGAAGGGCCTATTTCTGTGACTCTATGGCAGTGGTGGAAACATAGATTCAATTGGGCCAGTTGCCCAAGGACACAGTCTTGCTTTCAATCTGACTCTTGAGACCAGTTTGGACCAGTCACAGATACTTAATCAATCTGCAAACCAACAGCAGGTCCAAGAAGAAAACATTGCCCACGTAAGGTGGGGCATTGGTTGGAGCACCTCTGCATCATCCCAGTTATGGTGAGGAAGGACACATTACCCCATGTACCCTTCCTAATGAACTTAGAACATTCTGTAACTGCAACACAAAGACAAACATGAAGAGAAGTAACTTTGCATAACTCTACATTTAATAGGGAAGAGTTTTGTTTCCTAACCATTAATTTTGACTGTACTATTGACCAATGCATAGTAATATTTAATATATTGCACCGTACTGCTGCTGCAAAACAACAAATTTCACGACATACGTCAGTGATAATAAAACTTTTTTTATGAACACAAGGGATTTTGCAGATGCTGGAAATCCAAAGCAACACACACAAAATGCTGGTGGAACTCAGCAGGTCAGGCAGCATCTATGGAAATGAGTAGATGGTCAACTTTTTGGGCTGAGACCCTTGTTCAAACTTATTTTTAGATATGGTTCTTTTCTGTAACTAAGTCATGTTTTATATATTACATTGTGCTGCTGTCGCAAAACAACAAATTTCACAATGTATGTCAGTTATGTTAAACCAGATTCTGATCTTGAGCTTTGGCCTCAACTCCATTTCCTGCCTGATACCCATTGCCTTTGGTTCCCCAATAAGCCAACAATCCACCTTCCTTGGACTTAATGACTCAATGTCTGAAGTTCTCTGAATGAGAGAATGCCTAAGATTCACCTTAAGAGTTAAGAGCAGAATTAGGCCATCAGGCAAATTAAGCCTGATTCGCCATTACATTTTGGCTAATTTAATATTCCTCTCAACCCCATTTTCCTGTCTTTGACCGTAACCTTTGACATCCTGACTAATCAAGAACCGATCAACCTCCGCTTTAAATGTATCCAATATCTTGACCTCCGCAGGCGTCCATGGCAATGAATTCCACAGATTCACCATCCTCTGACTAAAGAAGTTCCTTCTCATCTCTGTTTAAAATTAAATTCCCTCTATTCTAAGGCTGTGCCTCTGGTCCTACACTCTACAACTATAGGAAACATCCTCTCCATATCCACTCTATCTAGGCCTTTTGATATTTGATAGGTTTCAATAAGATCTCCCCTCATTATTCTAAATTCCAGAGAGTGCAGGCCCAGAGCCACCAAACACTTCTCATAGGTTAAACCTTTCATATACACATACATGTGTGAATTCTGTTAAATATTTCCTGGTCCCAACTGTTGTTGCCGTTTCTTTAGCATTTGCCTATTTTTTACGAGGTCAGGTTGCTAGCTCGATGCTCAACGCAGCACGGATGGAAAGTGGGCAAGTAGCCAGCCGGATTCGAACCCAGGACCACTGGCCTTGACGTCCAGTGCGGATGCCACTGTACCACTGGCTGACTAAGCAAACATCAGGTACCCTGTGCAGGTCAGCACTGTAGGGGACTTCATGCTGGGTACAGTGCAGGTCTCATCTTGGTTAACCACCAGCCCCAGAGGCAACTGAGGTCAGTAAAATTACTTGCATGCACAGAATGCTTCCCAGTGGTTCAGCAATGCCAGAAGACTAAACAACTGGGGAGAAAGTAAATGAGCCAACATTCTTGTCACACACAGTGAGGCCTTCACAGGCAGAGCCAGTCCTAGTTAGTACTTGGACAAAGGAATGTCTGCTTTAGGTTCACTACTTGGCAACTGAAAGACCAACCAACAGATCAATTTATCATCAAATCATTAAGTAACTTAAAAGAAATAAACGATCCAGAACGTTAACGTGCCAAACCCCAAAATAAACCTGGGTGGGAAAGCTCCTGCATGTAGTGAAATCTCATTAGATCCGAATCATTTCCAATAAATTTTCATTAACATATTTCACACACATTTTGAAATAATAAACAAATCTGGAATATTTTTAAAAATAGCTTCAGTAACTGTAACCATGAAATTCAATGATATTGCAAAAGCACATCTAGTTCACCAGAACCGGAATCAGAATTAGGTTTATTATCAGTGGATGCTATGAAATTTGCTGTTTTGCAGCAGCAGAACAGAGTAAAGCATAAAATAATTACTATGTTACAATAAAAATACAAAATAGAAGTGCAAGAAGAGAGCAAAGTATTGAGGTAGTGTTAATGGGTTCCTGGACCATTCAGAACTCTGATGGCAGAGAGGAAGAGGCAGCTCTTAAAAAGTTGAGTGTGCATCTTCAGGCTCTCGTTCCACCTCCCTGATGATGGCAACGAGAAGAGGGCAAGTCCCGGATGGCAAGAGCCTTTGATAGATGCCACTTTCTTGAGGCACTGTGATTTGAAGATACCTTCGACGTTGGGGAAGTTAGTGCTCATGGTGGAGCTGAGTGAGACTGCAACTTTTCTTGATCCTGTCCACTGGAACCTTCATACTAGGTGGTGATGCAACCAGTCAGAATGCTCGCCAATGGTACGTCTGTCGAAATTTGCTGGAGTCTTTGGGGATATACGGGATCTCCTTGATCTCCTGGTGAAGTAGAGCCGCTGACATGCCTTCTTTGTAATTACATCAGAGAATAGATCCTCCGAGATGATGCCGCCCAGGAACTTAAAGCTGCTCACCCTTTCCACCACTGACCGCTCGATAAGGACTGATGTCTGTTCCCTCAACTTTCCCTTCCTGAAGTCCACAATCAATTCCCTGCTCTTACTGACGTTCAGTGCAAGGTTATGGTTGTGACACCACTTTACCAACTATTTCACTCCTATATTCCTCCTTGTCACCCTTAGTGTCAGAAAATTTAGAGGAGGCTTGACCCAAAAGCAAGGCGGTGAAGATGATTCTGCGATGAATGCTAACTTCAATAATAGACTGCAAAATAACAAACCTCAAGGGGTAGAAAACAAGAAAACAAATACTACGCACAACAGGGAACAAGGTAACTGAAAGCTAGGGGCAACTAGTTGAGGCTGGTTGGTTTGTATGAGTGAGCAAGGAATGTGGTTGAGAGCTGGGTTTAAACAGGCTGCAGGTGCTGAGTTGGAAATGAGTGGGTAACCACTGTTAGCTGGGTGGAGACTGGGAGAAGCTTGTACCTGAAGGCCCGACAAGCTGAAGGAATTGAGGAATTGGTGCTTTTATTGTTCTAGATTAGGGATCTGTCAAAAAATGTTCAGGCACCAGAATCTGGGGCTCAGAGGGAGGCAGTTGACTGTTTCAGGGTTGCTGTATCGAAACAGAGAGTTGGAAGAGAGTGGCGAGCAGATGGTCAATGGTTTCCTGCTGCTTCTGGATCATGTGCTCATGTTGAGAGATGACCTCTTTTAGGTGAGCAAACTCTAATGGGTCAACTGCTGTTTCACTCATCTGGTCAGGAAATATGGAGGAGACTTGACCCAAATACAAAGTGGAGATGATCAGCAATGAACAAATGACTTTGTACTAATAGACTGCAAAATAACAAGCCACGAGGGCTACAAAACAGAGACAGCAGATATTAAATTCACAGGTAACAAGGTAATTGAAGGCTAGGAGTGTCTAGTAGAGGCTGGCTAGTTCGTATGAATGAACAAGGATTGAGGACAAGAGCTGGGTTTAGATAGGCTGCAGGTGATGAGTTGGAAACTAGTAGCAATTGACTTCTTTTAGCTGGGTAGAGACTGGGAGGAGCCTGTGTATGCAGACCTGACAATCAGAGATTCTGCCAACAACATTTGTGTTATTGGCAAATGTAGACAGTAGATGGTGCTTGACCTGTGCCTAGATACAGAGTGATGAGAGTAGAGAGAGTAGAACCGTGGGCTAAGCACATATCCTTGAGGGGCACTGGTGTTGATCATCTGTGAGGAGGAGATGGATGCTATTTCTGATCTGCACTGACTGTGGTCTCCCGATGAGGAAATCAATGGCTAATGTCCTTCAATGAAGGATGTCTGTCCTATATACAACCCAACTCCAACAACATACACTCAACGTAAACAATAAATGCCAACATTACCAAAGCCAATCCACATCCAAGAATGAATAAGAAATTATCATTTTACTCATGTTTATCTAATGGTGGCCTCTCAAAGTCCAACCCTAGGGCCCTATCACGAGGGAGGAAAACGGGTAAGGCCGGCCAACGGGATTCTGGTGAAGCTGTACAGGCCAAACCCCTGTACAGCAGATACAATGGATTGCAGAAACATTGATGAACTCCAACCATACCAACGTCTTTGGATGATGGAGATGGGAGGTTATTGAAGGCCTATGCTCCACTGGGAGCTAAGCGCCCCAGCAGTGAACTTTCGGTAATTGCGAATAATTATAATGTTATTCTTACAGCCAGTTGAATAATCAGAGCCAGTGCTTTCTGACGCTGGAACCTAACTTCTGAGACATTTGGATTTTCTTCCAGAGTCTAAGTGCGTCAGTAAAATGACTAAGTATAAAGTCCTCACGAATATTTGTCTGCCTACGGTTACCCAATTGCGAACAAAAGCAATCCACATTTGAAAATTCTGACACATCAATTATCATACCATGCACTGTTGCCAAGTTGCATAGGACACATCAGAAAACAAGCACAGATGACCTCAGCTGCAGAATGTGCTTTCATTTTGTATGGTCCAAACATTCAAGCCTCAGATGCCTCATTTATAATTGCTCTCTATGTGGTGGTGTATAACTATTATGTTTCCAAGCTGGCTTGAGAAGTTGAAACAAATTGAGTCTACTAAATGCCAAAGGGCAACTGCTTTATTTTCCAAAGTGCCAGACATAGGTTCACAACTTGAGTTACCCGTCAACCACCCTCAGGTTCTTTTTTGCAAATTTGTTTCCTGGCTCAGAACTACAAGATGAAATCATGGTGGCTACTATCAAAATAATTTATAGTATTCAAAGCATTTGATGAAGTCGCAGCACTAAAATCCACTGTACATAGATGGTTCTTCAGTCCAGCTAACAATGAAAACTGATACAGCATTTACAACTGTTTTGGAAATAGCTGTAAATATTCAGAGGTTACTAAATTAACTGTTAGCTCTGAAGGTTATCTTCACCCAATAAAGTGCACATGGGCATCAATCTATAAATCAACTATTACTTGGGGTAGTGGGGTGGAGATACGTCACTACTGTAGGAGGTGTGAGGTGCTTCTTCCCTCTGCTAGCCTGCAAGTCACACCTGGGAAAGGTGTAGCACCTGCTCAGCCCCCCCAATCAAGGTCATGTGAAGCCATGGGAGCAGGTGCTGGATGGTTGTACGAGCAGCTGGTACACATCACAAGTCCTGGTTACGTGAACACTGACACCAGGCAGACAATCTCTGAGGAGCATTGATAATGGCTGGGGTCAATCGTCTTGTAAAGACACTGCCCAGAAGAAGGCAATGGCAAACCACTTCTGTAGAAAAAATTGCCAAGAACAATTATGGTCGTGAGACCATGATCGCCCACGTCATACGACACAACCCATAACAAACGAATGAATAATCTACAGGCAACATTTCTACCACTTTGCTCCATGCTATGACAAGTTGCCAAACTCCTAGCAACAGTCACAAGGATCAACAGCATATCAAGACTCGGGACGTATATCCAATGAGAAATCAACTTAAGTATAGTACCTTCAACATTGTTAGACATCTCATGGAGTCATGGAGTCGAGTTGTGTAAATCCCTACTCAGGTAAGCCAGAGAGTTGTTAGCCTTGGCCAATGTGTTGTGTCACCACAAATAGAGACTGGTCCTGAGACTGTTAAATTACGTGATGAAAATGGAAAAGGTAGAGGAATTTAAAATATTAAGGTTCAGGAATTGGGGGGAGGTGTGATGCTGGTTCTGAGAAAGCCATTTGGAAAGAAATCAGGAAGTACTTAAACCACACAAACGATAGTAGAAGTCTCCTCACCTCAACCTGTCACGTCGCGAATTTGGGAACGAGATTTTTGTTAAGTGAGCTCAGCATGGTAAATGGAGTTGGTGATTCTGGAGCTTTGGAGAATGGCTGAAGATATGAATGGCTTATTCCATTTACAAAAGGAATGGATTTCAGTTCCAACGTAAGGAGGTAGAAAGAGGCTCTTTTGAAGTTGCATAACCTAGAATTAAGGTTTCCCAAATTTCTGTATTTGGGTCCCACTGGGGCTCAGTCACCTGCTTGGCCTAGAAGACTCACATCTTCTCTCTCTGACCTTCCTGCACAGCTGTGTAAGTACAAAGAACTTAACCCTTCTCAGCAAGACCAAAAACACCCGAAATTAGAATCACCTCAAATAACTTAGTGCACTTGCAACAAAATACTCAATAATATGCCAGCTTTTGTAACTGGATTTGTTGCCCAACTCTTTCCTGTGCCAACTACAACCGGACGTGGGAAATACAAAGAAGCGTTAGTGCCTGTTCCTGATGTTTTGTCTTTTAAACTCCCCACCAAACCAAACTCGGCTATTTCTTGGGAATTAAAACTCCTCCCTATTTTACATTCTAACAGAACAAAATAAAATACATTCAATCTCTGATTCCCTCTTCTCACTCCTCCAATCAAACAAGGTAAAAAAGCCTGAAAGCATGTACCACTAGACTTAAAGACTGCTTCCATCCCTCTGTTATACTGTAAGACTAATGAGCAGGTCTCCTGGACAATAAGGTGAACTCTTAACCTCACAGTCTACCTCATCATTGCCTTGCACCTTATTTTCTGCCTGTACTACAACTGTAACATTTTATTCTGCACTCTATTACGAGGGGTGATTGATAAGTTCGTGGCCTAAGGTAGAAAGAGCCAATTTTAGAAAACCTAGCACATTTATTTTTCCACATAGTCCCCTCCTACATGTACACATTTCTCCAGTGGTCGTGGGGCATACGGATCCCTTCTTTGTAGAAGTGGTCCACAGCATGTAACGAGAGCGTCTTGGACCTCCAGGTGGGCCACAGCAGGGGTAATTGATAAGTTCGTGGCCTTAGGCAGAAGGAGATGAGTTATACAGCTCTCGTTACGCGCATGTGCAGTTCAACTCTTTGAGTGAAAATGCAGACAGTTTGAAGTTAATAACTCATCTCCTTCTACCTGGAGGTCCAAGACACTGACTTCTACAAAGAAGGGATCTGAATGTTCCACGACCGCTGGACTAAGTGTGTAAATGTAGGAAAAATAAATGCACTAGGTTTTCTAAAATTGACGCTTTCTACCTCAGGCCACGAACTTATCAATCACACCTCGTATTACGTTTCTCTTGTGCTACCTGATGTGGTGATTCCTTAAGATTGTCATAGCTGGGGGTGGTGATCGGGATAAGCTCCCACTACCTAGTAAATGCTCCGAATGGCGTGCATTTCAAACAGCCTCTAACAACCAAGTCCAGCTTCTCGCCTTCACGGGTGGCTTAGCTACTAAGCCTGGTGGGACCGTTTCTACTGACAGGAGGAGGGGCAAAGGCAGGTTACTGGTGCCTTAAGACTAACCGCTTTGGGCAGATAGGGCTCGTCAGTCGTGGTTGGCAGCTTACTAAGAAGAACTCTGATCTCAATCCTCCACTGCCTTGCAGCTATACCCACTCATGGGGAAGGCTTTGGGAGTAAACCCCGAGGGAAAAATCTGGAGCTGGAGTCCGTAAGGCAGTGCTACCTTGAGTTCAATGCTGACTGGCTACTAGTGCCAAACTGTATCGGTCTCTGATGTCCTTTGGATTCATCAGCTGCATGGACAGGGGGAACCTGCTGCTTGGGCAACAGCTTGCTCCCCATATCAGATTTCCCCGGCTTGATATATCACATAGACAGCTAGGATTCAACACCCATGGTCAATCCCAACAGAGGGTCCTAAACCTGATGTGGTGAAATGACCCTGTACAGAAGGCATGAAAACAAAGTTTTTCACTGTACCTTGGTACATTTGAAAATAATCAACCAATTTACCAATTTTTAAGAACAAGTGAAGTTACTTCAAAGGCACTTTTCCATTCAGCTAAATGCAATTTTATTGCAAGACTATTTTGAAGGGGCAGAGACCACAAAAGATTAATTAAGAGTGACATTACAATAGAAAAGACTCACGAGGAAAGGGAAAACTTGGGTGAGGTCAGTGGAGGAGCAAATAGTTTACACTGGTGTTGGTTCAATAGGAATAGGGATACGCCTGTGCTATGCCAGATTAGAGAGAAATGGGTTAATTTCACTATGAACAATAATGATGATGGCCCCAGTCACTCAATGAATTTCCCTTCATCCCATCTTAAACTTCATCATCATCATCATCATCATCATCACCATCATCATTATGTGTCGTGTCGTGTCGTATGGCGTGTCAATTGTGGTCTTATCCATGACCATGAATTTTCTTGGCAATTTTTTCTAGTGGTTTGCCATTACCTTCGACTGAGCAGCGTCTTTACAAGACAGGTAACCCCAGCTGTAATCAATACTCTTCGGAGATTGTCTGCCTGGTGTTAGTGGTCGCATAACCAGGACTTGTGATGTGCATCAGCTGCTCATAGGACCACTCACCATCTGCTCCCATGGTGACCCTAATCCGGGGGGCTAAGCAGGTGCTACGCCTTGCCCAAGGGTGACCTGCAGGCTAGCGGAGGGAAGGAGCACCTTACATCTCCTTTGGAAGAGACAATCTCCATCTCCCATCCCAACATCTCATATAAGTGAGTAAATTTGGAACAGTGACCATGGGATAAGCTGACCAACCTCAATATTAGGTCCATGCCATAAGTTTCCATTCTTTACTCATAACTTTATTGAGGTCCTTGATATTCAAGGATTCCCCAGTCCCCATTTAAAAGAGAGATGTGACTTGGAGCCCATCTCAAATAATTAATCGACCCCACATAATCACAGCAGCCAGATATCCCACTCTAATTCTCCAGTAATGCAACCATCCCACAGACAATTTCATCCCTGAATCTCATTATTGCTGCCCAAAAGCCCTGGGAAAAGGTTGCAACCGCTGGCGCCATGACCAGGTGCTGATGACAGTGAAGGAAAGTATCTCCTCGGCATTTAACAACAGCAGGCATCTCTATCACCCCAGCAAGCCCATATCCTTTGTCAAAGCTGGAGACCAACCACAGCTTCAGCCCAGATCACCAGCAGGCTTGCTCACCAAGGTGTCTGACTGGCAACTGAAAATTGATCTCGGCAAGCAATTAAAGTCCCTAAATTCATCGCATCATCATCCCTGAGGCCTGACATGGTCATTCTGTCAGAAACCTCGGAGCAGATGGTTATGGTAGAACAAACAGTGCCTTGGGAAGACCAAATTGAGGAGATGTTTGAATAGATGAAAGCCTAATACCAGGACCTTGGTAGGGCAGTGCTAGAAACAAGGGTGGAGGGCACGATGCGAGCCTATAGAGGTGGTTGTAGATGTCTTGCTGGCTGCCTGCTCTGCAGAACCTACTCTCTCCTTGGCATTACGGGGGCTGCAAAGAGTAAAAGCCATCAGGACGGTTACAGAGGCTGCTGAGCAAGCCTCCAGAAGGCTATGGATCAAGAGTTGTGGCCTGTGGACCAGTGCTGCTGGGACACATGCTGAGGTCTGATCAACCCTGGCTGGGTCGCCTGGGCAAGGATGTCTGATGTTGAAAGTCCTGTCACACTCGATGACCCCAGGTTACGTCACTGATGATGTGTCCCAGCACATCCTAGGTTATACCTCGGCATCATGTTTCCTGTTGTTGCCCTATGTTATACTTTAACAATGTTGTACAGGTAAATTGACGCCAATTTTCGTACCAATGTCTCCTCCTCTAACTTTCAAAGCACAAAGTTCCATCCAATAAACATCATGAATGCAAAGTGCATTGTGGGTAAACGCCTCCATTCATGATGTCACAGGAACGGGGGGAGGGGGGTGTGGTTTCACATAAAATGTCTGTTTCCAACAATTCTAAAGCGTAAACCAGTTTGCTAGAAGAGATTGTGGAGTTCTGAAAAGTGTACAGGTATTTTGTGGGAATTATAGTTTGCACTATGATATATGTTAGGAAGATAGAGTTTAAGTAAAGAAAATAAAAATAGCAAAGGGTTATAGAAGGAAATTTATTTAACACACCAGTGTGTGCGCGCTATAGTAATCCTATGCTATTCACTTAGCTGCAACAGCTCGAGGATTTAGCTCTGTATTAAAATACAAAAATAAACAATTTATTTGAACTCATAAGCTAGGTAATCACTCTAAATGATGATCTTTGTACACTTGACGACTGTGAGCTTACCGTGAAATACAAAGATCCACTTTGAGTGTTGGTTTAAGTTCATACTAGTCCCCAGAAGCTTAAGACAAATTTGCCTGGGATATATTATTGTATTTTCATATTCACAGGACAAACATTATACAATGTAGTGCTTCATTATTGATTTGTCACTTTTAACTCGCTACCCTACAGCCCGGGACTCTCCCTATGTTATTAGCAACACACACAAAATGCTGAAGGAACTCAGCTGATCAGGAAGCATCTAAACCCATCATAATTTTATATACCTCTATCAAATCTCCCCTCATTCTTCTAGGACTTTATTCCCTGGAGCGTAGAAGAATGAGGGGAGATTTGATAGAGGTATATAAAATTATGATGGGTATAGATAGAGTGAATGCAAGCAGGCTTTTTCCACTGAGGCAAGGGGAGAGAAAAAGCAGAGGACATGGGTTAAGGGTGAGGGGGGAAAAGTTTAAAGGGAACATTAGGGGGGGCTTCTTCACACAGAGAGTGGTGGGAGTATGGAATGAGCTGCCAGACGAGGTGGTAAATGCGGGTTCTTTTTTAACATTTAAGAATAAATTGGACAGATACATGGATGGGAGGTGTATGGAGGGATATGGTCCGTGTGCAGGTCAGTGGGACTAGGCAGAAAATGGTTCGGCACAGCCAAAAAGGGCCAAAAGGCCTGCTTCTGTGCTGTAGTTTTTCTATGGTTTCTATGGAAAAGACTAAACAGTCAATGTTTTGGCCTGTGTGTTGCTTTGGATTTCCAACACCTGCAGATTTTCTCATGTTTGTGATTTGCTGCTCCTATGTTACTATATTGCTCTGAGTATCTAGAGCTTTCCTCTATTCTTATGAGCCAACCATTCCATAGACTCATAGAAGAAACCTGATCCAACTATTGTTCTTGACATTAGACACTGAATTTCCTCCATGGCAGGCACACTAATGTTCTCTTTGGGGCAGGGGGACATGGGAGGGTACATTTTTAAAGGTGAAAAGATACATAATCTATCAGCCCCCGGCATCTTACGGCAGCTGTGTGGAAGGAAACATCATTCCAGTCTTGCCGAAGGGTCTTGGCCCAAAATGTCAACGGTACTTTTTTCCGTAGACACTACCTGGCCTGCTGAGGTCCTCCAGCATTTTGTGTGTGCTGCTCGGATTTCCAGAATCGGCAGATTTTCTCTTGTTTGTTATTGTGTCCGCCTTGGCTTTTGCAGGTTACAAAGGAATCTGGTTTCTGATTTTAGATTTGCCACTGGGGAAACGGAGTGGTGTAATAAGAAAGGGGCCAGTGTGGTGGTGGGGCTCTCAGAGAAGATCAGATGGAGGGCACTAGGATCTAGTGCCTCTGTGGGCCAGGAGGTGCAGGGGTGCCACCTGCATCTGCTCAGACAGGGTCTTGGGGTTTCCCCACTGCTTTCATCAAGAGTTTTGACTTACCTGTTGCAACCTCCAAGTCCCCATCCCCTCTCCTGTTGCATGGACCACCCCCATAATCCATGAGTGCTCCATGCCCAAGTAATCTATTGAGATAATAGACTGATTCACAGTCTTGCATTCATTACTTTGGGCAAAGTATTAAAAATAAATATCTAATAATTTGAAATAGGATCATAGTCATAACGAAATGCAGCATGGCGACAGGCTTTTAGGCCGAGCACATCCATGCTGAACATGGTGCTCCCCATCTAGTCCCAATTTTAGCGTTGTACCCGTACAAGCACTTCTAGAGTACGATATTATTGTACCTGCCTCAACTATGTCCTCCGGAAGCTCTAAGCAACTTAAATTCATCCAGAAAGCACCAATTTAATGCAAATAGTTCAAACTATCAAATAATTCCTGTCGATAGGTATTGAATATTTTTAAAGGTGTTCTTGGGGTGTGATTGTCATCGGGCAGCTTCTATTCTCTGTTACCTTTGGGAAAGTGGGGCTGAGCCATCGATTTGGTGCTCTCACATTGTTCTTTGGTCACGAGTTTGCAGTATTCGACCCAACGCCAGTGAAATCTCAGTGATCTGTCATGCTGTGTGACATGAACAGGAGCTTGTGTAAGTTGCTACTGCTATACACTTGCTGTCCTTGTTCTTTTTAAGTTGTGGAGGTCACAGGTTTGTGATTTACTATCAAGCAATCCTTGCCAAATTTCTGAGGATGGTAACACTGGAGAACAAATTTTTTTGGAAGCGTTCCCTCCAGAGATTTTTTTTTTGTTTATGATAGACCGCTTGAAGTTGAACACAAATATAATTTCAGACTACTTGTATCAGGTAGGAATTTGGCCAAGTAACTTTTATTGGATATAATGTGTTTACCAGCATAATGGTGCTGATTCTTTGCAATAGTTCAACTAAGCTAAAAACGTTTGTACTCAGAGTCTGACACTTCTCGCTTAAGTGTCCAACGATAATCAGCCAGCATTGATGGATTCCAGTTGCCCTGATACTGTTTCTCCATGACCACAATGTCCAGGAGAAAACTTTCTCTGTGCTCGTCACTGACAGTGGGCAAGATTTGCAGGGAAGAAGTCTAAATGGGAAAATGCAGAAAATGAATCTTTAGTGACAAGTTGCATTTCATGGTTTTGTATGTTTGAAGCATGTTAACCAGTTGTACGTAGTTTGGTGCTCTGTAGTTGCCAAGAAAATTTTCAACAACTTCCTTGAATGCATTCCATGCGATTTTCTCCGGTCCCACTAGAAGTTCTTCGAATTGCCTGTCATTGTTGACCTGTTTGATTAGTGGACCAACAAAGATACTTTCCTTAATCTTGGTATCAGTTATTCTGACTTGAATTATGAATTGAAATAATATATGTAGGCAATTTCAAAACAATGGTGTGTGATAGGGAAATTTTATGGTGGTTTTTATAATCAATAGCCCAAAATCCAGAAGATACACCCTAAAGTATTCAGGAAGCAAAATCTTTGTTGTCCAGTGTTCTCATTGTGTTGCCATAGGAAGGTTTGAGTTGTTTTCTGTACCTTTCTTACTTAAGCCCATCACCCCTACTGGGGCATAGGCCACTTACAGCATGTTGCCAGAGTCCTCTGTTCTGTGCCAGTCTTTCCAGTTGTCCCCAGATGTAGACCATCTTCGAAGATCCTTCCTCTCCCAGAGATAAGGTCTTCGGAGCTCCTATTGGTTTTTGTGTACCTCTGGGTTTTTATGGGATGGGGTTGCTAGCCCTGTGCCCAATTCTCCTCTTTTTGCAACCAGGCATGGGACCATACAGTTCTCTGGTCCCTTTCCCCATAATTTAGGTGATAAAGACATTGGTTTCCAATGGATTCTTTCCAACTGATCCAGCTGCTCTGTGTTAGGGAACTATCCTCTCTCTGATAAAGTCTTGAGTTTTCCTTTATCATTTTACCAGTAGTTTGGTAAATTGATACAGAAGGGATTGCCATTCCAATTACTGATCAAAAATATTTTCAATGTTTAAAACCAATGCAAAAAAAAGGTACCAGGAGAGCATTAAAATTCTCCTTCAGTGCAGTAAATTAGATCACAAGCGGACCTCTCAATATTGGTGCCATATTGAAGGTTGTGCCGTGATGTGGGATCAGAAGAAGATAGTTGCATGAAATATGTTGGCGATGGGTAAAAATGAACTTAACACAGAGGCACAAAGCAGTAGTAAATCATGAATCAGTTGAGGGCCTGTCCTTTGGATGAATTAGTACGTGACGTTTATTGAGATAATTACATCGATGTGCATTGACTGCATACGCAGCACTTCTGTTGGGCTTTGTCATCTTCATCCACAGGAGAAATATGTAATCTACATCAGTGCTTTCATACAGCTGAGAGAATGTTAGAGAGTGGGTGTTGGTGGGAAACAACTAAGCAATTGATATTCATTCCCATTGACAAGAAAATAACACATAATCCATTCATTGTTCAAATTGTTTCCTGGCCACAGTTAAGTCAGAACAGCAGGAAAATAAAAATAGAAAGAATAGTCTGAAATCTTCAGGTAGAGATTTTGTAATCGCACTATGTATATATCTTTATACACTATCTATATATGAAGAGGCCATGCATCTGTTTTTTATCTGCTTTGTATTCTGTGTTGCCCATTTATTATGCTTATTATGGTAACTAGTCACGTGGGGTGAAAGCGAGGGGAATAAGTTACGTATTCGTGCTCTGTTCTGTGCCGTTTGCAGCTTGGGGCCGACAGATGTCGTATCTTTTCTTGGCCGCTCAATTACACTCAATTTCGCTTAGTTATGCCTATTTACGCTTAAGTTTCACTGCTTCAAGGTCGTATGTTTGCTAATTGCTAATAAGGAGGGAGGAGGGGAGGGGGAGGGAACGTCGACTCAGGCCATGAGAGGCCTGCATCGGGCATTTTCATGCCTTACAAGGCACAGGTTGGAAGTCTGTGTGGGGCGCCACTCCTCGCACAGACTAGAGCAATGTGCGATTAAGTGCCTTGCTCAAGGGCATAAACACGCCGCCACAGCTGAGGCTCGAACTAGTGACCTTCAAATCACTAGACAAATGCCTTAACCGCTGGGCCACATGCCCAACACAAATAAGAGATCTAATACATACCTTAGACTTTCGGAACAGTCATTATTGGAGCTTAGGATGTGTCATTCAAGTATAACAAATCTGTGGGGGTCACCAGCAACAACAGTTGGTTTGGTTAGAATTGGCCACTGCAGTATATGTATACTATCTACCCTTGCAATACACACATAAGTTTGTCAGAAATTAGGTCTTCGTTTGCAAGAACTCTGGAAAATTAAATAGTACAATGAAGACGTCATTTTGAGATTAAAATTAAGTTCTAAACTTATTTCTATCAGACACAATAAATATGAATTAAGTTCAAAATGCTTATTGGAGAAATTCTAACCTTTTATTGTCCACGTACATAAAAATGTTGAAATTCAGGACTTAAAACTTGAATGAGGCTACAGTTCTTTCAATTTCATATTTAAGACCATAAAACCATAAGAGATAGGAGCAAATATAGGCCACTTATTCCCTACGCTTTGACCACGCCCCCACCTACATGACTGACTTAATAAACACGAAAATAATGCAGATAGAGAACAGACGCATGGCTCCCACAACAGGTGCCCTGCTTGTAGGTTGCCTATTTAGTGCCCGGTCTTACTAATGTACAGGAGACTATACCCTGCAGACCACAGGGTAACGGAGAGGGTGGTCCCTGCAGACGCCAGAAAGAGGAGAAGGTGAAAATATAGTGAGTGGTAGGATCTCAATACAAATGGTGGAAATGAGGAATGATGATTTCCTGAATGGGAGGGTCACTGTGGTGAGAGGTACAAGAGGACCTAGATTTGCATTCTGTTTAAACAGAAACTGAGTGAGATCTGAAGTTGGGAAAGTAGAAAAAAAACCCAAAAGAGGGCTCCATCTACTACTGTAGAAGACAAGCACATATTAGGAAAAAGGAAGACATTTCAAATAATCATGAATGGAAGTCCTCAACTCGAAAGCTGATGTGGAGAAATGGAGAGAAAGGGATAGTATCCTCAGAAGAGATGGCATGGGAGGAGGTTTAGTCCAGAGAACTGTGAGAGCCACTGCGTTTATAGTAAATATCAGTGGATGGTTGTCCCCTGAGGTGGAAGTGGAGAGAACTGTCAAAAATAGTTCAGATGAATTTGAGAGCAGGGTCGATGTTAGAAGTGAAGGTGATAAAATTGCTGAGTTCTGCATAAGTGCAGAGGGCGACATATTTGCAGCCATCAAATAAACCATTTGTACATTGATGTTGAGAATAATTTGTTTAATGTTACTGTGTTGCAATAGTAATTGGGCATGAACCTGGAACACTCGATGGCCCCAGGTTACATCACTGATGATATGTCCCAGTGCATCCTAGGATGTAACTCCACATCGTAGGAGTTTTTAATTGCTCATGACTTGATTTTATTTTAATATCCTAGTGTGTATTCAGTTTTAATCATATAGTGTCAAAGGTACTTGGGCTGTTTTCTCTAGAGTGTCAGATGCTGAGGGGGAGACCCAATGGAGGTTTATAAAATTATAAGAAGCAGAGATGGGGTAGGAAATCACAAACATGAGAAATTTTGCAGATGCCAACATTTTGTTTGCTTTTCCCAGGATAGGAAAGACAAACATTAGAAGATATTCCTTTAAGTTCAGAGGGGGAAAGTGTGAAGGACACATGCGAACTAAATTTTTTGTACAGAGTGGTAGGTATCTAGAACATCCTGCTTGGGGTTGGTTGAGGCAGAAGGAGACATGGAAGTTTAAGAGGAATTAACAAGGTAAGTTCAAGGTTCAAGGCACAATTATTATCAAAGTACGTATGTAGTATACAACTCTGAGATTCCCCTTCTCCAGACAGCCACGAAACAAAAGAAAACCATGGCAGCTGTTCAAAGATAAATATCAACCCCCCATGCAAAAAAAAACAAATTGCGCAAGCAGCAAGACCATCACCCCCCCATGTCCAAAAAAAAACAAATCGTGTGAACAGCAACAAGACTATCAACACCACCCCAACGCGGAAACGGCAACATGAACATGTAGGAACATGAAGGAATATGGATTGTGAAGGCAGGCGGGCCTAGCTTAATTTGGATTCATGATTGGCACAGACGTTATGAGTGAAAAGGTCTGTTCCTGGGCTGTACTGTTCTACGTTAGGAACAGGAGGGTTGGAGAAACAAAGGATGACAGAAGCTGAAAGAGCTGGTGAGTGAAAACCAGTAGCAGTAGAAGGGTGAGGCGGTATTTGATAACAGCAAAGAAGGCTGGAATATATTCTTGAAAGAGTTTGGTTTGCCATAACTAGGGGAAGCCTTCGTTTGACGTAGATATGTCCCCATTCCCATGACAATTTGCACAACTGTAGTTTTACTGCGGCTGAGCCAAATAAATAGATTGACTGGAAATAGAGATATTGGGGAGCCAGATCCCTGGTTAAAACTGGGGTGCCACGATAGTGTAGCGGCTAGCGTGGCGCTATTACGACTTGAGGCGTTCCAGGGTTCAGAGGTCAATTCCAGCGTTGTCTGTAAGGAGTTTGTACGATCTCCCGGAGAACCACATAGGTTTCCTCAGGGTGCTCCAGTTTCCCTCCTACAGTACAAATACGTACCGGTTAGTGGGTTTGGTCATTGTAAATTGTCGTGTGGTTAGGCTAGAGTAAAATAGGTGAGCTGCTGGGTGGTGCAGCTCGCTGGGCCAAAAGGGCTACTCTGGGCTGTATCTCTAAATAAAAATAATTTTTAAAAGTACTTCTTAACCTGACCACAATCCCACAACAGATATCATGCATAATTTTCCATTGCCCTTTACATAACTAAGCCCCAACTCGTTTGTCTGAGCCTGTACCCCAAAGGCACCCAGACAGCTTTCTCAATATATTTCTAAAGCAATTTTACCGGCTGCTGGCAGGACACAGCCTGAGAATTTATTTGTGATGCTGTTATTTTCCGGCAGGACACCTAAGAATCTTGGCCCATGGGATTGCTAGTGGATGCTTGGTCACTTGAAGGTTGGAGTGGTCTGCCGCTTTGGGGAAAGGATCAGTTCACCCCAGAGTGGCAATATTAGCGGGAGGAAATAGCAAAGCTTGTCTTGTGGTGTGGGACACAGGAGCCATAAGGTGTGGCAGCCAGGAGAGGGCAGTCATCATTGGACCATAGGCCTGCTCCAGAGCCTTCCATATGTGGACTATTGGACCATAGCACAATCTGACTTGGAAACGTGGAGAAGAAGCATTCAGGTCAGAGCTACATCACCAGCAGCCTTGGAGGACATGACAGATATCCATGGCATGAATGTAAATGCCAGCAAAGTGTTTGTGACAAAAATTAACATACATGCACAACACTTCAAATAAACGATTCAGCACCCTTTGTGAATGTTACAAGATCACTAACCTCCCTCAAGCACTCACAAGCATTTACTAACGAAGCCACAAAGGGAAAACATTAAATATTGTAAGCAACACACACAAAATGCTGGAGGAACTGGGCAGGCTGAGCAGTATCTATGGAAATGAGTAGATAGTCGGCCTTTCGGGCTGAGACCCCTCTTCGAGACTAAGAGGGCCTCAGCCCGCAACATCGACTTCCAGCACCTGCTTATTTCTAGAAAAATATGTTTAGAAAAAATATTTAATTTCTCTCACTTTGTCGCATGTGATTCCCAATACTTCATTCATGTGGTCTGAGCTCGCTGGAAGTGCCAGCACTTATGATGAATTCTCTCCGTCCGTCCCTTTGAACTAGGAGAGTTGCTCAGCCACTTCAAAGGGAAGAATCAGAAACAGGCTTATTATCGCTGACAATTATGTTGTGCAATTTGTTGTTTGGTGGCAGCTGTACATCACAAGACTAATAAGTTTAAAGTAAATTTTATTATCAAGGCATATATATGTCACCATATACAACCCTGAGATTCATTTCCCTGCGGGCACATTCAGCAAGTCTATGGAATAGTAACTATAGCAGCATCAGTGAAAGACAACAAAATGTGCAAATGCAATTATAAATAAATAGCAATAAATAATGAGAACATGAGATAAAGAATCCTTAAAGTGAGATCATTGGTTGTGGGAACATTTCAATGATGGGGTAAATAAGTGTAGTTATCCCCTTTTATTCAAGAGCCTGATGGTTGAGGGTAGTAACTGTTCTTGAACCTAGTGGTGCGAGTCCTGAGGCTCTTGTACCTTCTACCTGATGGCAGCAGTGAGAAGAGAGCACCTGGGCAGTGAGGATCCCTCGTGATGGTTTTTTTTCAGACTATTTTCAAGATTTATTTATTCACCTGAATTTTAAGTTATGAAGTGGATTTGAACTTGTGTCCCTGGATGATTAGCTCTTATCTCTAGATAACAACTCCAGTAACAAAGCCACTATATTTCCCCAATTATAATATTGTATGTTCAGAACCATTATAGTAACAACAAAATGTAAATATGCACTTCAAAACTAAGAATTTAATTAGTTATTGCCTGTAATGCTGCTGGTGTTTTGGGCAGCAATGAAGGTCCTCCATCTCTGGTGGTGGTGTTCAGGGCTTCCTTCATCATGTCAATAGCTTCCTCTCGGCTTTCACTACAAGTCCTTGTGTGGAGGCCCAGGAAAACTGTTGCAGTCAGATATAGGAATAGGTTTCTCCGTGTTTGTGTTATAGGATTCTTCACTGCTGTTTCCACAACAATTTTGATTTGCCAGTCGAAGTTGTTAGTCCTGAGCTGAACCCCCAAACCTGGAGGACAGGTGGGCCGCTCTTAATCTGGCTCTAACCTTTGACCTGTTTGGCATGGGTGACCCCACCAAGAGCCAATGCATAAAGCCCTTACTCCAGCCAATGTAGCTCTTTGGGTCATCAATGCATGCAAACCTCCAAATCATGACAGGGGTTTGGTCTTCTTGGAGGAACACCAAGAATAGACTAAATAAAGAAATTGCTGTAAGCTACTATAATTATTAATACCATAAATATAAAATGTATTAAGTATAGCAATAAGCTTTGATAAATATGATCACAGCGGAAGACAGGTAGATCTGGTTAACCTTACATGCACAACTACCCTATTTGTCATAGCCGGGATGGGGGTGGTAATGGGGATAAGCACCCACTACCGATTCAATGCTCCCAAGTGTGTGCACCTCAAATAGGCTCTGACAACCAAGTCCAGTTCCTGGCCTTCATGTGTGGCTTAGCTACTAAGCACAGTGGAACCATTTCTACAGACAGGAGAAGGGGAAGGCGGGTGACTGGCACCTTAAAACCGGTCGCTTCGGGCAGATGGGGCTCGTCAGCCATGGTTGGCAGCTCTTCTAGGAGGAGGAAAACTATAATCTCAAGCATTTGCTGCTTTGTGGCTATACCCACTCATGGGGAAGGCTTCAGGAATAGATTTTGAGGAAAAATCCAAAGTTTGGAGTCCCGAAGACAGTCCTACGTAGAGTTCAACGCTGACTGGCAGTCTGGCGACACTGCTGGTGCCAAACTGTATCGGCCCCTGCCGTTCCTTTAGACTTATCAGCGGAGAGCGGGAGACTGCTGCATGGACAACAGCTTGCTCTACATATCGTACAGCCCTGCCTTCACGTTGACACAGCTGGATGCAACATCCTTCATTGGCCCTGACTAATGGAGGGCCTCTTCATTGAAAACCTTTAGGTTAGGTGGCTGCACAAGATTCTATAGTACATATTGCTCTTGTATCAACATGCTTCTTTGTGAATGCCGTCAAAACCAGGTTAAGTTGACTATATGCGGACACTTCGAGTGCTTTGAATGCAATGACTACCATTACACCCAACCCACTATAAACGTCTTTAAGATCACCAGGGGATCTGATGAAAGTGCTCTTTAAATGTAAGTTTTCTCTTTATCTGTTTTCATCACCTTCTGGGTGAAATAGTCGTGTCTGATTTTGCCAATGGTGTTATTACCCACATGATACAGACAACAAAATTCTTCTACCTTGTTACTGGACAGTTTCCTGGTCGAACCCTAATATTCTGTCTGGGTAAGTACAGTGTACAGACTCTGATATTCTCATTACATTATCTCTTGTACTTAATTGTATTCTGTTGTTATCTTTGTGGGGTCAGTTACGATCAATATGTGGATGATCAATATGTGGACACGGCGGGAGGAGAAGATGGCAGCGCGACGCAGCGCGCACAGCCCTCTGGTGAAATGATATCGTATCTGTTAAATAGGGGTCGTGGACAATTTTGATTTGATGGAGACAGATGTGAGAAGCACAGAGGAACATCTGGATAAATTTCTGAAATGCCCAGTTCGCTGCCGTTGCTACTGTGCGATCGAGAATCTCCGGAGGGAAGGCCCCAAAATCCCCAGCATTGCCTGCTGCTGGCGACTGAGGCTGTGGTCGAAACGTTCGGATAGATATGGTGCTCGGTACTCGATGTCGGAGGGCTGATCAGAGCTCGAAGTTTTCGAACAACTCAGAGTCGGACTGTGGTTGGGCATGGCAGGGAGAGTTTTCTTCCTTCTCCCGCCTGCATGAGAATTGGGACTTCCGAGAGACTTTGAACTTTTTTACCGTGCCCAAGGCCTGTTCTTCATCAAGTAATGGTATTGTTGCACTGTTGTAACTATATGTGGTTATATTTATGTGGTTTTTGTTAGTTTTTTAGTCTTGGTCTGTCCTGTGTTTCTGTGATATCACACCAGAGGAATATTGTATCATTTCTTAATGCATGCATTACTAAATGACAATAAAAGAGGACTGCGTGTCCTCATAATCTAATCTAATCTAATTTGGTTTTTGTTTGCTCCTGCTGAGACTGACTACTGATCCTTCTTTCTGGGTTATGCACGTGAGGGACCTTTTCTTCTTATTGGAAAATAAAACAATGAATGTATATTGCCTTTAGCCATAAGAATACAACTTAGTGTAATCAATCAGATCTGTAGAGCTTGTATAAACTCGGAAGAAATTACACATCGATGCATCCCATCATTATGTGGTTGTACTTGGGGAGATATCATTTCTACTTCCTCTGTCCTTACTGCACTTGACTGATGAGAACTTGAAGCAATATTGGTGGGACGGTATTTTCTTTTTCGTGGTTATTGTTATCAATTGTAAAATCACATTAGAATGTGGAGGTAGTTCATCATGAGGATTATGTCATGAAACTGAGCAAACGTGGTTGTCCATCGTCTGCGACAATGACAGGAGACCTGTGTGGGAGAGTTTTTAGAGTGGAAAAGCCATTGCACTGGGCAGTTCCACTCTCTCAACCTCAGAAATCTGGGTCCAGTGCTACGAACAAGTGTCACAAACTGGGTCTTCCTTGTAGTGGATGACCATGACATCTTCTGTGCCTTGTCAAGCCCTTCTCTCTCCACGGAGCATTGCAGGACCGCCTTTTTGGTTGTTGGATCTCACCGTAGATCTGATTCGCCCAGACTGCCAGAGCTGACTTCACGTGCTAGGATAGGCATGTCCCTGTCTCCCCGGGGTATGAGGCTGCTGGATACCTGCAACTAGTTTAGCCCGCCTGTCAAAGCGGTGTACCGGGGTGTGTGGCCGCTGTTGCGTGCAAACAGCTACTTGGAGCCACAGGTGAGAGCTGAGTGTCTGATGGGGACCAAAGGTGAGTGGGCTGCCCCAGACTGGACAGGACAAGCCCTGTCCACCATTTATTTATTGAGATACAGAGCGGAATTGGCCCTTCCTGCCCTTCGAGCCACGCCACCCAGCAACCCCCAATTTAATCTCAGCCTAATCACGGGCCAATTTGCAATGACAAATCAACCCATCAACTAGTACGCCTTTGGACTGTGGGAGGGAACCGGAGCACCCGGAGGAAACCCACATGATCACAGGGAGAACGTACAAACTCCTTAGAGGCAGTGGCGGGAATTGAACCCGTGTCATCTGTACTGTAAAGCGTTGTGTTAACAACTATGCTACTGTGCCACCTAATAATATTAATGATAATAGAACTGAACAAGTAATAATATAAGTAAATAATACTTATTAAATCACTGAATGGTCTGCAGAGTTAAATGGTATTGTACCGATATGTGGCTCTGCAATTGAAACCTAACATGATGTGTTGAGTTTAAAGGGACAGCAATCAAAATCACCCCAAATGCCAATAATCCAAAAGCCCCCAAAAAAAGCTCAAACTGCTAGTTCCAGGTTAAGTAGAATCAAACAGAATCTATTAAATGTGGCAAGTTCATAAATTCCAAGGCTTCCGATTAGAGGTCAGCTAAAGTTTTCTGAATATAAACGCGTGGTAGAAAAGGAGATGGCTTCTGAAACATGTCAGGAGAGCTCGAGCAATATGGATGGAGATACTTTCTTTAAAACTGTCTTACAGGATCTGGAATAAAATCAGAATCAGGTTTAATACCATTAGTGTATGTCGTGAAATTTGTTGTTATGCAGCAGCTTATGTTGCGATACATAATAATAAAATGGAAATGCAGTATATTTATTTATTTAATTATTTTAAATTAAATATGTAGTGCAACAAAAGTATGAGGTAGTGTTCACGGGTTCAATGTCCATTCAGAAATTGGATGGCAGAGGGGAAGAAGCTGTTCCTGAATCGCTGAGTGTGTGCCTTCAGGCTCCTGTACCTCCTCCCTGATGTTAGCAATGAGAAGAGGGCAGGTCCTGGGTGATGGGAGTCCTCAGTGATAGATGCTGCCTTTTTGAGGCCTTGCTCCTTGAAGACGCCCTGGATTCTAGGGAGGCTGGCGCCCATGACAGAGGTGGCTGAGTTCACAACTCTGCAGTTTTTTTCCAATCCTGTGCAGTAGCATCACCAATCCCCCCCCCCCACTGACCAGAAATTGATGCAGCCAGTTAGAATGCTCTCCACAGCACATCTGAAGAAATTTGCGAGTGCCCTTGGTGACATACCAAATCTCCTCAAACTCCTAATGAAATATAGCCACACTGATGTGTTGGGACCAGGGTAGATCCTCAGGGATGTTGACACCCAGGAAATTGAAGTTGCTCACTCTTTCCAATACTAATCCTTCGATGAGGACTGGTGTGTCCAGTTCACAATCAGTTCTTTCCAATAGCAAAATTTATATACTGTAGCTAGGGTGCTTAAGACTTTTGCACAGTACTGTATTTGTCAATGTGGAGCGGTGAGCGAGTTTGTAAATCTGGCAGCAGCAAAGGATATTGGGAATGATGATATTGGTCTGCCATTCATGGGGTGTGGGACAGGTGTGCTCGGAGTAGCTGGGGGGGTGGGGGTTGGTGGTGGCTCTTGTGCAGAAACACCCAGCGCTGAGACACCAGACAAGACCACTTGATTCCAAACAATTGGTTTATTGACCATTACAGAATGTCTCTCTGGTGCTTCCCGCTCCCTCCCCTCTCCCTTCCCCTTTTCCCAACCATGATTGCCCTCTCCCTGCCCCCTTCCCACTCTCAGTCCACAATAGAGACCCAGATCAGAATCGGGTTTATCATCGCTCACATATGTCAGGAAATTTGTTTTTTGTTTGTGGCTGCAGTACAGTGCAATAAAGTTACTACATATCCATGTAAAAGTTTTAGACATCCTAACTATATACATATATATGTGCCTAAGACTTTTGCACAGTTCTGTAATCTGTTATCTTTTGAAAGTACTTCCCAAGTTTTATGTAAATTCAGAATTATGTACAGTTATATGGGACAAGTGCAGTATTCTAAACGAAAATATATGGTAAGGAACTACTGGGCACCATGGAATCGTGTGATCATAAGACATAAGAGCAGAATAAGACCAATCAGCCCATCAAGTCTGCTCTACCATTCCATCATGGCAGAGTTAATTACCCTCTCAATCCCGTTCTCCTGCCTTCTCCCTGCTACTTTAATGTTGTTACTCATCAAGAATCTATCAACCTCCACTTTAAACATACTCAATGACCTGGCTTCCAAGCCATTCGTGGTAATTAATTCCACATTCACAACCCTCTGGCTAAAGGCATTCGTCTAAAACAGGGGTTCCCAGCCTGTTCCATGCCATGGACTAATAAGCAGTCCGTGGTCCCAGGTTGGGAACCCTTGTTCTAAAGAGGGACGTTCTTCTATTCTGAAGCTGTGTACTTTGGTCCTAGTCACTCCCACTTTTGGAAACATTCTGTCCATGTTTATGTATATAGGCATCCGTTAGTCTCGTGAGACCATGGATTTGCGCCTTGGAAGGTTTCCAGGGCGCAGGCCTGGGCAAGGTTGTATGGAAGACCAGCAGTTGCCCATGCTGCAAGTCCCCCATAGAACCATAGTACCATAGAAACTACAGCACAGAAACAGGCCCTTTGGCCCTTCTTGGCTGTGCTGAACCATTTTCTGCCTAGTCCCACTGACCTGCACACGGACCATATCCCTCCATACACCTCCCATCCATGTATCTGTCCAATTTATTCTTAAATGTTAAAAAAGAACCCGCATTTACCACCTCGTCTGGCAGCTCATTCCATACTCCCACCACTCTGTGTGAAGAAGCCCCCGCTAATGTTCCCTTTAAACGTTTCCCCCCTCACCCTTAACCCATGTCCTCTGTTTTTTTCTCCCCTTGCCTCAGTGGAAAAAGCCTGCTTGCATTCACTCTATCTATACCCATCATAATTTTATATACCTCTATCAAATCTCCCCTCATTCTTCTACGCTCCAGGGAATAAAGTCCTAACCTATTCAACCTTTCTCTGTAACTGAGTTTCTCAAGTCCTGGCAACATCCTTGTAAACCTTCTCTGCACTCTTTCAACCTTATTTATATCCTTCCTGTAATTTGGTGACCAAAACTGAACACAATACTCCAGATTCGGCCTCACCAATGCCTTATACAACCTCATCATAACATTCCAGCTCTTATACTCAATACTTCGATTAATAAAGGCCAATGTACCAAAAGCTCTCTTTATGACCCTATCTACCTGTGATGACACTTTTAGGGAATTTTGTATCTGTATTCCCAGATGCCTCTGTTCCACTGCACTCCTCAGTGCCTTACCATTAACCCTGTATGTTCTACCTTGGTTTGTCCTTCCAACGTGCAATACCTCACACTTATCAATATTAAACTCCACCTGCCATTTTTCAGCCCATTTTTCCAGATGGTCCAAGTCTCTCTGCAGGCTCTGAAAACCTTCCTCACTGTCTACTACACCTCCAATCTTTGTATCATCAGCAAACTTGCTGATCCGATTCACCACATTATCATCCAGATCATTGATATAGATGACAAATAACAACAGACCCAGCACTGATCCCTGTGGCACACCACTAGTCACAGGCCTCACTCAGAGAAGCAATTTTCTACCACCACTCTCTGGCTTCTTCCATCAAGCCAATGTCTAATCCAATTTACCACCTCTCCATGTATACCGAGCGACTGAATTTTCCTAACTAACCTCCCATGAGGGAACTTGTCAAAGGCCTTAGTGAAGTCCATGTAGACAATATCCACTGCCTTCCCTTCATCCACTTTCCTGGTAACCTCCTCGAAAAACTCCAACAGATTGGTCAAACATGACCTACCACGCACAAAGCCATGTTGACTCTTCCTAATAAGCCCCTGTCTATCCAAACGCTGTCTCTTAGTGCTCCCTCCAATAACTTACCTACTACTGACGTTAAACTCACCGGCCTATAATTTCCCGGATTACTTTTCGATCCTTTTTTAAACAACGGAACAACATGAGCCACTCTCCAATCCTCCGGCACTTCACCCGTAGACAGCGACATTTTAAATATTTCTGCCAGGGCCCCCACAATTTCAACACTAGTCTCCTTCAAGGTCCGAGGGAACACCCTGTCAGGTCCCGGGGATTTATCCACTTTAATTTTTCTCAAGACAGCAAGCACCCCCTCCCTTTCAATCTGTACAGTTTCCATGGTCTCACTACTTGATTCCCTCAATTCCATAGATTTCATGCCAGCTTCCTTAGTAAATACAGACGCAAAAAACCTATTTAAGATCTCCCCCATTTCCTTTGGTTCCACACAAAGCCGACCACTCTGATCTTCAAGAGGACCAATTTTATCCCTTACAATCTTTTTGCTCTTAATATACTTGTAAAAGCTCTTTGGATTATCCTTCACTTTCACTGCCAAGGCAACCTCATGTCTTCTTTTTGCCCTCCTGATTTCTTTCTTAAGTATTTTCTTGCACTTCTTATACTCCTCAAGCATCTGATTTACCCCCTGTTTCCTATACATTTCATACAACTCCCTCTTCTTCTTTATCAGAGTTACAATATCCCTTGAGAACCAAGGTTCCTTATTCCTATTCAATTTGCCTTTAATCCTGACAGGAACATACAAACTCTGCACTCTCAAAATTTCCCCTTTGAAGGCTTCCCACCTACCAATCACATCTTTGCCAGAGAACAACCTGTCCCAATCCACGCTTTTTAGATCCTTTCTCATTTCTTCAAATTTGGCCTTCTTCCAGTTCAGAACCTCTCCACGCCATCGATGTTGTCCAAGGGAAGGGCATTAGGACCCATACAGCTTGGCACCGGTGCCGTCGCAGAGCAATGTGTAATTAAGTGCCTTGCTCAAGGACACACACGTTGCCTCAGCCAAGGCTCGAACTAGCGACCTTCAGATCACTAGATGAATGCCTTAACCACTTGGCCACATGCCAACACAACACAACATAGTTATGTGGGCATTTCAATATTCAGTAGGTTCAATGAGATTATGTTTAATCAGTTTCCGAATTTGAACGAGTTTTCATTGATCTGGGGCGGAGATCTTAATACCTGTTTGTCTCCAGCTTTGGACCGTTCAGCTCCTTTACAGACCTTACCTAATAAATCTGCAACTTTGATTAACTTTTTCCTTTCTGATTCTGGGTCGACGGACATTTGGCGTTTTCTGCATCCTCAGGAAAAAGATTTTTCCTTCTTTTCACATGTTCATCATTCCTATTCAAGAATTGATTATTTTTTTATTGATTCTCGTCTTATTCCTTCAGTGATTAAATGTGATTATGATTCTATAACCATTTCGGATCATGCTCCACTTAAGCTTTCTATTAAAATTATGGCCAATATACAAAATAATAGACAATGGCGTTTTAATTCGCTGTTGCTTCAGGATTCGGACTTTGTTAACTTTATGAATGAACAGATTGAGCTTTTTTTTACAATTAATCATACAGAGGATATCTCGGTTAACACTCTTTGGGACACTTTTAAAGCCTATATTCGTGGTCAGATTATTTCGTATTCTGCTGCTTTCGGGAAGAAACAGAAGCAGGAGGAGATGGCAATTGTGGACAAGATTAAAGAAATTGATAAGAAATATGTTATGGCTCCTTCTGAGGAGTTATACAAACAAAGAACTGAACTTCAAATGGAACACAGTTTATTACTATCGTCCTCGATTGTAAACCAATTAAAGAAAACGAAGTGAATTTTATGTTCACAGTGACAAAATTGGCAAGCTGCTGGCTAATCAATTGAAATCTAATTATGTTAAATCTCAAATCAATCAGATTTATGACCAAAATGATCGATTGATACTGGATCATGTGGGGATTAATCAAACCTTTTGTGATTTTTATTCTTCTTTATATCAATCAGAGTCTCCTCGAGATTCTAAATATATGAATGATTTTTTAGATAAGTTAGACTTCCCTAAGATTTCACAGGATATGTCTTCTATATTAGATACTTCCATTACTATGGATGAGATTAAGAATGTTATTTTTTCTCTGAATCTGGGGAAAGCTCCTGGCCCGGATGGGTTTACCGTTGAATTTTATAAATGTTTTGCTTCTTTATTGATCCCTTGGCTCTGTAGGGTCTTTGAGGCTTCTCTGAAACTTGGTAAACTTCCTGAATCTTTTAATAGAGCGTCAATTTCTTTAATACTAAAGAAGGATAAAGACCCTGCTCAATGTACATCTTATAGTCCAATATCTTTATTAAATGTTGATTCTAAAGTTTTTTCTAAGTTATTAGCAAATAGACTAGAAAAAGTACTTCCTTCTATTATTTCGGAAGACCAAACGGGTTTTATTAAAGGTCGTTACTCTTTTTATAATATTCGTACATTGTTAAATATTGTTTATACTCCCTCACAAAATGTTCCTGAGTGTGTTATTTCTTTAGACGCCGAGAAAGCTTTTGATAGAGTAGAATGGCCCTATTTATTTAAGGTGCTTGAAATGTTTAATTTTAGCTTGAAATTTATATCCTGGATTAAACTGTTATATCATTCCCCTGTAGCCTCAGTCCGTACTAACTCTTTAAACTCACCTTTTTTTCCTCTCTTTCGAGGTACTCGACAAGGCTGTCCTCTCAGTCCCCTATTATTTGATATTGCATTAGAACCTCTTGCAATTGCCATTCGAGAATCTTCAAATATTACGGGGATAACTCGGGGATTAAAGTCCCATAAATTATCACTCTATGCTGATGATTTACTGTTATATATTTCTAATCCTGAGAAATCCATTCCTGCTGTTTTAGAGTTATTAGCACAATTTGGTTTTTTTTCAGGTTATAAATTAAATCTTAGTAAGAGTGAACTCTTTCCGATTAATAAACATCTTCCCTTATATTATAAATTTCCATTTAAATTGATTGATAATTATTTTTCTTATCTTGGGATTAAAATTACTTGTAAATATAAAGATTTATTTAAGATTAACTTTTTACCATTAATAGACCATATTACTCAACTTTCATCTAAATGGTTTCCCTTATATTTAACTTTGATTGGTCGTATTAATGCAGTTAAGATTTTTTTTTGCCAAAATTTTTATATGTGTTTCAGGCATTACCAATTTTTGTTCCAAAATCTTTCTTTGATAAAGTTGACTCTAAAATTTCTTCATTTATTTGGCAGAATAAGAATCCGAGACTGGGTAAAATACATTTACAGAAAGCTAAGAGAGATGGAGGTTTAGCATTACCTAACTTTAGATTCTATTATTGGGCTATTAATATTCGACATATGAAATTTTGGTTACTTGATCAGGATATACTATCTATTCCTAAATGGGTAGCATTGGAACTACAATCTGTTCAGGGTTATACACTTGGCTCTATTTTAGGCTCCTCTCTCCCTTTTGATTCGAAACGCCTTAAGCAGGTCTCTAACCCGATAGTTAAATATGCTTTGCGCATTTGGTTTCAATTCAGAAAATTTTTTGATCTTAATCAATTCGGGTTAGTGATTCCTATTTTAGGTAACATAGTTTTTCCTCCCTCTTTTACGGATCGCGCTTTTCAAACCTGGAAGACTAAGGGTATTTTACGGTTTTTGGATTTATTTTTAGATGGTTCCCTTATGTCTTTTGAACAATTATCTAATAAATATAATTTATCAAGAATACATTTTTTTAGATATTTACAAGTTAGAAATTTCCTAAGTACTATACTTTCTTCCTTTCCAATGTTTCCTCCTACATATATTTTAGATTCGATAATTAACCTCAATCCATGTCAGAAAGGTGCATCGGCTATGATTTATAATATTATTATGAAACTTAGGAAAGCTCCATTTGATAAGATTAGGGTAGATTGGGAACAGGAATTGGGGCTCACCATTTCTGTGGATGATTGGGGGCAGATTTTACAATTAGTTAATACTTCCTCTATTTGTGCTAAACATTCCCTAATTCAATTTAAAGTGGTTCATAGAGCACATATGTCCAAAGATAAGTTAGCGCGTTTTTACTCGCATATTAATCCTTTTTGTGATAGATGAGCCTCTTTAACTCATATGTTTTGGTCTTGTCCTACTTTGGAAACTTTTTGGAGAGATATTTTTAATATTATTTCTAAGGTATTAAATATAGATATCTCTCCTCATCCTATTACTGCTATCTTTGGACTTCCTAAAATTTCTAGTAATCTTTCCCCTTCAGCCCGTAGAATGATCGCATTTCTTACTTTAATGGCGAAAAGATGTATTTTACAACATTGGAAAGAGCTTAATGCTCCAACTACCTTTTTTTGGTTCTCTCAGACGATTTTATGTTTGAATCTGGAGAAAATTAGAAGCAACCTTTATAATTCTTCATTTAAATTTGAACAGATTTGGGGACCTTTTATTCGATATTTTCATTTAATGTAATACATACCCTTCTTGTTTTTTTCACTGTTTTTAATGGAGGTCGGGATTGAGGACGTGATTTTAAGTTTAACTCTGTTTGGTTTCAAGTTAGCCCATTGCTTTGCTTTGCTTTTAGTTAGTTGCACGGTGGGTTTTTTTTGGGGGTTTTTTTTTCTTTTTTTTCCATTGATATATATATAAAATTTAGTATACTATTATGTTATCTTGGTTTTTTATGTTTAAATTACATTGTTTGTAGTATTTTTTTTGGTATTGATACCTTCTGGAATTTTATTATATTTTAACATTGTATTAATGTTTATATGCTTTACCTTTTTGTATACTTATTCAATAAAAAGATTTAAAAAGAAAGAAAAGTAGGTTCAATGAGATTCACCCTCATTCTTGAAAACTCTAACAAGTACAGGCCCAGAGCCATCAAAAGCTCCTCAAACATTAACCCTTTCATTCCCAGGAACAGTCTCGTTAACCTTCTTTGGACCCTCTCCAATGCCATCACATCCTTTCTTAAATATAGGGCCCAAAACTGCTCACAATACTCTAAATGTGGTCTGAACAATGCCTTATAAAGCCTCAGCATTGTATTTTTGCTTTTATATTCCAGTCCCCTTGATATGAATGTCGACATTGCATCTGTCCTCCTTACCACCTACGGATTTCCAAGTTCCTTTGCACCTCCAATTTCTGAATTTGCTCCCTCTTTGGAAAATAGTCTACACCTTCCTTCCTTCTACAATGTGTATGACCATACACTTCCCTGCACTATATTCCATCTGCCACTTCTTTGCCCATTCTCCTGATCTGTCTAAATCCTTCTGCAAATTCCCTGCTTTCTCAACACTACCTGCCGCCCCCTCTCTTTTCTCTGTATCACCTGCAAATTTGGCCACAAAGTCATCAATTCTGTCATCAAGATAATTAAGTGATATAAAGTGAAAAATGGTGGACCTAGCACAACAGCCAACCAGAGAAAGCCCCCTTTTTCTGATTATTATTTTCTAGCGGTCCAATGTCCACTCTTGCCTTTTTTTTTACTCTTCAATATATTTCTGGGAAAACAAAATTTTTTGGTATCCTCTTTTATATTATTGGCTGGTTTACCATCATATTTCATCTTTTCTCTCCTTATTGCTTTTTAATTGCCTTCTGTTTGTTTTTAAAAACTTCCCAATCCACGAGCTTCCCACTAATTTTTGTTATATTGCAACTCTTTTGCTTGCATGCTGTCTTTGACTTCCATGGTTTCCCCTTTTGAATGCTTCTTCTTCTTTGGGGTGAACAGGTCCTGCATCTTCCAAATTAATCACCAAAACTCCAGCCATTGCTGATCCCCTGCTGGTCTCCAGTGTTCCCTCTAAGCTGTACGTGTGTGCACGTGCGCACATCTTTTGCGAGCAGCACGCAAAGGAATTCAAACTGTGCACAAAAGGTTGTCACCCTCTACTTCATTGGCATGCTAAGTATATTTCACGATTGCACACAGCCACATTTCCTTTTCCGGTTTCTGAAGCGGATGGTGTTGACAACGTGGAGTTTGCGATGATTTGTCTACAGATTTTAGAACTGGCTTATTGATACGGTTTTTCTTGAAGAAATTATTCGGTGCACACATGATGTCATCACTGGGCCAAAATTGCATAGTGCAATATTTTTGTGCACACACGGGTCATCATAAATTAGAGGGAACAGTGCTAGTGTCCCCTTCCCATCAACGTTGGTCAGCTCCTACCTCAAGTTTTTGTAGTTACCTTTATCCAACTTGATGATCCATCCAATTTTAGCTTTTCGCTCCGAAACTGCAGGGTAAACTCTAACATATTATGATCACTGTTTCCTAATTGTTCCTTTACCTTAAACTCCTGAATCAAATCTGGTTCATTACACAACACCAAATCTGGAATTGCCTTTCCCCTAATGGGCTCGACCAAAAGCTGTTCTAAAAAGCCACCCTGAGGGGATTTTACAAATCCCTTCTCTTGGGATCCAGTACCACCCTGATTTTCAGATTCTACCTGCATATCAAAATTCCTCATGTCCTTTTTACAAGTCTTTTCTATCTTAGGTCATAATTTGTACCCCACATCGTGACTACTGTCTGGAGGCATATATAATATTCCCATCAAGGTCTTTTCACCTTTGTAGTTTCTAAATTCTACCAACAAGGATTTTATATCTTCTGATCCCACGTCATTTCTTTCTAAGGATATGATTTCATTTTTTACCAACAGAGCCATCCCATCCCCCCCGCCCACCTGCCAATCTTTTTCATAGAATGTGTATCTTTGGATGTTCAGCTCCCAGCTCTCATCTTCTTTCAACTATGACTCTGTGATGCCACAGTGTTGTACCCGCCAATTTCCAGCTGCACTATATATTATTCTACCTTATTAGGCAGAACTAGCCACAGTTTTAGAACTTTGGTAGTGTGAGTCAAACTGTAAATTGATAACCTCGAAATTATGCTGTGTAAATATTATTTTAAAAATTACATTACATTTCCCCACCTAATTATTTGGTAAAAATATACAATTGCTTAACTTAAAATCAAACACAAATACGTATTGTGTTTGCCCAAAGACTGTATTGCATTGTTATATAGAATAATTTCGATTGTTAAGTACCAACAAAACATTCTGAACTAAAAATCAAACTGTAAAATTTCTATTTTATTTCACTCTTGAGTAAACCCCGGGTTGAAATTTTGTTGACTCTTAGCATATTTGAAAATGTGTCATGGTTGCTAAGTCAGATTCCTTGAAACTCCCTCCCTAAGGTATTGATGGGTGACTCAATGAGAAGGATTACAGTTATAGGAGCCATGTATCTGTTTTCGATTTGATTTGTATTCAGTGCTGTGTAATAAGTAATGGTAATAAGTCACATGAGTGGGGGCGTGGTAAAAGTGAAGGGAATAAGTTAAGTATTCTTGTTTGCTTTGTGACAGTCTGTGGGTTGGAACCAGCGGAGATCATATCTTCGCTGACCAGTTAATATCACTTCAAGATTGTATGTTTGTTAATTGCTAATAGAGGAGCGAATAAAGGATTTGACTCTTTGGAACAATCATTTCATTGGAGCCAAGGGTTCGTCATGCAAGTATAACAATCCCGTGGCGGTCGCAGGCTAGCAATAATTGTCTTGTTTTAATTTTAGATTAGTTGTGCCACTGCAACAGTAGTTCAGGAAAGTGGCTTGCTACCACCTTAAAGTGAATTAGGAACAGACATTTAACGCTGCCTAGTCAGTATGATTGGTTTCTGTGAGTGAATAACAAAGCTCTCAGGTACCCTTCATGTTTCCAAGCACTAACTTGTGCCTAATACCAATGTATAAACTTCGCGCAGGACCTCTCTGTGGCATGGAGCTGAAATGTTGATCACTGCCACCGATCAGAAGGCCTTACATAGAAACCTCAGTGAGAGAAGGGCATTTGTGGCATTTAATAAGACAAGGTCTCTGATTGATGCTTGACTGAAATAAAATGTAGGGTAAGACGTCCGTCATTTAGGATGGAAGTGCTCAGGAGCTTCTTTACTCAGAAGTTTAAGAGTCCTTGAGATTTTCCGCTACTGAGATAATTGCTCAGTGTATTCAAGTATCAATAGCAAATCAAGTACTTTGGGAAATTAGGCAAGAAAAATTGACGAGGAAGATGATCAAAGAATGATATATTAGTCCTAAAGTCATTCTTCCTCAGGCAGGGAAAACAATTGTTCCACACTATATATTTCATACAGTCAGAGAAATCCAAGACATAGAAGGAGGCTATGAATCCCTTTCTATTGTCCAGATCAAACATGAATTGTTTCAAATTTATTTTATTGAGATATATTGAAGCCCTACTCAATCTTTCAGGTGTGCCAGCCAGCAAACCCCAATTTAATCCTAGTCTAATCACAGGACAATTTACAATGACCAACTAACCTACCAACTAGTGCATCTTTGGACTGAGGTAAGAAACTGGAGCACCTGGAGGAAATCTATTGGATGAGGAGGAGAACAACTCCTTGCAGGCAAAAGCAGGAATTGAACCTGGGTCGCTGGTACTGTAAAGTGCTGTGCTAACCACTATGCTACCATGCTGCCCGGTTTTAAGTAATTTTAATTTAATTCTGCTTTCTAACTCTCTGGCTAGAAAGAAAGAAATTGGTTTAACAAAAAACTTGGATAATACGACATACTACCAATGTGTTTTCTGGGACAGAATGGAGTATGGTGGGGGAACAAGAGGAACATGGCTAACCGTATTCATCAAACGTTGTCATGACAAGCATATAAGGTGCTTCTAAAGTGCCAAACAATGAAGAAATTGCTGAAAGAAAAGCTTTGTAACTTGTTCAGAGTATTTCCAGTTTCCATCCATTCACAAGAGAAGTAGTTAACCATTGTAAAACAAACATGGAATTATCCTGATAAAGATTCTGTCCATGAAAATCTATGAAAAACAACTATGGATAATAGAAGTCTGAAATGAAAACACAAAAACTACTCAGCAGGTCAGAGAGAATCTGTGAAAAGTGAAGCAATTGAAGTTTTAGCTCTGAGACCCTTCATCAGACAATTAGACATTTGTTTCATAACGGCTATAGATTCTGTTGTGTATTTAATAGTTCAGTCATATTGTAAATATATTGTTTGATTAATCATTCTGTGTTGTTTAAATAATTCATCTTGGGTTCTACGTAAAAGTAGGTGCATCATGCCACCACATCATACGTGCGCGCCTTGCTTAAAGCAAAGAACAAAGTTAGACTCGCATTCCTGGCTCCTTTGTTTTTTTTCCATTAGTTTTTTGTTTTGGAGTTACAAAACGTAACAGTGGCGACAAGGTATTATTAAAATGAATCTGAGACAACTACAACTTGATTGGAGATCCATCCACCATTTGCATGCCATATCCCCTGCAACAGAAGCAACTGAGAGCGAGTTAGGAAAGGTACTGGATGATGTCACAGCAGTGTTCAAGGATGGCATTGGAAAACTCAAACATATTAAGGGTAAAATTGTGTTAAATTATAGAAGTTCTGCAAACCCCGTCCGGTTCCTTATACCTTCCGTGGTAAAGTAGCCAGTGAGCTAGATCGTATGGAAGCTGAAGGAGTCCTTTCCAAAGTCGAGTTGAGCCCATGACCAATGCCATTGGTCCCAGTAGCCAAGAAGAAAAGGTATGTCAGGATTGATGGTAATCTTAAGGTCACCATCAACCTAGTACTGTAAGTAGATCAATATGCTCTGCCTTAGATAAAGGGGGAGGGGAGCACCGGAGGAAGATGGAGAACAGGCAAGGAGTTATTGTGAGAGGGAAAGAGAGAATGAATGAATGAATAAATAAATAAATAAATAAATAAGGGATGGGGTAAGGAGAGGAGGGGCACTGATGGAAGTTAGAGAAATCAATGTTCATGCCCTCTTTCTGGAAACGTCAACTGTACTTCTTCCTATAGATGCCGCCTGGCCTGCTGCATTCCACCAGCATTTTGTGTGTGTTGCTTGAATTTCCAGCATCTGCAGATTTTTTTCATGTTTGCATGAGTATTTACTGTGCTGTGGATGTCTCTATAGGAGTTGTATTATGTACAATACTGTGTATGTATTTATTTGTATGTGAGTGCCTCAAAACGGTTAGACTCAAAGTTCCCAGCATCCTTGTTTTTCTTCCAATTAGTTTTATGTTTAGTAGTTACCACTGCGTTTCTCAAAACTACTTAATAGGGTTGCCATACTATAGAGCTAAGATGTCATTTTTGGGAAAATGAGCATTCTACAATGACATGGTGTTAAAAAAAACCCTAAACTACTTATAACCTAAATATTATAAGAACATCCAACAGTTTGCACCATGAGATAGTTTTCTAAATGATTTCTGTACAGAGTCTTGCATGCATATTTGTTCAACCGAGGAAGCCACTTTTGGTTCAGGTGGTGATGTAATATGTCAGGGTATTAAACTATTTCTGTGCAGCAAATTGTTCTTACTCAATGAGAGAAAGGACACTTGTTTAATGTCAGAACCCTGGCCTACGACTTAACGTACAACCTGCGTACGTGGAAGCCTATGCATGCTTACAACTCAATGCACCGCCCTAATAAGCCTCAACCAAACCAAATTTATTCCTCCCGCCTCTGCTTGTTGCTTATTGGTTCCGCGGTGATGATTGGCACCGATAAGAACAGAACTCTGGGCAACGATTGCACAGAACGGGAGCCAATCATGCCTATTAAGCTGATGCGGTCCCTTTGCAACCAGCACGCTTGCGTGATAGCTCGGCCCCAGCTTGACGTCCCAAAGTGTCCGCCCTTTACCGCCCTCTATTGGGTCATCCCGCATGATGGACATCTACCTGCTGCGGGAGTCTCCGGCTTTGATAGGTGACTGTGCTTGGCAATCATAGAAGCCGCCGCGTTATTGGGCTGCCGGCGGAGTTAATCGCGGTGTTTAAGGTAGACCAGCGCAGCGGGTCCCGCCCCTCGGCCAGCCTGGAGCCCAAAGACAGAGAAAATATTGGTTTGAACCGAGAGGGGTTGGTTTCATTTGATTTAATTCTTTGTTTGAAAGAAGAAGAGGAAAAACGGAGGGAGAGGAGAAAAATAATATTTCCACAATTTTAAATGGTCTCAAATTAATTCTCACCGTTTTTTGTGTAAAATTATATTTAAAAAAGGAGGAAACAGAATTTGAAGAAGGGAAAGGCAGCGAAGGACAATGAAGAGGCGCAATGCTGATTGCAGCAAGATCAGGAGGCCGTTAAAACGGAACAGGATCACCGAGGGGATATATGGCAGGTACAAACAAAATGCAACACGCCGAGCATTGTTTATATAATGTAAATAAATCATTTGATCCGGCTCGGGTGAGGAAAGTGCCTTAGGGGGGCTGGCTGGGTGTGTTTCTGGTTGGCCTAGGCCGCAGAGAAGCCTGGGGCTCGCGTAAGGGGAAAGTGTGCGGGGTGGTTAGTGGTATGGAAAGCAAGGTCTTGCGAAGTTTCTGGAAGCGTCTTTAATTAAATAAATAAAATGTTTTGGTTATATTAAAAAATAACACTCGGCAAAGTGAATTGAGTGTCACTGTTTCTAATGACATTGTAATGAAAGCAGAGTGGGGCTGTGAGATACTTCAGGGAGAGCTGTCATGAGGTGCTTTTTAGCCTGCCAGGGCGTCAGGTAAAGTTACTGCCGGACACTACTGCGCTGATTTTTGGAATATTCTCAAACAATGTTATTTATATTCAGATAATTTTGGTTTTGGAAATTACTTCGGGATATATTCAACGTTTCTCCATTTTTGGGAATAATTCTACTCAATAAGGGCATAACAAAGAATTTAAGAAAGGAAGCGAAGGAATGTGTTCTTCATTAGCATGAAATTATTTCCTTTCTGTTTGTTCTTCATCACCAGCTTTTTGTTATGTTCTCACTTTCCCCAGCACTAAGTTTAGTTATCATCCTCATAGCTTTACACGTAATTGAAGACGCAGAATGTGCCATTGTTTACATTTGTCAGTGCTGTTAATTACGATATGGAGTTGTAATCTTTTGTTTGCAGAAGAATTTTGTTTTCGCTTCTTTGGAATTTGTTCTTTTATTTTCCTTTCGTGAGGATGAGAAGTAGAAAGTGTATCAATAAATTTGGTCTATGTCGACTCTTGGTTAAAATTAAATTATGATTAAAGCTAAATCTTGCTAATTGTCATAGTAAGTTGACCAAAACATAGTATCTTGTTGTTATACAGGTGTCTTGTGAAATCTAAGTTAGTGCCATTTTGCATGAATTGAGACTCTAGTTTCTTTACTTTTGTGTATTGTTTAAACGAAACACTTTCATAACTGGTTGACATATAATGCTCAAAGAGAGCATGATTGGACTTTGAATAATTCAAATCCAATCAAGCACTCTTTAAACATTGCCAGTGTTATAATATACAGAATCTTGGAAACCAATTTGTCCGCAACTTGCATCCTTCCCTCTTCCCCCACCAATGCCAAATGGCATTAAGTAAATAACTAGATAATATTTGTTTATTTTAAATTATTTGAAAGAGAAATGCTGGGCTGACGATCAGAACTGCTGTGCTTGTATTAGTACTGTTAGCTTTATTTTCTGTGTTCCGTTAATAGGGCTGAGGGCTACTTGGTAAATACCTCATTGGAAAGATTGTAGCTTTGGAAGTGTAACACTGTCAGCATGTTGTACTGGGATGTTAACGTAAAGAAAACCTTGCGACTGAGACTTGAAAAGGCATCCTTTTCCCTTGCAAGCGATTTCTAGCTTGAAGCTAAGCAAAATTTCATTTCTTTGAAACTAATTTGCACTTGTTGAGTAAGGCTTGAGGAGCTGTTGCCAACAGAAGGATACACCTTCAGCTGATAACTTTTAATTGTGTTTCCTGTGCTTTGATATTTACCATACACAACTTACAGTCTTTGTTAATAACTTTCCCAAGTCTTTGGTAAGAGTTATGTAGTTGTTGAAGGTATGAGTTAGTAACTTGATAATCCAAGAAGAAAAAAATTGCTCCCTAAGAAACAAATTTTACTTTGTATCAGTAGAAACTGCAGCGAAGTATTGATACAGAAATTGGACCGCTATAGTTAATCTTACAGTGGCCCACTTCAGTGCTGAAAATAACACTGAAATTTTGACCTGTAGTTTAATAAAGTTCAAAGTGGTTTATGTTAGAAGTGGAAAATCTGCGCAAACACGAGGAAATCTGCAGATGCTGGAATTTCAAGCAACACACATAAAAGTTGCTGGCGAACGCAGCAGGCCAGGCAGCATCTCCAGGAAGAGGTACAGTCGACGTTTTGGGCTGAGACCCTTCATCAGGACTAACTGAAAGAAGAGCTAGTAAGAGATTTGAAAGGGGGAGGGGGAGATCCGAAATGATGAAAATTTGCGTATCCTTTCTGTGAGTGCTGGTCCAGTCCACTGGATCACTAGCATTCTACAAATGGGATCAAAGATGTCATCTCAAACTACTAGCAGAGAAACTGTATCTTGTTCTATCATACCTGCCTGAGTTCCCTCTGCTGACTGTAAAGAGTTTGTTTGTTCTCCCTGTGACTGCGTGGGTTTCCTCTGGGTGCTCCAGTTTTTTCCCATAGTCCAAAGTCATACTGGTCAGTAGGGGTTAGTTGGTCATTGTAAATAGCCCTGTGATTCGGCTAGGGTTAAGTTGAGGTTTGCTGGGCAGCCTGCTTTGAAGGGTTTATTCTGCACTGTATCTCAGTAAAGAAATAAAAAGATTCTGTTCCAGTTGCATATCAAGTCATTGAGTCCTTGTGGCACTGAATTTCAGCTGTGGGCTGGATTGAACTTTGATGTGGATGGTAGTTCTGTTCGGAACCCCAGTCATTCTGACTTGACTATGATGAAGTGGTTCTTCTGGATCATACTGAATCGAGAGATTGGTTGCAAGTTAGACTCAAATAGCTGCGTGATGCCTGTAGCATGTAATTGTCTAAACATTGTTTACGTTCTTCCAAGTGTGTTTGCAATGAGCATCATTAATGAGATTAATCTACAAGTTCTTGAGTAAGTTGTTTAAAGTGGGTATTTGTAATAAAGATGGAAGTCAAAGTACGTGTACGTCACCATATACAACCCTGGGATTCATTTTCCTGTGGGCATACTCAGCAAATCTATAGAACAGTGCTTGCAACACTGTGTGTCCGACAGAGTGATCAGCAGCACTGGGGCTCCACAGGGGACGGGACTGTCTTGTCTCCCTTTCTCTTCACCATTTACACCTCGGACTTCAACTACTGCACAGAGTCTTGTCACCTTCAGAAGTTTTCGGATGACTCTGCCATAGTTGGATGCATCAGCAAGGGAGATGAGGCTGAGTACAGGTCTACGGTAGGAAACTTTGTCACATGGTGTGAGCAGAATTATCTGCAGCTTAATGTGAAAAAGACTAAGGAGCTGGTGGTAGACCTGAGGAGAGCTAAGGTACGGGTGACCCCTGTTTCCATCCAGGGGGTCAGTGTGGACATGGTGGAGGATTACAAATACCTGGGGATACGAATTGACAATAAACTGGACACTGAAGAACACTGAAGCTGTCTACAAGAAGGGTCAGAGCCGTCTCTATTTCCTGAGGAGACTGAGGTCCTTTAACATCTGCCGGACAATGCTGAGGATGTTCTACGAGTCTGTGGTGGCCAGTGCTATCATGTTTGCTGTTGTGTGCTGGGACAGCAGGCTGAGGGTAGCAGACACCAACAGAATCAACAAACTCATTCGTAAGGCCAGTGATGTTGTGGGGATGGAACTGGACTCTCTGACGGTGGTGTCTGAAAAGAGGATGCTGTCCAAGTTGCATGTCATCTTGGTCAATGTCTCCCATCCACTACGTAATGTACTGGGTGGGCACAAGAGTACATTCAGCCAGAGACTCATTCCACCGAGATGCAGCACAGAGCGTCATAGGAAGTCATTCCTGCCTGTGGCCATCAAACTTTACAACTCCTCCCTTGGAGGGTCAGACACCCTGAGCCGATAGGCTGGTCCTGGATTTATTTCATAATTTACTGGCATAATTTACAATATTCCTATTTAACTATTTATGGTTCTATTACTATTTATTATTTATGGTGCAACTGTAACGAAAACCAATTTCCCCTGGGATCAATAAAGTATGACTGTAGTAACCGTAACAGGATCAATGAAAGATCAACCAGAGTGCAGAAGACAACAAACTGTGTAAATGCAAATCTAAATAAACAACAATAAATAATGAGAAAATGAGATTCTTAAAGTGAGATCATTGGTTGTGGGAACATTTCAAAGATGGGGTAAGTGAGTGTTGTTAGCCCCTTTTATTAAAGAGCCTGATGGTTGAAGGGTAGTAACAGTTCCTGAACTTAGAGGTGCAAGTCCTGAGGCTCTTGTACCTTCTACCGGATGGCGGTAGCGAGAAGACAGCATAACCTGGGTGGTGGTGATCTCTGATGGATGTTGCTTTCTTTCGGTTGTGTTTCATGTAGATAAAGCTGAAGTTAGCCAAAATAATACTAAGTTGATTTGACAATAAACAGATTCTGAAACCTTCCTAATTTTGTACCGATGACAAAGTGGCCAGCAATTTGAATCTATTTCATTGTTGTAATGTAGATTTAGTTACTTTTAAAATTGAAACTCAGTTGTATGCATTAATTTGTAAATTCACCTAATGGTGTTTGCACTTTTTTAATAGAAAAGTTCTGATTTAACTATTTTCATTGCAACGAATCTGAGTGGACATTGCTTGAGTTAGTTAACAGTTGTATCTCTGAAATTCCATGTTACTATGAAACATACCTGTTTCTGTTAGCGAAAGGGTGCAAGTAGAGAAAGAAACTGATGCAACAGTGCATTTAGCACTAGTACAGGTTGTTTTCATTTACCCTGTACCTGGCACAGATTTCATATTATTGCACTATTGGAATTTGGTTGATATTTAGCCTTTCTGCACTTCAATGTAAACATATGTTGAAACTTTTAACTTTATAATGTCCTGCCGAAGTGAATTTCAATCAGTGGAACTTCATGCTTGGAATGCTTTTGCATTCTGTCATAAATGTGAATGTTTATGAAGGAATGAATGACAAAAATCTGGCCAACAGGCTGGATTTTGATTTATTCACTATGTAAATTCAAATAATTTATATATGCTTAATGGTCAATCAAAGTATTTCAGGCCAGGTGCCCTAGTGTTGAGAAAATTAGATGTATGTCAGCAAAAAAAAAATCCATGTTAATGGTACTTTCTTTTATTAACAAACAAATCGGTTGGCAGGTTCAGTGGATTACAAGATGTAGCAAATGAATCTCGGTTGTATATTGTGTCAATTATGTACTTTGATAATAAACAAGATAATAAACTTACTTTGAACTTTGGTCTTCAACAGGACAACTACATTTTGGTTTCTTCCAAATCAACAAACTTAGAAGTATCAATAATCCAGCAAGACATTTAGTCAACAGTAACTTGGTAGTGCACAGTTTAGGTTTCACCTGGACCCTTTAGGTTTCACAGCCTTAAATAACACAACTATACAGGGCTCAGAATCAGCATCGGGTTTATTATCACAGATATGTCTTGAAATTTGTTGCTTTGAAGCAACAGTACAGAGCATTACCTAAAAAATGCTATAGAATATAATAAATTATATGTTAAAAATAAATATGTAGCACAGAAAGAGCAAAAATAGTGAGGTAGTGCTCATGAGTTAGTTCATTGTCTGTTCAGCAATCTGTTGGCGGAGAGGAAGAAGCTGTTTTAAAAAGTTGAGTGTATGTCTCAGGCTTCTGTATCTCCTCTATGATGGTAATAAGGAGAGAACATGTTCTGAGTGATGAGGTTCCTTAATGATGGATGTCACCTTTTTGAGGATTATCTTTTGGAGGTGCCCTTGATGTTAGGGAGGTTAGTGTCCATGATGGAGTTGGCTGAGTTTGCAAACATCATTCAGCTTTTTCTGATCCTGCGCAATAGCCCCTCGAAGCTCGTAGCCTATTTACTTGGCACATAGATACACCATCATAGCCTATAACCTTAGCACATAGATGCAGTCATGAGCAGAGCTCGACAATGTCTCTATTAGACGTGTCAGAGATTTGGCATTTCATCAAAAACTTTGACAGACTTCTACAGATGTATAGTGGAAAGCATTCTGACTGGTTATATCACAGACGAGTATGGAAACTCCAGTACAAAAGACTGCAGAGACTGATGGACTTGGCCAGTTCCATCATAGGTACAGCTCTTCCCCCCCCCCCCATCCAGGAGGTGTTACCTTAGTAAGGTGACATCCATCTTCAGGGATCCTCATCGTCCATGCCATGCCTTCTTATTGGTCCATCGGGGAGGAGGTACAGGAACCTGTATACTTACACATCAAGGGTCAACAACAGCTCCTACTCCACTGCATCAGGTTCTCGAACCCACCGAAAAATATTTGACACTCTCTCTCAACCTTGTGTTATTGTCATCATTTATTTTTTGCACACATATGTTATGTATAATTTACGTTAATTAAATTTATGTTTAGTTGTTTCTATCCTTGAACTGTGCTGCAGAAAGCTACTTCTCGTGACAACAATAAAGGTGAGTGATGTATATGAGGTTAATTTGAAAGGAGAAGTAAGTGACTGCCCTTTAGTATCAGAATAGCAATTAATTATGGTACCAAGGAATTTGAGCAAATTAAAATCAAGGGGAATATTCTCCAGTTGTACCTGACACACAGAGTTTGCTGTGGTGTTTGATGTTACTGTTTGATCCCACTGGTGGCCAGCAGTGGTGGTCAGTAACATCCTCAGTCTGGCCACCACCAAATCCTTTTAAGGCAGCAGGAATGAGCTATTTTTTTATTTTGTGATGTATTGGCTGCACTGACAACTTCTGAAGTCATGATGTTAACCATCCAAACTTGCATCATGTTTTGGCTAAAAATGTGGGAGCCACAGATAATTTTTGGGCTACTTAAATGCCTATCAATGTTTTATAACTATTATAAGCTGAATAACTTCTCCGTTGAATATTCTGAATTTTGGTATTGCTCAGAAACAGAACTTTTAGCAACTAAATCAACATTGTAAAGATATAAGCAGGAAAAGTAAGTTCTGTCACCTGACGCCCCCCCCCCTCCCCCCCCACTACCAAGATCTGTTCATTATTTACAAGGTCCAAATGTGACGTAGACTTGGGCATTCACCTGTTGGAGTCCAACTGCAGCAGCAGTTTAAGTTTGAAACTGTTTGCTTCACTGTTTGCCTTGTTAGTTATCATTGACTAATTTTTCCCCCTATCTGTGTCCCTTTTCATAGCCCAGAGAATGTAAATATATACTCAGTGGCTACTTGATTAGGTACACCTTTATACCTTGTTAATGCAAATGGTTAATCAGCTAATCATGTGGTAGCAATTCAATGCATAAAGGTATGTAGACATGGCCAGGAGGTTTAGTTGTTCTTCAGACCAAACAGTAGAATGGGGAAGAAATGTGATCTGAGTGACTTTGACTGTGGAATGATTGTTGATGTCAGGGTGATTTGAGATCTCAAACTGCTGATCTGGGATTTTCACGAACAACGGTCTGTAGAGTCTACAGAGAATAGTGTGAACAATGAAAAGTATCTAGTGAGTTGCAGTTTTGTGGGCAAAAATGCCTTGTTAATGAGAGAGGTCAGAGGAGAAAGGCCAGACTGGTTCAAGCCAACAGGATAGTGACAGTGACTTAAATAACCATGCGTTACAGCAGTGGTGTGCAGTAAAACATCTCTGAATGCACAACATGTCGAACCTTGAAGTGGATGGGTGACAGCAGCAGGAGGCCACAAACATACACTCAATGGCCATTTTATTTGGCCCAGGAGGTACCTAAAAAGTGGCCACAGAGTAGATAATCTTTGCAGCCCTGAAATTCAACATCTTATGATTGTTGTCTTCTACCAATCTGCCACTGCTGTGCCACACTGTCTTAGGATAATATTGGATTAATGTGAGACCTCAGGACCTACCTCTCAGCAAAGGCAGATGCTGATAACTTTTACCACTGCCCTCAATATGCCAGTGCAGATTTCTGGTTTATTTGAGGTAGAGGATATCTGAAACTAAACAACTCAGACCTAACCCAAAAGTTGACCTACCAAGCAGCATTGATTCTACCCTTCAAAATGTGCTTTTGAGACCACCTGCAGCAAGTATCTCAAAACATACTATTAACAATGTCTTCACAGAATCCTCAAGTTACTAGAAGGAGAAATTAACTAATATCCCTTCCAGGTCGATGTACATTTGTTACACTTCATCAGCTACAAAGGATAGGCCAAGTTATTCTCATTCCAGGCATCCAATTTCTAAAACATATACCCATGATAGCTCAAAAAAGTAGCATCAGGTGGATGGAGGAAAAGATTCAGTGATGTGCTCATAAGAAATCTTCATAAAGAAATACAACAATGCCAGTGGAGATCTCTGGCTGGCCCATGCTTGATCAAAGTTAGGAATCAGCATTTGGGATAGTATTCAGAACTTTGAGGCCATGCATTAGGAGGACCCAGAGAATTAAAAAGTAGAAGAATGTTAGAGCACTTTCCAAACACCCAATCCTCTGTCTGCCGTGTTGAGCATAGCTTGTTTCGTCTGTGGAAGATCCTGTGGTTCCCACATTGACCTCGTAACCCACAAAATTGGAGCCCAGAGTAAGTTATCTTTGACCTTGAGGGATTGCCTAAAGAAGAAGATTTGCAATGTATTTAAAAACTACTTAAAAGAGATTACTGCAGAAGCTACAAATTTTTACAGCTGCAAGGTGGGCTTATTAATATTTCATTGTGGTTGTAATTTGAGAAGCTAATTGAAACGAAATATTATTAGCTGACTTTGCTGCTCTTGAAGCTTAAAGCTTTTCTTGACTTTGTTTCCATACAAATGAACCCTTGTCATGTTCCTTGATCTTTTTTTAATGCAAACAATCTGGATCTTCAAAGACATAACAGTTTTATATTTACAAACATCTATTACCTAATTAGCTTCTGTGAGCATCCAAATAAACTGAAATCTGTTTCAAAATGCGCTTCAAAATTCTCTTTAAAAGTGAGATTAATGTTCCCTTTGAAATTGGTTTTCAAGAAATTCTATTGTTGCATTCTACATTTGTTCTGTACTACAGCAGATGAAATGTGCCCCAGCTTTTCTGTGTTCATTACTGTTTCCTCTTTGATATTCTAAAATAACTCTGCAATGTAATCCTTTTAGATTGCAAAGATAAATTTGAGTTTATTTTTTAATGACTGACTCATGACTGTTAAATCCATCAAATATTGGCCAAACATTTGAGTTGAAAATCTGGAGTTGATCCTCTTTAAGTCAATTTTTTTTCATTCAATTGACTGTATATTGGCAGTATTTAAAACTGGTGAATATTAAAATGTGTTGCTCTGCTGTAAGTATATCTTTTGTGAGTATCTTGCATTGCACATTCTCGGTGCAAGATTTGTCTAATACGCAAATCTTGTAACTTGTACAAAATTTGATCATAAATGTCATCTCTATTCATGAGGTGTAGGTTATGCTCTTTTCTCTCTAGTTTTTGCTATTGGTTCACACTTTGTCATGTTGTATCTGATGCCATGGTAGCGTAGTGGTTAGCGCAAAGCTATTCCAGCTTGGGGCATCAGAGTTGGGAGTTCAATTCTCCTCTGTAAGGAGTTTGTGCGGTGCTTCAGTTTCCTCCCACAGTCCAAAGATGTATCGGTTAATTGATCATTGTAAATTATCCCTTGATTAGGCTCGGGTTAAATCGAGGGTTGCTGAGTGGCCTGTTCCATGTTGTATCTCTAAATAAATTAAAAATTGTTTTGTGTTGTCGCTTGATCTGTGAAAAATCCCGCAGGTGAAAATTGTCAAGCTCTTTCAATTGGTGAAAGTTGTAGGATAAGCTTCACAACCATGAAAGCTTGATCTTGCATCCCAGCTGTCTGGCACATTTTTAATTTTACTTTTGCAGTCTGATTGATACTTGACTGACGCCTAATTTAAGTATTCATTCTTTTAGTCTGCCAAGAATTAAGTCAAAACCAGTAATTATCCATTACTTTAGCAAATCCATCTATAGTGATTTTTAAAAAAATTTCTTGGGTATAGCTTCAGTTGTGGCAATTTAACCTTGACCATTAATTGTAGGCTAATGGGATAGCTTCATTAATATGGCATAATCTATTTAGGAGATCGGATGTAAAGGTTTTCTTTGACTTAATACTAAAACCCTTAATCTTTCTTTCCATATCTGATGGAACTATTGCTTTAAGTAGTCAATCTTGATCATGCCAACTATATACATAGCAACTCATCCTGGTTACTGAGCTGCGCTGCACACCACCACGTAACGTGACTCTGCATGCTTTTCCAGAATATCTACCTCGCCGAAAACTGACATGCATGTCATGAATAAGCGATAGTTGGCAATCAAAAAACACAGAGCCGAGGATACTCCGTGGTTCAGTTTGCATTTAAGGAGGGGTCATTGCCCTGAAATGTTAACTGTTTCTTGTTTCACACATTACCTAATTTTCTGAGTATCTCCATTATTTTCTGTTCTTATTATGTATAGTTGTGATTTGTTGGGTTGAAGTCTCTCAGCTAGAACTTGGAGCTCCTGTAAAGATTAAGTACATTGCATTGGTCAACGGTTAGTCTGAACCATTTTAGCATGTTGTGGTGACATGATTTAAACATTCACTTGTTAATGATGTTCATGAGTAATCCCTGGTTTTCCAATGGGATAAATTGCTGTTTCTGCATCATTATCAGCTAATCCTGCTACTATATCAATAATTATAGCCCTCGGTCTTCTGCAGATTATAAAAATGTATTAAATGATCCACTTTGCTTCATCAGTTCCTTCTTATCTGGCTTCATTAGGTAGTTTATTGCAGTCATAAATGTTACAGGGCTCATTTTTGATGTTTGCATCTCGATACATGTTTAGCTTTTCAGAATCAGGTTTATTATCACTGTCTTATATGGCTTTTTTTTACAATGATCTTTGCAGGGCAAAGACGCAAAATGATTGTAAATTGTTGAGTGTGGGTCTTCAGCCTCCTTTACCTCCACCCTCTTATGTGCAGTATTTCTTGCTGCTGATCTATTGCAGTGTTCTACTGTCAGTGTTGTTCAGGTGTATGTAACCAAGTATCCATTTACAAGCTTGACTGTGGCTATACTGTTTTTATACTTTGCTGAAAAAATATTAATTAGTAATATTGAAGTCAGAGAGTCATTCTATCCATTCATTGCCATTCAGATTCTATATCGCAAGTTTGTGTTCCTGCACCTCTTGATCTCCATTTCTATTTCTGTGTATATTATGTGCATCAATTCAGCATTTGCGGTTCTCTAGAGTAGAGAATTCAATTGTGGCTGTCCACCAGCTCTTCACATTTCATCTCCCCGTCATGCTTTTGCATTCTTGGTAAACTTGGATACATGTTTCTTCATCTAACTTTCTAATGTTGATTGTGGGTACTCAAAGGCCCAGCATGGGACTCAGCTGGATAGTATTTTCCAAACTAATTATTCCCCCACTTTATTTTTTGGCCTTTGGATGTGAATATACACAACCATAATTTGTGTTCAACAATTCTTGACTGTTTAAACCTGGGTTGTGGAATGGAGGTGGTCAGTTTGATGGTTTTCCAGTTTTGCGGATTGATTCTCCTGAAGAAGGTAGTTTTTTGAGGTGAAATGCAGTGTGGCAGTGAGAAAGGTAGAGGAAAAAATATTTGATATTGAGCGATATGCACTGAGCATCGATCTCTTGTGCACCAATTGACCCACGCGGTAACTTCAAAGTTTAAAGTAAATTTATTTTCAAAGTATTTAAGTCACCATATATAATCCTGAGTTTTGTTTTTTTGCGGGCATATTCAGTAAATCCAATAACCATAATAGAATCATTGAAAGACTGCACCCAACAGGGCAGACAACCAGTGTGCAAAAGACGACAGACTGTGTAAATCCAAAAGAGAAAAAGAATAATGAATATGCAATAAATTTTGAGGAGAGGAAAAATCCATGAAAGTGAATCCATAAGTTGTGGGAACAGATCAGTGAAGTTGAGTGAAGTTATCCCTCCTGGTTCAAGAGCCTGATGGTTGAGAGGTAGTGAACCTGGTGGTGTGAACCCTGAGGTTTCTGTGCTTCCTGATGGCAGCAGAGAGAAGAGAACATGACCTGGGTGGTTGAGGGTGGGGGCGGGGGGAGTGGTTACTGTTAAGGGATACTGCTTTCCTGCAACAATGTTTCATGTAAATGTGCTCAATGGTGGGGAATGCTCTACCCATGATTAACTGGACTGTATCCACTACTTTTTGTAGGATTTTCCATTCAAGGGCATTGGTGTTTCCATACCATACTGTGATACAGCCAGTCAGTATACACTCCACCACACATCTATAGATGTTTGTCAAAGTTTTGCATATCATGCTGAATCTTAGTAAACTTCTAAGGAAGTAGAGGCACTGTCGTGCTTTATTCATTAATTGCACTTGCATGCTGGGTCCAGGACAGGGCCACTGAAATGATAACACTGAAGAACTTGAAGGTGCGGACCTTCTCCACATTTGATCTCCAAATGAGGACTGGCTCATTGATTTCCTGTTTCCTCTTCCTGAAGTCAATAATCAATTCCTTGGTCTTACTGACATTAAGTAAGAGGTTGTTGGTGTGGCATCACTCATGAAGATTTTCAGTCTCCCTCTTTATGCTGATTCGTCACCACCTTTGATTTGGTCAACGATAGTGGGGTCATAAGCAAACTTAATTATGACATTGGAGCTGTGCTTAGTCACACAGTCATAGTAATGCTATCATGTAGCAGATGTTAGATGGATGTGGAAAGCCAATTTTGGGAAGGATACTCTACAGTCCATTTTGACTGACTAAGTCAGCGATTTCAGTGAAGTCAGAAAAAACTCTTGTATTGTAGCAGTTGACAGTTTCTTTGTTTCTCTTGGCCTTGATACATAGCACTGATTGTCCATTATGCTTCTGGAGAAAACTAATTCCAGGAGCATTTTTGCAGGCACTGAAAGGACATGTTTGAGTTTTTGCCATGATCTTGGGGACTTACCAGCCTTTAATCTTTTATATTTCCAATATTTCAAGCAATTTTTGGCGTACTTTGTGTTTTTTACTGTGGAAATGGTTGCTAAATTCTTGGTTTGTATGTCAACCAAATGTCAGAATTTCTTTTGCCTCCTGCCTCTAAGGGCTCCTATAGTTACTTATAGTACTCTTTCTGTGTTACAGAAACTTTACTATCATACACTCAGTCTGCCACCTATGTTTTTATCAATTTAAGGTATCTTGGCAATGTTATAAGGTTTTCTTAACTTGAGTGTCTAGAGTCATTACATTTGACTATTTTAGTAGCTGGAAGCCAGTCCAGTTAGTTATCAAGTCATTTCTGGATCTGGCTATGCAAAGTTGGGGTAATATATTTATTGGTGGAGTGGGGAGAGAGTGGGTGGTGAGTGGAGAGAGAGTGGATTGTATGCCAAGACAGTCTGGGCATAGATATCCCACAGGTTGGATTTGTGGATCTGTTTTGGAGATCTCTAGCACTCCAGCGATAAAACTGTCTTTTTCCTCTATTGTACTGTGTCTCCTGTCTATATGCTGCAAAGGATCACAAGAGTCTTTGAGGAACATGAAAGGATTTTCTATAACTTTGACAGTTGCTTCATATCCTCAATAGATTAACTCACAGCTTGATTTGTGCTGATCAAATACAGACACACTCAATATTTGTCCCATTTGTTTTCTTGGTAATTGAACATGCGCTGAAGAATCAGATGTGTCTCTAACAGCTGAATTCCAGTGTGTTTAGTGTGTTTTAAGTGCAAGATTACTATTAAGATTTCAATATAACAATGTGATTGTAAAATCCTTGTACTCACTATGAACTGGAACAAAAACACATTTGTACTTTCAGATGTACAGTGGATTCCGGTTCATTGGGCCATCAGTTAATAGGGGCAGCCGCTTATTTGGGACAACTCTTAGAGAACAAGAACTAATTGAGGAAATAGCTGGCATTCACTTTGTTTATTTGGGACAGTATGCTGCTTGATTGGGACGAGACTGCTGCCAAACAGTTTTTCAATAGCATCAGTTGCATGTTTCTGTTCAAAGAACAGTGATTTTTGTCACTGATAGTTGGCGAGAAATAAGCAATAAGAAAATTCATAACCGTTTTGCTCACTGTTGACTGGAGCATTGAGGCATGGAAATGCCAGAGACAGCTGGGTGTGGAAGTGAAATGATTTCACTACTTTAACATGTTAGGAACTACGAAGAATTTGAAGGTACCGACAATAATCTTGAATGTCATAATGAAATGAGATTTGTTTTATAGTACTGTAACAGTATTGGTGGTCTGATTTGTTCTGTATTTCAATTAAGTACATAATTTGTTACTCAGTTAAACAGTAGTGTCTTTTTATTCCTTAACTATTTCCATGATACTTTGGCTAATTTGGGGCAGCAACTTAATTGGGCCAAGATGTACTGGTCCCAATGTGTCCCAATTACCTGACTCCACTGTATTGGCCGGTGCATTTTTAAAAATTTTTATCCCAGTTGTTTTGGCATAGTTTGGCATCATGTAGATGCGGAATAATTCTGTCCCCTCCCCTGCCCCGTCTCTTTCCATTCTAAAATTTACCAAGTTCGCATGTACAGTACCTTTTAAAAGCATTCAGCCTTTAGCCAGGGATCAATTTAACTGAGAATTTTTATTTGCGAATCACTTGCTCCTTTTTTCACAGTAGAGACCAAAACATAGGCAGAAATGTAAAGCAGGAAAAACTTAAAAAAAATCAAAAACTGTAATGTCAAAAGTATCCATCCTCCTTTGCTCAGTAGTTAGCTGCTAGTCTTTTTGGATAAACCTCTATTAGCTTTGCATTATGTGATTGAGCAAAATTTGCTAATTGCTCCTTGCAAAATTGCTCAAGCTGTACCAAGTTAGTTGGGGAGTGTTGGTAGACAGCATTCTTGAGGTCTTGCCAGAGATATTCGATTGGATTAAGGTCAGGACTCTGACTGGGGCACTCAGGGGCATTAATTTTCTGCATTGGAAGTCACTCCATGGTTGCACTGGCAGTGTGCTCATTGTCCTGCTGAAAGATGAACTTCTTCCCCAGCTTAAGCTTTCTGGCAAAGGCTAGTAGCTTTTTATCCAGGATCTCTCTGTGTTTAGCAGCATTCATCTTTCCATCAGTCCTGACCAGATTTCCAGTCCGTGTAGCTGAAAAGCATCTCCAAAGCACGATGCTGCCACCACCATACTTTACAGTAGGGATAGTGTTACCTGGCTGATGCGCAGTATTAGATTTACACCATACGTATTGCTTTGGGCTGAGGCCAAGAAGTTCCATTTAGTCTTACATCTTTACAGTATCTTCTAAGTGATGCTTTGTATTGTCTTTACTGGCCAGGGTTTCTTTCTTGCCGCTCTTCCATAAACAGATTCTGGAGCGACAAACTTCATCCCCATTTGTAGCCACTGACTTCTACATCTTGTTGGCATCACAGTGGCCTCTCTTACAAGTGCCATTCTTCATTGACTAAGTTTTTAGAAGGATGGTGGACTGCACTGAGCTCTAAGGTATGTTCAGTGCCTTTGAGATGGTCTTGTACTCTTCCCTGGATTTCTGTTTCTCTGTTATTATTTCATAGGGTCTTTAGTCTGATTTTGGTTTGATCTGGTTTGAAAATCTACTATACTGTTGGATCTTGCAGAGAGAGGGGTATTTATTCTTATGAATTCATTGAAAACAGGTGATCCTCTAATTTTCTACATCACCAGAATCAGAAACATGTTTATTATCACCGGCATATATTATGAAATTTGTTAACTTAGCGGCAGCAGTACAATGCAATATATAATAACATAGAAAGAAAATTGATAAGTAAATGTATTACACTAAATAATAGATTAAAAATTGTAAAATCATAAATATATATATTTTTAAAAAGTGAGGTAGTGTTTATGGGTTCAATATCCATTTAGGAATCGGATGGCAGAGGGGAAGCAGCTGTTCCTGAATCACTGAGTGTGTACCTTCAGACTCCTGTACCTCCTACCTGATGGTAACAATGAGAAGAAGGCATGTCCTGGGTGATGGGGTCCTTAATAATGGACGTTGCCTTTCTGAGGCACCGCTTCTTGAAGGTGTCTTGGATACTACAGAGGCTAGTACCCCAGATAGAGTTCGGTAATTCTACTACTTTGTGCAGCTTCTTAGTTCTGTGCAGGAGCCCCTCACCACCACCACCCCAATACCAGACAGTAATGCAACCTGTCAGAATGCTCTTCACAGAACGTCTGTAGAATTTTTTGAGTGTTTTAGTTGACAAACCAAATCTCTTCAAACTCTTAATGAAATGTAGCTGCTGTCTTGCCTTCTTTATAGCTGCGATGATATGTTGGGACCAGGTTAGATCCTCAGAGATCTTGAGACCCAGGAACTTGAAATTACTCACTCTCTCTCCACTTCTGATCCCTTTGAGGATTGGTTCGTGTTCCCTCATCTTGCCCTTCCTAAAGTCCACAATCAGCTCTTTCGTCTTATTGACACTGAGTGCAAGCTTGTTGCTGCGACACCACTCCACTAGCTGGTATATATCGCTCCTATGTGCCCTCTCATCTCCATCTGAGATTCTACCAACAATGGTTGTATCATCACAAATTTATAGATGCTTTTGAGATATACCTAGCCAAACAGTCATGGGTATAGAGGGAGTAGAGCAGCAGGCCAAGCAGTACAAACTGCTGTTGATCGTCAGCGAGGAAGAGATATCGCCAATTCGCACAGATTGTGATCTTCTGGTTGATACGGAAGGGGTTAACCAGGATTCCATGAAACAAAGGATGCACGCTGTCCTAATGTCCCTCTGATACAGCACCCTGGCTTTGAGGTCTTCGATTTTATTTACTTGAAACTCTACATTTGCCCGCAAGATAGTCGGTGTTGGGAGTCTAAAACCCCATTTTCTTAAATGCACCTGTATCCCTGACCTGCAGTTACGTTTCCTATGAGGAGTCCAGCAAGAAGTACGGCCACAATCAGCATTGTTTCCGTCGGTTTTAAGCAGCGATAGTTTATTCAATTGCATTAAGACATCTTTATTGACTGTACTGACCTTGGAAGCACTTGTTTCTCAGCTGTATCAGGCTGAAACAGGAGTACTTAACTATATCCATTGAGCTGTACTGCATGAGATCACCGTTCCCAAGGCACCCCAGAAGTAGATCATAACAAATTGGGTGAGTTGATAAGGTAATAAAGTATGTCGCACCTGAGGAATGATAGTGTAGTAATTACAAGGGAATGAATTGAGTTTCAGCCTCAAAATGTTTTTAGTAAATTGTTGACAGTTTTTTGGAATATTTCTTTTGATTTGACCTGATGGACAATGTTTTACAGATTAACTCAAAAATCCTAATTCAATATATTTTAAATTTACAAAATGAGACAGTAAAATGTGAAAGTAGTTTTGGGGGCTGAATAATTTTTCAAGGCACTGTATGTGCAAACTAACTTAGCTTTGTATCAGTATCTTTGCTCTGCTATGTCAAGGTCTCAGTTGGGTAGTAATATTTTCGCACTTCAGCCTGGAGACTCCATTTAGTCTATCTTATTGGGCTATAGTGCTTATGTATTCATGAAAAAAAAAGTCTGTTCTATTCCAGATATGGTAATGGATCGAGGGATTTCTGGAAGGTTTCCCCCTTTCAGTGTCTGCCTTACAAAATTAATGTTTATCTGTTTTATAAGTTTGCAATAAGCCTATAATATGCTTTACTGTAAAATGGGAGCTGTAACTGTTCTATTGAAATATTTGTTTTATGAAAAATAGTTTTTTTTTTTATCAGAACTCTAGAGATTTAGTAGCAACCAATGTAAGCGTTTCAGTGTCCCCATTCACGTCTGGTTCTTGGCAGTGAATTTCTTGGAAAAGAGTCATGTCTGAATTGATGTTTGTCTGGACTATCTTTCTATTCAGCATAGAAAAGCTAGTTATTAATAATTGAATGTACAAACCCGATTGGAGCTTTTGAGCATAAAGGCATTTGCCAAATGTCTAGGTATTTGACCTTTTGAGAAGGTTCAAGCTGGAATCATGTAAATAGAATTTGTTCATCTTTCATTTTATTTAAATAAATTCAAAAAAGCATTTTTGTACCTTTTTTTGCTTTTTTTTTTGACAATGTAATCCTTACATTATACAGGAGTTTTATGCATTTAAACTCCATTAATTTGGCACAAAGGATTTTGGTGCCAGACTGGCAGACTTTCTGGGCTCTTGGATGTAATTACTATTTGTACTTCATCCACTTAATTAGGTTTTTTTAGATATTACATAGTTGTATAATATTTCTCCAGTAAAGTCAGTGAGTGTGCAGGGACTGTGGGAGCCAGGGCTCAGTGTATCAGATATCAAACCATCAGGATTTGCAAACAATGGAATAATGTTTTATTTAAGTTTGACTGTAATTTTTGATGACTAGATTTGTTTCAACCATTGATTATTGTAGTATCTTTAAACACTTTCCCTCCTGATTTTTAGTAGTTTTACTGCCACAGCCACAAAAAGTGATTTTTGATATTTTTGTTACTTGAAATTCATGAAAGGGGATGGGGCATAGGTTTAGAATTATAGGTTAAAGAGTGGATAGTGGGGTGGAGATGGAAGAATGACTTGGAGAAATGAGGCATTATCCTTTGGCTTCTTCAGAGAATTGCTTATCATAAAAATGAAAAATCCAGTGTCATTTAGAAAAGACCTGTAATTTTTTAGTGTTAATATAGATACACATGGAACCACATCAGTAGAGCTAATAGGACTTGATTTTTCGGTCCCTATGATAAGTCGGCACTCTCGATGTTGGCAGTGGGCTTGGAGTGGTGACAAGGAGGGTAGGTACCTCATCGGGGTCATCAGGTGGGCACCCTCCTTCTTTGACATTTCGTTGATAAGCCCACGAAGTCTCCAGAGGGCTCAACGGTGCTACCTGGCGTCCCAGATACACCCCCCCCCCCTCAGTTCCATACCCTCCTGTCTTCATCTTGCAGCCCAGTTGTTTTTCCTTTTAATCCAAATCCAATTACTGCTTTCTTCTGCTGCGTTTGACAAGGACTTGATTGCTTGTTGGAATGAATAACCCCTCACCCCCATATTCACCAATAGACTGGTCGTAGATGTAGCCACGAATCCGCTGTATCCCACTTCTACAGGGAAAATCTTGGTCTTCCAGCCGTTCTGGGCAGCTTCAGTTGCCAGTTCAGAGTACTTGGTCTTTTTCCTCTCATAAGCGTCTTCAAAACCATCTTCCCATGGTACTGTCAATTCCACAACATATGCCAGCTTGGCTGTTGTGGACCACAGGACCACGTCTGGCCGGAGTGTTGTAGCCGCAATGTCTGGGGGAAACGCAAGCTTTTTTTTCCAAGTCCACGTCCATTTTCCAATCCCAAGCAACCTGCAGAATGCTTACATCTTTTGATGTTATATGGTGCTTTGGAGGTTGGCCTGCTGGTACAAATTGTGTGATGTGAATATTTCTTGCCGAAGTTTGTGGGAGAACATTTGTGGTGATTCACCTCTGTTCCAAGATTGATGCCAGCTGTCTGAGAAGTTGGCTGAAGGTCGTAGTGCATCCTGTTAAAATGTGCCTTAGTGATCCAGGTGCTTGACAAAGAGAGCAAGCGGGGTCTTCTCCCCACTACTGGTTCAGGTTCTGGGGTGTGGGTAGAAGGTCATAAGTGGCTCTGATGAGATCCCTCCATCTCCCAGATGTTCACGCCAGCTGAGTTTCCTCTTTTCCAGGCTCTCCCAATTAGCCTATTGGCCCTGCTTGGCCATTGAGACGGCCCTAGTGTAATAAGGTACATTTCTATGTATGTTAAGTTTCAGTATTCAACATTTGAGTGAAATATCTTTGATAGTGAGAACTCTTAATGTTTGTGAATAGTGTATGCAGGTTTATACAAAGTGTAATAATTAGCTGGCAGAAATTTAGCCTTGTTATGTAAAGTCTTCAACTACTTATGCAGGTCAAAGATGACCTGGGATTTGGGTCAGCTGGTGTTAACAGAATTCCCTGTGAATGCAGAGCAGTGTATTAGCCAGACAGAATGCATGGTGGAAACCCTCATTAAGGAGCACAGGAGGTGTGTCTGTTTGGGTATCTGAAAAAATCTGCAGTAATAGAACACTGCATTCGCAGTGGCCATAGGGTTGACTTTGATGGGACAAATGACTGTGTGGCACCAACGGCTTTTGGGACCACTTGGGAAAGGAAGCCACTGGAATATAACAAGAGGAAAAGAATTTTAACAAAGACAAAAGGTCTCGCTCTAAGTAACAACTGGAATTTGATTGTAAGCAAGGTGTGAGAGGGGAAATCTGGTTAGTCCTCCTCTAATTAGGAGGGATAGATGACGGGGTTATAAATACCACTGGACTAGACATGCCCAGGCATCATTCCTGATGAAGATGGCAGAGTTTGTCATCGAAACATCGCTTGTAATCAGTACCTGTACCCGGAAGGAAGCCTGAGAAAGGTTTATTTATCAATATATCTGGAAAGTAGATCCTTTTTCACAATTTTTGGTCCTTACAAAGTAGATTTAGTTTTGTAGTTGTCTTGACTTGGGCCATTAGCTCCCAGTGGAGCATTGGCCATCAATGATACCCCATCTCCATCAACATCTTGAAGTTGATGGTCCGGTTGGAGTTCATCAATGTTTCTGCAATCCATTGCATCCACTGTAAGGGGATTGGCCTGTACAGCTTCACCAGAACCCTGTTGGCCGGCCTTAACTCTTTACACCTGTCGTAACAGGAACATAGGAGTTAGAATTTGAGAGGCCTAGTAATTGTGTATCTGTTAAAATAATGGTGGGAAAATAGGTCTGAATTTTAGAGTTTTTTTGTCATATTGAAATAACTACAGCATGTGAAATTACAGAAATTTGGTCTGGGCATATGGACAGGGCAGTGAATTGTGTGTGTGTGTGTATATATGTGTGTGTAATATATATATACATACATCCACAGACACATGCAGTGGCATGCAAAAGTTTGGGCACCCCTGGTCAAAATTTCTCTTACTGTGTATTAAGTGAGTAGAAGATGAACTGATCTCCAAAAGTCATTAAGTTAAAGATGAAACATTCTTTTCAACATTTTAAGCAAAATTAGTGTATTATTTTTGTTTTGTACAATTTTAGAGTGGGGAAAAAAGGAAAGGAGCACCATGCAAAAGTTTGGGCACCCCAAGAGATTTGAGCGCTCAGATAATTTTTACTGAGGTCTCAGACCTTAATTAGCTTGTTAGGGCTATGGCTTGTTCACAGTCATCGTTAGGAAAAGCCAGGTGATGCAAATTTCAAAGCTTTATAAATACTCTGACTCCTCAAACCTTGTCCCAACAATCAGCAGCCATGGGCTCCTCTAAACAGCTACCTAGCACTCTGCAAGTTAAAATAAATGATGCCCACAAAGCAGGAGAAGGCTATAAGAAGGTAGCAAAGAGTTTTCAGGTAACCGTTACCTCAGTTCATAATGTGATTAAGAAATGGCAGTTAACAGGAACAGTGGAGGTCAAGTTGAGGTCTGGAAGACCAAGAAAACTTTCTGAGAGAACTGCTCGTAGGATTGATAGAAAGGCAAATCAAAACCCCCGTTTGACTGCAAAAGACCTTCAGGAAGATTTAGCAGACACTGGAGTGGTGGTGCACTGTTCTACTGTGCAGCGACACCTGCATAAATATGACCTTCATGGAAGAGCCATCAGAAAACCTCTCCTGCGTCCTCACCACAAAATTCAGCGTCAGAAGTTGGCAAAGGAACATCTAAGCAAGTCAGAAGCATTTTGGAAACAAGTCCTGTGGGCTGATGAAGTTGTAATAGAACTTTTTGGCCACAATGAGCAAAGGTATGTTTGGAGAAAAAAAGGTGCAGAATTTCATGGAAAGAACACCTCTCCAACGGTTAAGCATGGGGGTGGATCGATCATCCTTTGTGCTTGTGTTGCAGCCAGTGGCACAGGGAACATTTCACTGGTAGAGGGAAGAATGAATTCAATTAAATACCAGCAAATTCTGGAAGCAAACATCACACTGTCTGTAAAACAGCTGAAGATGAAAAGAAGATGGCTTCTACAACAGGATGATGATCCTAAACACACCTCAAAGTCTATAATGGACTACTTCAAGAGGTGCAAGCTAAAGGTTTTGCCATGGCTTTCATAGTCCCCCGACCTAAACATCATCGAAAATCTGTAGATAGACCTCAAAAGAGCAGTGCATGCAAGACGGCCCAAGAATCTCACAGAATTAGAAGCCTTTTGCGAGGAAGAATGGGCAAAAATCCCCCAAACAAGAATTGAAAGCTCTTAGCTGGCTACAGAAAGCATTTACAAGCTGTGATACTTGCTAAAGGGGGTGTTACTAAGTACTGACCATGCAGGGTGCCCAAACTTTTGCTTTGGGCCCTTTTCCTTTTTTGTTATTTTGAAACTGTAAAAGAAGGAAATAAAAAAAGTAACCTTGCTTAAAATATTAAAGAAATGTGTAATCTTTAACTTTATGCCTTTTGGAAATCAGGTCATCTTTTACTCGCCTAGCTATTCACAGTAACAGAAATTTTGACCGGGGTGCCCAAACTTTTGCATGCCACTGTATATACAAGATTCTTGTCAACAACATATTGGTAAAGGTTTAATTGTGTAAATTATTACAGGGAAAATCCCATCATGTTTATCTGAATTGGTTGTACCATGCTGTATGCCCTGTGATCTAATATGTTTTCATATTTTTCATTTTCTATTGTTTGTATATTTTCTCCTTGCATTGTAAAAATGACCAATTGTTCTGTCACAAATAAGAGAAAATCTGCAGATGCTGGAAACCCGAGCAACATGCATAAAGTGCTGGGGGATCTCAGCAGGCCAGGCAACATCTTTGGGGGGGGAAGTACAGTCGAATTTTCGGGCCAAACCCTTTCAGTAGGACCAGAGAGAAAAAGCTGTTCTGTCATATTTCTTAAAATATTCAAAGAAAGAAGCTCTTCTAATAACTTAATAATCTGGTGATTAGGAAAGACAGACATAAGATGAAAAAGTAGAAGATCTTTGATCAAATTATCAATTAAGCTTTGTGGGTGAAGTAATTATGCATCTAATTTGTTTGGTGCAATGTCCAATAAAGAAATTAACCCTGAAATGGCTGGCTAGTTTGATGCACTAGCTGAAAATCATAATCTGAGAAGTTTGAGATTTATTAACCTGATCGAATGTAGTAGCTTCCCAGCACCCAAATTCCAAACCTCATTTGACCATTAATACATTATCAAAAAAAAACTGGTCTAAATTTCACATTATCAAAAAAAAAGTCAAGCAAATAATACATCATTGTATCAATGGAGTATCTCCATTTTCTGGCCTTGAAAAGTTAATTTAAATCAAATATCTTCTGAAACATTTGCGTGTATTGTTAAATATTGGAAAATAAACTAGTTTACAATACTAGTAAATCAATTCTCTAAAGGGAGCTGCTCAGGCCAAGTTTCCACATCTGAGAAAGGATTAGCATACATCAAAACCTACCTTTGGAGAACTAATGCAGCAAATATGTGTTTCATTATATTCCATTTTTTTCTGTGTAGATCAATCTCTGAAAATATTAGAACTCTCAAATACTGTGGCAATATTAAGTGGAACACTTAGGATTCTGCACCAAAGATAAACACAAGACGCTGGCACAAGGAAATGTGCTAAACATCTAAAACATACAACGCCTTTTAAAGCTGATGTTTATAGAAGCTTCAGTGTTATATAAACTAATCGTGGTGTCTATGTAACATGATTTTGTTTTTCATCTTTCCTGAGGGACATGTATACTAAAATGCAGTATATTCATATTTTTCAGATTTACTGATCTTTGTATAAAAAAGTATTTTAAACATAGACATTGTAATTCTCAAGTAACATAAGTATATAACACTGAACTCAGATGTTAAATATTAGTGATAGAGTCATAGAAAAGTACAGTGCTGAAATAGGCCCTTCGGCCCATCTAGTCCATGCCAAATCATTTAAACTGCCCTCTCCCACTGATTTATGTCAGTCAAAAGCTGCCTGTCTGCATGTGTTGCATTTATGTCTCTATGCAAAACTTCTCAATTTTCAGTATTCAGTTACATGGCCTTTGTACTAGACAATGTATATCATACATTGAAATACCAGCAAGATGGCATTGATTTTAGCTAACTGAAGTGCATACAGGACTTAATTAGTTACAGAACTTAGAAGGTGCAGCAGCAGATGGGAAGTTAGAAAGCAAGATTTAGCTGTGCTGTTTTTGTAACTTGTAACACAATTTTGCCAACTTTTTAAAGTTGTAAATAACCTATTGTCATAAGATGAATGCTCTTCATAGTCTGTGGTCTCTATAAGTAATTTCTGACAGCATGGACAGAGAAAATGTCAAGGACTTTGGACTTTTGACTTTATGACTAAAATTGAAAATCTACTGTTACATACCCCGTAACTGGGTTGCCAAACCAGCAGAAATGGACCACTTAGTTGGAGTCTGGATTACTGGAACTAAGAAAGTTTTATTAAAGAAATAAGTAACACAGTACTCTAATAGTAAGGATATAAATGCAACAGGTTAGCAATGAATAAACACACATTTACACAGAACTAGGATAATAGGATCAATCAAGCTCTATCGCAGTCTAGGGGTAAAATGATCAGCCTCAAGTGACACAGAGTTCAGTTCGGTTTCAGTTCGCAGTAATCGCTGTCGTGCCGTTGGGGGGGGGAGAGAGAGAGAGAGAGCGAATGCTGATATTCAAATCGGATTCAACAGACCTTTGATATTCCTCTCAGTTAGCTTTCGGCGCGAGTCCTTTTTAATGTCTTCTGAGGTCACCGACTGTGACCCCTCCGTTCCGGATACAATCGTTCTTCTGCGGTGAACCCGGCACCCAGGCAAGGGTGGACACACACACCAGGTTCCCGCCGATCGTTCCTTCTCACCCTGTGCGTCTATGGTTGGTCCCGTGACCAAGTCTCCAAAACTCGCACCAACTTGTGGGGGCACACCGCTTTTCCAGGATCTCTTTATCTCATGGTGTCGTGGTGTATCTCTTGCCTTAGCGAACCTGTTCCTTTTATCCCCCTGCTGGGGTATCGCCTGTCCATCAAACTTCAAACAGGTCGGGTTCAAAGCAACCGGTCTCTGACAATACTCGGAACTGTGTCTCCTCTTCGTTAGTCCCTCTCATCTCTCTCTTATTAGCATTTTGAATGTTTCCCCCATTAGTCTCTCTCTTATCTCTCTTATCGGCATCAATCTTCTGATAACTTGGTCACACGACAAAAATAGTGGATACAGCCCAGTCTATCATAGGTAAAGCCCTCTGCACCATAGAACACATCAACATGGAGCGCTGTTGCAGGAAAGCAGCATCTATCATCGAGGGCCCCCACCATCCAGGCCATGCATTCTTCTCACTGTTGCCATCTGGAAGGAGGTAAAGGAGCCTCGGGATCCACACCACCAGGTTCAAGAGCAGTTATCCTTCAATAATCAGGCATCCATAGAAATTTGTGAGTGGCTTTAGTGACATACTAAATCTCCTCAAACTTCTTATGAACTATAGTCACTGTCTTGCCTTCTTTAATTGCATTGATACGTTGGGCCCAGGATAGATCCTCAGGCATGTCGACACCCAGGAATTTGAAGTTGCTCATCCTTTCCACTTCTGATCCATTGACGAGGACTAATGTGAGTTCCCTCATCTTATCAACACACATGTAAGAAAAGCATCTGTACTTTCTTAGAAGTTTGCAACAATTTGGCATGACATCTGAAACGACAAACTTCTGTAGATGTGTGGTAGAGAGTGTATTGACTCCTTGCATCATGGCCTGGTATGGAAACACCAATGCCCTGAAACGAAAAAGCCTACAAAAAGTACTGGATGTGGCCCAGTCCATCACAGGTAAAGCTTTTCCCACCATGGGTAAAGCTTTTCCCACCACTGAGCACATCTACCTGATGCAGGAGAGTGCCATCAAGAATTTTCATCATTCAGGCCATGCAGTCTTCTCGCTGCGACCATCAGGAAGAGGATAAAAGAACCTCAGCACCCACAGCACTGAGCTCAGGGACCATTATTACCTCTCAATTATCAGGCTCTTGAACCAGAGGGGATAACTTCAGTCAACTTCACTTGTCCCATCACTGAACTGTTCCCACACTTTCAAGGACTCTTCATCTTATGTTCTCGATTATTTATTGTTTATTATTATCATTATTTTTTGTACTTTTGTATTTTCAATTTGTCTTTTGTACATTGGTTGTTTGTCCATCCTGTTGGGTATACTGTTTTATTGATTCATGTATTAACTGTGAATGCCTGCAAGAAGATTAATTTCGGGGTTGTATATGAGGACATATATGTACTTTAATAATTTACTTTGAATGTTCTTTTACCACAGTCTGGAGTTTAGAATGGTAAAAGATGGGAGCCTTTGATTTTTCAGAATGTATAAAATTTGACAGTTATTCATGAAAACAAAAGAAATTAAATCAATTGGAAAACTCAATTGATTAAGACAGGAGCTGGCATGTTAAAACTTAGGTTTGTTTACATTGCAAGCTAGAAAGTACAGATTGGTAAAGGTTACACAATTTTGATTATATCACACTTTGAGTACTAGGCAAAACATGTTAGGAAGGGTGTATTGACCTTGGTGTTTTGAAGGTTAAGGGTTGATGATTAAATTTAAGAAATTTTTAAAAAACTGATAAGCTGCTTGCACTGTTTAATTGAAGGGGTATAGTCTAACAACTAGTCCGGAGATGTCAGGAGTCAAGATAAGGAGAACTTCTGAACACAAAGGGCAGTAGAAATTTTGAAATGATAGTCTATTGCTAGTTTTAATTCTGAGGTTGGTAGACTTTTGTTCACTAGGTACAAGAAGGGCTGTGTGGAGAGGGCAAAAAAAAAGACTTTTTGTGACTTATTGGTGAAGTATTGTGTGTTTATGGAACAAGCCACTGTGAGTTCAATTAAGTCTAGTGAGTGGAGAGAGATGTTGAAAAACTGTGCAGACTGGGAAGTTTTGTCAAGTAATTATGTAACAAAATGTTGGAAATCAGTGTTTTAAGATTCTTGGAAAGAGGCTAATTGCTATATCATCATCATCATCATCATGTGCTGCGTTGTATGACATGGGCAATCATAGTGACCATGATTGTTCTTGGCAAATCTTTCTGCAGAAGTGGTTTGCTATTGCCTTTTTCTGGGCAGTGTCTTTACAAGACAGGTGACTCCAGCCATTATCAATACTCTTCAGAGATTGTCTGCAAGGTGTCAGTAGTTGCATAACCAGGACTTGTGATATGCACCAGCTGCTCATACGACCATCCACCACCTGATCACATAACCCTGATCTGGGGTGGGCGGGTGGTGATCTGTAGGCTCGCAGAGGGAAGGAACACCTCACACCTGGTACAGATGTATTTCCACCCCATCCAAATAGCTATAATTGGGCTTGAAATATATTTAATTTGGTACACTTTATATTGTGTTTGGTAAGGTGAATGTTGTAGGTGAAAGGAGTTAAGTTGTTTTTCTCATACTTTATTCATTGTAAAGTTACGTAGAGGGTGCATTTATTTTAAAACAAAAATAAGATTCAGTTTTTATCAGTAGAGTGGAAAAAGAGAAGACAGAAAAAGTTGATTTAGAACCGACCTCTCTCCTGGTAATTGGGTATTTGTCAGTAAAATACCACTTAATCTGATAGCTGACTATTCAGAAATTGCCGTTCAGCATCTGATTTGCCAGGCCCAATGCTCCCTTTGAATTTGGTCTATACATTTTTTAAAAATCTAAAATGTAAACATGGTAAAGTATTAATAAAATAACATCAGATGACATGGAAAATCTGCTTATCCACCAACACTATAGTCTTGACTGTCTTAGATGAAGAGTTTTGCTACATGTACAGTTGTTTCTTTGAGTAGAGTAAAATTCAGAATTTTTTTAATGTTTGCATTATTCCAGCACATCACAGGAACCAGCATCCCCTATATGGACTCTATACTTCTCGCTGCCTTAGTAAAGTAGCTGGAATAATGAAAGACCCCACCCACCCCAGACATTTTCTCTTCATCCCCTCCTATCAGGCAGAAGATTAGAAAAGTCTGAAAGATCATTCTACCAGGCTCAAGGACCGCTTCAATCCCACTATTATCAGACTTGAACAGGCCTCTTGTATGATAAGATGGACTCTCGGCCTCACAATCTACCTTGTTATGATCTCGTACTTTATCATTTACCTGCACTGCACTTTTTCATTAGCTTTTACAATTTGTTCTGTATTGTTATTGTTCTAATTTGTTCCAGCTCAGTACAATGTGTAATGATTTGATCAGTATAAATAGAATGCAAGACAAGCTATTCAGTACCTTGGTACATGTGACAACATACCAATCCTGATTACAATTTTGAACCATCTGTAAAAGACAAATAGAGGCATTTTAGTGGCTAAATGGAAGTTTAGTTAAGGTTTTTTCTGCATCAGATGAAAAATGGCTTGTTACTTCACTGAACAACAATTAAGATACTGGAGGGACTCAGCGAGTCAAGCAGCACCTTTGGGAGGAAAGAAATTTTCAATATTTTGGCTCAAAGCTTTGAAACATCACTACTGAGTTCTTCCAGCACCTTGTTTGTTACTCCAGCACCTGCAGTCTCTTGTGTCTCCATTGTTCTTTCCTAGGTTCCATTTGGAAACTGAATTGATGTTTGTTCTAATGATGTAATAAGCTACAGTTTCACCTTGGTTTTCCAGTGAAATGTTCTGCTTTTGGGTCATGATGAACTTGTGCATATCATTTTCCTTGCTCAGTTATGTAATTTGTTAACTGAAGTGTGTTAGCTAACCATTGGTTATCTGTGGTCTGTGTGTAATGAAGCACTGGTTTAAGCAATTTGTTTACCTTGATGTGTTTGGTATAAGAGAACTCTAATTTCGAAGTTCAGAATAATTTTTATTATCAGAGTACATTTATGTCAGCACGTACAATCCTGAGATTCATTTTTCCTGTCGGCATGCTCAGCAAATCTATAGAATTATGGCTATACAGGATCAATGAAAGATCAAGTAGAGTGCAGAAGACAACAAACTGTGCAAATGCAAATATAAGTAAATAGCACTAAATAATGAGAGCATGAAATAACAAGATAAGAGTCCTTAAAGAGAGATCATTGGTTGTGGGAACATCTCAATGGACGGGCAAGTGAGTGTAATTATCCTATTTGAACCTGATGGTTGAGGGGTAGTAACTGTTCCTAAACCTGGTGGTGAGAGTCCCGAGGCATACTTCTACCTGATAGCAGCAGAAAGAAAAGGGTATAGTCTGGGTGGTGGGGATCTCTGATGATAGATGCTGCTTTCCTGAGACAGTGTTTCATGTAGGTGTGCTGAATGGTTGGGAGGGCTCCACTGATGCAGCCAGTCAGTAAATATACTCTTCACTACACGTCTATAGAAGTTGAAATTCTAATTGTCTCACTTGATTTACTTATACCACATTTAGGTTGGGTTTTTAAAATGGTTTAAGAATCTAGCATTGGTGTGAAAATTTAGTCATTGAATGGGAATTGGCTGAAAAATGTAATATACATGTGAAAACTTGTAATCACATTGATAATCTTGCTTAAAGCAGCTGCTTAATATCTTGGCAGCTGATAATCTCATTAACTCCCAATGGTTGACTATTTTAGTAATTATATGAAGTATTTGGGGATTGGCACAAAGAGTAGCATTTTTGCTGGTGAAACAATCTGATAGAAATCTAGTCAGCTTGTATGATACATTCTTCAGTCTGCCTTGCTTCTATGGAATTATTTAATCCTGTTAACTGTAACATTAAATTCACGGCATTAAAGTCATGGTTCCAAATGTAAGAACCTCTACACCTTGGCACTCATCTTTCTCATCACTAGTTGCTCTTGTGAATTTCACTAATGCAAGTTAGAGGTTTTTTTCTTTGAGGTATATAAATGCAAATTATTTTTCTTTTCATATCTAAATGGCATTCTAATACTATATTGTTTGTAACCTAATGGACTATGGATATGAGCCAGATTTTTGTAGAAAAAAAGTTCCACAAATGGAAATTTTCAAAATGCCTTATCAGTACAGCATAACAGTTTTGGTTCATTGATTTTAGCCAATTTTAAAATTCTACATTTGCATTTTTGTAACCCTTTTAATACAATTAAATTCTCAAGGCATTTCATAGGGATATTATCAAACAGTCTGACATCAAATGTTAGGAGATACAGATGACTGTCAGAGATTTGCTCAATTGCGCATCTTAAAAAAGTGAGGCAGAGAATTTGAGGGAAGTTTCAGATCTTAGGACCTTTACATTTTAAGGCTAGATTATTTGCAGTGGAGCAATAAAATCGAAGATTAAGAGCCCAGTTATGGAGTAAGATTTGTAGTCTAAAATAAAAGATTGTAATTGCAAAGGTGAAGAAATACAAGGCCATAGGGAGAATTTCAATCAATGTTGAATTTAAAAAATTTCAACGTTTGCTTACTGGTAGCTTTGAAATAGTCAAGAATGGTGGTATAAAAAATGAGGCATTTTAGCGGCATAAGAACTGAAGTAGGTGCATAATACAGTGGATTCTGCTTAATTGGTCCATTGATTAATCAGGGCAGCTACTTATTTGGGGCAATTCTTAAAGAATTAAATCTGATCAAGAAAATAGCCAGGATTCCCTTTTGTTTATTTGGGACACCAGGCCCCTTAATTGGGACAGGAGACTGTTGCCAAATAGACTCTAACGAGCATTAGTTGCGTGCACTTGAGTGGCCATTAGACACTACACCGTGCTTAGAACAAACAGTTTATAAAGAGTGTCAGTTGCATGTGTTTCTGTTCAAAAAGCAGTGATTTTTGTCACTGATAGTTGACAAGAAATAAACAGTAGGACAATTTAGAATTATTTTGCTTGCTGTGATTTCAAGCACTCAGGCTTGAAGATGCCAGAAACAGCTGGAAATGAAATAATTTCACTACTTCAAGTCAAGAACTATGAAGAATTTGAAGGTATCGACAGTCGTCTTGCATGTTACATTGAAAATGAACTTTGGAGGATGTAGTTGTCAAAAGCATTGTATGAAGTCAGTCTATTATCCGCACTAAATATCTATGCTAATTTTGTTCATTTACAGTCAATCAAAAGAGCACGGCAGTGTGTTCATTGTCCGTCATATCCAACGATGACAGTGAAACCTGTGTGGGAGAGTTTTTAAAGTGGGAAAAGTCGTTACACTGAGACAGTTCCACTCTTGACCTTGTAAGTCTGGGTTCTGTGGTAGGCGTAGTCATCACAGACTGGGGCTTCCATGGTTGTAGTAGTTAACCATAGCTGCTGCTGATCCTCATCATGCTCTTCGTTCTCCTTGAAGCATTGCAGAACCACCTTTTTGACCATTGGATCTCACTGTTGATCTTATCTGCCCAGTTCACAGGAGCTGACTTCACAGGCTTGTTCCTATTTCACTGGGTTATGAGGTCTGCCAGCTACCCTTACCTAGTTTAGCTTGCCTGTCGAAGTGGTGTACTGGGGTGTGCCTGCTGTCACATGCAAAAAGCTACTTGGAACCATAGGTGAGAGCCGAGTGAGTGTCCAGTGGGGACTAAAGGTGAACCTCCCTGGACACCTATACCTGGCAGCGTACTCTTTCGTTGCTAACTACTAGGAACTAATGCACAGTTTTATAGTATTATAGTAACTTTGGTAGTATTCTAATTTGCTCTGTATGTCATTTAAATGCATAATTTGTTACTCAGCTAAACGGTAGTTTGTCACTTTTTTAAAATTCCTTTTTTTAACTATTTCCATGAAACTTTGATAATTGGGGGCAGCTGTTTAATTGGGATATGCCCAAATTAATGGGAATCCACTGTATATCTGACATGACATATACCATGGATTTGGTTTGGTTCAAACTTTTGAAGTTTTAGCCCCAGGGAGAGATGGTGGGGCAAATTTTTATTTGTACATTAACAGACTGTAATCAATAATTTGCTGATCATCTATGGATTGAGAGAGATGGCCAGGAGGTGGAATTCGATGTTGTCTTCACATAGGTTTGGGCATTACTGAAGGGCAATATGTAAATGAGAAAGGGACAAAGATGATTTTTAACAATATAGTTCAGGGTTAACATTAAGATATGTAGATATTGTAGGTGTTTCTCAAGCTATGACTGAATACGTATGAATAGATCACGACTACATGCTTTTGGAGGATGGCAGACAGGTATTCAGGGAGCCTAGAGCAGCTAACTTCTTAAAAGCAGCAAATGGACCAAGGATACTGGAGAAGAGGGATTTTTTTATTTGTAATTTTGTAAAATATTGAGGTGGATTTGGGGAGTGACCGTGTTAAATTATAAAAACCTATGCAGTGGAAATGGATGTTTGGAAATCACCGCTTGAAGCATTGAGAATAGTAGCTTAGGGGACATAACTGATGACTAATAATGTGGACCGACAAATATGTAATATGGCTAGCAATTTGGTTGAAATGGAAGGAGGATTGTGTGGCTGAGATATGCTCAGATGACTTGAGGAGAGATGAGAAGGTAATAGTCAGACAAAACAAAATATTGGAAACCTGAAATAGAAAATACTGGAAATACCTAATTCATCAACATATCTGGAGAGGGAATAAAGGATTTGAGTCAATATTTCTACCTTGATTGCAGTCTAGGATTGAAACCTTAGAGTTTGAGCTTGTGCATCAGGGGAATGGTTGGATCCATTTGGAGGCAGCTGGTCTTAGTCATAACAGGGGGAAAAAATCATGAACTGTATGCACCTGTTGGGAAGTGAGGTGACAGGAAAATAGTTTAAAATAGTTGGCAATGGAGTAAAGGAGCTAAAGGCAAGCTCTTCATTCCAGGGTTATCTTAGGATCATCCTGAAAAATGAGTATTCAGCATGGTTTCTTCTTTGCCCAAAGTTTGAAGGTAAATGCCAGGTGAAACCACTGGAATATAACCCATTTAAGTACCTTTTTGGGGTTGTGTAAATGCTCGGTCAAACACACAAAAGAAACTGCTAGAATTGGCAAACATGGAGCTTGTTGGTAGGGTTCCACCCTGCTATAATTTATCATGACATCAATTTCATGATTTGTGGGATTTGAGGACTATGTGGGGGGAGAAGGAGAGAAGTAAGTGTTTCTCTAAAGTGAAACATTATTATTTGTAATAATTGAAGCATATAAATGCTTTGAGCTGTTTTATTTTTTAAATGTACTTTTAGTAGCTATCAAAACTATCAAAGGAAATTTGGGTGGTGTAAGCTATTGAAAGCTTTCAGGGAATTTGAGAGTGGAGTAGAGTGCAGGAGTTTCCAGTGATCTGTTGGAGGCTTTGCTACTACTCTGGTTTGGATGCTGGAATCCAAAACCCATCAGGCCAGTGTATGATAGACACTGCAAGTACATGCCAGGTGAATTAGAGTGTGGGTGATTGCAGGCAGATTGGCTCACCAGATCTGGCTTTTGTTTGGTGGAGGGGGGGCGGTGTGGAGCGAAGTGCTTATGGTGTTATGTGTTTCGTCTTTCTCTTCCCTTTTTCCTATCTTTCCCCCCTTCCCCCAGCACCAACTATCTTCTCTCTCCATCTCTCCATTCTCTGATGTAGGGTTTCAGCCCAAAACGGGCTTTTTTTCTCTCTTTCCTCCCCTCTTTTCCCCCCTCCCCATAGATGTTGCTTGTCCTGCTGAATTTCTCCAGCAGTCCTTTAATGTGCTAAGTCTTTCCTCTATTGTAATGTAGTCTGTCTTAGTGCAAATTGAATTGTCATTTTGGTCCTTCATGTAAATCAAGCTAACTTAATAATGTAATTTCTCTATATAAATTTAATTTATTGTGTTGGAGGTGAAAATTATGAAGACAAATTGGAATTATTAAGTTTGCATGCAGTATTTAGATCAACTGTGATCATCCATTATTGACACCATTGGTCGGGGTCGACAGTAGATGTTGCATCCCACCTGTCTACGTGATATGCAAGCCAGGGCTGTACGATACGGAGAGCAAGCTGTTACCCCTGTAGCAGGTTCCCCCTTTCCACGCATCTGATGGATCTAAAGGAATGGCAGTGACCAATACAGTTTAGCACCAGCAGGGTCACAGGAGTTGCCAGTCAGCAATGAACTCAACGTTGAACTACCTTAGGGACTCCAGCTCCAAATTTTTCCTTGTGGTTTACTCCTGAAGCTGAGTTGGTGTAGCCGCAAGGCAACAGAGGTTTGAGATTAGAGTTTTCCTTCTTGATGTGCTGGCAACCACGACTGACAAGCCCAGTCTGCCTAAAGCAACAGGTTTTAAGGTGCCAGTAATCAATCTTTGCCCCTCATCCTGTCAGTTGAAATGGTTCCGCCGGGCTTAGTAGTTAGACCACACACGAAGCCAGGAGCTGGACTTGGTTTTTAGAGGCTATTTGAGATGCACGCCATTGGGAGCATTTAGTAGATAGTGGGAGCTTATCCCACTACTCCCTCCCCTGACACTGAGGAACCAAGCCCCTTTAATTACACTTTGGTGTTTTGGATTTTCAAATACTGGAATTTGGCCTTAGGGTTTAAACTTCTAACAAATTTTATTAAGTAAAATTATCCATTTGAAATATTTAAATCTGATTTTGTTATTTAGAGTTTTCAACATGGATGAATGACCCAACCCTACTTGTATTTTTCATGGATTCAATTTGCTGAGCATGTGAATCATCATATTGAAGAAGGAAAATGTAGGGCAAAGGAATTGATCTCTCTATTTTGACAGAAGATGAATCTCCTTTCCTCATTGAAACAATGTATAAATCTTCCTGTCTTAGGTTTCTGGATCTGGCTGGGAGGAGCATTTCCATAATCTTATTACTCCAATGTTGTCAACATGTCAGCTGAGTAAAAAGCCACGTATGATTACAGTAGAATGGACTGGAAGGTGTGCAAAATGTTGAAGTAACAAGGGCCCATGGCCATTATGTCCACAACCTCCTGCAGCAATTCTGTGTGCCCATGGCCCATGGCACCATTCATAATAGATCAGGCCTTGTAAACTCCAAGCACAAGGCCTTTCCTCTTCAACCTGTCTGACTAAGACTGGGGCTACCTAAACCTCTGGTTGAAAGCTCAATCCTAATGCAATCATTGGAAGTTGTTTGAAAAGTAAAGGAAAAATATAGATACTGAAAATCTGAAGTAAAAACAAGGTGCTGGAAATAACAGAACAGGTAGCAATGGTAGAAAGAGGAGCATAGTTAACAAGAGGTTGGCGATCTTCATTCAGATCTAACAAAATCTGAGCTTGGCTTGTACCACCTTTCGCTGTTCAGCTTCTACCCAGTCATTGAGATTCCTTCCCTGCAATTTAGAAAGTACCTGACTTTGAACTTTCACTGATTATGATGAAGGGTGATTAACCTGAAACGTAAACGTTTTCCTTATTCTACAGTCATTGATCTACACTAAATATTAATTATTTTGTCCAAAAGTTTTTGCTTACACTTAGTTAAAACTAGCTGAGGTAAATGGCAGTTACTGAAAAAGACATTGTGAATGGAGAGTTGATGGTTGTGATATGCTGGGAAAAGATTTAACTTTTTTAAAAAATATCTGTTACTTTGGTTTGTTATAAGTACATATGATTAGAATATGTTCTTGCCCCCTCAAGCCTGTCTTACCATTCGATGTTGTCATAGTTGTATGCCCTAGATCTTTTCTTCGCTTCTATGCCAGTTCTCCAATGTCCTCAATTTCCTGATGCTTCAGAAATATATCTTGCTTCCTCTGTAATTATTTCCAACATGTATCTTTCACAGTCTTCTACAGGAATGAATTCTAGATAATCACCACTTCCTATGACTAGGTATTCCTCTGTGCCCTGGTTTTTAATGCATGTTCTCTTATATCTAGGACCAATAAATCCTCAGTTTGTTCATTGTCATCAAAAAATGGACTGCTAATTACCTTGTAGTTTAATATGAGTTCTTGGAATACTAAGATCTTAAATTTGTTCCTAATCTTTGAATTAATTTACTTGGCCAAAGCACAGCTGAACTGAGGAACAGATTTGTTGTCTTACTGATTATTTTGTGAACTCTGAGATTCTGAGTAAGGGTTGAAGATCAGTTACACAACCATATAATCAGGAGGAGGCTACATGGCCCCTCAAAGCTACTCTTCTCTTCCATTCATTAAGGTTACAACCAATCATTAATCTGATTGCAACAACAGCTCTGCATTCCTGTCTGCCCCCAGGAACATTTCAATCCCTCGTCTCCCTCTGTCTTAAGAGATATTCAATGACTCCAAAAGTCATTGGAGAACTGCAAAAGATCATAACCATAAAAAATGGAAACCCATTATGTTTCATAAGTTTATTTTTAAATGAAGTGAAATCTAGTTCTAGATTCTACAACAAAGAGAAGCACCCTTTCAAAATCACTTAAGACCCCTCAGAATCTTGATTTGTTTTAATCAATTTGTCTCTTCCCTTCTCAATTCCACCAAATGCAAGTTAAGTCTCCTGTTTCCTGGCCCCGACCCATCCCTATGAAACCATTCAGCCTATTGAGTCCACACCAGTTTAGGCAGAACAGTCTCATTCTCATGTTTTCACTCACATACCCAACAAATCCCATTTGGTCCTTTTGATAAGGCATTGTTTTACAACGGTCTATTAACCTACCAGCATCTTTTGGACTGAGAGGATACAAGAACACCTGCTCAGTCACAAGAAGAAAGTGGAAATTCCACACAGACAGCAGCTGAAATCAGGATTGAATTTGGGTCACTGGGCCTTGAGGCAGGAACACTATTTGTGAGCACTGCTGAACACAAGGCCACGTGCCCATGTCATGCCTCTTGTTACAACTTGCCAACCAGGAGCAGACCCATTAATACCAACTGTTTCCTGTTGCCAGCCTCTATCTTGGCTAAACTGTTGCCTCCATTGAGTATTTGTTTTCCACAGTAACACTGCTGCATCACCTATCAAATGCATTCTACAATTACCATGCATTTTTGTTGAGATTTGAAGTCTACTTGAAAAGTGATTGAGTGACCCATGTTGGTTGAATTCTATTTACTGAAGAACATCTAACTTTTAAGAAACAAAGAAAAGGCAGAAAATAACAAGAGGAAATATTGAAGTAAATGAATTTTAAATTTTATTGTGACTCTTCAAAGTTACTTAGCTAACAAATTATTTTCTGATTCACATTTTACCTGAAGACCACCCCGAACCAGATTTTAAACTTAACCATGCACTGCAGACAGCTCATTAGTTTATAAAATTTTGCTACTAAAATACGATCTATCCCAAGAGGAATGTCAATGGTAATTTAAAAAAAATATAAATAACTGGCAAATCAGTTTTATAGCAAGAGATATAAAACAAAATTTATTGTATTGCAATAAGACCTTGAATGCAGTATAATGTAGTGCAAGGCGGTGAAGTCAAAGGAAGCTTCACAGTGCAGATTCTGCCTTGTGTAATGAGGAAGAACTAACTGAATTTTATTATTTTCTTTGAAGTGTATGAAAGCTAAATAATTGGTTCTTAGTGTCAAAAGGTTGATAAGTTTTCCATTGAGATGTGGCAAAATGGGGGGAGGTAGTCAGGTTTCAGTAATTGGTTGAGAACAAAAAGGCAAAATTATGCAAAAGAACAAGGTTATTTGCAGTAATCGTAATAAGTGGAGCAGAAAAAGCTTCACCATAATTTAAAGGAAAAGTTATTTGGGTATTTGAAGGCAAAGGCTACAGGAACAGTTTGGGAACCTGGTGTAAGATGATGAGTGCCAAAGTAGGCTGAGTGGCTTAAATTTCATAATTTTTATGTAATTCCATCAATTGGTCTGATTAAATGGATGACTTTTTTGAGCTTTGAGTACTTGATGACAAAATCAAATTATGTAATCTGTAGTTCAATGCCTAAATTGTTTTCTTTTTCCCATTTTGCAGCACTTTCTTGTACCTTAAGTTCCTTGTTGTGTGGGCACTGGTGTTGCTGGCAGATTTTGTCCTCGAATTCCGCTTTGAATATCTTTGGCCTTTCTGGCTCTTCATCAGGAGTGTTTATGATTCCTTCAGATACCAGGGTCTGGTAAGTTGGTTGGAGAATTCTGATGGTTTATACATATAGTAGTCCGGTCTGTTATGTTTGAACCCACTACTGAACTAACCTTCTAATTAAGAAGCTGTGATCAACACCCATTTTATTTTTTTAAATGATGCAATTTTAATCAGTGTGAGAGAAGCAGTGGAGGCGATAATTCACATAGAGGGCTTTATTTTCTCCAAAATGCAACATGCTTTGCTCTATAATTATAAATGTATGTAGCTTTGCCCTCACTGGAATTTGAGTGATCTTTGAGATGTATACGGGTCTGAAAAGGGTCAGTGGAATATTTGTTGAGAGGTTGATTCAGCCATTTCGGACTGAGGCAAGTAATTTTTTTTGGTAGAGAGGATTGTAAATATTTGGAACTACCTGCCACGTTGTTGTGGACATTACAGTTGCTGAATATGTGAATGCTGGAAGAAGAAATTCTTGGATATTAAGAACTGGTGGGGGTTGGCGGTGGTGTAGATCAGGTCATAAAGTGGACTGATGGTACGTGATCAGTCAGTATCTCATTGAATGGCAGAGCAGAGTTGAGAGGCTGTATAGCCTGCTCACTTTTTTCAGCTAATACAAAAGTACAGGACTAATGGCCCAGTTGGAGTGGTCATCTCTGGGTGTCATATTTTCGGAAACATTCAAAATTTTGTAGAGGTCAGAAAAGAGGGTTATTAAAACAGTTCCACTTTAGCTAGTACTATTTCCAAATTTCCATGTGAGTTAGAGATCTGGTGGTGTGTGGTGTTTACTTTATAGCCACAAGACTGCATAGAAAAATATCAAAATCTTAAATGGCTTTAATAAATAGTAATTTTCAGTGCAGTTTTGAAAGAATCTTTATCATGAGGACTGAGCGTTTGGCAGAGAGATCATGTGAAGAAATAAATTTTGCATTCAGTTGTTAATGCATCCAAAGAATAGTGGAATCAGATTGATAATTTTCAAAAAGACGTTGAAAAAATAAGGTTTATGGAACTCATTGGCTGGTTCTTTTAAGGAGCCAATGTAGGCATCTTCCTCTAAGCTATATAACTATTCCGATTAGAATAGATTTTTCTTTAAGTTTAAGGCAGGTTTCCTTGGAGTTTTTTTTTGAAGAATTCACATTAAAAATTGTCTCATGTTTAGATCTTATAGTTCAATCTTATGTGACATTAAAGTATGTAAAATGGTAAAGTCGGCTTCACTACTGTTTCTTCTGTTGCATTCTATGTCAATAATATGTTAGAATAAATGTAAGCTTAGTAAATTAGGACAATAATTATTGTAGAATGACAGAGAGGACCCCTGGTCTGTTGTGCCCCTTTGTAATTCTTATCTCATTTGCAAGCATGCACTTTGATTCTATTTCAGTTCTGAGTGCATTTGCATTATTTTCAAATCATGGTGAAGTATTTTAACCATTGGTGCCATAATCATCATTTGTTGCAAAGGAAATTCAAATCCCCCAAAAAATAATGGTAACAAGTTCTTGATTGTCTTGTTATGTGTATTTATTTTGTGTATTTCCTCATTGGTACCTATTTGGAAGCTTCCTTTCACTAATCATCCTTTCAGAACTTTGAAAAGTTTCCCTTGCTTCTCTTGGGGGCGGGGACTTCAGCTTTTCAAATTTGCTTGAGAACCATTGTATCATCATCATCATCATTATTATATGCCATGTCCTATGATATGGCATATAATGATGTCATATGACATGGGTGATTAAGACCATGATTGTTCTTGGCATATTTTCTAGAAAAGTGGTTCACCATTGCCTCCTTCTGGGCAGTATCTTTACAAGACGGGTGACCCCAGCCCTTATTAATGCTGCTCAGAGATGGCCTGCCTGGCATCAGTGATCACATAACCAGGACTTGTGATATGCACCAGCAGCTCATACAATTATCTGCCACCGGCTCCCATGGCTTCATGTGACCCTGATTTGGGGATGTGGCGGGGGGGGGGGGCTAAGCAGGTGCTGCACCTTGCCGAAAGGTGCCCTGCAGGCTAGTGGAGGGAAGGAGCATCTTACACTTCCTTTGGTAGAGACGTATCACCACCCCCGCTTCCCTAACATACCATTCCTGACATAATTCAAGCAAGCCTTTCTGCACCACCTCCCTCATTCTTATCTCTTTTTATATTGGTATGCCAAGAATGTTTGTGACTACTATTAAGTTTTCATTCAATCCACATAATTCCACTTTCCATGTAACTTTTTTGACCTTTGTTTTTGTTTTTCTTTGTTTTTTTTTACACATTTAATGATGTCTTTCTCAGATTCTGGTCACTTCCCTTCCACCATACCCAACTGTGCTGAAATTGAACTCATCTGAACATATTCATTTTCGTTGGTCTTTAATATGAAGATCAGGATCTTTGATGATTTGTGGCTGGGGAAAATTGGTATGAATTTTTCTGTGTGCCCTTCAAATTCCCAAGTATGCACTTCAGTGGCAAATCAAAATAAAAACAACCATGGAAACTTTTGCCAATTACACTTGGGTAACAAACACATATTATTACTTCAAATAACAATAAAAGAATATGATTTTAATGTAGAGTAAATTAAAATTCCATTTGAAAGAATAAAATTGTAGCATAATTTCTCACAAATGTGCATGTAATCTTCAAAATGGGGATATTAGGATATTAGAGGAATGAAATTAAGCTTTGTAGGCTTGTAGTTTATAGCTGATGATTTGTAGTGGGGAAATGCAGTGACAGTCATTGCGATAATGGAGGAAATTAAGTGGCAGCTTCTGTAGTTTACAAATAAATTATAACCACAAAATATGTCCACAATTTTCCATCTTTAATCTACAGAATCTACTGCTTTGCAAACCTTTCTAACGTAACTTTCTGGAATAACACAGGATTCAGGAAATTGCAGACAATTCTTTCTGGAAAGAACCCCCAAACTTCAGTTTCATAAATGTAATGGCAGAATAATGGACTCAGGTTAATTGGGACATACTGGAGCCAGTACATTTTGGCCCAATTAAAAGGTTGCCCTAATTAGCTAAAGTGTCATGGAAATGGTTAAAAAAAAGTATTATGAAAACAGAGAAACTACTGTTTAACTGAGTAACAAATTATGTATTTAATTGAAAACAGAACAAATTAGAACACTACCAATACTGCTACAGTATTATAAAACTATTAGTTCCTAGTAGTTGTCGACAGAGGAATTCATCCAGTGTATGCTGCTCTGTTCTTTTAATTGACTGTAAATTAACAAAATCAGTTGAGACATCAAGTGCAAATAATGGACAGCCTTCATACAATGCTTTTGACAATTGCATCCTCCAGATTTTCATTTTCACTGTAACGTTCAAGATTGTGGTTGAAACCTTCAAATTCCTCATAGTTCCTAACTCATTGAAGTAGTGAAATTGTTTTATTTTCGCTCCTGGCCATTTTTGGCATCTCTAAGCCTGAGTGCTTAAAACAGTGAGCAAAACAGTTCTGAATTGTCTTACTGTTTACTTCTCCCAACTATCAGTGACAAAAGTCACTTTTTTGAACACAAGTGCACACAACTGATGGGATTTAAAATTGTTTTCATTCGGTAGTGTCTAATGGCTACATAAGTACATGGGACTGATGCTAGTTAGAAACTGTTCGGTAACAGTCTCCTTTCTTAATTAAGCAGCCAAGTGTCCCCAGGAAGTGAAGGGAATCTAGCAACGTTCTTGATTAGTTTTTGTTCTTTAAGAGTTGTCCCAATTAAGCAGCTGCACTGATTATCTGATGGCCCAATTAATCTGAATCCACTGTATTTACAATTCAAGTTACCCAATAATTGTTCTCACGGACTTAAACTAGCTTTTATCATACACATTTTCATTCTCTTGGAAATATTTATAAATTCCATGGGCAAGTGTATGATATTTCAGCTATTTTAATAATGGGTGTTTAGAACTTATTTTGTGATTTGTGGAGTTAGTTTAGAATTGTTTTTAATACTGCTTGGTTTATTGCCAGAGAATGTGTCATTTCATTTTGATTGGCTGCTTTACATGCTGGATGCCAGAGATTCCTAGAACTAATGACTAGTTTCAGCTATTTAGAAAGAACTGAAATATGTGCCACACTGATTGTTATACCTTTGTGGACGGCATTCTTTAAGAACAGTGGCAATGCTATCTATTGCGTGGATTTGCTGCTGCCAAACTCTGGGCGATTGTATTTGAAGTTATGTGAATAACATCTGAGTCCAATTGCATTGGAGTCTGGAGGGTTCAGTTAGATAGTGTCAAGGAATTTGTTGATTTGGAGGAAGCAATGATGGAAGCTCAGACAGGATTTTCTGCCAGAAATTCGATCAGCCCTGATGGAAATAGACATTAGATTTTGCAAGTGCCAAATGGTAACAATACTGACATGAAGATGATCTATCTAGTGTTGTCTTTATCACCTTGGTATACAGACCTTTTCCCTTCAAAACATTTGTGGGAGTGACAACCACATAGCCATTTAGAAAGCATAATTTTTTTTTACTATAAAACTACCCGCCATTGGACAGATTACTGTTAAATGGAGCAGATTAGACAGGACATTAGCTGCCTTGTGGGCCTTGAAGCTGTGATTTGCTGTTAAAGCTGTTAAAATCTGTTAGCCTGACACAAAACTTGTTGATTTTAACACTGATTGAACGTTTGGACCGTTCATTTGGACTCTGCTGGCAGCAGGACCTTGCGTGCACATGAGATCCTAGCGCAGTGCTGTTTGCATTGGAGCATGAGCTAGACACTAGAGCTGAAGAAAGTCAACCAAAGGTCTATAATATTATTCATTTGAAGGAAAGAAATTAGGCAAAGTAACTCACCGATAAACATTATAATCCAAAATGCCAGATGGATGAAACCACAACTTCATATTCTGATTTACATCATTATCATTGTTACTTAATCCTGTTACTTAATCTCATTCTGTCTGTGCAGTATTAAAGCATGAAGAATTACCTGTGACAAATGAAATGGGTTATAAAATAGGCTAGGCGGCTCAGTAGCATAGTGGCTAGCGCAACACTTTATTGTACCAGTGACCCAGGTTCAGTTCTGGACGCTACTTGTAAGGAGTTTGTATGTTCTCCCCGCGACCATGTGGGTTTCCTCCGGGTGCTCTGATTTCCTCCCATAGTCCAAAGACGTACTGGTTTGCAGGTTAATTGGTCATTGTAAATTGTCCCTTGATTAGGCATGGATTATATTGAGGGATTGCTGGGTGGTGCGGCTCTCTGCACTGTATCTCAATAAATAAATATCACTATTGTTATGTTCAAGCACCAAATCTTGGGGCTTTCTAATAATGCTATTTCAGTGACATTTATATCTCCCCAGCACCCAGCACTGTGGAAAATTCAGTTTTACATAAATCTAGATAAATTTTGTTCATCCAGCCAATTTTGCCTTATGAAGCTCTTCTTGGTTATTTACTGAAAGGTTGAAGGGATCACCTTACTAAATTTGCTCATCGGGTCTCTAGTTGGGTTCTATCAGAATCATTCACCTCATAAACTTATCCTGACCCAAAAGTGCTCAAAAGTTTGAATGCCAAACAGTGTGGGAATAACTATCCTGATCAAGGCAGCATTGCCCCAAGTGACACAATGAAGAGTGTTGAGATAACTTGATTCAATTGATAGTCCTACAACAAAATGATAACATGTTATTGTAGCATACATATTACAAAGACTTCTCAAGGCCATATGTTTTGGTTGTTTGTAGGATTTGCTGTACCAGATCATCTGCATTCTCTTGTCAACAGAGCAAGGAAGAACTAGAACTTAAAAATGGATGAAAATTTTTTAAAAAAAGCAGGTGTTGGAAATCTGAAATAAAAACAGAAAATGTTAAACTCAACAGGTCAGGTGTTTGAGAAGTAGTTAATATTTCAGGTTAAAACCAGGAAGATGAGTTGGTCTAAGTGGTAGAGGGTGGGGGAAGGTAATGGGTGGAACAAAAGGTTTGTCTCTAAATATGGTGAAATAATATTTCCATTAAAACACAGGTAAGCTTTGTGTTGGCTTATTTGTACAGTCTGGGTGATGATGTGTAGTCTGGCATAATGGATGTGTCAAGCAGACTAAAATATATATTTTATTCACTTCTGCTGTCACCCCTTCTTGCCAAAGCAAAAACAGGGTTCTTCTGTCCTCAGTTTCCGCTCCACCAGCCATTGCATTTCAATGGATCATCTCGCACAATTTCCATCAGCTTGAACAAGATTTCACCATGAGAAATGCATTTCTCTCCTTTGCTTTCAGATTTTGAAGAGATCAATCCCTCTGCATCTCCCATCACTGAACTGTTCCCACAACCTATGGACTCACTTTCAAGGACTCTTAATCTCATGTTCTCTATTTTTTTGCTTATTTTTTTTTGTGTACTGGCACAGTTTGTCATTTGCACGTTAGTTGTTTGTGCTTCCTGTTGGGTGCAGTCTTTCACTGATTCTATTTTGGTTTCTTGGATTTACTGAGTATGCTCATAAGGAAACAAATCTCACTATTGTATATGGTTACCTGTATGTGTTATAAATTTACTTTGAACTCTGATCCCATGTATTATCCTCTGTCATAGGCACAGGAGGTCCAATACCTATCCTTTCACCTCTTCCCTTCCCACCATCCAAAGATCCAAATTATTTTTTCCAGGTGGGGCACTTTTTCCAATCTGACTTCTACACAGGAAAAATTAAACATATTTCAAGTGACCACTTTGTGGAGCAACTGCACTCAGTCTCAGTTACCTTGACTGCTGTTTTAGTTCATCATCTCACTGAGATCTCTCTGTCTGTGGCCTCCTGTTGCAGTAATGACCAACCTAAGCTCAAAGAACTTAACATTGAATTCTCCAACTTCAAATAACTTGCCCATTTCTATTTGTATCAGGATTGGCCATTTGTGTTTCTATTCCTCCTTTCCTTCCGTTTGTATACTCTGGTCTGCTGGGCCCATCACAATCGGCCAGACTATACAATATCACTCAAACTTCACAACATCACTAATACATTACACGAGAGTTTATTGGTAATATTCTTCTATCCAGTTGCATTCATTCCTTTTATTAAGCTTCTTGCCCCCCCCCCGCCCATCTCTTATACCAACCTTTTTTATGCCATTAACCGAGGGGTGTGTGGGCATCAGGTTGGAACCCCTGATCTAGATTAACTTGTTTTTTCTGTTAAACACAATATTTTGCAGATGCTGGGAATCTTGAGAAACACGCACAAAATGCTGGAGGAACTCAGCATTTTTCTTTTCTCAGTTTTCTCTTTTTCTCAGTTCTGATGAAGGGCTCTTCAACCTGAAACATTAATTGTTTCTCTTTACCTAGATGGTATCTGACTTGCTAATTTTTTTCCAGCGTCTTGTTTTTTATTATAGAAACAGCAGAAGTGGGCCATATGGCTGCTCCATCCTCTTCAATACCCCGTTCTTCCCTTTTCTCTGTAAGCCTTGACATTTTTATTCTGTAAAAATAAATGTGCTCTACTGCCTTCTGTATTAATAAATGCCAAAACTCATGGCTTGCTGCATGAAGAAATGTCTCCTAATCTTGTTTTTGAAAGGCATACCCCACATCCTGAAGTTATGATCCTTGATGTTAGACTTTTAACATCTAGAATATTCTCCCTTTATCATGTTCATTTAGAATTTGATAGGTTTCTGAAATAAAGATTTTTTCCATTTTCCCCTCCAAGTCATGCACTGTATTGACTAAGATATGATTTTAGCTGTTTATCATCAGTAGTTCAAAATGTAGAATTACCGTTGTCATTACGGGAATTGTAACAGCTCTAAGAGAACATCTTTAACCACCCATGAGTAGAAATGAACAAGAATTTAGTCATGTGAGGATTGTACATATTTCAATCAACTGTAATATGTTTGTGTATTTTTCAAATTGTACATCAAAGTTACCAAAAGGAATTTTCACCCAAACTATGTCCTTAAGATTTACTTGCCTGTCCATTTGTATCGATAAATAGGCTGAGAGAAGACAGTGACATACATTAAGAGAAGCCAGTCTTTAAAATAGAGGAAATACAATTTTCCTGAATATACTTTTTCAAACAAAAAAAATCTGTAGAAAAATATTTCCTACCAAAGTTTTGTGCTGCTCGTGTGCTAATGCAACGCTATTTGATTTTGTTTTCGTTGCTCCTTCACACTTGGATGTTATAGAATTTGACACTAACCATTTCAATTCCCTAGATAAAATAACTCTGTGTAGACTTGGAAATTGAGTAGATGAATTACACCTCGGTTCTCTATATACTAGTCTTCTGTAAAATATAGAACAGCAAAAGAAATAGGAGTATTGTTGCTATGAAGGATCTCCACTTGAGATATCAATTGTTTATTCATTTCCATAGATGCTACCTGACCTGTTAAGTTCTTCCAGCATTTTATGTGTGTTTGCTCTAGATTTCCAGAATTTGTAGAATCTCATGTGTTTATCATTGGGCCTCAGGACTTTTCACACCTTCTCTGTCATTCATTAAGATTGTGGACAGTCCCCTTGTTCTGTATTCCCATGTCCCTTATTTCGGGTGGTATAGACAAATCTGTTGATTCTTATCTTGAATAAACTGGAAGCTATAACTTCTGGGATTTACAAGCTTCCACACAGAAGAAATTTCTCCACTTCTTAAACAGTCAACTACTTACCCTGAAACTTTATTTAGATTGTAGTTCCCTGACTAGAGGAAACTCCATATATGTTTCTAGTCAGCCAGAATCTTGTACATTTAGTAATCTACATTTCATTACCTCATGGAGACCAACATTACATAATAAAGCAAAAATATTCAACTTGACACTCACCATTCTACTTGCTGTATTTGCTTAACCAAAATACTACTGTATGCCAACATTTTTTAAATTTCTTAATGCTTTTACATTCTTACTACAAAAGTGAAAATCAGTACCATGGCTGCTAATACTACAAGATCTAATGTACACGATTACATGTACAAATACATTTGAGATCTGCATAATGTTTACTATGAAATGAGCTATATGGTAATTGTACTGAAGTTACATTGTATTTCTGTTGATTTTCCTCCCCCCACCCCCCACCTAATCTAGATTTAGTTTGCCTCAGCTATCTGCCAGAATAATTGGTTGTTGCAGAAATTTGTTGCTTGGAAAGTAAGATAGAGTAGTAGAATGCATCTTAAATTCTGTAATCTTTTAATTAAGTTTAGGAATTGGCTGTTCTGTTTTAAAATTCCACAGTAGATACGTGTAAAATGTTGACATGGGATGTTTGTCCAGTTTGAGATCTTGAGTACGCATTTTGCAGTTGCATACTAAGTAACACAAGTATCAGGAATAATTTGAAAAATCTTAGTCAGTGGTAGATTGATTGCATTGCCTGCCTTGAAAGCTGCTCACAACAATAGAGCAAATTCTTTTGCATTTGCCAATTTAACATAACCTTCAGTTATCAGTTATAAAACATCTGTGATGTCCAGCAACCATCATCTCATCAATTAAGCTATGCAGAAAGTTATATTTAAAAACTCTCTCATGGCAAACATGGAAGTAAAATACTGTAGTTTTTAATGAGCATTTCCATATTTTACAGAGAGCAAAAATGAAGATTTTTTTGTTTATTCGTTTACAGGATCTGAGCAAGGCTAACAAGATGGGCATTTGCTAAACTTGGGTTATGTTGAACTTATTGGGGCATACACATAGTTGAGATATTAAGGTTAAAAAATTAATAAAACTGGCATTTTAAAATTTAAAAAATGAAATTCTGCTCATAAAATTTTATTTCAAGGCCACAATAATTGATCTTTGCAAACCACTGAAAATCTCAATTGTATTTCTTTTAATTTGATGGCAGAGGCCATTGAATCAAATGTTGAAGTAGTTGTCAGTTCAGTTATTTTTAAAAGATTTCCAATCTGCAGATACTTAAGCTGGGCACGCTTTAGAGGAGCTGGATCTCAGCAATATGGGGAATTTTGTATTTCACTGAAAGTGTGACCGGTTTCATCGTCATCACAACTGTAAAATGGTTCAAGGAATGCATAAATCGGCTCAGTCAGGCCTATTGTAATGTTTTGTAAGCAATATCCGCTTAGCAGTTTAGAGTTGTATGTCAACTGAACTAGGGAATCTTCTCTGCAGAACATTTGCACTGGAATGTTTCCAGGTACAGTACTGCTGTATATATGATTGCCTTGTTGTAAAGTTCACTTGAAGATCTGAACTGTGGTAAACTTGACAGAGGGGATACCTGTTTTAAAATTAGTGTAGTGTTGCTCTTTGGAAGAGAATGCTTGAGATGGGCATTTGACCTGATTTATTGACTTGAACACAAAAACTTGTCACATAAAAAATCTGGCCATCTCTACTTACCATCTTGTATGACGTGTAAATTTCTCACTTGCTTTGTGGGTCTACTACTGTTTCTTTCACAATTGTGCCTGACTTCAATCTGCAGTCAAATAAATTGTACCTTAGTGAGGTTAATTTCAGCAGGGTATTCATCTGCTGTAAGGATCTGTAATAATAATTTAGTTAATCACAGTTGAAGTAAAGAGAGTCTGACAATGTGCCTCTTCCCTCAGCGCACTCTGCCAAGGAATGAGTTAAAAGTTAACTTCTGAAACCTTTCTTTTAATTCTGGGACTGTGGTCAGGGCAATGTAGTTGATTTAGTGGAATATAATTTTTCCCAAGTTAGACTTGATGAAATTTCTCATCAACTGAAGCTACCTTAGAACTTTCTATTCTAGCTTCATTTGATAAGAAATTTAATATAACTTGGGAAACGTGTATAGTAATTAAGTTCAGTTTGTAAAAGTACGAAGAGATAGTAACACTAAATGGGGAAAATTTCTGATGTTTGACTGAACAAATATAATTTGTGTCACAAGGTAGTCAAAGTGGGTACTTTTGAATATATTCCATGAAGGAAATGTCATCTTTTGTGACAAATACCTATTTCCTTTTATGTTAAATTTCATATGAATCCTTTTGGGGAACAGATTTGTTGACCTTTCACCAGAAGTCTCTTATGACTTTTCCACTCACCACCTTGTTTTCAGTTTGCTCAGGGGAGACTGTATCTGTGTGTGTGTGTGTGTGTGTTTGTGTGTGTGTGTGTGTGTGTGTGTGGGGGGGCAGGTGGAGAACTAGTAATCATGTAATTTCCATTGGAAAATTTGTCTGTGAAATGACTAATTCTTTTCTGGTTTCTTTCACTCTAACCATTTCAAACACAAGTATTTCTTTAAATTTATGACAGGCTCTTATCAAGTCAACATACTTTGCTGTTTAACAAGGTCATGTTGATTACTGTACAGATGTCACATGTTAATATTTGGGTGTGGTATGAATTTCTTCCAAATTGTGCACCTGTTTTTGACAAAATGTCCAATTTTCTCTTGAATGCATAAACTTGAAGCAGCAATTTACCTAGTGAAAATGCTTATTAAAGTTCTTTCAGCTTATATCGACATAGTAAATATGATTCTATGGATTGCCATTTTGCCGTAGAGAATATGCTTTGGAAGAGATTTAATGTTTGTATCTATTGATGAATAGAAAAATTGAGTGGGAAATGAATGCCACACTCTTCAACCTACATCATTTTATTTTATGTTTTCCTTCTTGCCATTCCCCTTTGTAATGATCTCCTTTGATAGAAAATCCAGTTTTAACAATTTATTTTGTCCCTAGGAATTTAGAATTGATCTTCAGGAAGCTCAATGTATTAATTTGAAAGACTTCATGGATTAAGCTTGTAATGCATTGCTTTGCTCTGTTTTTCTTGCAGGCCTTTTCAGTATTTTTTGTTTGTGTAGCCTTCACATCAGATATAATATGCCTACTCTTCATACCAGTGCAGTGGCTTTTCTTTGCTGCCAGTACTTATGTATGGGTTCAGTATGTTTGGCACACAGGTATGTTCATGTTTTTTTTCCCCAATGGATGTTGTCTTATATTTGAAAATAAACTGTAGATGATCAAACTTAAGACTTGATACAAATCAATATTGGATGATTGAAAGGTCTAAGTTTCTCTTTAGCCTTACTGACCAGACACATTTCTGCATTACCATGAGAAGGAAGGTTTCTTCAGACTAGAAAATAGAGTAACTCCAGTTAGCATTTATAATACACTTCCTCAAAAAAAACTAACAGTTGGATTGATTGTGCAGCAGATGATTTGGCATTCTTGTGATTCTGATCCTGCTTAAGATGAGTTGCATCTTGGTGGCTTTTGACTTAAATATTAACTAACTTTATCAATTTACGTTTTTTTCTCTGTTCTGACTGCATTTCTTTGCACAGCTGAATGAACACACAAGTGTATTATCATTAGCGATTTAAAATGTGCTTATAACCCCTAATGTTTCATGCAAACCCATATCATGTGTGTTGGACCATTAACTACAGCACCTCATGCAAAATAGCAATGAAACGATTACTGCTGAGAACTGAACGGAACACTGTAAGATTTATCCTTGATCAAGCAGTAATAACCTAGAAACCTGTTGCACGGGGCATTGAAATTACATTCTTATTACATATCAGAGCTTGAAAAATAAGCTTTTCTTGAAATAGATTATGTATTTTGCTTTATCAGTATAAGGCCATAGCTTTGTCTGAAAGACCATGAGACATAGGAGCAAAGTTAGACCATTCAGCCCATCGAGTCTGTTCTGCCACTCCATCATAGATAATTTATTATCCCCCTCAACCCCACTCTCCTGCCTTCCCCCCGTAACTTTTGACGCCCAGAGTAACCAAGAATCTATCAACCTCCACTTTAAATATACCCAATCACTTGGCTTCCGCAGCTGTCTGTGGCAGAGAATTCCACAGATTTACCACTGTCTAAGCTAAAGACACTTTTCATCTCTGTTCTAAATGGACGTTCTGAGGCTACACCCTCTCGTCCTAGACTCCCCTAGACGATAAGAAATATCCTTTCCACATCCACTGGGCCTTTCAATATTTGGTAGGTTTGAACGAGATCTCCCTCATTCTTCTAAACTCTGGCAAGTAGAGACCCAGACACAAATTGTTTATTCCTGGAATCATTCTCATAAAACTCCTCTGGACCTTGTCCAATGCCAGCACATTTTTTTCTTAGAAAAGGGGCCCAAAACTTCTCACGATACTCTTAAGTGCAGTCTGACCAATACCATATAAAGCTGACAGTTGGAGTATTGATATTCAATGATAATTTTAGTAAAAAATGTCAACTATGAAAACTGCTTCATTATTCATACTGAAGCACAACATTATGCTCTGTTTTTTTCCTGCTCTGTCTCTCTCTCCACCCCCGCCCCCCCGGGTACTCCTAATCCCTTTGTAGATTTCCTCAAGCAAGACATTTTCTTCAGGTTGAAGTGGCTTAAGTTGCTTAGGGCAGTGGTTCCCAACCATCGGGCCGTGAGGAAACGATATGAAATGATATGAGTCAGCTGCACCTTTTCTCATTCCCTGTCACGCACTGTTGAACTTGAACCCCCCCCCCCCCCCACCGGTCAGTCGGTCCGCAAGAATATCGTCAATATTAAACCGGTCCACTGTGCAAAAAAGGTTGAGGACTCCTGGTTTAGGGAGTGTCCTGGCTGAAGCAGAAACTCAAATTGCCAGAAGTACTAAATAGATCAGGCAGCGTCTGTGAAGAGAGAAGTGATGATGAAGGGCATTGAGTGAAATGTTAGCTCTAAGCCCCTGGTTAACGTGTCCTTTCCATGTGGAAGAATTTAATTCCACTTTTAACCTTTTTCCATTACCTTTTGTACATTACCCTATTAGTCTTAAATTTTCTGTTAGTTTTAAAATGGTGATCTGTAAAAGAGCGGCCACTTTTTCCAGCTGATGGACTAAGTGGTTGCTCATTCATAAATATCAGTAGTGTAGATGTTTACTACACTACATTTTGAACTGCACTTCTTCTGAATCACAGCAGAGGATCAGCTTCAACAACCTTCAGGCATAATGCCCGGTCACAACTGGGCTCAATGGGTTAATGTTGTTGAGTGAATTTTGCTTCACTGTCCTGGTTCAGCTAGATTGGTTCAGTTTATTCATGTGTTTTCTGTATTCCATGGTTTTGCTCAATCTATTTTACTGTAGCGTATCAAAGGTATGTTTCTGTAATATTCTGGGACATATTTTAGCTTATATCACTGTAACAGTAATATAGGTGTAGTGAATAAGTGTATATGGATTTTAGTAAAGTGTCTGATAACATTTCTCATTCAGAAAGTCAAGACATGGGATCAGAATCCAATTTAATATCACTGGCATATGTTGTGAAATTTGTTGTTTTGTGGCAGTAATACATTGCAATACATAATTATACTATGTTGGAGTAAGAAGTATATATTTTAATGTATATATTAATATATTTGTAATATTTATATTGTAATATATATTAACATTAAATAAGTTGTGCAAAAAGAGGGAAAAATAGTGAGGTAGTGTTCATGGGTTCAATGTCCATTCAGAAATCGGATGGCAGAGGGGAAGAAGCTGTCCCTGAATCGTTGTGTGTTTGCCTTCACGCTTCTGTATCTCCCTCCTGATGGTAGCAGTGACGAGGGATCCAGGAAACTTGGCTGTGTGGGTTCAGAATTGACTTCCCCACAGAAGGCAGAGTGGTCGTAAATATAGCATATTCTGCTGGAAAGTTATTGAAACCTCTGCTCTTTTTGTGTTTTTTTTTGTGACTTTGAAGAAGTGGGATATTGGGTTAGTAAATTTGCAGATGACGTGTAGATTGGTGGTGAAGTGGATAGTGTATAACGTTGACGTAGATTGCATTAGGGCATTGATAGGACACAGAGATGGGCTGAGAAGTGGCAGATGGATTTCAATCTGGAAAATTGAAGTGGTTCACTTTGAAAGGTTGAACTTGAAGGCAGGATATAGGGTTAATGGCAGGATTCTTAGCAGTGGGGGGGGGGTGACAGAGGGATTCAAGGCCTATGTCCATAGATCCCTCAAAAGTTGTCATGCAAATTGTTATGGTGGTTAAGATTGCATATGCTGCGTTGGCCTTCATTAGTCAAGAATTGCAAAGTAATGTTGAAGCTCTATATAACACTGGTTAAACCACGTTTGTTCAGCTCTGGTCATCTCATTATAGGAAAGATGTGGAAACTTTAGAGAGGGTGCAGAGGAGATTTACCAGGATATTGCCTGGATTAGAGAATGTATCTTACAAGGATAGGCTCCTTGGAAAGGAGGATGAGAGGTGATTGATAGAGGCCTATAAAATGATGAGGAATAGACCGAGTGCACGTCCAGAGACGATTGCCCAAGGAGGATATGGTCAATATGAGGGGGCTTAATTTTGAGGTCATTGGGAGAAAGTGTAGTGGGGATGTCAGAAGTAGGTTTTTTATAGAGTAGTGGATGTGTGAACACACAGCTAGGGGTGGTGGTAGAGGCAGATATGTTCGGGATATTTAAGTGACTTTTAGGTAGGCATGTGGATGAAAGAAAAATGAAGTGCAGTGGGACGGAAGAGTTAGGTTGATATTTGAGTAGGTTAAAAAGATTAGCACAACATTGTGGGCTGAAGGGCCTGTACTGTGCTGTACAGTTCTATTTTTGAAAATGAAATGTAGACTCAATTTAGTTCTTTATGAATGTGAAGGTGAAAACAAAGGCAATTAGCTTGAATTGATTGTATAACCAAGAAGGATTTAGTTTTCCTTTGTGTCAACCTTTCCTCTACAGCAATTATTTAATAATTTATAAAACTCCATTGTTATTTTACAGTCACATGCTTTGATAAGATCATGAAGCATAGAGTGAATGTACACAACCCTTCTCCCAGGAAAAGGGAATCAAAGACTAGAGGGCATAGGTTTAAGGCAAGAGTTTCCAACTGGGGGTCCACGGACCCCTTGGTTAATGGTAGGGTTCCATGGCATAAAAAAGGTTGGGAACCCCTGGTTTAAGGTGAGAAAGATTTAAAAGGGTACTAAGGTGCAACTTCACGATGAGGCTGGTGGATATATGGAGTAAGCTACCAGAGAAGGATAAATTTATTAAAACTTTTAAAATACACGGAGACAGATACATAGATAGGAAAGGTTTTAGATGGCTGGACCAAACATAGGCAAATTATACCAGCCTAGATAGGTATTTATTTGGAAACAGGCCCCACAGAGTTGGTCCATGAGACCTCTTTACATGCTACATTAGTCTGTGACTCTCTGATAAAATACTAACCTTTAATGGAACCAAAATCTATTAATGTGCTGAATTTCATTGACGCAGGCTTTCTGGCTGACCTAGTAGGTTTTTCTTTCAGCTTGTAAAATGATCTGCTAACTCTAGCAAGGATATGGAATGCTAAAAATACTAAAAACACTTACGTTACCATCAATGTAAATTTATTGTAGGACCAAGTTTTATTAATTGAATGCATAATTTGAAGTTCAAACAGATTTGAACAGACATGCAGGAAATCAGATGGAATATTACGATGTCTGCCTTTTACTTTACTTCATGCCACAATATTGGATCCCTTAATCTTTATTGTCGAATGACAGATTTCCATTCAAGCAAAGAGTATGAGGAGAATTTACAAAGATGTTGCCAGGACTTGAGGGTCTTGGTTACAGGGATAGGTTAGGAGATTATTCCCTGGCATGTAGGAGAATGTGGGGAGATTTGTTAGAGATATACAAAATTGAGGGTTATACCGTAGTTAGGGTAAGTGTAATCAGGCTTTTTCCACTGATGTTGTATGAGACTAAAATAGAGGTCATGGGTTAAGGGTGTAAGGTGAAATATTTAGGGGGAGCTTCACTCAGGGTTGTGCAAGTGTGGAATAAGCTGCCAGTGGATGTGGTGGATGAGGGTTCAGTTGGAACATTTAATAGAGGTTTGGATAAGTATATAGGTGAAAGGGGTATGGAAGGTGATAGCTCAGGTGCAGGTTGACTAGACAGAATAACAGTTTGGCATTGACTGGATGGGCCAAATGGTCTATTTCTGTGTTGTTGTGCTCTAGCTCAAAGAGTCGTCAATTTAAAAAGTCTTTCATTTTTAAGTTGGTTTTAATTTGAATGAAAAGTCTCAACAAAAAAATGGAAGATAGATTTCAAGTTTGATTGGCACATCCCCTTTCCTGAGCATCTGATTGCTCTGTTTTAAATGTTTCTTAACCCCCATCATTTTAACAATTGTATGCACAGTGTTAAAGTGCATAAAGTCCTTTGGCTTTTACACAATGCAAAAAGGAATTTGAGTCACAGGTTGGCCCAAAGTTCTGTGATGATGCCGTTAATGTCAATTTATTCATCTGGGACAACAGTGCATTGAGGCAAGCTGTTACTCCTGAAAGGGTCAAGAAGGATAAATCCGGCTGAATCAGTTTTAATTTTTCATTTTTTGACTCCTAGAAATTGAAGTTTTGTGACTATGTTGCATGGTGTGTATAAAAGCAGATAATAGAAGGGAGGAGTACAAATCTCCAAAGTTGTGATGTGAACTAAATCGTAATTTTCAGATTTGGTTAAAGTGTAAGTTGCAGATGTGTCTGCAGTATAAGATAAGAATATGAACTAACACTTCAAACATGTCTGTTACCTCATTTGAACCCCTCTGAGTGAACAGGCAAATTTGTACTCAAGGGCTTTCAGATTAATTCAGAAGTGCCGGAATTAAAATTACTTCTTTGAAAAAAATTAAGATAGAAGCTACAGAGACCTCGATTTCACCTCAGCAATAACACCTGTATTGATATATGGGTCTTCCTTTATATCATCTCTTACCTTTTCATTTAATTTTCAGTTAACTTTCGCAAGTTTCTTTTAAAGAAACTTTTAAATTGCTTCAACGTATTTGCTGCACACTAGAGTAGCAGTACCTTTTTGCAATTTTTCTTACTGTAATTGCTGAATTTGGAGATAGATGTCATCTTAGGAATCACACCATAAGAGGAAATTGAAACAAATAAGTTTATTAAATATTAATGTCGTAATGTTTAAAGAATTGAAACAATTCACATCTTTATTTGATGTCTCTGGTTTCTGAAATTTAACTACGAACTTTTATTTGTTGCTGTTCAACTTATGCAAATTTATTTTAGCACAGAGCACAGCAAGAAATGTCTTTTTAAGACCTTTTTTTTCTGTTTGATATGCAGCAAATTTGCATTTTCCTACATTGGAATCTGATTTTCCATTTTGCATCAAGTCGTGGTTGATAAACGAATAAATGGAAGTTACCTTAATCACTTATTGCTTTTTATATCTGTTACAAGTCATTGTTTTATATTTATTTTTTGGTGATGAGGTAATACTTATTTTTCTTTTTCAGAAAGGGGAGTTTGTTTACCAACTGTATCACTATGGATATTATTTGTTTATATAGAAGCAGCAATCAGATTTAAAGATTTAAAAAATTTTCATGTGGATCTTTGTCGTCCTTTTGCTGCACACTGGTAAGTTATCACTTTTCTTAACATCCATTGATTAAAGTATATTTAATTATGATTACCTTTTCAAGATCTGTGTATAATCTAGTAATATGAGTGCAAAATCCCTGAATGATCAGCTTTAGTAAGCTTGTCTTTTACTACTGTTCATTCCAGTACAATCTCCCCTGCCACTCTGTATCACAAATGTAAGCCCTACAATACCCAGACCGATGAAGGCTAGCAAGCCAAAAACCTTCACCCTGTCGACCTGTGATGCCACTTTCAGTGAAACATGTACTTGTATTCCCAACTCCCCTCATTTCTACAACCATCACCAGGGCTGTCCCGTGACAGAATATCCTATCCTGATTCACCTTCCCAAAATGCAACACCTTGCTCTTATTGGAATTAAATTCCCATTTGACATTTCCTCAGCTAATTTACCCAGATAATCAAGATTCCTCTGTAAATTCTGATAACAGTCTTCACTGTCAATGAGACTGCCCACCTCAGGATCATCTGCAACTTTAGTAATCTTGGCTTGTACATTCTCGTCAAAATCATTGATATGACTGGCAAATAGTAATAGGCCTAGCACTGACTCCTGATGAACACCAGTAATTAAGGGCCTCTGTGTAGAGCAGGGGTCCACGAACCCCTTGCTTATTGGTATTAGTCCATGACATAAAAAAGGTTGGGAACTTCTGGTCTAAAGTGCTTTTAAAAATCAGATCAGTATATGCTTGATGGTTGGCATACACTTGCTGAACAGATTAATTTTGTAATTATGTAGCTTGTGTGCATTCTGAACGGTGATAAAGATAGTTTAAGTCTTAACCAAACTCTGTCCTGGAGCTATTTAAGTTTTTGATACAATCATTTGATTTTTTTTGTTTCCCCAAAAGTTCAAGTCTATGATATTGGGCTTAATTTGAGAGATCACCAGATATATTCTGTAACATGGTGAACCATACAGTCTTAAAAGTTGTCAGGCTAAGCCTTGGGTATATTTTTCATAATTAATATACTACTGGTTAACTCTGAATCTTCAGACAAGGCAAAAACTGAAGGAGTCTCCTTGCCATAACCTGTTAACTTCTGAAAAGTGCATACAAGAATGACTGCCTCTGTTATTTCTTGTGGATGTGCAAGAATAGACCAGCAAGAGTTGGTATCTTTATGATGGAGAAATTGAAAGGTTGTGGAAAATTACTTCACAGATCTTAGATTTATTTATTATCCAGCTCTGTTTCTGTGCTTTCTGGGTTGCATTATTATTTCTCCAGGTAGCTTGGCTACATTACTCTGATGTGTGCTTTATATAAGGCTCAAAGTGCATTTATGTATACAATATACAACCTTGAGATTTGTCTCCTTACAGGCAACCACAAAACAAAGGAACCCTATAACCCATTTTAAAAAAAGAAGACAGTCAAGCACCCAATATGCAAAAAAAACAAATTGCGCAAACAATGAAAGTAAGCAAGTAACATTTGGAACTAAAGTTCACAAAAGTGAGTTCACAGCCATGAAACCAGTCATCACTGCAGCTGGTCCAGGAGCCCGTTAGCTGCAGGCCACCGCCTCAGTTCAGTGCAGAGACTAGTAAACCTCACCAAGCAGCGAGCTGAACGCCAGCCTGTCCCTCGTCTATGGCCCCGCCTCCCTGACCTTTTCAATCTAACCTGGCGCTTAAATTGGCCACCCCTCAGCTCATTCCTCACGCTTGGATTTGGGCCCTGCTGCTTCGATTCGGCCTGTACCCAACCTTTCCGATCTGGTCTGGCGCTTCAGTTGGTTAAGCATCGGCTTGTTCCTCGCTCTCAGGCTCGGGCCCTTTTGACTTGTCGCTGCCTCATCTCAGATCTGCCACTTCGAATCAGCTGCAAGCCTATTCCTGCAATTGCCAAATATTGGCTCATTTCTCGTCCTTGGGCCTGGGCCTTGCCACCTCAATTCGGTCCATACACACCACGCCACAATTGTCCTGCGCCTTTGAGACTTCAGTTCACACCACAAAAATGTCGGTTGATACAGGCAGTTCAGAAGCTCGACTCCAAAAGGAAAGTTACAGGCTATTGATTGCAGTGATCATTTTCCAGAAAAAGTGTGATTAATAGAGTAGCTAGTAGTCTTGTTTGCTGCCAGCAAGGCGTCACTGTGCTTCACCAGTGCCATCTTAAACTGGAAGGATTTAATAAAAAAAGAGTTTGAGATATATTCTTCACAAATTTCAATAGAAATTTAACCCATTCCATCTATTTTATGGAAAAGTGATTAAAACTAAGTGAAAATTATTCTTACTGGTCTGACTTTTAAAAGGTGATAACTGCTTGGCAAATGTGAATGAACTTGTTTAGAGGATTGACTTATTCTGTTCTCAACCCATAAATAAAGCATTGGCTATCCTGTGGTGACACTGGGATTTGGCTTCAAAAGTTACGTAAGCTACAAAATGCGATTAAGAAAACAGAAGGAAGTGCAGAAGGAGAATGAGTTCTACATGCAACTACTGCAACAGGCTCTGCCCCCAGAGCAGCAGATGCTACAGAGGCAAGAAAGAGAAGCTGAAGAAGGTAAGCATTTATTGAGCTACTGCTTGTGGACAATGTGCTAATGCTCGGAATTGTCAGCACTGGGCCGGTTGGTGGCGCAATGACATCGGTGCCGGACCTGGGAGCGCAGGTTCCCGGGTTCGAAACCAGTCAGGTCCACTCCCGAGTACGCTTTCCATCCGTGCCAGGTTGAGTGTTGAGATCACAGCTCGACCTCGTAAAATAAAGGGAAAAATACTGCGCAAGTGTCTGTGTGGGGAGTGGCGTGCCACACAGTCTCTCTCTCTCGCTCTGCGCCTTGTAAAAAACCATGAAAAAGACATCATCATGAATGCACAAGCAGACATGCACGCACGCAGACGCACACACATGCAGGCACATGCCAAAAAAGACCATAAGACAAAGGAGCAGAAGTAGGCCATTCGGCCCATCGAGTCTGCTCCGCCATTTTATCATCAGCTGATCCATTTTCTCCTATTTAGTCCCACTCCCCTGCCTTCTCACCATAACCTTTGATGCCCTGGCTACTCAGATACCTATCAATCTCTGCCTTAAATACACCCAATGACTTGGCCTCCACTGCTGCCCGTGGCAACGAATTCCATAGATTCACCACCCTCTGACTAAAAAAAATTTCTTCGCATTTCTGTTCTGAAAGGGCGCCCTTCAATCCTTAAGTCATGCCCTCTCGTACTAGACTCTCCCATCATGGGAAACAACTTTGCCACATCCACTCTGTCCACGCCTTTTAACATTCGAAATATTTCTATGAGGTCTCCCCTCATTCTTCTAAACTCCAAGGAATACAGTCCAAGAGCAGACAAATGTTCCTCATATGTTAACTCTCTCATTCCCGGAATCATTCTAGTGAATTTTCTCTGTACCCTCTCCAACGTCAGCACATCCTTTCTTAAATAAGGAGACCAAAACTGCCCACAGTACTCCAAGTGAGGTCTCACCAGCGCCTTATAGAGCCTCAACATCACATCCCTGCTCCTATACTCTATTCCTCTAGAAATGAATGCCAACATTGCATTCGCCTTCTTCACTACTGACTCAACCTGGAGGTTAACTTTAAGGGTATCCTGTATGAGGACTCCCAAGTCCCGTTGCATCTCAGAACTTTGAATTCTTTCCCCATTTAAATAATAGTCTGCCCGTTTATTTTTTCTGCCAAAGTGCATAACCATACACTTTCCAACATTGTACTTCATTTGCCACTTCTCTGCCCATTCTTCCAATCTATCCAAGTGTCTCTGCAGACTCTCTGTTTCCTCAGCACTACCGGCCCCTCCACCTATCTTTGTATCGTCAGGAAATTTAGCCACAAAGCCATCTATTCCATAATCTAAATCGTTGATGTACAATGTAAAAAGAAGCAGCCCCAACACTGATCCCTGTGGAACACCACTGGTAACCGGCAGCCAACCAGAATAGAATCCCTTTATTCCCACTCTCTGCTTCCTGCCAATCAGCCAACGCTCTATCCACGTATGTAACTTTCCTGTAATTCCATGGGCTCTTATCTTGTTAAGTAGCCTCATGTGTGGCACCTTGTCAAAGGCCTTCTGAAAATCCAAATATACAACATCCACTGCATCTTCCTTGTCGAGCCTACTGGTAATTTCCTCAAAAAATTGTAATAGGTTTGTTAGGCAGGATTTTCCTTTAAGGAATCCATGCTGAGTTCTGCCTATCTTGCCATATGCCTCCAGGTACTCTGTAACCTCATCCTTGACAATCGACTCCAACAACTTCCCAACCACGGATGTCAAGCTAACAGGTCTATAATTTCCTTTTTGCTTCCTTGCCCCCTTCTTAAATAGCGGAGTGACATTTGCAATCTTCCAGTCCTCCGGAACCATGCCAGAATCTATCGACTTTTGAAAGATCATCGCTAATGCCTCTGTAATCTCCACAGCTACTTCCCTCAGAACACGAGGGTGCATTCCATCTGGTCCAGGAGATTTATCTACCTTTAGCCTATTCAGCTTCCTGAGTACTTTCTCTGTCGTAATTGTGACTGCGCACACTTCTCTTCCTCCCACCCTTGAGTGTCCGGTATACTGCTGTCTTCCTCAGTGAAGACTGATGCAAAATACTTGTTAAGTTCCTCTGTCATCTCCTCATCTCCCATTACAATTTCTCCAGCATCATTTTCTGTCGGTCTTATATCTACTCTCACCTGTCTTTTACTCTTTATATACTCGAAAAAGCTTTTAGTATCCTCTTGGATATTATTTGCTAGCTTCCTTTCATAGTTAATCTTTTCTCTCTTAATGACCTTCTTGGTTTCCTTTTGTAAGGTTTAAAAACTTCCCAATCCTCTCTCTTCCCACAAAAAAGAAAGAATTGTCTGTACTATAAAACAAGGTAGCAAAATATTCATCACCATTCTAAAGTTAGCACATTTTCTAGTTTAGTGACCTTAAAGAGGTGAGGTGAAAAGATGCCTCTTTCCATTCTATCTTGCAGCAGTGAAATGTCAGCTGTATAAAACTCCATTTAGCCAAAACACCACTCTACATCTCATCCATTGTTGAATCCTAGTACAATGAGTTACAAATGGTTATTTCTTTAAGAAAAATCAAATCTGTTCATTTTGTTGAGAGCTTAGATGTGTCACTCGGTGAATTTCCAAATGATCTGCAGTATAGGGTGGCAAAGTTGATTGTGAAGTTGACAAAACCTGGTGAACTTAATGAAAGGGAATTGAGACCATGGAAGTAATCTTTATTTATCATTGAAATCAGTAAGGAGTATCCTCTCAAACAAGTTAAACCTGTTGTTTGGAATATTAAGATAGTGATTGAGGGTACTCCCTAAATAGTTCCTGGTAAAAGTTACTAATTAACGTAAAGTGAAGATGGCAGTTTTTTTTGTAATTCATTAGTGAAATCAGTTATTTATTAGCAAAAGTCATTCAATCAGAAATGGTCCCAGAAATTCGTCTTGTGTTGCACCTGCATTAACTGAGCAATTTTAGTCAGGGGAGTCCTGATTTTTGAGTAATCCGCAGTAGGCCCCTGACGTGTTGTTCTGTGCATTTAAAATAAATGTATTCTTAAAGCTATCATTTTACCAGATATCATGGCACAGAAATGAATGAACTACAGTGGTGCTAGAAGGTCTGTGAACCCTGTAGAATTTTCTCTATTTCTGCATAATATGACTTAAATTGTGATCAGACCTTCATACAAATAGATAAGGAGAATCCAATTAAATAACACAAAAAACATTATACTTATTCATTTACTTATTGAGAAAAATGACAATAAATTACATTTATTTGTTGGAAAAACTAGGTGAATCTTTACTTTTAGTAACTGGTGTGACCCCCTTGTACAGCAATAACTTCAACCAAATGTTTCCGGTAACTGTTGATCAGCCCTGCACATCGGCTTGGAGGAATTTTAGGCCATTCCTCCTTACAAAATTGCTTCAACTCTGGAATGTTGGTGGCCTTCCTTGCGTGAACTGCTTGCCTCAGGTCCTTCCACAACATTTCTATAGGATTAAGGTCAGGGCTTTGACTCGGCAATTCCAAAACACAAATGTTCTTCTTTTTAAACCATTCTTTTGTTGATTTACTCTTTGGGATCATTGTCTTGTTGCATTATCCAACTTCTATTAAGCTTCAAGTAACGGACTGCCACCCTGACATTCTCCTGTAAAATGTCTTGATCCAATTTTGAATTCATTGTACCCTTAACGATTGCAAGCTGTCCATACCCTGAGGCGGCAAAGCAGTCCTAAACTACGATGCTCCCTCCACCATGCTTCACAGTTGGGATGAGGATGTGGTGTTGGTCTGCAGTGCCCTCTTTCCCCAAACATAGCAGTGTGCCTTTCTGCCAAAAAGTTCAACTTTTGTTTCATCTGAGCACCAAGCATTGTCCGAGAAGCATTGTAGAACATTGAGGTGGACTTTTTCAAACTTGAGTCGCGCAGCATTGTTTTTTGGAGAGTGGTGGTTTCCTCCGTGGTGTCCTTCCATGAACACCATTTTTGTTCAGTGTTTTTCTTATAGTGGACACATGAACAGAGGCTTTAGCAAGTGCTAGAGATTTCTGCAAGTGTTTGCTGTTACCCTTGGGTTCTTTTTCACCTCCATCAGCTTTGCACGTTGTGCTCTTGGCCTGATCTTTACAGGATGCCCACTGCTAGGGAGAGTAGCAACAGTACTGAATTTCCTCCATTTGCAGACAATTTCTCTTACTGTGGACAGATGAACACTCAGGTCTTTAGAAATGGTTTTGTCGCCTTTTCCAGGTTCGTGTATCTCTACAGTTCTTCTTCTGAGGTCCTCTGAAAGTTGTTTTGATTGAGGCACGATGCACTTAAACAGATCTTCTTGAAGAGCAGGCTCTGTCAGTAACCTGATTCTGTGTCTTTTTTATAGGACAAGGTACCTCTACAACCCACACCTCCAATCTTATTTCATTATTTATGATTATGAGGACATGCAGTCTCCTTTTATTGTCATTTAGTAATGCATGCATTAAGAAATGATACAATTTTTTTCCAGAATGATATCACGAAAACACATGACAAACTGACTTATAAACTAACAAAATCCATATAATTATATCATATAGTTACAACAGTGCAAAGCAATACCGTAATTTGATAAGAATAGACCATGGCACAGTAAAAGGAGTCGGGCATTCTAGTCAGCTTTTGTAGAAGGCATTACCCCAGAAGTTCACATGCTTTTTCCAACAAATACATGTAATGGATCATTTTTGCAATAAATAAGTGAACAAGTATAATGTTTTTTTTGTTATTTATTTAATTGGGTTCTCTTTATCTAGTTTTAGGACGTGTGAAGATCTGATCATGTTTTAGGTCATATCTATGCAGAAATAGAGATAATTCTACAGGGTTTATATTATATTCAGATTTTGCTATTGGCGTGACTGTAGGCTAGTTACCAGGTATATTTTCAATTATTTTACCAGAATTTTTTCTTTTTGGTTTTGTCACTTGCAAAACTTCAAGATTTTTTTTCCATTTCTCTGGTACACGTGGCCCAATTATTGGTGCACTTGTGACTGGCCTTGTAATTAAAGCACACAGTTTAATATAGTCATACTCATTCACAGAACCTCATCTTACATTCAGTGTTCGAGACTCCTCTTGAGATTTCCAAGTGTATCTTACCAGCTAAGTGAACCCTACATAGCAAGTTTCAGCTATATTTGATAGAATAGGAGTGTCTCCGGGTGCGCTCAGTGTTGCCTCTGGAGCACGTGATGTCAGGCATAGGCGTGGGAATCACCTGTTGATTATCAGTGAAAAATTAGCACAGAAAACTGTTTCATATTGAACACTGCTTGGGTTGAGTGTAGCAATGGCATAAAGTATATTCTGTGAGGAAGTATGCCAAGTGACTTAGTAGTTTGTCTTGAAGGCTGTAACTGTTGAGCAGAGTCCCGATCTGCCACAGGTGGTAGGAGAACCAAGGGCGATTAATCAACCCACACAATTGCATCTGCCCATCATATTGCTAGAAGTGATCCTATCATGGCCTTGTGGAGATAATGTCTTGCCTGCACACTCAGGGCACCCTCAGTTATGTTGTATGACACTGTCTCTGTGCTAATTGAGATGATTTCAGGACAGATCTTGCAGCCTAAAACTGGACAACCATGAAGGGCTTTGAGTCATCAGAATTGTATTGGAGCACTGGTTGTAACCTTGTAATATGGCATATTTGTCAATCTGTGATTAATATCTTGCCGGAGGCCCCATTCTGGTTCAGTGAAAGCATACTAGCTGTGGCATCAGACATACACACAAAAAAAGGGTTGGCGATGATAAAATAACTAAAATAACCAGGCCCAGAACACACACACACTTACAACTCAACCATTTTTATTTGTGTGCCGTGACTGCTGTCTCCCACACAATATAAAGCTGCTGATTCCTCCAATGAGGGTTGGTTCAGGGACCTCTGGTTTCCTCCTCCTGACGTCAAAAATGAGCTCCTTGGTCTTGCTGACATTGTGAAAGAGAGTAGTTGTTGTGGCACCACTCAGCCAGATTTTCAATCTCCCTCATTAATGCTGATTAGTCATCACCTTTGATTCAGCTAATGACAGTAATGTTGGTTTGCATTGAAGCTGTGCTTAGCCGCACAGTCATAGGTGTAAAGCGAGTAGAGCATGGTACTCATTTTGGGTTCGACCAGAAGCACTTGTAAGCTTGATCCATTCCACTATGGACAAAGGATCTCCATTCAAGAGGTAACTGTGCCCTAACACAAAAGAAGATTTTGATCAAACAAGGAATAAAACTACTGGGAATCATTGTTGATGGGAGAGGGAAAGGAAGGGAAAATGGGGAATGTGGGAGTGGTTCATCTCCAGCTTGCACCATGCAAAGGCCAAGTGAAGGCTGGAAGTCGATCATCCCTGCACTTATGACGATGCCTTAGCCCATAATGTTTTCATTTGATTCCTTATTAACCTTTCAGCCATCTCAAGATCAAACATGAGGGATTTTTCTGATTATTTGGGTATTGTCAATGGAACATTGCATTGTTTAATAAAGTTGCAAAGCCTATACAGTGTCCAGACTTGGCATACTTAACACACTTATAAATGGATGGTAGAGAATTCTATTATTTGTATACTGTGGAATATTATTGGTGCTTCTGTTTAAACTACAAGCACAGATTTATGAACTTGTATGTAGAAGACTGAGAAATAATCTAATTTTAGTTTTTTTAAATGTTCAAATGGTGTTCATGAATTGTTTATAGGGAAGCTACCTTTTGAGGGAATCGAGAATGTGAAAAATATAAAGTTGGAATTGGGCTTCATTCAAATTGTCTAAATATTCTTTATTAAATATGCAGTAGTTTGTAATGTTTTTTTAACGTAAGTGGAATGGCAATAAAATCTTTCATTAATCGTAATAGCTGTTGTGCTTCTCCTTGTGGGTTCCTTTATGAACTATTTTAAATATTTCAGTTTTCTAAGTTGGGATTGAAAGGGCATAATATTTCACTTATGGGTCTCGCGCAAGCTTTCTGTTCTTTGGTGTACTCACTTTGTTCTCTCCTCTCAGCTGCTGCAGCCAAAGGAATCACAGATATGGATTCTGCGCAACTCCCTCAACACAATGGAGGAATTCCAGCAGGTAGAAAATTAACAACAGCTTTACCAGAACTAGAATACAAAGAAAAAGGGAAAGATAAGGACAAAGAAGCCAAAAAACCCAACCTTGGGATTAACAATAATATTTTGCAACCTGTAGACTCAAAAATACAAGAAATTGAGTACATGGAAAACCATATCAATAAAAGATTGAATAATGAGCTTGTAGGAAGCACAGAGAATCTCTTGAAAGAGGACTCATTTACGGCTTCTTCAAAAAATTACAAGAACGCTACTGGGGGAGTGAATTCTTCACCCAGAAGTCACTGCACGTCCAATGGCAGCATTCCTTCCTCCTCTTCTGCTAAGAATGAAAAGAAGCAAAAATGCACTAGCAAGAGCATGAGTACACATAAGGAAATAATGGAAAACTGTATACCTAATAATCAGCTCAGCAAGCCAGACACATTATTAAGGTAATAACTTTATTTTAGTATTTGAAGCTTGCTTGTGTTCCCTTTGGCAATATTGCTTGTTTAGGGAATAGTTGGTATCACGGTTTTTCAGATGTGCTATTTTGCAACAATATTCTGACAAAAAAATCAAAATGAAGCAAGTGTGTGCAAAATTGTTTATAATTTTTGGTATCAGCCACAAAGTGATTTTCTTTTCCAGACTATCTTGACTAAAGTGGTTATTACTAGCCAATATTTAACATGTACTGTTTTATGACTTGGTATAATCGCAGCTAACCAGAACTAAGTTTGTAATTTGGATATTTTATGAGAAATCTTCCCTATCAAGTCAAGTTTATTGTCGTTTAACTATATACATGTATGCTATAAACAAGATGCTGTTTCTCTGAACCGGGGTGTAAAGCACAGTGATACGCATAACACAAAATAATTTGCGAAAGTAAGGATAAAACCTTCAGATGAATCACGCATAAATAACAAACAAGTGCATAAGTTAAATATTGTAAGGTACAGAACAGAATAATCAGTATATCATAATTAACGGATTGATTTGAAAGAGCCTTGATCAGAGAAACCAGTAAATAAACTGTTTAAGGCTATCTGTATTTCTTTCATGTCTATCTTCCTGTTTTAAAAGAAAGAAAGTTTGAAGCTAATTCCTGATCTTTTTTTTGTTAGGAAATCGTTGTTCTCAATCAGTGAATGATTTTAAAAACCATGTTTCTTGTTGCTAGTGTAAAATTATCAGCCATTTGTTTTGTTCCCCCGTTAAAGTAGACTAATTCATAGCTGTACCTTTGAATGTGAAATGTCCATGTTGTCAAGTATATTTACAAAAAAATCAAAGTGGATGCTGCTGAGTGACAGTTCCAAAGTCTCTTTGTTCCAAGGGTACAGGAACCTGCTGAGAGCAACCTCCATATTTTAAATATTAATCTCTTCTTTGAATTCAGAATTTATCTGTTAAGGAGAAATTTTCTGCTTTAGAAGACACTTAGCTTGCCAAAGATTTTGAAGAAATAGGTTTGTCAGGTTCGAGGGCAGTTGGCTCTGGTTTATTTTCTGTTGAACTGATGTCAGTGCTGCAGATGGTCTTGAAATAAATGATTCTGTTTTTTGTTCATTTCAGAGCAATGTAATAAGTGTAAATGTTAACACACTGAAACATGTTAACATACATTTTTATTTTTTACTTTTTTTTAAAAAGGTCTGTTTTCATACTGCCTTTGTGAACATTGATACTGGAAATATCCTCATACCACTTTGGAGTGGATGTTACAGTGCTTGTATGCTATTACATTTTTGCAACTGAGATGAGAGGGTCAACTGCCAGCCATTTAAATCTTTACATCTTGGACTATTTCTTTTTAATCTCAGTAACTTCAAAACTTTTTAGCTCCTTTTATGCATTCTTGGGTCATGTAACCTTAAAATCTTTAAAGACTGCACTCTATGCTGTTAAGTGGCAAAATGAAGTGAGGTTATGTACAAAAGGATGCAAGAGACACTGGGCATGCTTAGGGATTTAAAGAGTCTAAAATCCTTACCATTTCAGAGGAAGGAAAGTTCGCAGTGGAGAAGAAATAGACAGTTCATGACTTGGGATTTATACATGCTTCTCTTGAGGTGGACCCTAGTACTGTGATGAACAAAATTTTATTGTGGAAGAGCTGCATGATGATGCTCTACATTGTTGGAAAACTGATTGACTTGAAAGATTTTTTGTTAATTCAATTACTTCCTATAAAGTTGCATTAAGAATGCTAAGTATTGTAAACCTCTTACAACAAGGTCAATTCATTTACTTTCTTTCAAGAGGCCCACATTGCTAAACCACTGAATGTGGAGCATCATTATGTCTCTTCTGCGCCACTATAAACTACTTATCGCTGCTTAATCAGATGTGTTATCTTGTAAGCAAGAAAGTTGAAGGTTTCCTCTTGCTGATTATTGGCTGTAAAGGATATGCAAAATCCACACAGCACATGGAGTGAGGATCTTACTTGGGTTTCTTTCCCTGTAAAAGCTCCACGACTGCAAACTACACCAAAGGATTCAAAGTATATTTATTATCAAAGAATGTATGAACCATACAACTTGTGATTCATCTGCTTGCAGGCAGCCATAAAGCAAGAAACTCAAAAGAACCCAATTTTAAAAAAAGACAAACACACAATGTGTAAAGGTGGGGGGGGGGGGACAAAAAGACACGATTCATGCAAACAATAAAAGCAAGCAACAGCATTCTGAACCAAATTGAGCCCATAGACCCGGGTCCTGGTGCAGCCAGAGTAGGCCTCAGTCTCAATTCATCACACAGCAGGCCACACTGTCACCCTAATGGATGAAATTTCATTCTTTGGTTTAAGAACTTGAATGGATGTTATATTCACAGAGCTGCTTAATAGGATGTTCTCCGTATTGGTTGATCACCAATGTGTCAGTGGCTCCTGTCCAATGTTAACTGGTTTTGCAATTCTTGGCAGTAACTTTAAAAAACCCAAACAGCATCCTTCACAATATTGAAAACATTCTAACTTTTGATTACATGTAGGAAAATGATAGCAGTATGTTTAACTTAAAGCATGTGTGGTGAACTGATAACAATAGTTTGCATATAGAACATAGAATAGTACAGCACAGTACAAGCCCTTTGGCCCACAATGTTGTGCTGACCCTCAAACCCTGCCTCCCATATAACCCCTCCCCCACCTTAAATTCCTCCATATACCTGTCTAGTAGTCTCTTAAACTTCACTAGTGTATCTGCCTCCACCACTGACTCAGGCAGTGCATTCCACGCACCAACCACTCTCTGAGTAAAAAATCTTCCTCTAATATCCCCCTTGAACTTCCCACCCCTTACCTTAAAGCCATGTCCTCGTGTATTGAGCAGTGATGCCCTGGGGAAGAGGTGCTGGCTATCCACTCTATCTATTCATCTTAATATCTCGTACACCTCTATCGTGTCTCCTCTCATCCTCCTCCTCTCCAAAGAGTAAAGCCCTAGCTTCCTTAATCTCTGATCATAATTCATACTCTAAACCAGGCAGCATCCTGGTAAATCTCCTCTGTACCCTTTCCAATGCTTCCACATCCTTCCTACAGTGAGGCAACCAGAACTGGACACAGTATTCCAAGTGTGGCCTAACCAGAGTTTTATAGAGCTGCATCATTACCTCGCGACTCTTAAACTCTATCCCTCGACTTATGAAAGCTTTCTTAACTACCCAATCTACCTGTGAGGCAACTTTCAGGGATCTGTGGACATGTACCCCCAGATCCCTCTGCTCCTCCACACTACCAAGTATCCTACCATTTACTTTGTACTCTGCCTTGGAGTGTGTCCTTCCAAAGTGTACCACCTCACACTTCTCCAGGTTGAACTCCATCTGCCACTTCTCAGCCCACTTCTGCATCCTATCAATGTCTCTCTGCAATCTTTGACAATCCTCTACACTACCTACAACACCACCAACCTTTGTGTCGTCTGCAAACTTGCCAACCCACCCTTCTACCCCAACATCCAGTCGTTAATAAAAATCACGAAAAGTAGAGGTCCCAGAACAGATCCTTGTGGGACACCACTAGTCACAACCATCCAATTCGAATGTACTCCCTCCACCACCACTCTCTGCCTTCTGCAGGCAAGCCAATTCTGAATCCACCTGGCCAAACTTCCCTGGATCCCATGCCTTCTGACTTTCTGAATAAGCCTACCGTGTGGAACCGATATTTATAAAATGCCTCAGGTAATTAACATTATGAAAGTAAAACAATACAGCCAATGGAAAATGAGGTGAAAGGTGGTTAAAAGGCTTATTATAAGAAGGGACCCAAAGAAGAACGAAACTGGAGAGGCTTAATTATTTAAAGACAGAATTGCGGAGGTTTCAGAAAAGATGGTAAGAATTTGAACAGTAGGCTGTAACTTTAAATTTCAACTGGAATTGAATGAAAACATTTAGAAGAACTAAAAGGGTAGTTATTGGTCAGGAAAACATTTCAGTAATTGAGCCTGGGCATGAAGGCTTCAGCAGTAGGTAGGCTGAAGTGGAATAGCTTTCGGTCTTTGCTTTTTTTTAAGAATAGAATAATTACTCTTTTTTTTAGAATTATTCTATATTAATGCATGTTTTTTGTATTGTGTTGGTTTATTATTGTCACCTGTACCAAGGTACAGTGAAAAGTTAGTCTTACTATTTATACAGATCAGATTGTAACAGTTATTTTAAAGCAGTCCAAAACCACTCAAAGTGACCAAGCATGGTTGGGGGTGGGGTGGGGTGGCTTTGTTGACGCTGTATGATACACTTTCCACAATAATGAAGTTCCAAAGTCGAAGAAAGTGCGTTTGTTCCTTTATTGAGAAACTAGTAAAGATGAACTATCTTCTAATGATAAAACAATTGAAACTAAACTAGCAATATAGCAAAGTGGGTAGTCTTAGTGTATTCAAACGTACTTAAACCAGGCATGTTTAAACATATTTAAACAATAAATGAAGCGAAGCATAACTAAGCAAAGCAATCAACCAAAAAAAAATTATTTCCAGCTGCCTCTGACCTTAACCAGATTAAAACTGGACTATAGACAAAGTATGAATATGTAACTATACTCTCCTGCCAGGCCCTCAACCCACATGACAAATTACCCATAATAAATGTGTAACACAAAATGCAATGCGGACACAGAAAATATATACATGGCTCCTACACAGTGTATTGAGCTAGAAGCTAAGGTAAAACAATAATGCAGAATAGAGTGTAAAAACTACCAAAAAAAGAGTGCAAGATCATAACATAGTAGATTCTGAGGCCAAGGTTCCATCTTATTGAACAAGAGGCCTGTTCGAGAGTTCAGTAATAGTGGCATCAGTGCTGGTACTTGACCTGATGGTACATGCTTTCAGATGATTGTACTTTCTGCCTGGAGGGAGAGGGGAGAAGTGAGGTTGGTGGAGTCTATGAATACGCTGCTTTACTGAGTCAGCAAGAAGTATAGAGATAGTCCATAGAGAGCAGGGTTGTTCCTGTGATATGCTGAGCTGTGTCCAGAACTCTCTGCAGTTTCTTGCAGTCACATACTTCGCATCCAGACGTAATGTTTACTATGGTGCATTGATAAACTTGTTTGGAGTCAATGGGGATGTGCTGAATTTCTTTAGCTGCTTGAAGGATTAAGTGTCGTAGTGTCGTTGGTGAGCTTTCTTGATCGTGACATCAACATGTTTAGACCAGGAAAGCTATTGGATATATTCACACCTAGGAACTTAACGCTCTCAACCTCATCACTGTTGATGTAGACAGGAGCATGTGCACTGCTCCCCTATCTGAAGTCAATGACCAACTTTTTTTTTGTTGAGGGAAGGATTGTTGTTGCTTAAGATCTCTCTCCTTCCTGTACTCTTTTGAAATACGTTCCACTGCAGTGATATCATCTAAGTTGGAACAGAATCTGACCACGCAGTCATGAGCATACAGGAAGTATAGTAGGGGGCTGAGGATGCAACCTTGTGGAGCACCAGTATGTAGAATAATCATGGCAGAGTTCTTGCTGCCTTTCCTTATTGTTTCTGGTCTCTTGGTCAGAAAGTTGCAGGTTGATGCATTAACTACCATGGCCCAGAGTTTGCTGATGAGTTTGTTTGAGATAATAGTGTTGAAGGCAGAACTGTAGTCAATAAACAATAGTCTGGTGTAGGTTTCCTGACTGCACAGATAGTCCAGAGAGGAGTGTTGGGCCAAGGAGATGGTGTCCAGCATAAACCTGTTCTGGCAGTTGGCAAATTGTAGTGAGTCGAGGCTATCTGGAAAGCTAGAATTGATTCACACCGAGACCAGCCTCTTGAAGCGCTTGATAATGATAGATGTTAGAGCTACTGGGCACTAGTCATTAGTATCTTGGTTACTGGGATGATAGTGATCTTAAAACAGGATGGGGGCCACGGCCTGAGAAAAGGAGAGGTGAGAAATGTCTACAAGCACCCTGCTAGCTGATCTGCTCAGGATCTAACGACGCGGGTAGGACACCATCCAGCCCCATTGGTTTCTGTAGGTTCACCCTCCAGAAGACTGATCTTTTGTCCACGACAGTGATTGTAGATTCAGATGCACTGGAGACTGTCAGGTGTTGATCTGGCCACATACTGTTGAATTAGTAACATCAATGGCTGCTTTAAATCTGCATTCTGACCTTTATATGACTGCACGTGATGTGAAACTGCTTGCCCCGCTATATAATTGGTTATACAATTGGTTTTATTCCCAAAATATATTTTACATTCATATCTCATGGCCAGTATTTCCCCACTTGTTTTCTCTAGGTTTTAGATGTCAAGTTTAGCCTGTGTGATTGAGCCAATCTCGGTTGCCCACATTTACGTAAACCAGACTTTTTTCTCTTCTCTTCCATTAGTCCTTGACGATAAGGACGTTGTTGCTTGCAGCTACATTTTTTTAAAGAATGGTGGTGATAAGTTATAAGAAAATCACAGATAAATGCAAATAAACTATCCAATTTAGTTCTCTAACTAGCTTGTTCCCAACTTTGTGAGTTCCTGCACATTTCTGTGTTTATTATCGAAGTACAATGTAAATTTATTATAAAAGTACATACATGTCACTATATACAACCCTGAGATTCATTTTCTTATGAGTATACCCAATAAATCCATAGAATAATAATTGTAATAGAATCATAATTGTAACAGAATCAATGAAATGTCGCATCAACAGGGTGCTCAACCAGTGTGCAAAAGACAACAAACTGTGCAAATACAAAAAGAAAGAAAATAATAAGTAAATAAGCAATAAATATCGAGAAAATGAGATGAAGAGTCCTTGAAGGTGAGTCCATAGGTTGTGGAAACATCTCAATGATGAGGTGATTGAAGAGCCTTCGGTTCAAGCGCCTGATTGTTGATGGGTAATAACTGTTCATGAACCTGGTGGTGTGAGTCCTGAGCGAGAAGGGAGCATGTCCTGGGTGGTGGTGGTGGGGGGTCCCTGATGATGGATGCTGCTTTTCTGCGACCGCGTTTCATGTAGATGTGCTCAGTGGTGAGGGGGGCTTCACCTGTGATGGTCTGAGCAGTGTCCACTACTTTTTGTAGGATTTTCCATACAAGAGCACTAGTGTTTCCATACCAGGCTGTGATGTAGCTGGTATAGGTTTTGTTGAATCGGATTCAATTTTAGTCACTTCTTGAAATGGGTTTCATAGGCTACAATAGTCTCTGTAGCAACATATTGATCTCTTAATGTATGCATTCCTTTTTGTGATTCTGTATGTCATCTGTGGTTCTGCTGGTAGCACTGTGTTTGAGATTCTGTGGTGATCCATAGCTATTCCAGAGATTGGAGCGCACAAATCAAGATGTACTGAGGAAGTGCTGGATTCTCCGATGGGTCCAAAGATTCCATCTTCCTATTTTGAGAAAGAATAGGGGTTTATTCCTCATTCAGATTCCTAAATATTGTGTAAATTGGCAGATGTTTCTTGCTTGACAGAAGTTTCTAATTTTCAAAAGTGCTTATATAAATTTCTTGTATAAATTGGTAAATTGTATGAAGGGTATAGACAAATGCCACATTTTTTTGAAATATGAAATGAAAAATTCAACATCAGTTTGAAAATGAGTTTCTTATGATATGACTGATTTTTCTAAAGCAACATTTCTCCATTGTACTTTACTGTGTTCTGTGTCTGGAGTAGAGACCAAGCTTTCAAAAGTTCATAAATGTTGGAAAAGCTACGCTGATAGTTCCTTGAATGGTACTGTACCTTGTCTTATGGATAATTTCACCTGAATTTGCCGGCATGTTTAATACTGCCTGTACATTATGACAAGTGATGTGCAAGTATGAACCTAGCAACAGTTTGTTTAACCTTCTCTCCCCATCTCTTTGTCTTGCTTTCACTAGCAAGTACAAGAAGCTCATCCATCATTTTCCTCAGTGAAATACAGAGTCTATATAAAGAAAATTCACCACCCCCCAGAAGTTTTCATGCTTTATGGTTTTACGGCATTGACTCACAGTAGATTTAATTTGGCTTTTTTTGACGCTGATAAATAGAAAAATACTCTTTTGTGTCAAAGTGAAAACCGATCTCTACAAAGTGATCTAAATTAATTACATATATAAAGCACAAAATAATTAATTGCATAAGTATTCACCCCCCTTTAATATGATTGTGCCTTGTAAGGCATGAAAATGCCCGACGCAGGCCTCTTATGGTCTGAGTCAACGTTCCCTCCCTCCCCTTTAATATGACACAAAAAATCATCACTGCTGCAGCCAATTGGTTTTAGAAGTCACATATTTAGTTAAATGGAGATCGACTGGTGTGCAGTCAAGGTGTTTCAATTTTTTTGTAGTAAAAATACACCTGCATCTGGAAGGTCCAACTGCTGGTGAGTCAGTACCCTGGCAAAAACTACACCATGAGAACAAAAGAACATTCCGAGCATGTCCGCAAAAAGGTTATTGAAAAGCACAAGAAAACTTCCGAGTCACTGAATATCCATTGGAGTACAGTTAAGTCAATCATCAGGAAATGGAAAGAATATGGCACAGCTGTAAATCTGCCATGAGCAGGCCGTCCTCAAAAACTGAGTGACTGTACAAGAAGGGGACTAATGAGGGAGGCCACCAAGAGACCTATGACAACTCTGGAGGAGTTACAAGCTTCAGTGGCTGAGACAGGAGAGACTGCGTGTACAACTGTTGCCCAGGTGCTTCGCCAGTCGCAACGTTATTATGGGAGGGTGGCAAAGAGAAAGCCACTGTTGGAAAAAAAAACCTCACATGAAATCTTGGCTAGAGTTTGCCAGAAGGCATCTGTGAGACTCTGAAGTCAGCTGGAAGAAGGTTCTATGGTCTTATGAAACGAAAACTGAGCTTTTTGGCTATCAGACTAAACACTATGTTTGACGTGAGCCAAACATTGCACATCCTCAAAAACTCACCATCCTGACTGTGAAGCATGGTGGTGGCTGCATTATGCTGTGGGGATGCTTCACTGCAGCAGGGCATGGAAGGCTTGTGAAGGTAGAGGGTAAAATGAATGCAGCAAAATTCAGGGAAACCCTGGAGGAAAACCTGATACAGTCTGCAAGAAAACTGTGACTTGGGAGAAGGTTTTTTCCCCGGCAAGACAATGACCCCAAGCATAAAGCCAAAGCTACACAGGAATGGATTAAAAACAAGCCAAGTTAACGTCCTAGAGTGGCCAAGTCAGAGTCCAGTCCTCAATCAAATTGAGAATTTGTGACTGCACTTGAAAAGGGCTGTTCACTTACGATCCCCATGCAATCTGACAGGGCTTGATCCGTTTTGTAAGGAAGAATGGGGAAAAATTGCAATGTCCGCATGTGCAAGCAGATAGAGACCTATCCACACAGACTCAAGGCTGTAATTGTTGCCAAAGGTGTGTCTACTAAATACTGACTTGAAGGCAGTGTGTAATTATGTAATCAATTATTTTGTGTTTAATAATTGTAATAAATTTAGACCATTTTGTAGAAATTTGTTTTCACCTTGACATGAAAGAGTCTTCTGTCGATCAGTTCAAAACGCCACTGTGATTCAATGTTGTAAAATAATAAAACATGAAAACTTTCAAGGGAGGTGAATACTTTTTATAAGCACTGTACATTTGGATCTAGATTTTTAAAACTTTTATATTAATGACATTTTAATGTTTAGCTTTCAAATCCTTCCATTGCTTTGGCTCTTTGCTACTGGTGTCCCAACCCAGCTGCCTTCTAGAACTCCATGATCCTTCAACTGTGGCATTCCTTATTTCTTTTTCGATCTATCTTTGGTAGCTAATTCTCTCACTAAACTTCTCTGTGCCTTTGCTTTTTCCTCCTACAGGATATACTTCAAAACCTATCTTCTTGCACGTTATTTCTCAAAAACCTTCCTCTCCAGCATCCTGTGCCTTTTTTCGTTACTGATCTTCATAAAAGCAAGTTGTTGCTAACAGTTTATTAAGATTCCGGTGTGAAAGACAAAATGCATTGGGCCAAATTGTATTTGAGAAATTTCTTAAGGGCATATTTTACAAGCACATGATTCTACCAGTAAGCAGAAAATATTTTCAGTGATTCTCATGGACTGTTAATACCAGAAATTTCCAACAAATAGTGTTTATTACTCTTTAATAAAAGCCTATTGAATACCTCAGTCTGCTGCACATGTATTCATTGTGGTAGGTACAATGTACAAAATGCTGCTATGCAATTTTTATGCTTCCGTTGGCGAACTGCTGTATTTGCATGGATGCTGTTAGCCTCAAATTTTGACTCTGCACGTTCCAACCAGTTTGTTGGAATGACAAAAAAAAAAGAAAATGTCTTGTGTAAACATGAAGTCTATAGAAATTCAGAGCAACGCACTTAAAATGCTGGAAAAGCTCAGCGGGTCATCAGCAACTATTGAAGTGAATAAATAATCAATTTTTCAGGCTGAGACCCTTCAGGGCTTCATTGCATGCCATTTTCATAACTTATTGTTACAGAACTTCTTAGAAAGAATGTTACAAGCTGACTTTTGTTTATTTTTGAAGTGCTTTGATGGCTGTTGATATATTTGCAAGAATAATCTGTTTTCAATCTTGATATTGATGCCAAAGAACAATAACAGTAACTTTTTAATATAGAAGATTTTTTTAAAATCTTGCGTGAAGTTGATATAAAGTTTCAGTTCAGTCACAAGAATTAGGTGGAATTTATTATAGGTGAGTATGTCACCTGTGGGGTCTAGTGGCATTAAGCAGTAAGTACAAAATGTTGGAGGAACTCATCGGGTCAGGTAGCATCAATGGAGAAGAATCAGCGTTTTGGGTCATAATCCAGCATCTGCACAATCTCTTGTGTTTACATTTAAAGCAGTGGATCTTGCCTTTTATGCTTTAAATAAGAACTTAGTTATGCGTATCAAAAAAAAATTGTATGTTTTGGAAAAACATGGATTCTGGCACCCCAACTGTTAGTAATCTGGAGCTTTAAAATTGTATTAATGTGGACCAAATGCACAAACACAGATCTTCACAAGGAAATGGGTTGGCAAAGTGAGTTGCCAAGCTACCATGTATGAATACAAGTGGTCCTGACAAGGTGAAAACTTGTCCATCCAGATTTCATGTGATTTTCATGTGGATGTGAGCATTTCAGTGTCTGTGTCTGATTATTGCTTTTACCTTGGTACCATCCTGCTGCTAAAGGAGGATTACCACTTTCTTAAAGGCAGTGTTTTGCTTGCACATTCCAATGAAGGTATTTTGAGTATCAAATAGCTGTACTTAGAATCTAGATAAATAGAATTATATTTATGTAAAGTTTGCTAATCCTTAACAATGATTCCTGTTTTAGTAGTTGCCATATACAATGCATTTAATGTTCTTGCGGAATTTAAAGGGACTAATTTTCAAAAACTGGCTCTGAAATTTTGCAAATAACATATTATTCACTGAGTGCCATAGTTGAACACACAGACTCTGGGGAAAATATTAATAATTGGAATTCATTACAGAGCATGGCTGATAACTAGAGAAAAGGGAAATACCCACTTTGTCTTTCCCGACAACGTTCTGTTCAGTCTTGGTTTTCTGGGATGCAGTTGTCACATTTATTGTGGTTGTAAATCACCATTATAAAATGCTGTAGTCCTGATGGTTGAGGGTACATCCACAGTACTATTTGGTAGGGAGTTCCACCATTTAGACTCAGAATTGGGGAAAAAAAAGAACAATAATTTATTTTCAAGTCAAAATAGTGTATGACTTGAAAAAGACATGGAGTATAACATTCTGCTTGTGGTCAGTGGATTGTCAAGATAATCCTGCTGCAGTAGACCTGGGCTCTGACTTGCTTTTCGACCATAAGATATAGGAGCAGAATTAGGCTATTTGTCCCATCACGTCTACTCGATGGCCGATTCATTTTCCCTCTCAGCCCTAATCTTTTGCCTTCTCCCCTTATCCCTTCATGCCTTGATCAATCAAGAATCAATCATCCTCTGCCTTAAAATATACATAGACTTGGCCTCCACAGCTGCCTGTGGCAAAGAATTCCACAGATTCATCATTTTCTGGCTAAAGAACTTGCTCCTCATCTCCATTCTGAAAGGACGCCCCTCTATTCTGAGGCTGTGTCCTCTGATCTTAGACTCTCCTACCATAGGAAACATCCTCTCCACATCCACTCCATCGAGCGTTCTACCATTCATAGATTTCAGTGAGGTTGCTCCTCATTCTTCTGAGTTCTAATGAATACAGACCCAGAGCCATCAAACACTCTTCATATGACAAGCCGTTTAATTGTGGAATCATTTTCATAAACCTCCTTTGAACCCTCTCTAGTTTCAGCACATCTCTTCTAAGATGAGGGGCCTTTGCCCTGAGGAATCCCTGCAGCTATGTACTGAGGCTGAGATGACTGACTTGCATTAGCCATAGTCATCTTCCCTTTTTAATTTCCAAGGTATGGTTCCAACCTTTCATAATGTCCATTGTCTTTAGTTTCTTTATGGCTCTGTCAAATACTACGCGATGTTGAAGAAGATCTCTTAGTTGTTCTCACTTCTTTACAGTTCCATCCTTGTCATGTTTGGACCAAATCTCTGATGAGAGCTGGAATGAAGTGACCCTGCAAAAGCCAAATTGGACAAATTGTTAGATTAATGATGCCACTGGATAAGAATGTCAATAGCACCTTTCCTCATTTTGCTGATGATTGCGAACATGTAGTAGATAGTTGTGAGATTTGCACTAATTGAATTTGTCATACTTGTTATGGACAAGTTATACCTGAACATCTTCCATATTGATGGTTAGATGATGGTGGTATTGTACTGATCCAGACTAGTCAGAGATGTGGTGAATTCTGGTGTGCAAATGTTTAGTATTTCAGTTTTCTAGTCTCTCATTTTTTTTCCCCACTGTTTCCAATGTACTTGGACATTTGTTGATGCCAAGCATCAAGAAATTGGATTGAATAGGCTGAAGGCTAGCTTCTATGCTGTGGATTTGGGAAGAAGGTTGATCCACTTGACACTTAGTTGCAAATAATCCATACGTTTTTTCCTGCCATTATTTAAAAATGGGAAGGCTCTTGGAACTTCTCTCCCAGCCCTCCCCTATTAACTAATTGTCAGCTGCCATTCAAAATTAGATCTGTTTAGATTTTGGAGCATTTGATCTGATCTGGTTGTGGGATCACCTAGCTGGCTGCATTTTTTGTTTACTGTGTAATCCAGTGTGGAAGCTTTGAAAGATTGGCAATCCACGTTCTCCTGGCACTCTCATCTGTGCTTATTGAACCAAGTTTCTTTGCTTGGTATGATTACAGTGCCAGGGTGTAAGGTTATTCACAGTGCCCCACAGTCCTGTTTTGCAGTTCCAGATTTTTGTTGGTATATCAGATTTGGCACATTGACACTGCCAGATATTATGGTGGTGGGTGTGCTTGGTGTATTCGCATGTTGCCTTTAAATTAGTAAAGCTGTTTTATTAATTGTGCAATTAGTGTTGAAGCAGCTTTGTTTTACTTTTGAGTTTGTTTGCTGAACATGGTCATAGCCTTTAAAAATTATGCGCAACTTTTATTTGGAAAGCAAGTGATGCCTTTTTATTTCTATTCTTTGCTAATCATATGGCATTGGTCACTCTATAACATAGTACCCTTGAATTTATGATTATAATAAGAGGAAAATCTCAGAAAACTATAAATGCCAGAGGAAAAATTCCTATCGCCCTTCAAATCTGATCCTGGCTGATACAAATTTTGGTCTTTAACATTGTCCTATTTAATCTCTTTAAAACTTGATTTTGCAAAACATCTGTCTGTCTTAACCTTGAATATATGTAATGTCTGAGTATTAGAGAATTTGAAACCTTCTGAGTGAGGCAGAAGTCCTTCCATCTAAAATTTAAGCAGCCATCTCCTTACCCTGAGTGCTATCTGTACTATGTAAACTGACAAGAACTTTTGACATCCATATGTGCAATTCTACATAGAAATCAGGGAAATGCTACCAAGGTACACTGTCACAGAGTTCTAGAATTGTACAGTACAGAAACAGAGCACTTTGGCCCACAGTGAATGTACTGATCTTTCTGCCAGCAACCCTAATCCCAATTGCCTGTATTTGGTCCATGCTTTTCTGTGCCTTGCTTATTCAGGATGTCTAACTAAATAGCTTGGAAATATTATGTGATTCCACCAGTTCCTCTCACAGTGAGTTCTAGATATCATTTGCTCTCTTTGTTTTTTTTAGAAAAACTTCCCCTCGGGTCCCTTTTTAAAATTCCTTCAATGCATATCAAACCTAAAACCTTATTTGCTTCAGGGAAAACAAGTCCAACTTGTCCAGTTTATCTCCTTAACTAAAGGGTTCCAATCTAAGCGGCGTCCTCTGCAATCGCACCTTTCCTATGATGTGGCAACCAGAACCGTACACAGTATTCCTTGTGCAGTCTAACCAGTACTTTTAAAGTTGCAACATGACATGCTAACATTTATATTCTATACTCTCCCCTTGTATGTTTACTACTTTACCACCCTATCTATCTGACATCTCTATGGGGTACCATTGCAACCTTCACAGATGGTATCAAATGTTACTGATAATTTCTGATTTGATTTATCCACTCTTCACAATGTTAAAGAAAAAAATTGCTGATAAAGTAAAATCTTTGTTGTACCTAAGTTTTTAATGGTTTGCATAATCTTTATGACTGAATAAACCCTGAACTAATAAAAAATGAGAAGGTAGGGGTCTCTCAAAAGAACATTTCACACCCCTCAGAGACATTCTGAAGATTATATACAATACCTTGAAAAAGTGTTCAGCCCCAACAATAATTTTCACATTTTACTGTCTCATTTTCTAAAACTTAAAATATATTGAACTAGGATTTTTTTGCTAATCTACAAAATGTGCATCATATCAAATCAAGAGAAAAATCCAAAACCTGTCAACAATTTACTTAGAATTAAAAACCAAAGTTGTGAGGCTAAAAAAGTATTCATTGCCTCTGTAATTATGCTGACTTTCCTCAGGTGCAGTATAATGTATGACCATACCAACTCACCCAGTTTGTATAGAAAGTGGGAGGATCATCTGTTTTCAATGAACTCATAAAAATAAGTAACTCCTTTCTGTGAGGTCCAACAGAGTGGTAGATTTTCAACAGACCAAATCAAATTGAAGACAAAAGAGCATTCAAGGTTGTAAGAGTGGGTTCCCTCACCTCCAACTCTCTGACTCTCAATACAGGAGCCCCTCAGGGCTGTGTACTGAGACCCCTCCTTTACTCCCTGTATACCCATGGCTGTATTGTCACCCACAGCTCCAATCTGCTAATTAAATTTGCTGACGACACGACATTGATTGGTCTTATCTCACACAATAACGAGGTGGTTTACAGGGAAGAAGTCATCTCTGACACTGATGTCAAGAAAACAACCTCTCCCTCAATGTTGCAAAAACAAAGGAGCTGGTTGTGGATTACAGGAGGAATGGAGACAGGCTAACTAACCCCTATTGACATCAATGGACCTGGGGTTGAGAGGGTGAACAGCTTCAAATTCCTCGGCATCCACATCACCAAGGACCTCACTTGGTCTGTACATACCAGCTATGTGGTGAAAAGGACACAACAGCACCTCCTTCACTTCAGACGGTTGAGGAAGTTTGGTATGGGCCCCCCAAATCCTAAGAACTTTCTACAGGGACCCAATTTAGAGCATCCTGACTGGCTGCATCACCGCCTGGTATGGGAACTGTACCTCCCTTAATCGCAAGACTCTGCAGAGAGTGGTGCGGACAGCCCAGCGCATCTGTATTTGTGAACTTTCCATGATTCAGGACATCTACAAGGACAGATGTGTACAAAGGGCCCATAAGATCATTGCTGCTACCATATGGGAAACGGTACGGCAGTATAAAAGCCAGGACCAACAGACTCCGGGACAGCTTCTTCCACCAGGCCATCAGACTGATGAACTCACGCTGACTTGAGTATATTACACTGACTGTTCTATTTATTATAAATTTGATTGCACAGGGCACATTTAGATGGAGTCGTAACGTAAAGATTTTTACTCATGCATGTGAAGGATGTAAGAAATAAAATCAATTCAATTCAAGGCAATTCAGGGAAATGATAAGAGAGAAGTACAGATCTGGGAAAGGGCACATGACCATCTCAAAGGCACTGGACCTACCTTGGAGCTCAGTGCACTCCGTTGTGGAAAAAGTAGAAAAAAATATGAAACCATGGCCACACTGCCTAGGTCAGTCTGCCCATCTAAACTTAGTCGCCAGGAAAGAAAGGCACTTGTAAGAGAGGCCACTGTGGCTGCAACTGGAAATGAAGTTCATGCCTCCACAATCTCTAAGGCCTTGCATAAAAAGGGGTATTTATGAAAGAGTGGCAAGGAAGAAGCCCTGGTTTAAAAAAAAAATGCGTATCTTTGCCTGTAAGGACTTTGCAAAGCGTCACTTAGAAGATGTGGAAGAAGGTCTTGTGGTTGGATGAGACTAAAGTGGCACTTTTTGACCTCAACACTATGTGGAACATAAAGCATCATTCTAATACTGTGCATCGGCCAGGTAACACCACCCCTACTGTAAAGTATGGTGGAAGTAGCATCATGCTGTGGGGATGCTTTTCAGCGGCAGGAATTGGAAATCTGGTCAGGATTGATGAGATGATGAATACTGCTAAATACAGAGAAATCCTGGATAAAAACCTGCTTGTTGCTGCCAGAAAGCTTAAACTAGGGGGGAAGTTTATCTCTCAGCAGGACAACGAGCCAAAGCACACTGCCAGAGCAACCATGGAGTTGGTTCAGATGAAGAAAATTGATATTGAGTGGTCTAGTTAGAGTCCTGACCTTAACTGGATCGAACATCTCTGGCAAGACCTCAATATTGCTGTCCACCACCGCTCCCCAAATAACCTGGCACAGCTTGAGCAATTTTGCAAGGAGGAATGAGCAAATCTTGCTCCAGCACATTATGCAAATCTAATAGAGACTTATCCAGAAAGACTGCTGGCAGTAATAGCTGCGGGAGGTGGTTCACTGAAGTACTGAGCAAAGGGGTTGAATAATTTTGAATTATGGTTTTTAACTTTTAGTTTTCATGCTTTACAATTTTCACTCCTTTTGGCTCTACTGTGAAAAAAATGAGCATGTGGTTTACAAATAAAAATTCTCAGTTAAATTGATCCAAATCCCTGGCTGTAATATTCAATTACTTGAACGAAGGGTTGCAGGCCGAATACTTCTACAAGGCACTGGTATTTACGTCTTTCCACTCCCTTAATCTTTTATAGATCTCACTTTTTATTTCATTTTCTTCAGAGTGATTTGAATGTTGTTCCTATTCCCAGCTTTTTAACTTGCTGCTTTATCTCTGCAGCGGTTGAGTGAAGCAACACTACTAACGTACTGCTGATTTTGCTCTCTTTAGGTTGGAACAGGATATTAAGAAGCTGAAAGCTGACTTGCAGGCAAGCAGACAGTGTGAACAGGAGTTGCGTAGTCAGATCAACTCCCTGACCAGCACTGAGCGTAGTATCCGTTCAGAAGTAGGGCAGCTCCGACAGGAGAATGAGCTACTACAGAACAAGTAAGGAATGGAGGATATTTCTATGAAATCGTGAACATTTTTAACCTAATTTCTCAAACATTCTGATCTGAACTACCATGGTCTTGCTCATATCCACACCACCATAGTCTTGCCTATGCTTTGTAAACCATGAAGTAAGTTAAGTTCTTTAGGGTAGATTATGTTAGCTTTATACCTTTGGCACATTTTCCTGGATAACTGGCCGGTTTGTCATATGTCCGCAAGTTGATGTGTAATAAAGAACTGATTGCCTCAATTGTGAAAGCATTTTGCACATAATTTATGAGACAATACATATTTGTGTACTGAAATAAAAGTGAAAACAGAAGTTTGGCAATGTAGCCCTTTAAGCAGTATGGAATTACATCTGTGGTGCTCCTATTTTTAGTGGAAAGGTTGAATGGGGTAGCTCGGATTCCTTTGCTACTTGGTTCAATTTGAGCTCTTTTTTTTTAAAACCAGATTACATACTGCAGTGCAAGCCAAACAGAAGGATAAACAAACCATCAGTCAGTTAGAGAAGAAACTCAAAGCTGAACAAGAGGCAAAAACTTGTCTTGAAAAGCAATTGATGGAAGAAAAGAAGAGGAAGAAGCTGGAAGAGGCATCTGCAGCTCGAGCTGTGGCACTTGCTGCTGCCACTAGGTAATGATACCACACCTCCCATTAGCCATGTAAATTATTGGCCAATAAATACACAGATCTTCTGATGTGTTTAATGAGCAGTCCTATGAAGCATTTCTAGCCTCCCTATTTCTTTGTCTATTAATCTTTTTTTTGGCTATTTTAAATCTGAAATTACGTCATTGTGCAATTGAAATGCATTATTACTTTTTTAAATAGAATATTGTGATCCTTTCCTGTGATACAAGGGTCAAATGATAAATATGGAAGTGGGCATTAAAGTGGTTTTTACACAGCAGGTCACAGAATGCGATGGGCATTCAAATGGATGATTCAAGATTCATGGATAATAACAGAGGCCTGGATGCACATTTGCCATCCTCATTGTGCTATGTGGAGTTGCCTGAGCTGTGGAACTATTTCTACTATCTAAGAATACATTAACTTGGAACCTCACTATAGAGGAGATTGGTCAAAAATGTCAATGCATTAGAGAATGATTGTCTTCATAGGTAATTGAGGCCACAATGTGAAGAAAATCCATTTTCTTTAACCTGAAACCTGAATAATATTGTATTGTCTATTCATAAAGGACGATAAAACTGTTTACCCATTACCATCAACAATGCACAGACAGCCTTTAAAAACATTGTTTAAATTTTGTATTGTATGAAGAAAAAGGAATGAGATTTTTTTCCTAAATAAACAAGGGTTGACAGTTATATTAACTGAAAAGACCTAGACTGTCATCTGACAGATGTAAGATATAAACTTCCACCTTAGAACATTAAAGATTTGTACTTGTGTAGAAAGTGACGAATTTAACTTTATTTTTAAGAGGGGAATGTACAGAAACTCTAAGAACTCGTATTCGAGACCTGGAGGCAGAGTGTAAGAAGTTAACAATGGATATGAAAGTCAAAGAAGACCAAATCCGTGAGCTAGAGATGAAAGTACAGGTAAATCTGCTGTTCGACGTGCATCTTAGACAGTCAGAAATAGTCATAGTAGTCATAGTCATACTTTATTGATCCCGGGGGAAATTGGTATTCGTTCCAGTTGCACCATAAATAATTAAATAGTAATAAAACCATAAATAATTAAATAATATGTAAATTATGCCAGATGGAAATAAGTCCTGGACTAGCCTATTGGCTCAGGGTGTTTGACCCTCCAAGGGAGGAGTTGTAAAGTTTGATGGCCACAGGCAGGAATGACTTCCTGTGACGCTCTGTGTTGCATCTCGGTGGAATGAGTCTCTGGCTGAATGTACTCCTGTGGCCAACCAGTACATTATGTAGTGGATGGGAGACGTTGTCCAAGATGGCATGCAACTTGGACAGCATCCTCTTTTCAGACACCGCCGGCAGAGAGTCCAGTTCCATCAAAGAACAAATAGTATTGCAGATACCCAAACCAGACTTTTCTATCATTGAAAATGTTTGCTGGTTTGAAGGAAAGAATTAAATTCTAATTGAGATTTCACTTTTAGTCAAAAATATGAAATTGCATGATACAATGTGCTGATTGGGTTTAAAATGTAATTTGTACATTCTTCATGTCACTCTGTTCATTTATTTTTAATAAAGGAACTGCGTAAATATAAAGAAAATGAAAAAGACACAGAAGTATTGATGTCGGCACTTTCAGCCATGCAAGATAAAACACAACACTTAGAGAATAGTCTAAGTGCTGAAACCCGAATTAAGTTGGATCTCTTCTCTGCACTAGGAGATGCCAAACGGCAGCTGGAAATTGCACAGGGTAAGAAACTGGGTGCTTGATTTAATTCTAAATACCCTACAATAGTTCTGAAACGTGCACAACTTAACTTTTACCAAAATCCTTGTACGCGTGTTTAATAAATAGATTGACTGGAAACAAAGGCATTGGAGAGCTTGATTCATGGTAAAATTAGTAGTGTAGCGATTAGTGCAACACTATTACAGCTTGGGGCTTCTTGAGTTCAGAGTTCAGTTCCAGTGCCGCCTGTGAGGAGTTTGTATGTTCTCCCCCTGAACCACATAGGTTTCCTCAGGGTGCTCCAGTTTCCTCCCACAGTCCGGATTTGTACTGGTTAGTAGATTAATTGGTCATTGTAAATTGACATGGAATTAGGCTATGGTTAAATGAGTGGGTTGCTGGCCTGTGCAGCTCACTGGGCCCAAAGGGCCTACTCTGTGCTCTATCTCTAAATAACAAAATATAATAAAACTACTGCTTGCAGCTAAAATGTAGGCTTCTCCACCAACACTTTATGTTCAGAATAAAATGGTGATTTCATATATAGACTGTCTCCTGTGATCCAAAATAACTATGCTACTCGTGTCTAGTTCCGTGGTGAGATTGTGGATCAGTGCTTAAACCCAAAGTTGATTCAGCCATAAAGACTTGAGGAATCCATTTTAGAAAGGATTTCTTAAAATTTAGTGGGCTGTAGGAGTGTTGTATAAAGTATTTTCACCCAGCTTTCATGACACTTCATTGTATTGCAAGTGTGGTAAATTTTCATTCCTGTAAGATTATATATCCCCCTGTAGAATTGAAACTGCCTGGGCTCAAGTAGTGCTTGGGAAAGGCTTCTGTGATAAGTGAAGAAATAAATGTGTGGATGTAGGGATTTCTGACAACGAAATGTTGGAAATTTGGGTAACTTCTGTGGAAAGAAAGTTTAAAATTTTATCCGGATTAGAAAAAAATAACTGTAGTAGATCATGGACTATGGTACTTTGAGTATCAGGTTTTTTATCACTGCCATGTGTCATGGAACTTGTGATTTTGCTGCAGACATACAGTGCAAGTTGTAAAAATGACTAGTAAAAGTTACAAAAATAATTAGTGCAAAAGATAAATAACAAGGTTGTGTTTGTGGTTTCATGGACTGTTCAGAAATCTACTGGCAAAGGAAGAGAGGTTGTTAAGACTTTAAGTGTTGGTCTTCCTGCTCCTGTACCTCCTCCCCATTGGTAGTAATGTGAAGAGGGCATGCCTGGGTTGGTGAGAGTATTTAATTCTAATCAAATTAAGAAGTGAAGTCTGAGCACCATTCCTTTCCTTTTATAAAAAAGACTTAAAATGGATTTTTGTTTTGAAGATGAAAGATTCGCTTTATTTATCACACATTCATCGACATATGCAGTGAAATTCATCATTTGCGCGTTAATAATGAGCACAGTCCGAGGATGTGCTGGGGGCAGCTTGCAAGTGTCACCAATATGGCAGGCCCTCAACTTACAAACTAACCCATATGTCTTTGGAATGTGAGAGGAAACCGGAGCAGCCAGCACACGGGCACAAAGAGAGCATGCAGACTCCTCACAGACAGTGAAGGGAATTGAACTCCAATGGCTGCCACTGTAAAGTGTTGCTGTAGCCATTATGTTACTGTGCCACCTGTGATAATCGGCACTAGGAATATTGCCATTGTTAGTGCTCTGTCAATTTTATGTTGACATTCTAAGACACTTGATCTGACATTAAGACACTTGTGCTACTTTTATGTACGGCGTGGGTATTCCTTGAGCCGACTGATAAATTGGAACAGTTAGTTTTTAGACTGTACCAGTCAACAAAGTTCATTACAGATTTCAACAACTTAATGTCCTAAACAATCAACATTTAATTTTATAACCTTTATTGTCAGGTGAAAAAGTAATATTATTTCTAATTTAAAGCTCTAATTTGCTCATTTATTTGATAGCTCAAGGGGCAGATGAAGAAGTTAAGTAGATTCTTGATGCGTAAAACAAATTTAGTTCATTCTAGTTTTAAGTATTTCTCACGTATCAGTAATTTTATTAACTCCTCAGCTCTTAAACTTTCGGTAGTTTGAGTGGTATTACTGGAGGGATGCTGATTTTTTTTTCTCTCATGCATGTGCCTCATTTACCACCAGCTTTTTCACCCTTTCTGGTCCCTCCAACACTTGGGCCAATTTTTGGATACTCATTGGCATTGTATAGATATTTTCTCACTAAGACCAGAAATGTCTATAAATGTTTCATGAAGTATCTTTGTGCCAGTCTTGAGAATGTGCAGGGTCTGTTTACTGTCTTGTCTCCTGTTCAGTAAAATTGAACATTTCAGAATATGGATATAATGAATGTAATAAGGTGCAGCACTGTATTCATCAACTTGAAGCTGAGAGTGAGTTTGTAAACCTGGCAGAAGCAAAGGCTATTGGGGATGACGAGGATGGAATGCCGCAGGAGGGGTGTGGGACAGGTGTTAGAGGAGGAGTTCCAGGGGCTGGGAAGGGAGGATGCCACAGGTGCTAACATACCCAGCCCTGAGACACCAGACAAGATCATTTGATTCCAAACAATTGTTTGATCAATACAGAATGTCTCTTTGGTGCTTCCTGTTCCCTCCCGTCTCCCTGCCCCCTTCCCACTTCCCACTCTCAGTCCATAATAGAGACCCATATCAGAATCAGGTTTATCATCACTCACATATGTCATGAAATATGTTTTTTGCAGCAGCAGCAGTGTAATACATAAAATTACTACAGCAAAAGTCTTAGGCACCCTAGCAATATATATGTGCTTAAGAATTTTGCACAGTATTGTATGATTATAATTTATGAATTTAACTTTTCAGCATTTGAATCATTATTTCTGCAACAGGCAATCTTTACACCTGCGTAGTCTTCTGTCAGCTAATTTAATGTTAACATGTCTAATCACATCCAGGAACAGCTTGGTCCTGTCTGTTTTCCAACTCCTAAATGAACATTGAACCTATAAACAATACTTCACTTTTATTATTTCTGTGCTTGCACTATTTTTTAATTTAACTATTTAATACATTATATAGTGTGTATGTATATGTATATACATACATACACACACATATATATACACTTATTGTAATTGATATACTTATTTTTTCTATATTATCAAGTTTTGTATGGTACTGCTGCCGCTAAGTTAAGAACTTTACATATGCCTTAGATATTAAACCTGACTCTGATTCAATGGATCTTGACTTAAAAGTTTTGATTCTCTTCAGAAACTGTTCTTAACTTGTATGCCAGGAGACATTTTTGATGTGCAGATTAGGGTATTTTCTGAGGTTAATTTTTTTGTATTTTGTCTTTCCTAGGGCAAATCATTCAGAAGGATCAGGAGATCAAGGAGTTGAAACAGAAAATTGCAGAAGTCATGGCTGTTATGCCCAGTATTGCCTACACAGCAGCAACAAGCACTCTGAGCCCTGTGACGCCACATTATTCCTCAAAATTTGTGGAGACTAGCCCTTCAGGACTTGATCCCAATGCCTCAGTTTATCAGCCCATGAAAAAATGACTGCGCATCTCTTTCTCCTGTCCTTCGTCCTGTCCTCCCCTCCAACCCCCACTCTTTCCTGAACTTTATCGATGTGGTGACATCATGCAAGAGTGTTCTGCAGTCAAGATGACAATGTAACGTGTGACTGTACGTACTAGCTGTAGTCAAAAAAAAAAACAAAAATACAAAAAATGACATCATTGTGTCGACTAGAACTGCCTAATGACTGCTTCTTTTTCCTGTAAATTTTTAGGAAATTCCCAGAACTTTGCAGTTTGTTTTTGAAAAGTCTGGTCAGTGCATTATAACTTCTTGTTTTTTTTCCCCCTTTTTATTTCATTTGGTTTCCTCTTGGAAAATTTTTTTTTTTTAAAAAACAGATCTGTGAACCCACACTCATGCAAAATGATAGGGTTGGAAACTCAGCAATAAATTTCAGATTGATTTTGACTCATTGTTGCTGACTAGCTCTTTCACTGAGGGCCCATTAAATGTGTTGAATACCATATTACTTGTCCTACCATAAGTGTAGAAGTTCAGAGTTTGGAGTAAGTTTTCTTCGTGTTCATGTGTGTCAGTCACCTGAATTGAACTGTTTAACCTCAGCCTCCCCAAGATCAGTGCTAACTTACATTTCTAGCTCTAAACCTTTTTGAAGCTGTTGAGTATTGTAAAAATATATACATTTTAACGGTGAATGTTTCACTACATGCTGGAAATTACATGTGTTTTGATTCCACATTGAAGAAGACTGCAGAATTCAAATGAGGAGAGGATGCCCTTCATTCGTGTGTTAGGAATACATACAGTGCCAATTAGACATGGGAATAGAAAATTAAATCTGCTAATTAAATTGTGAGGTGTGATTTGTTTATATCCAACTTCTTGGTCATGCTTTCAATGAGAGTTTATCCAGAATAGGACTAAAGATGCCCCATGAGATATGAAAAACCTTTTCTAGTAAAATACTGAGTAAAATATTAATGCTCTGTCCCCTTATGGCTTAATTTTATATTTTACATAACAGTAACATTAAGTACTCAACAAGCTATTGAAAAATGATTTTTTGAGAGGAAACTTATCAGCGCTCAGATCTACACACTATGGTTCCTCTCCTCCCCCAGCTCTTATCCGTAATATGTGCATACTGTTCTGAGATTAAGTTCGTAATTAAGCGCGCCCTTAATATCATTGCAGTAGGAAAAACTCAGGGTGCCATTTATGAATAATTTCATGTCAAGACATTGTAGAAGTGTCCAAGCAGTTGAAAATGACTAGGGTGGAAAATGAGTGAGCTGGTTTGGATGCCCAGATTACAATTGATAGCATATTTGACTTCTCGGTATGATCTTTCATTGAACAGCTGATGTTCAGTGCTTTCATACTTCAACTAATTGAATTAACACCACTTTATAGAAATCTATCATTTCACTTATGTAAGTGGATAATTTAAAAGTTGAATTGGTTATTTATACAATTGATTAATCTAAATTTACCCTTGTATTCTAGATAATTACCGCTATAATTCTAAATACGAAAAAAGCATAAATTTATTTTGTCAACATATGGTATAATGCTGTAGATTGCCAAGTTTATTTTGATCCCATAAAGTTTGCATTTATACTTTGGCAATTGGTTAACAGCATAACCAAAAGGGAGGAGGGGAATCACATGATTTGTTTTATAGGAAAATCAAATGCTTAGAGGTGCCATTCCTTCATTAATGGGAAAATCATTAAAGTATACATTTGTGAGTAACTGATTAAAGTATCACCAAATTACTTTGTAATGTTACTGTTCTTGAAAGTATAACTAGTTCGTTTATCCTATGCAAACATGTTAACATCAAAATTCAGTTTTAGTGATTTCTTGGGGAATTTTCCAAAATATTTTGCATGTTACCATTTAATGCCTAACAATCCTATACTCCAGTATAAATTGAAATTTAAAGTATAATTGCAGGCTTTAATGGATAACAGCATTCAAAAATAAGCTTCACAATTAAGATGTTGCATTTTATTCCATTTTTAAAAGGAAAGGTAGTGATCATAGTGCCTTTAAATTTATAGCCAGAGGAAACCATGTTTTCAATAATGCACACGTCCTTTTCCTCTGTCCTTCTCAAGCGTTTTAAGTCAAATTCCATTCAGGACTACTTGACACATTTGAAGCTGAAGTGCTGTGATTTATGTAACCTTGAGTTATTGACCCAGCAATCTTCAAGTATACTTGACATCACTGCCTCAATTTTAAGTATTACAGATTTTTTTGGTATGTTTTGCACAGGTCAGCAACAGAGTTTTTGCATTTGTCTTTCTCATTTACTATTTGGCGTTTCTGTTAAGGAATTTTTTTTGAACCCTTATTTTCTTTCAATTTAAATATTTATCACTTTACAAAAACAGGATTGTGTTGGATCTGTGGAATTAGTATGGACGATCATGACTCATCAGTTAAGGGCAGGTGTTAATAAAACCACTGATTTAAGGCCGACTTCTATTTTCTATTCTTTATTTACTGTACTACACAACTTGGTGCAGAAGACAATATACAGACCAAATGAAATGTAAAATTTATCCTGAAAGCAGGAGAATTTCCAGTGTATAATCTGAACTGATCCAGAGATCCAGTTCTTCAATGCTTAAATGCCTACTTTTCTTCCTGTGAGACATTTACGTTGTTATTACCTGAACAGTATGCCAGAATGTGATTGTTATGAGTGAAGTAGGGGAAGGAGAAATACATTCTACAGAAAGAAAAGTGGTTTATAAAACAAAGTATGGATTTACCAGTGAATGCTTTGTTTTCAAATTGTGTTAGGCTTGAATATCATTTGAGATTATTCTAATCAACAAAAGCATCCTTTGTTTTATGTATTTCCATAAGATCCTTTTGCTTAAATTTTGAGGATATTTTGTACTAAAGTACACAACATGAGTTAATACTTTGAAATGGTTACTATTATTTAATAGTGCATCATGGGTGCTTAGAATGAATATAATTTGTGTTTGGATGCAAGTAAGAAAGTACTGCAGTAATGGAAAAAAATCTTGCATCCATCCAGTCATCCCAGCCCAAAAGTAAAGGCTTTGACCATGGGATCTTGTGCATCAATGTTGACTCGTAATTCTTTTCCGCTGTCCAGTAAGATGCATGTGTCAAGAAGACACAATGGACTTTTGCAGTTCACTCCCCAATTAAACTTATTCGAGTTAATGAAATATACTTTTGAGAGCAAGTGAATATGTGCTATATCTTTACCATGTGGTATTGTAATGCTAGAATTCTGTTCAAATGCCCTAGAATTTTTTTTTGTTCTGCAGTTATGATTCCTTGATTTATTGACTACTCTTCCATGTAGTCTAGTGGCCCATGTCTCAGATTTTTCTCCCATAATTCTGAAGTACGACTATATCGTACCAGTGCAGACTATTCCATTGTGGCAGGCATATTGTACATCAAGCTGTCTTGGAATTCCGAACTTGTATAGGTAGGAAATAGCTATTCAATTGTTCCCTTGAAATAGCTATTCAACTGTTCCCATTGACCTTAACAAGTTACAAACGTTACATTTGCTTTTTCAAAAAACTTAGCATTTGATATTTTAAACAGTGTTCAACAATATTAAGTATTGATTATACTGTGATACTGTCCCAGTCTAATCCAAAGGAACCTTAAACATTATCAGTAATGTCTGCATAAGGCATATTTAAGTGGTTTAAATAAAATTGTTTCAATTGCATCCAAATAAAAGTTTCTGGTGAGGAGCTAACTTTTTAACATTGTTCTTGTTCATCTATACCAGGGGTTCCCAGCCTGGGGTCCACAGACACCTTGGTTAATGGTAGGGGTCCATGGCAGAAAAAAGGGTTGGGAACCCCTGATCTATACAGATGTGTTGCATTTTATAACCTTGGAGAACTGAGTATATACTTTTGTACGTTACACTGATAGCACCGCTGCTGTGTTTTAAAATATTGAAGTCTACAAAAGTATGCAGTGAATTGTAATGTCTAAATTTTACCTTCCCCAGCCGCACTCCTCTTGGTTTGGATGTTTTTTTTTCTGCATCTTGAACTGTTACAAGAGCACCACATACTTGTAGTGGACCTCAAATGGGCTAGCAGTTTCCAGATTTGTTTTTCAAAAATCTTCCAACTGATATTCATCCCGTGGTTTCAAAATGAAGACCCTATTTAAAAGACATCTTGTTTAATTTTAATGACAGGATTCTTTTACAATCAACTCATATTGCCAAGTTATTTTTTTCTTTGAGTAGTAGCTTAAGCCAGATCAGAGTGGCTTTGGCTGTCATTTTTGATTTTTGAATCACCTTGTATAATTGTCACTATAAAAAATGTGATGGATTCTTTGAGCATTGTGCAGAACATGGAGTATTGTCACTGACTTTTTTTGTGTTGAAGTTTACCCCTCCTCCCCTTGTCGCCACTTTGGCATTTTACTTTATATGACTGGTCTTGGCTGCATTCTCTTTCTGTGGGGTTTACAAGGAATAAACGTTTTTCTTGCAGATGGATTCTGCTGTCTTTCATTAATTGCAAAATTCATGCCTGAGTTCATTCATGCCAATTGGTGCAAGGGAAATGACATACACAGTTAGATGACTAAGTGCTGCTTATACCAAGGGCAACACTATTTAACTAAAAACAAGTGATTTAATTTCTAGTTTTGACAAAAACTTTTCTGTTATACTGATCTTAAATCAGTGTTTTCTCAAAATAGCTATGGCTTTGTCTTGAGTAAGGGTTGCAAACTCTTGAGGCCTGAATTTAATTCTGGATGGAAGTTAATGTAGTTTATATAACAAAACAGGCATCGTGTGCCATATTCACCGAAAAAGCATCTTGAACTCCAAACTGTTAATATATTACAATTGCAATCTGTTTTAATTAGAATGTATCACTTTAATTTAAGCAGGTTATAAATATCATGAATATTCTGCTAAATAACCAATTTTATAAACAAAATAGAAAACGTTGGAAATAGTCAGCAGGTGGGGCCACATTTGTGAGAAATGGAGCAGTTAACATTTCAGAAGACTCTTCATTAGAGCTGGGAAGGAGATGGGAAAAGCCTTGTTAAGCTGCAGGAAGCGTGCGGTATGACTGGAGTAATTTGAAGGCAAGATGACCTGTTCAATAAGTAGATGTGAGTAGATGGCAAGTGAGAGCATTTTGGAATGGGGTCAAAGGAACGTAGGAGTCATAAAATGTGGAGTTGGAAGATATACCCGGCAGTTCAGTTTGGGCATGTTTGTCTTCCAGGACTGAATGACGGTGGGGGCGGCAAAGAGAATAAAATGAAGCTGAGTCAGTATCACAGATGAATAGTTGTTACACAGAAATCAAATTACGTACCTGAAATTATAGAATTTAAAATCCAATCTGGAAGGCTGCAGTGTATCCAGGCAGTAGGTGAAGTGCTTTTCATTGAACTTGCGTTAGGCCTCATCATAAAAGTGAGAGTGGAATAGGAAATTAAAGTGGCAGACTTGGTCACCCCTGCAGGCTGGATACAAGTGTTCTGCAAAGTGGCCACTCAATCTGCATTTTGGTTTCTCCAGTGTGGAGATGGCTATGCTGTGAGCAGTGACCAGAGTACACTAGGCTGTAAAAATTGCTGCTTCACCTGGAAAGGTTGGTTCCTTAGATGGTGGGGGGTGGGGGGAATTAAAGGACGTGTCTCTTTGCCTGCAGTTGCAAGAGAACGTCTCCTTTTAGAAGGGGGTGGTTGGTGAGAATGGAAGGTTGGCTCAGAGAGTCATGAATGGGATAGTCCCTGTGAAAAACTGAAGGTTGGGTTTCGGGGGAGGAGGCGGGAGAGGAAGATGTGCCTGTTGGTGGAATCTGTTCATAGGGCAGGTCTAAGCATGGATAGAGTTCTGATCCTTGCCTTGCACCCCACCAGTCTCCACATTCAATCAGATTTAATATCACTGGCATATGTTGTGCAATTTGTAAACTTCATGGCAGCTGTACCGTGAAATGCATTATAGATAAATATAGAGGAAAAAGCTCAGTTACATTAAATATATATATGTCTTAAATAGTTAAAATATGTAGCACAAAAGAACAGAAATAGGGGGAAAAAAGTAGTGAGATAGTGTTCATGGGTTCAATGTCCATTTTGAAAATGGATGGCTGAGGGGAAGATGCTGTTCATGAATCATTGAGTGTGTGTCTTCAGGCTTCTACACCTCCTTCCTGATGATAACAGTGTGAAGAAGGCATGGCCTGGTTGGTGGGGATCCTTAATGATGGATGCCACCTTCCTAAGGCACCTCTGCTTGAAGATGTCTTGGATACCACGGAGAGTGGTACCCATGATGGAGCTGACTAACTTTACAAGTTTCTGCAACTTATTTCAATCTAGTGCAATAGCCCCCACCACCCCCACCATACCAAATGGTGATGCAACCAGTCAGAATGCTCTCCATGGTACATTTGTGGAAGTTTTAGATGGCAAGCCAAATCTCAAACTCCTAATGAAGTACGAGCGGTGATTGATAAGTTTGTGGCCTAAGGTAGAAGGAGATCAGTTATACAGCTCTCGTTGCTTGCACGCGCAGTTCAACTCTTTGAGTGATTATGCAGAAGGTTTGATGTTAATAACTCATCTTCTACCTTAGGTCACAAACTTATCAATCACCCCTGAAGAGTTATTAACTGATTAGTTTGCTAACTCGAAGATGAGCTTCAACACAACTGCTATTCCCTCGCGCCAGCACTGTACAGGGTCCTCGCGTTTCAGTTTCCATTTGTAAACAGGGCAAAGAAGAACAGCCTGATGGTCTGGAGTAGGAAATGCAAGCAGTATCTAGCCATACGCTATTCAACCTGCCTCTTCATTCAATGCAATTATGGCCAATTTTATGTAGTCCTAGTTTTCTTATAGATCCCCCATATTCTGTTGTTCCTTTTTTTAACCTATAAACATACATAGTCTTATTTGGGGAGCAGCTGATCAGGCACAGGCCAATAGATCAAAGATTTCTAAAATTCAAAGTTCAAAATAAATTTATTATCAACGTGCATGTATGTCACCATATACAACCCTGAGATTCGTTTTCTTACAGGCATACTCAATAAATCTATAATAGCGTAACTATAATAGAATAAATGAAAGACTGCACTAGCTTGGTTGTCCAACCAGTTTGCAAAAGACAACCATCTGCAAATACAAAAAGAAAAAAATTATAATAATAAATATCCAGGGAACGAGGTGAAGCGTTCTTGAAAGTGGAAGATGAAGTCCTTGAACCCCTTTTAAATGAAGAAATTTCCTCTATAATAATCCGCCCTGAGAACCGCCAGTCTGTAGGTGCGTGTTTGGGGGAGTGCAGCATGGAAGTGAAAAATGTCTCCGTATCTCTTCCGTCAATCCTTCAGAATCTTCCTCTTCCAGAGAGTTTACCTTTACATCTAAACTTCAAATTTAGAACATTAACAAGAGATAATCTGCTGATGCTGGAAATCCAAGCAACGCCCACAAAATGCTGGAGGGACTCAGCAGGCCAGACAGCTTCTATGGAAAAAAGTACAGTCGATGTTTCGGGCTGAGACCCTTTGGCAGGACTTGAATTTAGAACATTCTTATTTTGCCCAAATTCACTTGATAAGGGCTTTATTTCTGTTCATTACACGCCTTCATCTGAGCAAGAATGTCTACTGAGGGCATGATGAAGTAGCAGCCTGTGAAAGATTGCAACACACTCTCCCAGTTTGCTAATTTGTGCACAAGTGGACATCAATTTCAGGATTTCCAGGAATTATGCTCAGTTGACTGTTGTACTTAAGGGAGTGAAGGTTGCCATCTAGTGAAACACTTCATGTAATGCAGGAAGCAGCTGAAAGTTTTAATCAAAAACTCTGCGGGTATTCCAGTTATTGTGTGGGTTAGAAATAATTTTTCCTAGTATAATTTTTATTTGAAGCATGATTCAGTTGTGTTGTATGTTTCTTTATCCTCTGAAAACCAATTATAACACATATCTACCAACAACAAAACTTCACATTTGTCCATAGTTTGGGTTTTTCAGCAAATTTATGCTGAGTTTCAATGAGCAAGAACAAAATATTTACAATTCAGCGAAAAGAAAAGTAAGAAATGACTGCATCAGGTGTAAGTATATTGGTCAAGAGTGACCATGGATATTGCGTTCCACTGTCTACGTGATACACAGGCCAGGATGGCACGATATGGAGAGCAAGCTGTTGCTCATGCTGCAAGCTCGCTCTTCCTCCCTGCACACAACTGATGAATTCGAAGGAATGGCAGAGACCGATACTGTTTGGTACCAGCAACATCGTAGGAGTTGCCAGTCAGCATTAAACTCGACGTGGGACTGTCTTATGGTCTCCAGCTCTGGATTCTCCCTGAAGTTTACTCCAAAAGCCTTCCCCATGGGTAGGTATACCTGCAAGGCGGCAGAAGTTTGAGATCAGAGCTTTCGTCCTAGATGAGCTGCCAACCACACTCATGAGCTCCACCTGCCCGAAGCGACTGGTTTTAGGGTGCGTGTAACCCATCTTTTCCCCTTCTCCTCTCAGTAGAAAAGTTTCCGCCAGGCTTGGTAGCGAAGCCACGTGAAGAAGGTCAGGAGCTGGACTTAGTTGTCAGAGGCTATTTCGGATGCATGCCATTGGGAGCTCCAAGTGCAACTTTAAAAGAACTATTACCTCTTATTTAGAAGGAAATTTGAGCAGAACAATTTAAAATAAAATAACTTTTGAGCAAATTGGTTCCATATTGAGCAAAGTAAATATTTATAGTCATATCATACAAATCCCAGCCCGTTTTGGTCCATGCTAACCACGATTCCCATACAAGTTGCCCATGTTTGGCCCATATCCTTCAAAACATTTCCTATCAGAATGAGGAGGGAGGAGAAGATAGCGGCACGATGTGACGCGGTGCGCGAGGCCGCTCCAAAATGATATCGTATTTGTAAGTAGGATGCTGTGCACAATCCTGATTTGGTGGAGACGGACGTGAGAAGCACGGAGGAACGTCTGGAGAAACTTCTGAAATGCCGGCTTTGCTGCAGCTGCTGCTGTGCGATCAAGAATTTCCAGAGGGGAAGGCCCCAAATCCTTGGATTTGCCTATTGCCTGTTGCCGGGGCCGGGGTCGAAACGCTCAGCAGAGATGGTGCTCGGTGCTCGGTGTCAGAGGGCTGGTCGGAGGCTCGAAGTTTTCGGACGGACTTGAGTCAGCTGTGGTCGGGTGCTTCCAGGGTGCTGCATCGGCAAGTTTGTGGCGCTGGAAGCTCATGGCAGGAAGAGTTTTTCTTCCTTCTACCGTCTGCGTGAGATGATGGGACTTTCGAGAGACTTTGAGACTTTTTTTTACCGTGCCCATAGTCTGTTCTTATCAAATTACGGTATTGCTTTGCACTGTTGTAACTATATGTTATAATTATGTGGTTTTAGTCAGTTTTTCAGTCTTGTTTGTCTTGTGTTTCTGTGATATCATTCTGGAGGAACATTGTATCATTTCTTAATACATGCATTACTAAATGACAATAAAAGAGGTCCTCATAATTTAATTAATCTAATAAATCTGTGTTACCTGCCCAAACGTGGAAAATGGAATTCTTTGCTTTCACTAGGATGTCAAATTGTGAATAACAATGTTGAGCAATTGATGACAGCTGTCAACAGGAAATATGGTTAATATGGCACATTCCTGGCTTAATAGGCTTGGTGAATGGTTATTGAAAAAAATAACCTTGCAGTCATTATGTAGATCTATTTGTTTTGCTAAGCAAATATGCTTGGAAAAAAGAATTGTGGTTTATCTGATTGTCATACAAATATGTAGCTTAAAGTGTCATTTTATGCTTTTCTTAAGTTTAGAGTCAGTTAAGGCACAATTTCATGAATGTAAGATATGAATTAACAATCTACAATGTGCTTAGAAACTGGAGAATCAAAGATTGTTTCTTCTGAATAATTAAAATAATGGTAAGTGCTCCTCTAATAAATATTGTTGCATTATAGAAAGGATAGAAAAGGCACAAATGAAAAGTCTGAAAGTTCCAAAATTTCCGAATTTTGAGTAATATAATGCACACTAACATGACACTTTGCTTTATGGAAACATTTTCCATTGCATTTTGCTAAGTGGTAATTGAAGATTCAAGATTATTTAATGTCATTTCCACTGCACAACTGCAAGTGAGAACAAAGTAATTATTACGCAAACAACAGGAATTCTGCAGATGCTGGAAATTCAAGCAACATACATCAAAGTTGCTGGTGAACGCAGCAGGCCAAGCAGCATCTATAGGAAGAGGCGCAGTCGACGTTTCAGGCCGAGACCCTTCGTCAGGACTGTCCGACAAAGGGTCTCGGCCTGAAACGTCGACTGCGCCTCTTCCTGTAGATGCTGCTTGGCCTGCTGCGTTCACCAGCAACTTTGATGTATGTTGCTCAAAGTAATTATTACTCTGGATTGAATCCAGTACAAAAAAAATCCGCAAAGATAAAGAACACCATAATAAAAAAAATCACAATAAATATGAATACATAAGATAGCTTATATACATTGATTATATGTACATAAAGTGATGCTAGTCGCAGGAGTGTCTGTACATAAGGTGACTGACAGGAAATGATAAAGTAGTGGTGGTGCGGGATGTGATGGGGTGGGTTTATGGTTGCAGGTGTTGGTCAGTAGCTGGCTTTCAGTCTGGTGGTCCTAGTGTGGGTGGGTGGGTGGGATCCTTCATGAGACTGCTGGCCTTTTTCCAGAACCTTCCTGTATATATACGCCCTTGATGGCAGGTAGGCAAGTGCAAGTGAAAAGTTGAGCAATTTTGACTACTTGTTGTAAAGCATTCCTGTCCGCCACAGTGCATTTTCTGTACTATACGGTGATGCAGCTTGTTGGGATGTTCTCTACTGCGCATCTGTAGAATGACGTGAGTATAGATGTGCATGGTCCAGCTCTATTCATCCTCCTCAGAAAGCAGAGGCATTGGTGAGCTTTCCTGATTGTGTAGGATCTGTTCTGGGACCATGAGAGATTGTACAAGGTGTGCACTCCCAGGAGGTTGAAACTGCTCGTAGTTTCCACTGCTGTGCCGCTGATGTAAAGAAGGAGAGAGGGTGCTGTGAGTTCTCCTAAAGTCGATAACCATCTACTTCGTCTAACTGACATTGCGGAAGAGGTAATTTGCCTGGCACCAGGTCTCGAGCTCTTCCACCTCTTCTCTGTAGGGTGTCTCATCATGGTTAGCGACGAGCCCCACCTCTGTCTCGTCATCAGCGAACTTGACAATGCAATTACTCAGATGTCTGGCCACGCGGTCAGGTGTGGGCAGAGTGCACAGCAGTGGGCTCAACAACAGACCTGTGGATGGTGGGGTCCCTGTTGAGGACGATGGGGAGGGAGGGGCAGTTGTGCCTCCTGACTATCTGAGGGCTGTCAGTTAGGAAGTGCAACACACAGGGGTGTATTTAGACTGAGGAGTAGGAGTTTGTTCACCAGGGCCTGTGGGACAATGGTGTTGAATACAGGCCTGAAATCCAGAAACGGTACTCTGACATAAGTGACCTTAAGTGTTTTCTAGGTGTGTCGGGCCCAGGTGCATGGCAGATGCTACGGTATCTATTGTAGAGCAGTTCTGTCAGTAAAGCATACTGCTGGGTGTGGCAGGAACGGAGTTTTTGATATCTGCCATCACCAGCCATTCAAAGTCTTTCACGATGACTGGCGTCAGGGCCACCGCGTGGTAGGCATTTAATTCTGGATGTGTAGAGTTCTTTGGTACAGGGTTCGTGGTGGCTGATTTAGACCATAAGATATAGGAGCAGAATTGGCCCATCGAGTCTGCTCTACCATTTCATCACGGCTGATCCATTTTCCTCTCAGCCCCAATCTCCTGACTTCTCCCCGTATCCCTTCATACCCTGACTAATTAAGAATCTATCAATCTCTGCCTTCAATATATGTAAAAACTTGGCCTCCACAGCTGCCAGTGGCAACGAATTCCACAGATTCACTAACACAAGAAAATCTGCAGATGCTGGAAATCCAAAGCCACATACACACAAATGCTGGAGGAACTCAGCGGGCCAGGCAGCCTCAATGGAAATGAATAAACAGTCGACGTTTCGGGCCGGGATCCTACATCAGGACTGGAAAGCAAGATCATACAGATTCACTACTCGCTGGCAATAAAATTAAAGAAATTAATGATGGCCAAAGAGATGATTTTCAGAATCAGAATAAATAAATTATTTTGAAGCATGTGGGGACAACGGCCTGAATGAGTGAAGATGTTTGTGTAGATGTCAGTGTGTATACTCCCTAAGTACTCGGCCTGGGATGTTGTCTAGCCTGGTAGCCTTATGGAGGTTGACTGCAGAGTCCTCCTGACGTCTGCTGCTGTTCCAGACGGTGTCTGTTCATTGGAAAGGGATAGCTTTCACGTCTGGGACATGTTGTATGCCTCAGGTAGGGAGGAATCACTGGTACAAGCGATGCTGTTTTTTTTCTTGCTTTGTCAATAATGCCTTGATGCCCAGCCACATATGGTGGGTATCGTTATCGGACAAGTTTTTCTGAATCTTTTGAGTGTAGGCAGTCTTTGTTCTCTTGATACCTAAGATGAGGTTTCTCCTGGTTCCTCTGAAAGCTCTTCTGTCATCAGACTGGAGGACAGTAACCCAGGCTTTCAATAGACAGTGCACTTTAGCATTCATCCGCCGTTTCAGGTTGGGCTCTGAGATGACTTTTCTCAAGGCACCAACATCGTCTGCACACTTACAGATGCAGCCCAAGATGACATATATTCCTCAGGGTCTGTGTCTTCTCCATTTGTGGAGGCCCCTTTGAACATCTGCCAGCTAGTCAGTTCAAAGCAGTCCTGGAGCGGAGAGATTGCCTCATTGGGCTATACAGGGATAGTCCTCCTCACTGGTTTCTCTGTTTTCAGCAACAGTGGTTATGCTGGGGTTAACTGGAGCTGTGCTGGAGATGTACTCAGAGAGGGCAAGATGAGGGAGTGGGATGGCTTTCTGAGTATTGCGCTTACTTGTTCCTAGTGGTCATGGTGACATGTTGGAACTTGGATAAAATGTCCTACAGGTTATCATGATTTTAGTTTCCTGCACTAATGAAGAGACTGTTTGGGTGCTTGTTTGGAGAGAGCTAATGATACTGTAAAGCCCTCTGAGTGTATCCTTGGCGTTTGTGCTCCGGGAGATGTAGACAGCAGTGAGGAACACAACAGTAAACTCCCTGAGCAGGTAACGTAGCCGGTGTTTAATTATACGATGCTCGATTTCCCCTGCTAACTACAGATGAGTTTGTGCATCAGCCTTTGTTAATGAACACATAGAATCCACTTCCTCTGGATTTCCTCGACAAAAGGGGGTGCCTATCCACGCGGAACAGCGAACTGAAACGCCGAGTCAGGCATGTTGTTGCTTAGGCATGTTTCAGTGAAAACTAGAATGTGGCAGTTTCTCATCTCTTTCTGTGCATTCAGTCTCAGTCTCAAAAAGTCCGTATTCTTTTTTCCAGCAAGTAGACATTGGCCCAAGAAAGTGATGATACAGTTGACCCCATCAATGAAACGTTCCCACAACCTGTGGACTCACTTTCAAAGACTCTTCATCTCATATTCTCCATATTTATTGCTTATTTATTTATTATTAATATCTATTTCTTTTTTATTTAGACAGTTTTTAGTCTTTAGCACACTGGTTGTTTGTTCATCCTGTTGGGTGCAGTCTTTCATCAATTCTACTGTGTTTCTTGGATTTACTGTGTATGCCCACCTGCAAGAAAATGGATCTCGGGGTTGAATATGGTGGCATATGTGTACTTTAATAATAAATTTACTTTGAACTCTGGCTGAGCTGGTGCCCCAGCTCTCTTGCCCCGTTCCTGCTTCCATTTGCTATCGCTGAGCCTGGTGTCTATAAAATCCCCAGGCCATTGAGCACAGCTGTTAATATGGCTGCCGGGTTAAAAGTAACTCTTCCTTGACCGTTATGAACTATACATTTGATATGTTTGTTTTGCACTGTGTAAACCTCTTTTTTTACTGTTTTTTGTTGTATTGTAGAAACATTAAAAAATTAATAAAAAAAACAAAAAAAAATTAACTTTGTCTAAGAGTTCAGTGGCGCTTTGGTTGACTGAAATCCCTGACTAGAAACCTTGAAACACTATCTAAGAATTTAAACCTAGCATCATTATCGAAAGCTGGAAGAAACTCTGCACGACATCATGTTTCGTAACTATTACTTGGAATATCCAAGGTTTTAATTTCTGATTTATTTTGGAAAATTGCATGTACTCTACATATTTATGGTTGAGGGGACCTGACTGCGACGTGCATTGGCTCGAATGGCGAGTTCTCTTTTGTGTGATGTGGCAAGTCTTGCCCTTGGATCAGTCTGTCGGTTCAGCCAAAGGTTTCTGGAGATGGGGAGGGGCCTAGCTCCTACCTGTGTCTTCCATTGGTGGGGCAGATGGTTGTGAACTCTGAGGGCTGTCTACGGTCTCTCCTGACTGAAGTCAGGATACTCCAGTGTGAGATTCAGATTGAGGCTCCTTTACTTATCACAGGGACGTTGAGACAAACAGTGAAATGTGTCGTTTGCAACGACATCCAACACAGCCTAAGGACGTGCGCTGGGTGCAGCCCGTAAGTGTCGCCCCGCATTCTCACGCCAACCTAGCACGCCCATCGTGTCCGTAACAGCAGCAAGAGGAGCAAAACTAGCCTCCATCCTCCCGCACACCCGCACACACATAAAGGCAGCCCGCTAATATCAGGGCAGGCGGCCTCGGGGCCTTGAGCCTCCAGCGGCCTCACAGGCATCGGGCATTTGAATTCCCCTGTGCACTGGCAGACCCAGGGCTTCGGCCATTGGGCCTCAACTTCCAGACTTCTGATTGACCTTCGGGCTTCGATCTTTGATATCGACCCCAGGACCCGCCGATAATGAGGGCCCTGAGCTCTGCGCTCGCTGATGACAGGGCCCTGACCACTAGGCCTCGGACTCCAGTCTCGCTGACTAGGGGGTCACGGGCCCGCACGTGACTTAGATCCCGGAAGACGCCAACCTGGGGTGGATTCGCTGCTGGAGATACTCGTCAGGCCAGATCATCTGTAGGAAGAGAAAAAGAGTTAACATTTCAGTCTTAAGGGGCATCTCTGAGAGGATAAAATCACCAGGATTAACTGTTAAGAAAAATGATTGGTGAGCGAGTAAATGGTGAGGTCATCTGCGAGGAATGTAGGAGTTGTGAAATGCAGAAGCAGGAAATGGATTCGTGGAAAACCAGGCTGGGCATGTTGTCTGCTTCCAGCAGGAAAGAAAGAATAAACAAGCTGAGCCAATGCCACAGCTGGCTGAGAAATGAAGTTACCTGGAACTTTGAAGTTTTAGCTTTCTTGGTTCATGCCCAACTGAAATTTATTTTTGTATACGTTGCTACGGTACTTGAGATTAGTAATTAATTAGTTTGAAAAGAAAATGGGCTAAAATGAATGCTGCAGAATTAGTTTTGAAGAATTGGGTTTGTCATCGCTGACACTTGTTAAGAAATTTGTTAGTCATAGAAAAATACAGCTCAGAAACAGGCCCCTTGGCCCATCTAGTCCACGCCAAACCATTTAAACTGCCCTCTCCCGTCGACCTGCACCAGGACCATAGCCCTCCATAACCCCTACCATCCATGTACCTATCCAAACTTCTCTTAAACATTGAAATCGATCTCGCATGCACCACTTGCACTGGCAGCTCGTTCCACACTCTCACCACCCTCTGAGTGAAGAAGTTTCCTCTCATGTTCCCCTTAAACTTTTCACCTTTCACCCTTAACCCATGACCTCTAGTTGTAGTCCCCCCACCCTCAGTAGAAAAAGCCTGCTGGCATTTACCCTGTCTATACCCCTCATAATTTTGTATACCCCTATCAAATCTCCTTCAATCTTATACGTTCCAAGGAATGAAGTCTAACCTATTCAATCTTTCCATATAACTCGGGTCCTCCAGACCCGGCAACATCCTTGTAAATTTTCTCTTTACTCTTTCAGCTTTATTTACATCTTTCCTGTCTTCTCCGTGGATTGTCACCTTGTCGTGGTGGAGAAGCTTGTGTGGTCTTGTGATCCCGAGAGCAATGCCGTCTGGAGCTATGCTCCTGGTAGGGTCACCCATGGCGGTAAGGTCGAGGGTGAGGTCCCTGACAAAGAACAATTCAACCAAGACCTCAACGGTGGAACAGGCGGACGAAGTTACTTCGAACTCAACGGCTGTGAAGGCGGATGAAGGCTGCAACAAATCCATCAGCTCCAATCGTCGTGGTTTCCATGCCATTGGAATCAGTTGGTTGATTTGTGAAGTATCGTGTGCTTCTTGGAGTGCAACATCAAGTACACGTTAAAGAAATATGCACACAGGAGTCTTCACTCTGTGGGCCACTTCTTCAGAACGAAGACCATCATCCTCGACCATATCCACGACAACGATGACGACGAATCACGGGACAATTTACAATGACCAATTACCTACCTGGTACGTCCTTGGACTGTGGGAGGAAACCGGAGCAGCTGGAGAAAACCCTCGCATTCCACGTAGAAACTCCTTGTAGATGATATTGGAACTGAACTCTGTCGCCCCGAGCTGAACAGCGTTGCGCTAACTACTATGCTACCGTGGTGGTTTTGCAGGTCATAGTTTCAAAGTTTTAGAGTACATTTATTATCTAAGTATGTACCGTATGCAGTGTACAACACCGAGACTGGTCTCCCCCCTCAGTCAGCCATGAGACAAAGAAAAACCATAGAACCAATTCAAAGAAAAACATCAATGCACAAAGAAGAACAAATCACACAAATGGCAACAAAAAGAAGAGTGAAAAACACAGAATATAGAACACGAAGTCGAAAGAGTCTGGGCATATTCAGTTCAGCTCAGTATTCATTATCTGCAGATTCAAAATCGCCCAAAGCAGCAACAAAAAGGAGTGCCCAGGGACCAGAAACGTGTCATAACGTGAACTGCAGAGACCAATCTACAAATGGCATCAATTAAACTTTGCTCTGGCACCATCCCCCGACAGCATTGAGGGAGGGAGAGAGAGAGAGAGAGAGAGATCTTTCGAGCTCAGGAAGCTTCCTTTGGGAGCAGTGAACGAGAGAGACCATCACACGCAGACACCTTTCTCCGGCAATAGCGAGTGAGAAGCTGAACACCCGCTCGCCTTCCGCTCTTGCACTTTAATCGGTGAGATCGGAGAGGAATGGAGTGAATCATGGGCTCGAGCCCCATCTCCAGGCTTTGATCGAAGCCTCACGGAACCCTCTCAGAGACTGCATAGCACCAGATTGCAGAATCGGTTCGAAAACACCCCACCAAAATGTAGATTACAGTCTCCAAAAGTAGCTGAACCACATTTGAAAGGAAAAGAAGATGTGAAAGTAATAGTTTCAAGTCAGCTCTCCGGTGAAAATGATATTGTATCCGTTAAATAGGGGCCGTAGACAATTCTGATTTGATGGAGACGGACGTGAAAGTACAGAGGAACATCCAGAGAAATTTCTGAAACGGCAGTTCGCTGCCGCTGTTACTGGGCGATCGAGAATCTCCGGAGGGAAGGCCCCAAAATCCCTGGCTTTGTCTGCTGCTGGCGACCGAGGCTGAGGTCAAATCGTTCGGATAGAGATGGTGCTCGGTACTCGGTGTCGGAGGGCTGATCGGAGGCTTGAAGTTTTCGGACGACTCAGAGTCGGACGGTGGTCGGGCATGGCAGGGAGAGTTTTCTTCCTTCTCCCATCTGCATGAGATGTGGAACTTTCGAAGAGGCTTTGAACTTCTTTACTGTGCCATGGCCTGTTCTTCATCAAGTTATGGTATTGTTGCACTGTTGTAACTATATGTTATAATTATGTGGTTTTTGTTAGTTTTTTTCAGTCTTGGTCTGTCCTGTGTTTTGTGATATCACACCGTGGAATATTGTATCATTTCTTAATGCATGCGTTACTAAATGGCAATAAAAGAGGACTGCGTGTCCTCGTAATCTAATCTAATCTAAATCAAGTTTATTGTCATTTAACTATATACATGTATATTGTCAAACAAGACAACATTTCTCTGAATCAGGTGTGGTACACGTAACACACAATAACAGGAAACTAAGGATAAAATCTACAAATGAATTTTGCATAAATAAACAAAAGAAAATGCATACATTAAATATTGTCAGGTACAGAACAGATTAACCGGTGATACTTCGAATGTGATGCGGCAGGGAGCTCAGAAGCATCGTGGCCTAAGGGAAGAAACTGCTTCCCATTCTGGATGTTTTATGTGTTGGAGTCTCCTGCCTAATGGTAGAAAGTCAAAGAAGATGCTGGATAGTTTTGCCGGTGCCGTCTTCTTCTGTTTACATATACAGCGGAGTGCGTGCCTGTGATGGGGGAAGTAGACGTGTCCTGGGTGGTAAGAACCTCCTTGTGTGGTTCGACTTGCTCTGATTCAGGCAGGTGGAATCACAATTCTGTCACATTCCTGAATAATGCTACTGAGTCGCTCAGCGCACGCGGCCTCCGACCTTCTCCTGACACTACAGTATTTATTTGGCCACTGCAGTTAAGTTTTGAGTCAATGGTAACTTTCAGCATGCCTTGGCAATTGTGATCCTATTGAATGTTAAAGATAGATGGTTAGACTCTTCAGTTGGAGATGGCCGTTGCCTGACCTGTCTGGAATAAATTTTACTGTATATTTCACTTCATGCGTAAAAATTCCCTGGGACTTGCTGCTTGCAGGCGTGAAAGGCTTCATTTTCTGAGGAGTTGCAAACACAAATGAAAATTGTGCATTTGGTGACCTTGTGGAAGGAAAATTATTGATGAAGCCTGCAGGTAGCTGGGGACAGGACGTTGGCCTGAAATCCATCTTTAGCAATGTTCTGGGGCTGGAGTGATTGAACTTCAAAAACTCACGTACCTTCCTTTATGTGAGGTCTTGCTGCAGACATTGGAAAGTTTCCCACTGACCCCAGTATTTTTTTTCTGAATAAATAGTCTTATGTATAAACGACTGGAGGTTAAATCATCATGATTAATAAGAAATGAGTGGGAAGAGGCCTTTGAGCCTCTCATACCAATTCTGACAGTGATTCAGACTGTTGCTGGACATTTACTATCATCAGCGACCCCCAATATCCAGGCCGTGCTCTCTTCTCTCTGCTGCCATCAGGAAGCAAGTACAGGAGCCTTAGGACTCATCCCACCAGGTTCAGGAACAGTTACTACCCCTCAACCATCAAACTCTTCAACCTTACTCCACTTGCCCCTTCACTGAACTGTTTCCACAACCTGTATTCTCACTTTGAAGGACTCTCAGTTCTCAGCATTTATTTCTTGCTTGCTCACTTATTTATCTATCTATCAATCTATCAATTATTTTATTTTTGTATTTGCACAATTCGTTGTCTTTTGCACGTTGGTTGTCCATCCTGTAGGGTGTGGTCTTTCATTGATTTTATTGTGTTTCTTGCATTCACTGTGATTGCCCAGAAGAAAGTGAATCTCGGGGTTGTATATGTGACATATATGTGTAATACCCTGGTTTAAGACCATACTGTATTTATACAGTTATGCTTTTGAGTATTTTATTTTCCGCAGATTGTCTCAAAAGGCAGGAGGAGAGAGAGCAGCGCGCTGCGCGTGCGCAGCCCTCCAATGAAAAATGATATTGTATCTGTTAAATAGGGGCCGTGGACAATTCTGATTTGATGGAGACAGATATGAAAGCACAGAGGAACATCTGGAGAAATTTCTGAAACGCTGCTGTCGTTACTGCGCAGTCGGGAATCTTTCGGAGGGAAGGCCTCAAAATCCCCGGCCTTGCCTGCTTTTGGCGACCGAGAAGGAGGTCGAATCGTTTGGATAGAGATGGCGCTCGGTACTCAGTGTCGGAGAGCTGATCAGAGCTCGAAGTTTTCGGATGACTCAGAGTCGGACCGTGGTCGGGTATGGCAGGGAGAGTTTTTTTTCCTTCTCTCCGTCTGCGTGAGATGTGGGACATTTGAGAGACTTTGAACTTTTACTGTGCTCATGGACTTCTTCATCAAGTTATGGTATTGTTGCACTGTTGTAACTATATGTTATCATTATGTGGTTTTGTTAGTTTTGTTCAGTCTTGGTCTGTCCTGTGTTTTGTGATATCACACTGGAGGAAATATTGTATCATTTCTTAATGCATGCATTACTAAATGACAATAAAAGAGGACTGCATGTCTTCATAATCTAAAAATGCAACGTGTTCCTTTAATTACATTGTAGAATCAAGAATTTCATTTTTTTGCTGTTTAAAATAATAATTCACTTGATTAAGTTGGGCTTGTTGTAATAGTCAATAGGATTTGTTTTGTTAACATTTTGTCCAATAAGATGCCCCGAAACATTCTAGAGGATCAAGTGTAGCCACTTTCTAGAGAGAGGGCAGGAGTTTTGGAGGAAGGAGAAAGGAGGAAAATAGAAATGGACATCAAACTTAGCAGAAGAACATGAACTCATTTGGGAGGACATATACCGCTGTGAGAAAATCCTCATGCAGACAATGGCCTTCCAGAGAAGTTACAGAAAACTTTTCATTAGCTAGTTATCAAATGATCTTGGAGACAGTTCAATGCTATGTCCTTGGACATTCCTTCGATATTCATTTATGCTTTGCTTGAACTGTGTTTCAGGCACAATTGTCCAGTACCGTGAGTAAATGAAGTGCAGCAAACAGGATTGATCATGCAACAGCGAGCTCCAACAATTATATGCACATTATAGGCTAACTAATAAATGCGTAAAGGGCATTTCTTCGTTGTGTTTGTTATAGTTGAAAATATTTTGGCAATACAACTTTAATATAAACTTATGTTGGTGTGAGTTAAATTATTGCTTCCTGGCTAACAGTAAGTTTGCATAGGTGTGTCAGTATTCGTACGAGTATCAGTACTACTTTTCAGTGCTCCCTTAAAGGAATATTCAAAAACATTTATGTTGTGTGTTTACCCGAATCATATTAACCCTAGATGTGTTTGTTTATTGGAAATGACATTTTCATTGTTATTCCCCATGCATTGTAGAGTTATGTTACTGTTGGTTGGCATTCACAGTACTACCTAACTCATTACGAGCCTACGGCGAGAGGGTCACATATTTTGGGGGCTCATCCGGAATGGGTGCTTGTATGATTTAATGCTGTATGAATGCTGACCCATGGCTGTGTAATGATTGGAAAGTCTGTTTACTTGTGTTCAAGCTAGTGTTACACCAGTGGTTTTAGTACAATTGAAGGACATCATAATTAAGATACTGTGAGATGGATGCTGCAGAGATTAAGGTTTGGTGTGATAAAAAGAGGTTATCCATTTGCAATGCTCATGTACAGAGTAATGTTTCTGTTAATGTTAGTAATGAGACTTTAGTTAAAGCCCTGAATCTTGTGAAAGCTCTGGGATTCATTCAAACACTGATTGAGCAGCATTTGAATGAATCAGTTGGCAAATATTTTGTGCTAGTTCAGATCTGCAATGCTGTGACTGAATTCACTCTGCCCGATGTGGTAGGAATATCTGGAGAGGAGGGGCCTGTGCAGCTCATATGTTTGGACTTGCAGAGAATACAACTTCAGATGCTGCTGCGGGTGAAGATTTTTCAGTTTAAGTTGTTCTCTTTTCTGAGAAGTGAAGGGAAAGCTCTGACTGATGTTAAAAATCTACTATGTCCTTGAGCTGTTGATTTAAATTCTCGGCTGGTTCCTGCAGTCACATCACTAGTCGATAAATTCCATAGTGTACTTGCTGAGATCCAAGGTTATCAAAAGCTGAGAACATTCCCTGGACTCAAACCCACACCCAATGGAGGAGAAGGATATGAGGCTTGAGCTGAGCAGACATCTCATTTACTAGATGAATGACAGCACTCAGACAATATAAAGAAGCAGAGACTGGTCCTGCCGCTGGTATAGTGAGGTTCCTAAAGGCAAAGACATCAGCCAACTATCTGCTGACTCTGGATAATGCTTTTGACACTACTGAAAGTTCAGCTGATCTTAGGCTGAAGTCAGACACAAGTTCCAAGAGGAAGGAGGGAAACCCTCTGCCTATTTCATGTTAGATAAACTGTTGCATTATTTGTGTCACAAAGGCGGCATTCAGCTGTCTGATGTAAATCGGTTAAGAATGGAGCAAGTTGTGAAGGGTGTACCGTCACAAGACATGGTTGCTCTACATATTCGAATGACCCACAAGATGCATGGTTCTCCATCTTCTACTGAGTTACTTAGAGAAGTTAGAGAGGAGGACTGAGGACCAAAATGTTTCCAAAAGCCGAGTGATATCTTCAGATCGCAAACACGAGGAAATCTGCAGATGCTGGAATTTCAAGTAACACACATAAAAATTGCTGGTGAACGCAGCAGGCCAGGCAGCATCTATAGAAAGAGGTACAGTCGACGTTTTGGCCCGAAACGTTGACTGTACCTCTTCCTAGAGATGCTGCCTGGCCTGTTACGTTCACCAGCAATTTTTATGTGTGTTGCTTAATATCTTCAGATGTAGCGTCTATTGCTAAAGTGACCCCTGGCGCCACACAAGTAGAGCGTTTAAAAAATGGGGTGAAAGCATTCGAGCTGGGACGACGGGGTTGATGTCTGCTAACGTTGCAGCTAAACATGACACGATCACCGGAAAACCCGACCCACCTGTGAGAATCAGAAAGCAGAGGATTGCTGCTGCAAAGAGTTTCTTGACTGAGGACAGGCCTGGTATATGGTGCTAAGTTTGAGGTGAGAACCGACAACAATCTACTAACTTATATTTTGATCTGAGCAAAATTAGATGCCCCAGTCATCACTGGCTGGCAGCATTGTCTGCCTCTGATTTTAGCTTTAAACACAGGCCAGGAAGACAGAACATTGACATGGATGCGTTATCACGATACTCTTATGGGCATTCATAGTACTAGCTAGCTCATTACAAGCCTAATAACTTTACTTTGAACTTTGATTTGCTGTACCTCAGTGTCAAAATCAAGTCATGAGCCCAGGTGTACGTATACACGGTTGCAGTGATAAAGTGGCGTTTGCATCACTGGTACATTGCGTTGCTCCATTCTGTTTCTGACATCGTACTTCTGTATCCAAAGTTTATAGAACGTAGAACAGTACAGCACAGAACAGGCCCTTCGGCCCACAATGTTGTGCCGACCCAGCTCAAAAGTAAACTAACCCTACCCACCCAGCCCTCTGTAAAATTAATCCCTCTTACCTAAACAATGCCCATATCCCTCCATCTTCCCCCTATTCATGTGCCAGTCTGAATGTCTCTTAAAAGCCTCTAATGTATTTGCCTCTAACACCATACACTCTGAGTAAAAAACTCACCCCTCTTTTCCCCTTTGAATCTACCCCCTCCCACCGTCAATGCCTGCCCTCCAGTATTAGACATTTTAACCCTGGGAAAAAGATATTCCTTGTCTACTCTATCTACATCATGAATTTAACAGTTCTCTGGGGTGGACATTTGTGAGAGGTGGAATAACTTGAATCCTTTCCTCAGCCCTAAATGGCTGACCTATTATTCCGAAACTATGAATCTTAGATCTCAATTTCCCAGTCGGGAGTAACATCTCCCCCCGGTATGATCCTTGTAGAAACCTCAAAAGCAAACAGCAGTTCAATTAGATCGGTTCTTTTTCTGTAAATGCTAGGGAATGTAGGACTAGCTTTTTTCAGCCTTTGATCAAAGGACACCCTATCTCAACTTGCCGTTCCCAGGAATCTATTGCGCAAACATCTCTTGGACTCTCTCCAAGACAAACAGTGATGCATTCGAAAAGGAAAAGAAAACAGATTTAGTAGCCCATACATAAGTTGAAATTAAACTAAGGCCCTTCTCCAGGTTTTGACCTTAGTTTCCCTTTCATCCTTCCACACCAAGCTTTTCTGTTGGGATTTAACAAGACTTCAGCATTTTTCTTCCCATCAGTGACACACCCCTCCACACCACCCCTTCTGACAGTTAGCCAATGTTAGCATTTACGTCAAACTGACTGGAAAGACATAGATTCTATAACTACACTTTCCCTCTTGCGGAAAGTATTCTTTGTACCTCATGTGAAATGGCTGATTTTTAAGAGGCAGGAGAACAGAAGTTGATTCTTCAGGAGTGGAGTGTGGAGGTGTGTGTGCTAAGAAACACTTGCTGAAAAGGTGTGCCTAGAACACGAGCCTTTGCTCCTTTGCTCCAGTGGCACTGAGGTCAAGAGGGGTGAGAGTCTCGGGTTTCTCGGAGTGAACATCACCTGGAGCCGGAACTGGTCCAACCATGTAGATGCCAAGGCAGAGCACCTCTCCCTCCTCAGGAGGCTCAAGGAGATGTGGTGTATCCCATTGACCCTCATTTGCACAAAAGAAAGTATCCTGTAAAGATGTGCCACAGCACAACGGTGGGGCGGCTGTTGTGCCCAAGCCCGCACAGAACTGCAGAGTGGCATACAGCTGCACAAGCTTGAGTTAAGGGCATATGGGCACAGCTCAGCACATCATTAAAGGCAACCTTCCCTCCACTCGACTCGACCCTTAAAAAGCCAGACAACATAATCAAAGAGCTCTTCAACTCGACAGAAGGTATAAAAGCCTGAAAGTATATATCTCCAGGCTCAAGGATAATACCTATCCCGCTTGTGCAATAAGGTGAACTTTTGACCATGCAATCTACCTCATCATAACATTGTACAGTATCTTATTGTCTACCTGCATCACATTTTATCTGTAACTGCATCACTTACAGTATTTCTGCTTTCTGTGATTGGTTTCCCCTCGTTCGACTTCGATGTACTGATGTCGGGGGATGATTTGTATACATGACATGCAAACCAAGGCTTTGCACTACCTCGGTATATGCAACAATAATAAACCAATTGTGTTCATCCGTTCCTTATGAGCTGTGCCGTATGATGTGGGCCATTATGGTCTTTCCATCATCACGATTGTTCTTGGTGCTGTGGTAGTTAATAGGCTATTCCTGTATCACTCAGTTATCCACTACCACATGGGAGGGGGTCGCTTATTGAACAAGCAAAAGTTCAGTTGAAGATCCTGCATGCTGCCTTGCTGCTGTGCCTCTTCACTGACCCTCATAATGAACACAGCACTTCGAAGTGGTTTGCCATCGCCTTCTTCCGAGGAGTGCCTTTATAAGATGGGTGACCCCAGCCTTAACCAATACTGTTCAGAGATTGTCTGCCTGCCATCAGTGATCGCATAACCAGGAGTTGTGATGTGCACCAGCTGCTCATACAACCATCAACCATAGCTTCACGTGACCCTGATCGGGGGCTAAGCAGGTGCTACACCTTGCCCAAGGGTGACCTGCAGGCTAGCGGAGGGAAGGAGCAACTTACACCTCCTTCGGTAGAGATGAATCTCCACCCCGCCACCCAAGATCAATTTATCAAATATTGAACCAAGTCAAAAACGCTCCATGGACGCAAGAGTTCCTGCAGGTGCTGGAATTCTGGAGCAGCGCACACAGAATGCTGGATGAACTCAGCAAGTCAGGCAGCATCTACAGAGGGAAATAACAGCCAACATTTCGGGCTGGGAGGCTTCGTGAGTCTTCATGAAGATATAACTGTTTATTTCTTTCCATAGACGCTGCCTGGCCTGCTCTGTTCCTCCAGTATTTTATGTGTGTGTTACTCAATAATACTTCATAATTTCCAAAGGTCTCAGAGCTGCCATTTGGTCTAGATTACTTAATTACAGGCTGCAGTCTTGTTATAGGTGAGCTCTCGAGTTCTCCAGCAGTGTCACCTATGTTGCTTCAGGGCATGTTCATTAACACTGCAACAAATTACTGGTGCTCACAGGGTGAAAGCTTCATTACTTGTATAGATGATGCAGGAGAAACACAAGAGATGCTGGAAATCCACAGTATCCAATTATTTGATACCAAGACTAATTAAGTGCAGAGCATAGAAATGGTTGGAAGAAAATTAACGTGTTGGTAATAACGATAGCAAGCTGGGTATGGCAACAAATTATTCAGCAAAGCACACAAAATGCTGGAGGAACTCAGCAGGTCAGGCAGCATCTATGGAGGGGAATAAACAGTCGCTGTTTCGGGCGGAGACCCTTTAACAACACTGGAGAGGAAGGGGGAAGAAACAAGAACCTGTTCCAGAAAGTTTTGGCTTCTTCCCTCTTCTTTTCCAGTCTTGGCCCAAAATGTTGACTGTTGGTACCTCTTCATAGATGCTGCCTGACGTGCTGAGTTCCTCTGGTGTGTGTTGATCTTGACCAGGGGTTCCCAACCTGGGGTCCATGGACTCCTTGCTTAATGGTGTTGGTCCATGGATTAGAAAAGGTTGGGAGCCCCTGCTCCAGATGATGCAACAGTTCTTTTGAGTGCTATCACCTACAGCCAGCGAGGATGCAAGATTTACACTTCAAGTTTCAGGATGACAATAGAGATGTTGTGTAAGCAAGTCCTAATGCTTACTCTAAACAGCCTTTCACCATCTTCAGATATGTTATCTGCAGATATTGATGTAATAACATTTTCCATTCAATAGTTTAATGGAGGACATCCAATGCTCTCATCTCTGTCGAAGGTTACGGGGCTGTTGATAGATCTTCAGCAGCACTACAATCCTTGATCGAGATTTGGCCAATGGATGCGATGATGCCTCAGAGGCCGCTTCTTCTTTTCTTCCCCTCCACTATCAGGTTTCTTATTGTATATTAGATTAGATTATGAGGACACGCAGTCCTCTTTTATTGTCATTTAGTAATGCATGCATTAAGAAACGTTACAATATTCCTCTGGTGTGATATCACAGAAACACAGGACAGGCCAAGACTGAAAAACTGACAAAAACCACATAATTATAACATATAGTTACAACAGTGCAACAATACCATAACTTGATGAAGAACAGGCCGTGAGCACGGCAAAAAGTTCAAAGTCTCTCGAAAGTCCCACATCTCATGCAGAAGAGAGAAGGAAGAAAACACTCCCTGCCATACCCGACCACAGTCTGACTCTGAGTCATCCAAAAACTTCGAGCTCCGACCAGCTCTCAAACACCGAGTACCGAGCACCATCTCTGCCGAGTGCTTCGACCTCAGCCTCGGTCGCCAGCAGCAGGCAAAGCTGAGGATTTTGAGGCCTTCCCTCTGGAGGTTCTAGATCGCACAGTAGCAGTAGCAGTGAACCGGGCATTTCAGAAGTTACTCTAGATGTTCCTCCGTGCTCTCACAGCTGTCTCCATCAAATCAGAATTGTGCACGGCATCCTACTTAACAAATTCGATATCATTTCACCGGAGAGGCTACGCGCGCTGCGTCACGCCGCCATCTTCTCCTCCTATTGGGGTCCATGAGCATAAATTCCTTACTCTAAAGCAACTCACACAAAATGCTGGAGGAACTCAGCAGGTCAGGCAGCATCTATGGAAATGAACAAACTGTCGATGTTTCAGGCTGAGACCCTTCTTCAGGACTGAAAAGTAAGATGCCAGAATAAAAAGGGAGGAGGGGAAGGAGGCTAACTGGAAGGTGATTGGTGAAGCCAGGTGGGTGGAAAAGGTCAAGGGCTGGACAAGAAAGAATTTGATAGGAGAGGAGAGTGGATCATAGAAGAAAGGGAAGGAGGAGGGGACCCAGGAGGAAGTAATAGGCAGGAGAGAAGAGGTAAAAGGTCACAGAGGAAGGTGGGGAGAGTTTTTTTTACCAGTAGTAGAAATCGATGTTCATGCCATCAGGTTGGAGGCTACCCAGATGGAATATAAGGTGTTGCTCCTCCACCCTGACTGTCTCCTCATCTTGGCACAAGAGGAGGCCATGGACTGACATGTCAGAATGGGAATGGGAATTGGAATTAAGATGTTCAGCCACTGGGAAGTCCCGCTTGTGGTGGATGATGCGAGGTGCTCGACGAAACGATCTCCCAATTTACAAGGGGTCTCACAAATGTAGAGGAGGCCTCTTCGGGAGCACCAGACACAATAGATGACCCCATCAGATTCACAGCTGAAGTGCTGCCTCACCTGGAAGGACTCTTTAGGGCCCTGAATTCAGGTGAGGGAGTAAGTATCACATTATTTTTGTTTTGCATTATTTAGTTTTATGATCTTATAGTAATTAAATGCCTTTGCACTTTATTACTGCTGAAAAACAACAAACGTCAGGAAATTTAAGTCACTGATAACAAATGTGAGACTGATTCAGCAAAGGTCCATCGCTTTCTCTGCCTTGGTGATTCAAATATTCTTCAAGATGCTTGAAAGTTGATTCACTAAATTTGCCTTCTTTTCTGCCAGAGTGCAACAATATTAAGGAGTTCCTTTTGTTCACTTTTTATGACACAGTAGTTTATCAATTGATTTGGTCCTGTGATTACAACCTCTATGAAACCCTTTGCTTATAGCTTTTAGTCCTCACCTTACACACGTCCAGCTCAACAATTCTGGTCATTTCAGCGTGATTCCCACCACCAGTCACACATTCTCTCTCTGCTTTCCACAGGGACAGCTCTCTTCACCACTCCTGGTTCCTCTGATGCAACTCCTGTCCCTACACCTCCTCCCACGCCACCATCCGGAGAGCTAAACAGGTGAAGCGAAGGTTCAAGTACACCTCCTCCAACTTCGTCTGTTGAATTTGGTGGTCTTGATGTGGCCGCATCTACATCCATGAGGCCAAGCCCAGAGTAGGTGACACTTTGCCGAGTGTCCGCGCTCTTTCTGCAGCGGCCATCTTGAGACCCCAGTTGCATACCACTTCAACTCCATTACCTTTCGCATCGTTATGCCCTTCCTAGTCTTCTCCACTGCAAGGGAGTGGACAAACAAGAAGAACTGTATCTTGTATTCAGTCTGGGTAATTTGTATAAACTCTGGTATAAACACTGATTTTTTCTATTTCAGGTAACCCTTAATCCCTGCGCTCCTTTCTCTCTCTCTATCTGATCCACCTAGTTTCTCTCACACACCCCAGAGCCTCCACTGACTTTTTTACTTACTGGATTCCAGAATCTTCATTAATTCCACTTGTCACCCTCCGGACACGGTCTCTACCTCTGCTGTCCCCTCCCCCGCCCACCATCACCCTCTGCGGAAACTGCAGCGGAGTTAGGGTTAAAACGTGTGCTCTCCCAGCAGGGTACAGACTCTTTGTACGATTTTTCTCCGTGCTAAAGCCCACTAAGACCAGTCAGGTTGATGAGACGATGGAGACGTGGTGTAGTCGCCCAGGCGGAACACGGACCTTGAAAAGCCGAACTCTTGTACAGTTCAAGCCTGGGAACCAAGGTCACTGAGCATTCCAAGACCAGATAAAGATGCAAACAAAGGATTCCAGAGCAACATTTACTGTTGAACAGTTATTTTACTCATCCTCAGGTATTCTTGGCCTTCAGCACATAGATTTAATTGGTTATTAACAATATGTATTGCGATTGGTACCCGATGTCACATACAATCAGCTACTCAGAATCACAGGTGAGAGCTGAGTGTCTGCTGGGGGATCAAAGGTGAGAGAGCTGCCCCTGAATGGATGTGACAAGCCTTAGAGGTGCTGCCCCTCCCTGGTCACCCCATACTCCCTTCGGCAGGCTGGCTAAACCAGGTGAAGGTAGCTGGCAGCCTTAGACCCTGGTGAGATAGGGACATCCCTGTCCCAACATGCAAAGTCACCTCTGGCGGAGATCCAATGGCCAGAAAGATGATACTGCAACACTCCGTGGAGAGCAAAGATCATGACAAGGCACAGAAGACGTCATGGTCATCCGCTGCTACCAAGGAAGACCCCAGTTTGTGACACTTGTTCGTACCACTGTACCTGGACTTCTGAGGTTGAGAGAATGGATCCGCCCCAGTGCAATATTTTTCCACTTTCAAAAATCTCCTGCCGTTGCTGGACGTGACAGACAACCACCATTACCATTATGATTGGTACTTAAATATGTAAATGATGAGATGTACAAATGCACTAAGTTTCTATTGGATAAATATATGTATACAACTGGTCAATTTTCTGTATGAAAATGGCATTTCTTCATTCAAAGTTCAGAACAGTTTGGTGACAAGGGGCATACTGTTCTCCTTGGGCGCAAGTAAATAAAGAGTGATTGAGAAACAAGTGCAAGTTGTCAGAATCCAGTTCATCAACAACAACATCTCCTCACCTTGTTTGCAACTTTTGCCTGCCTGCTCTGTTACGTTTTGTAAATCAAAACATAAAACTGATCAAAAGAAAAGCATGGACCCGGGAATAATGTGTCTACTCTTGGCTTTGTTTTTACTTTAGCGAGGAGCTCACCTATGACGCGGTGGCGTAATGATGCATGCCATTTGCATACTTTTACATATAACCCATTATGAATTATTTAAGCAAAGATTGCTTAATCAAACAATATATTTACAATAGTACTCAAATAATACGGATATAATAAATACGCAATAAGCTCCTGCCTCATCTCTCTTCCTCTCACCTCTTTATACCAGCACTCATCCCTCTACACTCTTAGTCCTGTTGCAGGTTCACAGCTAAAAATGTCAATTATTTCTCTGCCACCACTTGCTGAGTTCCTCCAATGGTTTGTTTTGTTTTGTTTTTTGTCTATGTGGACATCAGAGCTGCTATCTTCAGGAGGTGTTGGATTTGTACTCCAAGGTTCCTCTGTTCCTAGATATGCCCCCAGGCAAATGTTTCGTTGTGTATGCCTTCACTCTGTTCGCCTCTTTCACTCACCTAGCACTTACTAGGATTAAAGTCCATCTGATTCTGAATTTGAATCAGGATTAATATCACTGGCATGTACCATGAAATGTGTTGTATTGTGGCAGCAGTACACTGCAATACATAATAATTTTAAAAACTTAAATTAGGATATGGAATACGGAGTGGAGGAGGAGAAGATGGTGATGCGATGCAGCACACGCAGCCTCTCTGGTGAATGATATCTGTAATCTGTCAAGTAGGATGCCATGCACAATCCTGATTTGATGGAGGTAGACGTGAGAGCACAGAGGAAACATCTGGTGAAACTTCTGAAATGCCTGCTTCACTGCCGCTGTTACTGTGTGATCCGAAATCACCAGAGGGGAAGGCCCAGAGTCCTCGGATTTGCCTGTTGCTTGGCGGCCTGGGCCGGGGTCGAAGCGCTCGGCAGAGATGGTGCTCGGTGCTTGGTGTTGGAGGGCTGGTTGGAGGCTCAAAGTTTTTGGACAGACTTGGAGTCGGACTGTGGTCGGGTGCTTCCAGGATGCTGCATCTGCAAGTTTGCGGCGCTGGAGGTTCATGGCAGGGAGAGTTTTCTTCCTTCTACCGTCCGTGTGAGATGATGGGGCTATCGGGACTTTGAGACTTTTTTTTACCGTGCCCATGGTCTGCTTTTATCAAATTACGGTATTGCTTTGCACTGTTGTAACTATATGTTATAATTATGTGGTCTTTGTCAGTTTTAGTCTTGGTCTGTCCCGTGTTTCTGTGATATCATACCGGAGGAACATTGTATCATTTTTGAATGCATGCATTTCTAAATGACAATAAACGAGGACTGCGTGTCCTCATAATCTAAATAAATAAGCAAAAATTAACTAAGAAGTGCAAAAAGAGAGCAACAATAATAGTGAGGTAGTGTTGGTGGAGGAGAGCAAGGAGCTGAAATGTTGAGTGTGTGTCTTCAGGCTCCTGTATCTGTTTTCCCCAATGAGATAAGGACATGTCCTGGGTGATTTGGATCCTTAATGATGGACACCACCTCCTCGAGGCAGCACCTTTTGAAGATGTCCTCAATGCTGGGGAGGGTAGTGCTCACAGTGGAGCTGGTTGAGTTTTCAACTTTCTGCAGCTTTTTCCAATCTGTGCAGTTGCCCCTCCATGCCAGATGGTGATGCAACCAGGTAGGATGCTCTCCACCTGTATAAATTTGCAAGCGTCTTTGGTAACATACCAAATCTCCTCAAACTCCTAATGAAATATAGCCGCTGTCATGACTTCTTTGTAATTGCTTCGATATGTTGGACGCAGGATATATCCTCAGGGATGTCGGTGCCAAAGGACTTGAGACTGTGCACCTTTCCCACTTCTGATCCTTCAATGAGGACTGGTGTGTCTTCCATTGACTTCCCCTTCCTGAAGTCAACAATCACTTCTTTGGTCTTACTGATGCTGTGTGCAAGGTTGTTGTTGCAACACAACTCCACCAACTGATCTATCTCACTCCTCTACGCCTCCTCATCGCCTTCTAAAATCCTACATTGTTTACCACCTTTCAAGAAAGGAACTTCGGAAATATTTATTTTAAATAGAAATCAAATTCAGATGCAAAAGATATGTTTTGAGAAAGAAAAGCTCCTAACCTTTTTTATGCTATGGACCTCTCCCATCAACTGAGGCATCCGTGGACCCCAGGTGGGGAACCTGTGACCTAGAGGAAAGTTATTTGATTCATTTGGGCTTTCTGTTCCAGAAGTGAAACCTAGGGATCATTTTTCACAATTGCCTCTATCTCTCTGCCTGATAGTTTCGTCGAATGTGATTCTTTCTGTCATTTGAAAAAATTCTACCTCTCCCACGATATATGGTCCCCATATCCCTTCATGCCCTGACTAATCAAGAATCTGTCAGCTTCTTCTTTAAATATACCCAATGACTTGGCTTTCACAGCCACATGTGGGCAAAGAATTCCACAGATTCACCACTCTTTGACTAAAGGAATTCCTGCTTATCTTCTACACAAAATAATCTGCAGATGCTGGGGTCAAAGCAACACTCACAACACGCTGGAGGAACTCAGCAGGTCGGGCAGCATCCGTGGAAACGATCAGTCAACGTTTCGGGCCGGAACCCTTTGTCAGAACTGAAGAGGGAATTCTCCAACTTCCGGTAATTCCCTCCCCCTCCCTTCCCCTAACTGTTTTTCACTCTGCCCCCTCCCCCAGCTGCCTATCACCTCCCTCATGGTTCCGCCTCCTTCTACTACCCATTGTGCTTTCCCCTATTCCTTCTTCACCTTTCCTGCCTATCACCTCCCTGCTTCCCCTTTATCTTTCCCCTTACTGGTTTTTCACCTGGAGCCTCCCAGCCTTCTCCTTCCCACCCACCCCCCACCGTCTTTATAGGGCCTCTGCCCCTTCCCTCTACAGTCCGGACAAAGGGTTCCGGCCCGAAACGGTGACTGATCGTTTCCACGGATGCTGCCCGACCTGCTGAGTTCCTCCAGCGTGTTGTGAGTCCTTCTTATCTCTGTTCTAAATGGGCATCCCTCTATTCTGAGGCTGTGACCTCTGGTCTTAGACTCCCCAACCACAGGAAACATCCTCTCCACATCCACTCTATTGGGGCCTTTCAAATTCGATAGATTTCAAGAGGTCACCATTCATTTTTAAAAAAATTCTAGTGAGTACAGGCCCAGAGCCATCAAACGGTCCTCATCTAATAAGCCACTCAATCCCAGGATCATTTTCGTGAACCTCCTTTGAACCCTTTAAAAATTGAACGCCAACGTCAAGTCAAAGGCAAAGTACATTTATTATCAATGTATAATTTATTCAACCTTAAGATTTGTTATTAATTTATTGGCATACAGCGCACAGTAGGCCCTTTAGCCCTTCGATCTGTGCCGCCAGCAATTGCCCGATTTAATTCTAGCCTAATCATGGGGCAATTTACAATGACCCGTTAACCTATTAACCGGTACATCTTTGGACTGTGAGAAGAAACGGGAGTACCCAGCGGAAACCCACGGGGTCATGGGGCCAACATACAAACTCCTTGCCGGCAGTGGCGGGAATTGAACCCGAGTCACTTGTTCTGTGAAGTGTTCTGCTCCGTGCCGCCTTATGGGCAGCTACAAAGAAACCCAGCAGAACCCACCGAAACAAAAGAAGGCCATCGAGCACCCAACGTGCAGAGAGAAAAAAAAAGGGGAAATGAAGCTGTGCAAACAATAAACGTGAGCAAAGAGCATTCAGAACTGAAGTTCCCAGAAGTGAGTCCTCATTGCAATAGATGTAGACCACAGCCACGGTTCTGTGCAGAGATGAGGAAACCTCGTGGAACAACAAGCTGATCTTCAGTGCAGAATGGAATAAACCTCACAGTGCAACCGTTTGAACTGGCCCAAACTTTCTATCATGCACTTATAAATCTATGAAATTATCAGAAAAAGATAACTCAGTCTGTCCCATATAATGCAACGGATTGCTACTGCTACTCCATATTTACCGGAGCCTTCTAATATCCTAAGAGAGGAGGAGCATTTTACCAACATGTTTGAAGCTCAGCATCTTAGGGCATAGAAACTTGGCAAGTGGGAGGCTTTAACTTGTAGTATCTGAAATGATTGGAGAGGAGGATCACCAGGCATTTATTCATCTGAACAAAAAGTTCTAACTGTTCCCCTTTTTTATCTAGTGTCTCTTTCTTCATAAGACAAAATTTTTTCCCTCAGTACTCTTGGGGCTGAATAAATATTATGCTGTAGGTAAGAGACATTGTTAATTACTCTGGGACAGGATCACACTGCAGCCTAGAAACTATCTTTAAGTAACCATTTGTTAAATGATAAATAAAAGGCCACGTTCAATCTTCAATGTATTCACCTTAAGATGGGCAACAAACATTCCAAGAAAAACTAATGGGAAGGACTAATTTAGTCCTTGACTTACTACCACCAATAATGAGCCACTTGCTGTTTAGTGAGATTTTGTTGTGTGGGGATTGGTCGTTACATTTACTTTTAAAAGTATATAATTGACTGTAAGCAAACACATTGAAGCATCCTGTGTGTGAACTGCAGAATATAAAAAGACAAGTTCAAAGGTTCAAAGGTTAATTTATAAGACCATAAGATAGAGGAGCAGAAATAAGCCATTTGGCCCATCAAGTCTGCTCTGCCATTCATTATCAAATATTTATTAGATATGCCATGTACAACTCTGATATTCTTCTTCTCCAGATAGCCACGAAACAAAGAAAAATCATGGAAGTCAGTTCAAAGAGAAACAGCAAACTCACTCGCCCCGCACAAAATCATCATCATCATCATCATTATTATGTGCCACGTCGTATGATGTGGGCGATCATTGTCTTGACTGTGATGGTTCATGGCAAATGCCTTCTTCTGGGCAGTGTCTTCACAAGACAGGTGACCCTAGCCATTATCAATACTCTTCAGAGATTGTCTGTCTGGTGTCAGTGGTTGCATAACCAGGTCTTGTGACGTGCACCAGCTACTCATACGACCGTCCACCATCTGCTCTCATGGTTTCACGTGACCGTGATCGGGGTGGGGGGGTGCTAAGCAGGTGCTACACCTTGCCCAAGGGTGACCTGCAGGCCAGCAGAGACAAGAAGCACCTTACACCTCCCTTGGTAGAGACATATCTCCACCCCACCACCTGTGTTCTTTACCATCTCCAATAATTTGAAACCAGTATAAAGTAAGTGCAGAGCATAGAGATGGTTGGAAGAAAGTTAACGTGTTGTAATAACAATAGTAAGCTGAGTATGGCAGCAAGTTATTCAGCATCACACACAAAATACTGGAGGAACTCGGCAGGTCAGGCAGCATCTATGGAGGGGAATAAACAGCCGACGCTTCAGGACCTAGAAGGAAGTGGGAAGGGAAGGAGGATAGCTGGACGGTGAGAGGTGAAGCCAGCCAGGTGGGAAAGGTCAAGGACTGGAGAAGAATGAATCTACTAGGAGAGGAGACTTAAAGCACACGGTATTGGGGGTAAGGTATTGGTGTGGGTGGAGAATTGGTTAGCAGACAGGAAGCAAAGAGTGGGAATAAACGGGACCTTTTCAGAATGGCAGGCGGTGACTAGTGGGGTACCGCAAGGCTCAGTGCTGGGACCCCAGTTGTTTACAATATATATTAATGACTTGGATGAGGGAATTAAATGCAGCATCTCCAAGTTTGCGGATGACACGAAGCTGGGCGGCAGTGTTAGCAGTGAGGAGGATGCTAAGAGGATGCAGGGTGACTTGGATAGGTTGGGTGAGTGGGCAAACTCATGGCAGATGCAATTTAATGTGGATAAATGTGAAGTTATCCACTTTGGTGGCAAAAATAGGAAAACAGATTATTATCTGAATGGTGGCCGATTAGGAAAAGGGGAGGTGCAACGAGACCTGGGTGTCATTATACACCAGTCATTGAAAGTGGGCATGCAGGTACAGCAGGCAGTGAAAAAGGCGAATGGTATGCTGGCATTTATAGCGAGAGGATTCGAGTACAGGAGCAGGGAGGTACTACTGCAGTTGTACAAGGCCTTGGTGAGACCACACCTGGAGTATTGTGTGCAGTTTTGGTCCCCTAATCTGAGGAAAGACATCTTTGCCATAGAGGGAGTACAAAGAAGGTTCACCAGATTGATTCCTGGGATGGCAGGACTTTCATATGAAGAAAGACTGGATGAACTGGGCTTGTACTCGTTGGAATTTAGAAGATTGAGGGGGGATCTGATTGAAACGTATAAGATCCTAAAGGGATTGGACAGGCTAGATGCAGGAAGATTGTTCCTGATGTTGGGAAGTTCCAGAACGAGGGGTCACAGTTTGAGGATAGAGGGGAAGCCTTTTAGGACCGAGATTAGGAAAAACTTCTTCACACAGAGAGTGGTGAATCTGTGGAATTCTCTGCCACAGCAAACTGTTGAGGCCAGTTCATTGGCTATGTTTAAGAGGGAGTTAGATATGGCCCTTGTGGCTACAGGGGTCAGAGGGTATGGAGGGAAGGCTGGGGCGGGGTTCTGAGTTGGATGATCAGCCATGATCATAATAAATGGCGGTGCAGGCTCGAAGGGCCGAATGGCCTACTCCTGCACCTATTTTCTATGTTTCTATGTTTCTATGAGAGTGGACCATAGGAGAAAGGGAAGGAGGAGGGGACCCGGGGGGAAGTAATAGGCAGGAGAAAAAAGGTAAAATGTCAGAGTACTCATCCTTATTTTATTTGCCCTACATGCCTTTCCAGTGAGTGAGATTCCAAATTAGTAACTGCCACTCATAATGTCATCAACTGCATACTCTTTCATGCAGTCATTTTCATTCCTCTCTGTTATTCTGCAATAATTTTCATGTTTTTAGCCTAGACATGTTTATTTGGTGGAAGCTGTACTTGAAATATTTTGGTGTCAGCTGTCATCCCGTCTATGGATCCTCTTAAGATGGATGTGGTGGAGAAAACCTATTGTGGAGTGCTCTCGTGTTAGCTGGAATTGTTACAGGGAAAAGATCTTCCAGTTTTTATTGTAGAAGACCCATTTTAAGATCATAAGACGTAGGAGATGAATTGGGCCATTTGGCCCATCGAGTCTGCTCCACCATTCTATCATGGCTGATTTATTATCTCTCTCAACCTCAATCTCCTGCTGTCTCCCCATAATCTTTGATTCCCTGAATAAAGCCTTAAGACATAATTGCCAAAACCAAAGACTAAAACATGAATACAGAACAATTAAACTGACAATAATAATGACCAATTGCTGAGCACCCTCACATCGACCAGAATCCCAATTCTTCAAGCTCTGCTATCCAACTCAATCTCTCGGAAGAATACTTTTGGTAGCTGAGGGCCGAAAACACTGCAAAATCCTAACAGCAAGACAGTATTCCCACTAAATTTAGGTCTCCAAACCACCCTCAGATCCTGCTGACAGTTCTCACCTCACATACAAAAAACAAGATAAACATGAAGCTTATCCATTCCCCCCATGTCTGAAGCATTCTCTTCAAACATTAATATGTAAATCTAATGTCAACAATACAGTAAATCAATTTTAGACAGGATCTGAAAAACTACTCCCCCAACAAAATCAAGCAAGTTCCCAAAGAATATCAAAATGAGTCATACTATATAACTAATGCATGTTTCTTTTCCCCAGACTTCATTCAGTTCTATGTTTCTGGCCTTTCAGTGGAGGAACTCATCACCTCCTGCTACCAACCATCTTCCATAGTTGAAATCTCTGGATTTCGCAGGTGGATGTCGGGCTCCATCATCTCTTCTAACCAGATGTTCTTCACAGATGTAAATGTTCAAAGGCAATGTAACAGCTTCAGTGAGCGTGGGGATCATCACCATCTCTAAAAGGCATATCATCACCATCATCATTATGTGCCGTGTTGTATTATGTGGGTGATCATGGTCTCCATGAAAATGGTTGTCTTGCCAAATTTTTCTGCAGCGGTGGTTTGCCATTGACTTCTTCTGGGAAGTGTCTTTACAAGGTGGGTGACCCCAGCCAACGTTAACACTCTTCAGAGATTGTCTGCCATCAGTGGTCATGTAACCATAGAACCATAGAAACTACAGCACAGAAACAGGCCCTTTGGCCCTTCTTGGCTGTGCTGAACCATTTTCTGCCTAGTCTCACTGACCTGCACACGGACCATATCCCTCCATACACCTCCCATCCATGTATCTGTCCAATTTATTCTTAAATGTTAAAAAAGAATCCACATTTACCACCTCGTCTGGCAGCTCATTCCACACTCCCACCACTCTCTGTGTCAAGAAGCCCCCCCCCCCAATGTTCCCTTTAAACTTTTCCCCCCTCACCCTTAACCCATGTCCTCTGGTTTTTTTCTCCCCTTGCCTCAGTGGAAAAAGTCTGCTTGCATTCACTCTATCTATACCCATCATAATTTTTTATATACCTCTATCAAATCTCCCCTCATTCTTCTACGCTCCAGGGAATAAAGTCCTAACCTATTCAACCTTTCTCTGTAACTGAGTTTCTCAAGTCCCGGCAACATCCTTGTAAACCTTCTCTGCACTCTTTCAACCTTATTTATATCCTTCCTGTAATTTGGTGACCAAAACTGAACACAATACTCCAGATTTGGCCTCACCAATGCCTTATACAACCTCATCATAACATTCCAGCTCTTATTCTCATTACTTCGATTAATAAAGGCCAATGTACCAAAAGCTCTCTTTACGACCCTATCCACCTGTGACGACACTTTTAGGGAATTTTGTATCTGTATTCCCAGATCCCTCTGTTCCACTGCACTCCTCAGTGCCTTACCATTAACCCTGTATGTTCTACGTTGGTTCGTCCTTCCAACGTGCAATACCTCACACTTGTCAGGTGACCAGGACTTGTGACGTGCACCAGCTGCTCATACGACCATCCACCACCTGCTCCCATGGCTTCACGCCACCCTGATCGGGGGACTGGGCAGGTGCTACACCTTGCCCAGGGTGACCTGCAGGCTAACAGAGCGAAGGACAGGCTTACACCTTCTCTGGTAGAGATGTATCTCCACCCCGCCATGCAAAAAAGGGATACCCCCACTTAAATCCATTTCATGAGGACACTGGTCAGGAATTTTTGCCTTGACCCTTTGCAGTTTCTAGATATGAAGCTTATAGAACAAAACAAAGCAAGAATAAGCCTTCTAAAAGCCGGAGGCAGATTTATATCCCATGGGACAAATGACTTCACAAACAAATTAACATCTAGTAATCCAATCTATCACTGAAATCTAAGAATTTTGAATGGGTTAACAGCATCATTGAAGAAAGAGTTCAAGACCATTTAACTATTGTATGCTAGGAAATCTAATATGTTAACTTCTTACTGACAGGCAGCCCCTTAATTGTCATTTTGTGATAAAGAATATCTACCCATTCAGTTTGCAATGATGCTAAGCAGAGGTTCTCAACCTGGAATGCATGAACCCCTGGGTTAACGGAAGAAAGTCCATGGTATATAAGGGTTGGGGGCCCCTGTGCTAAGGGGAGTGGAATAGATAGAAAACTAATGATTCCATGGGTCAGTGAGGCATCAATTCCATCAACAGAGACGCTTCCCACGCTGTCGGAGCAGTGCTGCCAGGATAATCAGGGACACGACCCACCCAGCCAACACACTTTTCATCCCTCTTCCCTCCGGGAGAAGGTTCAGGAGCTTGAAGACTCGTACGGCCAGATTTGGGAACGGCTTCTTTCCAACTGTGATAAGACTGCTGAACGGATCCTGACCCGGATCTGGGCCGTACCCTCCAAATATCCGGACCTGCTTCTCGGTTTTCTTGCACTACTTTACTTTCCCTTTTCTATTTTCTATTTATGATTTATAATTTAAATTTTTACTATTTACTATCGATTTGTACTCCAGGGAGTGTGAAGCACAGAATCAAATATCACTGTGATGATTGTACACTCTAGTATCAATTGTTTGGCGACAATAAAGTAAAGTACCGCTACAGATTGAAAAAGAAAAGAGGTCCAACTACCAAGAGCAAATCTGTACTGAATCTTATGGGCCATAAAGGATGCAGCATGGAAAGAGATCCTTCAGCACAGTAGGACCATCAACCACCCATTTAAAATAATCTTTTATTCTCCCCGTGTTCTTATTAGATCCCTCCCCAGATTTGAGCACTAAGAACAATATACAGTGACCAGTTAACCTGCAACCTGTATATTTTGTGTAGTACTGTGCACAAGTCTTTTATATATATACACAAACAACTTCCGTTAGTCTCGTTAGACCATGGATTTGCGCCTTGGAAAGTTTCCAGGGCGCAGGCCTGGGCAAGGTTGTATGGAAGACCAGCGGTTGCCCATGCTGCAAGTCTCCCCTCTCCACGACACCGATGTTGTCCAAGGGAAGGGCATTAGGACCCATACAGCTTGGCACCAGTGTCGTCACAGAGCAACGTGTGGTTAAGTGCCTTGCTTAAGGACACAACACGCTGCCTCAGCCAAGGCTCGAACTAGTGACCTTCAGATCACTAGACGAACGCCTTAACCACTTGGCCACGCGCCAACACTCACAAGTCTTAGACACACACATGTAGCTAGGGTGTCTAAGACTTTTGCATGGTACTGTAATAATTTTACGTATTGCACTGTACTGTTTCCCCCCCCCCAAAAAACAAACAAATTTCATGACTTATGTGAGTGATGATAAACCTGATTTTGATAGGGGTCTCTATTGTAGACTGAGAGTGGGAAGGGGGCAGGAAGAGGGGACTGTGGTGTCTCACAGAGCCAGAGACTTGGGTTCAGTCTTGATCTTGGGTGCTGTGCCGAGTTTGTATGTTCTCGCTGCAATTGCAATGGGTTACTTTGGGCGCGCTGGTGGTACTTCCACATGGGCTGATAGGTAAACTGGCTACTTCAAGTTGTCCCTAGTGTGGGTGAGTGGTAGGATCTGGGAGAATTGATGAGAATATGTGTAGGATTAGTGTAAATGGGTGGTTGATATCTAGCAGAGACTCAGTGGGCCAAATAGCCTCTAAGGGCTTTCGTGAGATAGAGGAAGACAGTAGCAAAGAAGAGAGAACTGTTGCCATCACTGGACAGTAATTTTTTTTTCCCGAAAGTGGTGCTTCCTCAGAATTTTTTTTTGTTTGTGATAGACCACTTGAAGCTGAACAAAAATATAATTCCACACTACTTGTATCATGTAGGAATTTGGAGAAACAAAAAATTAGCTTTTATTGAATATAGTGTGTTTGATTGCATTTATTTAAGAATAAAAGTAGATCTTGAGGAAAGCAAATTTTTTTAATTTGATCTTGAATGATTGACAGTTTACCATCAACTTTCTGTGTTTGATATAAAAGTGCATTTAAGTGCATCATTTTTGCTCTATCCTGCTTCTTTTTAATTAATGAAATGAAATTCTTTAACTAGTGAAGACTTGTGAAAGCCTTTTTTTCATAATGACTATCTTTTGTTTTCAGTATCTTTCACTAAATTTCTGATATGCAGCCAATGCAAGATTTGGTTTAGACCTGTGAAGCACAATTTTTGTCTGAGATCTTGCCATATTTTGGCAGATGCTGAGATAAATATTGTAAAATGATTACCGGCAATGTCGACAAGATGTTAGGCTTGTGTTATCAATTTGTAAGAGGAAAGGTATAGGTTTATTGGTTCTCAGAGGCCCTAGGCCTTGCCTTCGACTGTTTTGGTGGTAGGTCCAAAGCTTAAAATTTTTATAAGACATTGCACTCCTGTATGAAGTGGTAGCTAAGTTACCAAAGCAGAAGCTGCAGCCAATGTTCCGAGACTCATGCTCCCATCCTAAGATTGATTTTAAATTTAGATAATCATCTCCATTTCTTTTAAGTTCAGTCATAGTCTTCACTAATGTTGACAATGGAACTACTATCAAAATCTGTCCGGTTCACTTTTGTTCTTCAAGCAGGAAAATCTGCCATTCTTTCCCAGTCTGGCCTGTATCTGACTCCTGATGCTCAGAACTGTGGTTGACTCTGAAATGGCCAAACAAGCCAGAGTTTTAAGGTGTAATTAGTGTTACTGTAGCACTTTAAGCATCTTGTGCCAAGATGAGGCAACCCTCAGGGTGAAGGAGCAACAACACCTTATATTCCGTCTGGGTACCCTCCAAACTGATGGCATGAATATCGATTTCTCCTTCTGGTGAACAAATAATTCTGCCCCCCCCCCCACTTCCTCTATCCCCCACTCTGACCTTCCACTTCTTCCCACCTGCCTATTACTTCCCCTTGGATCCCCTTCTCTTTCTCTTTTTCCATGGTCCGTTCTCCTCTCCTATCAGATTCTTTCTTCTCCAGCTCTTTACCTTTCCCACCCACCTGGCATCACCTATCACCTTCCAGCTAGCTTCCTTCACTCCCCGCTCACCTCTTTATTCTGGCATCTTCCCCCTTCCTTCTCAGTCCTGAAGAAGGGCCTTAGCCTGAAACATCGACTGTTAATTCTTTTCCAGAGATGCTGCCTGACCTGCTGAGCTCCTCCAGTGTTATATGTACGTTGCTTTGGATTTGACCTCGGCCTTGACCCTTCCTTGTGCATCTGGATCCTGGACTTCCTGTCGGATTGCCAGCAGGTGGTAACAGTGGGCTCCCTCACCCCCACCCCTCTGACTCTCAATACAGGAGCCCATTAGGGAGGTGTACTAAGTCCCCTCCTTTGCTCCCTGTATACCCATGACTGTGTTGCCATCCACAGATCTAATCTGCTAATTAAGTTTGCTGATGACACTATATTGATTGGCCTAATCTCAAACAATAACGAGGTGGCCTACAGGGAGGAAGTCATCTCTCTGACACAGTGGTGTCAAGAAAACAACCCCTCCCTCAATGTCACAATAATAAAGGAGCTGGTTGTGGATTACAGGAGGAATAGAGACAGGCTAACCCCAATTGACATCAATGGATCTGGGGTTGAGAGGGTAAACAGCTTCAAGTTCCTCAGCATCCACATCACCGAGGACCTCATGTGGTCTGTATACACTAGCTGTGTGGTGAAAAAGGCACAACAGTGCCTCTTTCACCTCAGATGGTTGAGGAAGTTTGGTGTGGGCCTCCAGATTCTAAGAACTTTCTACAGAGGCACAATTGAGAGCATCCCGACTGGCTGCATCACTGCCTGGTATGGGAACTGTACCTCCCTCAATTGCAGGACTCTGCAGAGAGTGGTGTGGACAGCCCAGCGCATCTGTAGTTGTGAACTTCCCATGATGCAGGACACTTACAAGGACAGGTGTGTAAAAAAGTCCTGTAGAATCATTGGGGACCCGAGTCACCCCAACCACAATCTATTTCAGCTGCTACCATCTGGGAAGCGGTACCACAGTACAAAAGCCAGGACCAGCAGGCTCCGGGACAGCTTCTTCCACCAGGCCATCAGACTGATGAACTCACACTGACTTGAGTGTATTCTATATTACATTGACTGCTTTATTTATTATAAATTATTATAAATTACTATGATTGCACATTGCACCTTTAGATGGAGACATAACGTAAAGATCTTTATTCCTCATATACGTGAAGGATGTAAGAAATAAAGTCAATTCAGCATCAGTGGATTTACAAGGAATTCTGCAGATGCTGGAAATTCAAGCAAAACACATCAAATTTGCTGGAAAACGCAGCAGGCCAGGCAGCATCTCGAGGAAGAGGTCCTGTCTCGGCCCGAAACGTCGACTGTACCTCTTCCTCGAGATGCTGCCTGGCCTGCTGTGTTCACCAGCAACTTTGATCAGCGGATTTAACCGTGTTTGTGTGACTGTTGCCTGGATCCTGAAGAGGAAAAGAAGGACTAGTTGAGTGTGCAGTGCATGAAGTAAAACTCTTTACGTCTTTTTCGGGAATCAGGGGTTCATGTTAGATGTTAAAGGTGAGAAGTGGGTTGCCCATCAGTAATGGTTGGTTGTGGGTTCGAGGGTTGCTAAGCCTGGAGGCTGGTACGGGCTGCTGAGTCAGAGGTGTGTGCATCAGGGTGTGAATGGGAGAAGAAGGTCAGTACTGGATGGAGATTATAAAGTTGAACGAAGAACAGTGAGTCAGAATGAAGGGGTGTCGATTGATGATTAGAAGATGATCAGGTCAGTGAGTGGGGATCAGTTTGGGTGATGGGAGCCTGGGGCTGGTGAACACGAGGTACATGTGTGATTATTGAGTGAGAGGTCTTGTAATTTTAGGGGCTGTTGGTTTGAGGTAGTGGGAGGGGGTGAGAATAGTAGCAGTTGCTATGGTAACTTGGCAATGTTTGTGTTCTACATGGATGAGTAATTATGTTAAAGAGAATCTTTGTAACTCGAATTCCAGCACTGGCCTGCGCTCTGTGCGGAGAAAGGAGAGAAATGAAAACCTAATCAGCCGAGATTTCCCAGCAACAGGGGATCATCAGAAACATGTGAATTAACCTCACCCTGTGACCCCTGTTAATGAGCATGGCAGGGGGAGATGCCATTGATGTGCGTGTGTGTCTGGGATGGGAAGCACATCTCTGGTAATTACATGAACTAGGACTGGAAGTGTCTACTCAGACTTTACAGAGCAGCGCATTCAGAACACCAGAAGACATCCTAATTGCTTCGAAGAAAAGGTCAGATCTCAGTTATATGACACTGAGATAAAGAGCACTATGCACCCATGCGTTCAAACATTAGAGGCAAAAATGTTAAAGTCAGAGATTAATCTATGTCTAAACTATCTCCACATTATTAAGTCATTAATTCATTCGACACATTTCAAAGGCTCAAAGGTACATAGGTACATTTATTATCAAAGTATGTTTACAGTATACAACTCTGAGATCAGCCTTCTCCAGGTAGACATGAAACACAGAAAACCATGGAGGTTGTTCAAAGAAAATGTCGACCACCACCCCTCCCTGCACAAACAAAACCTAATTTGATGACACAATCAACCCCTCGTACTGAAAAAAATTGCACAAGCAGCAAAAAGAAGATCCTCCTGCACATAAAAAATTAACAAATTGTGCCAAACGACGACAGGAAAGACCATAAGACCATAAGATATAGGAGCAGAAGTAGGCCATTCGGCAAAAGAACAGGCGAAAGCACAGAATATAAAAAACAGAACTGAAAGTAGGGGCAAAAATGTCGACTTATTTCATTATGAAGAAGGCACAACAGTACCTCTACTTTCTTAGAAGTTGGCACAGATTTGGCAAATTGCCTATAACTTTGACAAATTTCTATGGATGCACAGTGGAGAGCATCCTGACTGGTTATCCTAGCTTTCTTCCAGTAAGCTGTCAGCAGGTTCGGATGTAGCAGCCCCTCGGGGGCCAACCAGAGGTATTTTTTCTCTTTGTTAATTGGGTACTTGAAGCACCTTCAATTACTTCAAAAGACTGAGGTTTGATAAAATACTAAAAGGCTTTTATTCGCTGTACAATACGACCTCCACAGTGAGTGTCTGCCCCCGGACTGAGGGGGAGGGGCAAGGCGAACACCTTTATACAGGATTCTGTGGGAGGAGCCACAGGGGCAGTCAGCAGAGGTGTGTGTCCAGACAGGTAACCGAGTTACAACATATATACATGGTTTACCACATTCACCCCTCCTTTTTTTAAAAGGAGTCCCGCGGGGTGAAGTGACTGACAATATTTACAAGAAGTACATTTACAGGTTAAGTCTATCAGGCGGTCGAGTCCGTCGCTGTGATCTACGTAGCACTGGCGATGGCGGTTGTGCTGGCTCCGGCCTGACTTCAGGTGTCAGCACGTTAGGCGTTGGTAATCCCTCATGCGTGTGCGTCGCGCCCGGTATGGGAGTGTCGTGTGGTGTCTGTATAGGGTTTGGGGTGCACGGTGTCTCGTGGGTACATACATTGGTGGGTACGGGGTCAATAGTCACCACGGAGTGTTCAGGGTAGGGGCCCGGAGCTCCTGCGGGCGCCAGGTCGCGGATGGAGACCGTGTCCTCCCGCCCATCAGGTAAAACCACGTAGGCATACTGGGGGTTCGCATGAAGTAAGTGAACCCTCTCGACTATCGGGGAGTATTTATTGCTCCTCGCATGTTTCCGGAGCAGCACTGGCCCCGGGGACGTCAGCCAAGATGGTAGAGTGGTTCCAGTGGTCGATTTTCTGGGAAAAGAAAAGAGCCGCTCATGAGGGGCGGCATTGGTGGCCGTGCATAACAGGGAGCGGATGGAGTGGAGTGCCTCGGGAAGGACCTCCTGCCAGCGGGAGACCGGCAGTCCCTTTGACCTGAGGGCTAAGAGTGTGGCTTTCCACACTGTGCCATTCTCCTTCTCTACCTGTCCATTCCCCCGGGGATTATAGCTCGTGGTCGTACTGGTTGCAATTCCCCTAGCCAGTAGATATTAGCGCAGCTCGTCACTCATAAACGAGGACCCTCTGTCACTGTGGATATAGCATGGGTATCCGAACAGAGTGAAGAGCTTGCGCAGGGCTTTTATAACTGACGTGGTAGTGGTGTCGGGGCAGGGGATGGCGAAGGGGAACCGCGAGTACTCGTCAATTATGTTAAGAAAATACACATTGCGGTCGGTGGAGGGAAGGGGGCCCTTAAAGTCAACACTCAGTCGCTCAAAGGGGCGGGTGGCCTTGATGAGTTGTGCCTTTTCGGGTCGGTAGAAGTGTGGTTTGCACTCTGCGCAGACTTGGCAGTCCCTGGTCATCATCCTGATCTCCTCAAGGGAGTAAGGCAGGTTCCGGGCTTTCACGAAGTGGAAAAGTCGGGTGACTCCCGGGTGGCAAAGGTCTACATGTAGGGCGTATAGCCGGTCGATCTGCGCGCTGGCACATGTTCCCCGGGATAGGGCATCGGAGGGCTCGTTGAGCTTCCCAGGCCTGTACATGATGTCATAGTTGTAGGTGGAGAGTTCAATTCTCCACCTCAGAATTTTATCATTTTTGATTTTGCTCCGCTGCTGATTATTAAACATGAATGCGACTGAGCGCTGGTCAGTTAGCAGGGTGAACCTTTTGCTGGCAAGATAGTGCCTCCAGTGCCTTATAGCTTCCACTATGGCCTGGGCCTCTTTCTCTACCGCAGAGTGCCGAATTTCAGGGCCTTGAAGGGTACGGGAGAAGAACGCCACTGGTCTTCCTGCCTGGTTGAGGGTAGCAGCCAGCGCAAAGTCGGAGGCGTCACTCTCTACTTGGAAGGGAATGGACTCATCCACCGCATGCATTGCTGCTTTGGCAATGTCCCCTTTTATGCAGTTGAAGGCCACGTGGGCCTCGGCAGAGAGGGGGAATGTGGTGGACTTGACCAGGGGGCGGGCCTTGTCTGCATAGTTAGAAACCCATTGGGCGTAATATGAAAAGAAGCCCAGGCACCTTTTGAGGGCTCTGAGGGTATTGGGAAGAGGGAGTTCCAACAGGGGGCGCATACGGTCGGGGTCAGGGCCAATGACTCCATTCTCCACGACACACCCAAGGATAGCAAGTCGGGTGGTCCCAAATACACACTTGTCCTTGTTATAGGTGAGGTTGAAAGATTTGGCCGCTTGGAGAAATCTTTGGAGGTTGTTGTCGTGATCCTGCTGGTCGTGACCGCAGATGGTGATGTTATCCAGATATGGGAACGTGGCCTTCAGTTGGCACTGGTCAACCATCCGGTCCATTGCCCTCTGGAAGACAGATACACCATTCATGACACCAAAGGGGACGCGCAGGAAGTGATAAAGCCTGCCGTCTGCCTCGAAGGCAGTGTAAGGGCGGTCCTCCCGGCGGATGGGGAGCTGATGGTAAGCAGATTTTAGGTCTATGGTCAAGTACACCTTGTACTGTGCTATCTGATTGACCATATCCGCGATGCGAGGAAGAGGGTAGACGTCGAGCTGCGTGAACCTATTGATGGTCTGGCTATAGTCCACGACCATCCTATTCTCCTCCCTGTTCCGAACAACCACCACCTGCGCCCTCCAAGGACTTGTGCTTGCCTCAGTGACTCCCTCCCTGAGCAGCCGCTGCACCTCCGACTTAATGAAAGCTCTGTCCCCCGCGCTGTACCTCCTGCTTTTAGTTGCCACAGGTTTACAGTCGGGGGTCAGGTTGGCGAACAGCGGTGGGGGAGGGATCCTGAGGGTGGAGAGGCCACAAGTGGTGTCGGTCGTGTGGCAGTTGGCATGATGTTGGGTGGGATGTGCGGATCGGTGTGTGTGTGTGGTCAGTAGCGGGGTACGTGACATATCTCTACAAAACAGGGGATTTACGACAGTAATTGGTGGGAGGGGCCCATCATACTTCATTGTCACGCTTTTCAGGTGGCTCTGGAAGTCCAACCCCAACAGCACAGAGGCACACAGTTGAGGCAAGACCAGTAACTTAAAGTCCCGATATTCTGTGCCCTGCACCACTAGTGTCGCTACACAACCCCCCTGGATGTCTGTTGTATGTGACCTGGAGGCCATGGTGACCCTCCGACTTACCGGCCGTATCATGAGTCCACAATGCTGCACCGTGGCTGGGTGGATAAAACTCTCCGTGCTGCCTGTGTCAAATAGACAGCTTGTCCTGCGCCCCTCCACCAGGGTGTCCTTCATTGACCTTGCGAGCTGGTGGGGAGCGCTTTGGTCGAGGGTCATGGAAGCCAGGGTGGGGTCGCTGTCTTGGTCTGGCGTGGTGGGGTGCCCCGTGAGCACCCGTTGGTCGTAGGCGGTGGGAGGTGGCGCCAAGATGGCCGCCCCCATGTCTCACACGTGGTGGTGGCGTGCAGGGAAGATGGTGGCAGGCAAGATGGCGGCCCCCACGTCTCGCACGCGGCGCTGCTCGATCCCGCTCGCGGTTTTGACTTACAGACCTTGGCGAAGTGGCCCTTCTTTCCGCAGCTGGAACAGGTAGCTTGTTGGGCCGGGCAGCGTTTCCGGGGGTGCTTCTCCAGTCCGCAGAAGTAGCACTTCGTGGTCTCACGACTGGCGGCAGCCGAGGTCGATTCGCCGGCGGGTTGCGGGGTCTGCAGCACCCACGAGGCCATCGGGGGATCGCGTGCCTGGAGAGCCTCGGAGTTATGCAGAGCAGCCTCCAACGTATCAGCCAGCTCCATCGCTGAACTTAGGGTAAGATCGGCTTTTTCCAGCAGCCGCTGGCGCACGTACACTGACCTGGTCCCCGTGACGAAGGCGTCTCTCACTAGGAGTTCTGCATGCTGCGCCGCCGTCAGCTCCTGGCAATTGCAGACCCGCACGAGTGTCTGTAGGGCCCGGACAAACTCAGCACTCGATTCCCCGGACCGTTGTTGCTGTGTCGCTAAGCGATGCCGAGCATAGACGCTGTTTATCGGCCGCAGGTATTGTCTTTTGAGTGCGTTCATTGCGCCGTCGTAGTTCGGCTGGTCTCTGATCAGCGAATAGACCCGTGGACTGACCCTGGAGAGTAGAAACTCTGCGCTTCGCTACGGGGTCGGTCGCTTTAATCTCCTCTAGATACGCTTCGAAGCAGGCCAGCCAGAGTTCGAAAGTGTTTCCAGCGTCAGGCATTTGCGGATCGAGGTCTAATTTTTCTGGTCTCAGGACCTGTTCCATGTTTTAAAATGTACAGCGAATAAAATTGAAGCACCTTCAATTACTCCAAAAGACTGAGGTTTGGTAAAATACTGAAAGGCTTTTATTCGCTGTACAATACGACCTCACAGTGAGTGTCTGCCCCCAGACTGAGGGGGAGGGGCAAGGCGAACACATTTATACAGGACTCTGTGGGAGGAGCCACAGGGACAGTCAGCAGAGGGGTGTGTCCAGACAGGTAACCGAGTTACAACATATATACATGGTTTACTGCAGGTCGACCCCATCAGTTGGTCAGAGTAGCTGTTCTGCGTGTTGGAGGAGATGTCTGGTGTGTTGGAGGAGCCGGCCTGGGTTTGGAGCAGACTATGTTGCTGCCTGCTACTCGGAGTTGGTGCGTGAAGGCAGCCTGCAGCATAACTGTGGGTGATTGCCTCGGCCATTTCTCTTGCAATCGCAAGGCCCCGTTGGACATTGACAATGTAAGATGCTGCAGGCCTATTTCTCTTGGTTGGTGGAAGAACAGGCAGTGGGGAAGCTGTGTAGCCTCAGCTGTAGCGAGGACTAGGCCTTAAGTCGCGGACTTGCCTGCTGCGGTCTAGGAGAGGAGGTGCCAGAGGTGGTTCAGCATGGCACCCGTGCTCAGCTGGGGGCTGCCCACATCCGTCGGTGCTAACACTGAACCGATTGCACAATCTGTGGACTCACTATCTAGGACTCTACAACTCGTGTGCTTAATATTATTTATTTACTTAGTTGTATTTACACAGCTTGTCTTCTTTTGCCCATTGGTTGTTAGTCAGTCTTAGCGCGTAGTTTTGCATTGATTCTATTGTAATTCTTCGTATCTACTGCGAATACCTGCAAGAAAATGAATCTCATGGTAGTATATGGTGACGTATATGTACTTTGATAATAAATTTACTTTGAACTTTAATAATTTCTTTTAATTATTGCACTTTTCCTGAAATTTGATATGTGTCCCAATATCTCATGCCATAGTTGCAATTTGCTAATGAGTTGAAGCTTCCTGTGTATTGCCCTGAAATTATCAATGCTTATGCCTTGTTTAATTAGATTATTAGGCAAATCCACATGCAAGAAGGACTCGATGTTAAATTATGGAACTGAGAAACAAAAATAAATACAATTCTACTTGGAGAGAAAATATAACGGGAAACAAACAGATACTTTTCAGTTAATCTACAATGCAGAAAACAGATTTGTGGATAGGGAAAGCTAAATTAAGGGATTCCCAACGTTTCTTATGCCATGCACCAATACCATTAAGCAGGGAGTCCTTGGACTCCAGGTTGGGAACCTCTAATTTAAAGGGATGTGAGCCAAATGAGATCAGCTCAAGTAAGCACCTTGGTTGACAAGAACAGATTGGCCCAACATCACCTCAGCTCAAATGTGGTTATAGAAAACAAGAATGCAAGCTCAAAACCAAAGTGGAAGGTTTGGAAGCCTTTCTCACTGGAAAAGAAATCAATGGAAAACAAAAAGGTAAGCAAATACTTGAGGTGGGAACGATCAGAGGAATGTTGTAAGATACCCTTTGTTGAGATCATCACTGCCATTGGATCTAAATCCTGCTGCTCCCAAGCTAACCTTCACCAGAAGGACTGTAGGGGTTCAGAAAGGTGATTCACCACAGCTTATGGAGACATGATAAATACTGGCTGTGTCACGGGCCTACATAGTAAGTTAATTTTTTTTTCAAATAGAGCGATAAAGTCATAGAATGCTGCAATATAGAAACAGGTCCTTCTGCCCATCTACCCCATGCTGAAGTATTGATCTGCCTGGACCCATCAACTAGCATCTGGACCATACCCCTCTCATCCATGCAACTATCCAAATTTCTCATAGAGTCATAGAGAAGTACAGCACAGAAACAAGACCTTCAGCCCATCTAGTCCATGCCAAAACCAGTTAAACTGGCTACTCCCACTGACCTACACCGGATCTGTGGCTCTCCATACCCCTGCCATCCATCTACCTATCCAAACTTCCCTTAAACGTTGAAATTGAGCTCATTCACACCACTTGTGCTGGCAGTTTGTTCCACACTCTCACAACCCTCTGGGCGTAGAAGTTTCCCCTCATGTGCCCCTTAAACTTCTCACCTTTCACTCTTAACCCATGATCTCTGATTGTAGTCCCAAACAAACTGTTAAAATTGAACCTGAATCCACCTCATCCGCTGGCAGTTCATTTCAGACTCTCACCACCCTCTGAGTGGAGAAGTCCGCCTCATGTTCTCCTTAAATCCCTTCTATGGGCTACAGTCAAGAGATAATTAAGTGATTAAAGTCTCATTGAAATTAATGCACAATTCACCGAATGGTTTTTTTGCTTATCCTGTAGGCAAAAAGAACAGATGACTATTTCGGAGCAATTTGTGTTTGGTCATAGGCAATAAGTGTGAGGCACTTTGGCAACTTGTGGTAGTCGTGTCTACTGAGGTGAAACAACTGCCAGGAGTTTAAGACAAATTTCACCATTTCACCCCCACAACTTGAGGTAGAAAGTTGTCAAATAATTCATCTAGCAAATGCCTCAAACAGACAACGTCTTTAAATTACCGTTTGTCAAAATTAATAACTTTTAGTTCTTCACATCCCCAGTCAGTTGGACAATTCAATGGTCAAGATGTCCCAGCCCAGCTGTAGTTCTCTTCTTTTGAAATAGAGAGATTGAATGGTCTTTGAGGCAGAAAATTGAAGAAGACAACTGTGATTTTTGTATGGTGATTTTGTAACTACAAACACTGACAAATTGGTCTAATCTTCCCAACATCCGTTTAAGGGAGAAAAAAACACGATTCAAACTACAAAATAATGTCTCTCAATTTTTTTTCTACCAACTTGCTCAATAAAAATCTAGCCTTAATTCTGGTTTCTGGATGACCCTCCAGACGACATCTGGTACTTGAAGGATGCCAAAAAGGATCCTCCTAGAGATGATGTAATAACAAAAAGAAGACTCAGCCTTCCTGGAGATGTGTAAGGAAAGAATGTATTCAGGGAAGAAACCTTTGGCTTAAACACTCTAAACCTATTATATATTATTGTCCAAAGACTTCCTTGATGATACACATAAGATTAATGTATTCTGCTCTTTTCATTTATTGTATAAATGCAGAATTACGGAATCATGCAGAGTCAAAGGAGGCCATTCGGCCCACTGTTCTCATGATGGCCCTGGAAAAACCTCAGTTTGTGTGATATTTTCCATTTCAATTTTCATTTAGGTTCCTTGCACTGTTGTTAGGGGTGAGGCTGAAAGCATGGGTGGAGAAGATTTTGAAGAAGATTGCTTGCCATAAAGAAAAGATTCTAGGACGTACCTTTCCTTTCAAGGATGATCTTATAATGGTGAGCAGTTCTGCTGCTTTATGTGAATCCTGACAACTCATTAAGTTCAAAGTTCAAAGTCCAAAGTACCTTTATTATCAAAGAACATGTATGTCACCATATGCAACCCTGAGATTCATTTACTTGAGGGCATACTCACTAAGTCCAATAACCGTAATAAGAATTGATCAAAGACCGCACCAAGAGGGCAGACAATCTGTGTGAAAAGACAACAAAAAATGCAAATGCAAGAAGAAAGAAAAAAAATAATAACAATAATAATGAATAAATAAATAAGCAATAAATATTGAGAACTTGAGGTGAAGAGTTATTGAAAGTGAGACCGGAGGTTGTGGAAACAGTTCAGTTCCGTGGGCAAGTGAAGTTATACCATCTGCATTAAGCACCTGATGGTTGAGGGATAATAAGTGTTCCTGAACCAGGTGGTGTGAGTCCTGAGGCTTCTATACCTTCTTGCTGGTGGCAGCAGTGAGGAGAGAGCATGATCTGGTTGGTGGGGGTCCCTGATGATGGATGCTGCTTTCCTGCGACAATGCTCCACGTAGATATGCTCAATGGTTGGGAGTGCTTTACCCGTGATGGACTGGGCCGTATTCACTACTTTATGTAAGATTTTCCATACAAACGCATTGTTGTTTCCATTCCAGGCCGTGATACAGCCAGTCGATACACTCTCCACCACACATCTACAGAAGTTTGACAACGTTTTAGATGTCATGCTGAATCTCCGGAAACTCCTAAGGAAGCAGAGGTGCTGCTGTGCTCTCTTCATAGTTGCACGTACGCTGAAATGATAGCACTGAGGAATTTAAAGTTGCTGACCCTCTCCACCTTTGATCAACCTATTGAGGACTAACTCACGGAACTCCTGTTTCCTCCTCCTGACGTCAATAATCAGCTCCGTGGCCTTGCTGACATTGAGTAAGGGGTTGTTATTGTGGGAGCACTCAGCCCGGATTTTCAACCTCCCTGGAATGGGCTGGGTTGATCCACCCCAAACAATTCAAGTGTCTAGGAGATGTGGTAATAGATGTGCAGGCACAACAATGAACTGAAGCCTAATTTATTATCATAAAACAGAGAGCACAGGTAAACCACACAGAACACTACACGGCAAGTCACAAAGATTTCCACCGGAGCATTACAATGGTCTGTAATAAACTCACGGCTGGCAGGAGCTCGTTCACAAGTGCCTGGACTTTCTAGAGGAGGAGGGTAGAGATTCCTGATCCATCGGGTGAGCTTTCATAGTCACCAACATGAGGTGTGCATTTATTAAAAGGGAAACTGGTGAGACTAAAGCTTAGCGTGGTTGGGATGAAGGCAAAATGGGGCAATGAGGCTGGTGCTCGCAATGAGACAGCAGCAGTGGTACAGAGAGGGTCGGAGCAAAGCTGCAGGTTTATCCAAGGGCTAGTCAAGCCTGGACCTGCAGCAGGAGATCAAGAGTGTTGAAGGGACTGTTTAATACACGGTTTTCTTCTGAGTGCTACTTATCTGATGCTGTGTTCCTGTGCAGCTGCTGCAAGTAAGTACAGGTATTTGTGCATCTGAAATATGCTTGACTTTTACTTACAACTGTGATTTTGGAGGGCAGAGTTACTGAATGGAATGGTGACGGGAGTGGAAAATCAGAAGGAGGTGAGGTAAAAGGAGAGAATTATCCGGCAACACACACAAAATGCTGGTGGAACGCAGCAAGACAGCATCCATAGGAAGAAGCGCAGTTGAGGTTTCAGGCCGAGACCCTTTGTCAGGACTAACTAAAAGAAGAGATAGTAAGAGATTTGAAAGTGGGAGGGGGAGGGGGAGATCCGAAATGATAGGAGAAGACAGGAGGGGGAGGGATGGAGCCAAGAGCTGGACAGGTGATTGACAAAAGGGATACAAGGCTAGAGAAAGGAGAGGATCATGGGTCGGGAGGCCTAGGGAGAAAGAAAGGGGGAAGGGAGCGCCAGAGGAAGATGGAGAGCTGGCAAGGACCTATGCCCTGTCTGCCAGAGAAAGCAGGATCTCCCAGTTTAATTCCACATCCCATTCCCATTCTGATATGTCTATCCATGGCCTCCTCTACTGTCAAGATGAAGCCACACTCAGGTTGGAGGAACAACACCTTATATTCCGTCTGGGTAGCCTCCAACCTGATGGTATGAACATTGACTTCTCTAACTTCTGTTAATGCCCCTCCTCCCATTCTTACCCCATTCCTTATTTATTTATTATTTTTTATTTCTTCCTTTTTTTTCCTCTCTCTGTCCCTCTCATAATAACTCCTTGCCTGCTCTCCATCTTCCTCTGACTCTCCCCTCCCCTTTCTTTCTCCCTAGGCCTCCTGTCCCATGATCCTCTCCCTTCTCCAGCCTCGTATCCCTTTTGCCAATCAACTTTCCAGCTCTTGGCTCCATCCCTCCCCCTCCTGTCTTCTCCTATCATTTTGGATCTCCCCCTCCCCCTCCAACTTTCAAATCTCTTACTATCTCTTCTTTCAGTCAGTCCTGACGAAGGGTCTCGGCCTGAAACGTCGACTGTACCTCTTCCTAGAGATGCTGCCTGGCCTGCTGTGTCCACCAGCATTTTGTGTGTGTGTTGTTTGAACTTCCAGCATCTGCAGATTTCATCGCGTTTGAGAATTATCCAGCAGTGGGATTCAAAAGAAAAGGGAAGAGAAAAGTAGATAGAGAAATAATTGGCTGGACTCCAGTGCGGCAGTCAAATGAGTCTGCAGAAAGATATGGAAAACTCAAGGCCTGATAAGAGGAACTTATTTTGTCATACATATTCTGTCTGCATCAGAGATAAGAGTTGTTGGAGGGAAACATAAGGCCCTTAGTTTGACCTCGGAAAGATTATTCAGTGTCCCTCTTTGCTGGTGTTAACTCTCTCTTGTATCGTCTGTAACACCTCGCCAACCATCCTCGTATTCTGCAAACAGCTGCAAAACTTGAGCTGTTTATAAGGATGTAATATAACTTCCTTGTTTTTGCACTGTGTGCTTCTGTTTATAGACAACAATCCTGTTTTGCCTTTTTAAAAAATCAATCTTCTTAGTATGTCCTCCCACCTTAGATATTTTACTTACATCCACCCACAAGTCTCTCAGTTCCTGCACTCCTTTTAAAACTTTGTTTTAGCATACATTTCCTTTGTTCATTTTCATATCTAAAAGCCACCTTAGACTTCTCTGCATGAAATGTAATTTGGCGAGAGCTGCCTTTCACGTCTATTGAGAACTTCTACTGTCTCCTTCTTTTCTAAGTTTCACGCTAACCCGCAACTACTTTAGTCAACGTTACCAATATAAAAGAGGAAGTGTGACACCTCTACACTGAATGATGGAGACCATGACTATGTGAGCCAGCTGGTGGTGTACTGTCATCAGCACTGGACTTTGAGGTAAATGGTCCTGGGTTCAAATCGAGCCTATCCATCTGTGCTGGGTTGATTCTTGAGCTAACAACATGGCCTTGTAAAAAAAAAGACAAATTCTAGAGACTTATTTATACTTGTGCATATGACCTACGCCGTAGGCCTGAATTTCACTTCTGCGTAGGCTCTACGCCGTAGCGAGCATGCGTGGGTGTGCGCCAAAATGCTATTTGGCAGTCTGGCTTCTATGCCACGAGGAAATGAATTTCAAACATTTTCTCATGTCGGCAGGTAGATTTAACGATTTGGTTCATTTATTTCGCATCGGTGTACGGACACGGCGGAGAAGCAACCGGAAATGTGTAGGAGGAAATGCGATGCTACCAAGCGGACCAATCACAGTTGTTGCAGTCTGCGTTGCTGCGACGTGTAAGTTACTTTTTTGGGGAGGTGCACGTCACCCTACAGCGTAGGGTACGTGGTACCTATGGCGTAGATGTGACACAGAAGTATAAATCAGGCTTAAGGAAACAACAAGCTGCCACCTGATGTGCCACAAGGTGTGGGAATGAATAATAAAGTCCCACTCTTTGGTCTGAGAAACAACTTCTCAACCAGAAATTTTATCCTTTATCTTATGTCATATCTGTAGCTTTCACCAAATCTTTCTCTTAATTTGTCAAATAGTTTCATCAAGTTAGTTAACCCCAATTTGTCTTTCATTAATCCTGGTTGGGGTTTTCATTCATTAACCTTTTGGTTTTTTTAAGTACTAATTAATCTGAACTACATTAGTTTGGGGCGTATGGGGTGTCCAGAGAGAAGCACCTCTGGCGAAGGGACTTGTCGTGTCCATCCCAGGGCAGCTCGCTCACCTTTTGTGCCCACCAGACACTCAGTTCTCACCTCTAGCTCCAAGTAGCTGTTAGAATGTGACAGCAGCCACAATCCGGTACATTTCTTCGACAGGCGGGCTAATCCCGGTGAGGGTAGCTGCCAGCCTCATACCCCGGAGAGACAGGGGCATGACTGTTCTGGCATGTGAAGTCACCTCTGGCAGACTGGGTGGATGAGATCTACAGTGAGATCCAACGGCCAGGAAGGAGGTACTGCATGCTCTGTGGAGAGCAAAGGACATGACAAGGCACAGAAGACGACATGGTCATCCACTGCAACCAGGGAAGACCCCAGTTTGTGATGCTTGTTTGTACGACTGGACCCGGACTTCTGAGGTCGAGAGAATGGAACTACACCAGTGCAATGGTAGCGGTTTCTCCCGCGTAGGTTTCCTGCCATCGTCAGACGCAATGGACAACCACCATGGCCACAAATGATGAATTGACAGGCCAATAGTTACCAGGTGGATCAAGCTCTTTTTGTGTAGGAGTTAGAGTCTTCTCCAGCTACTCCCATATCTACTGAGGACTGGAAGATAAAGGTGAGTCTTAATAATTCCCACCTTCTTCACTCTCCGACAGATGTGAACATGTGCCACCTTGACTAGGTGTCTTTCTACTCTTCCAATGTAAACCCTGAGGAGACTGAGGTGTACAAGGCTCCCCAGCCCATTCTAGCAACTTTCTACAGGATCGAGAGTATCCTGTCCAGCTGCATCATTGTGTGGTATGGAAGCCGCAAGGCGTCAGACCGCGAGACCCTACAGGGGACAGTAAAAACCGCCAAAAGGATCACCGGGGTCTCCCCCTCCCCATTTGCGACCCTTGCCAGGAGCGTTGCAGACGAATGGCCCAAAGCATTGTTGAGGATCCCCACCACCCATCCCACAATCTCTTTGATCCACTGCCATGAGGAAGGAGGTACGGGGGCTTCAGGACTAGGACTGCCAGACTGGGCAACGGCTTCTTCCCTCAGGCTGTGAGGCTAATTAATACCCTGCCACCACAGAGGTCTCATCACTAAGTCAGAGCGCTGTTGACTGTTTGCTGTTTACTCGTACTGCAAACTTGCATGCATTTTGACTTATATCTTATTAACTTATTTATGATAATATTTTGTTTTACGTGCTGTGTTTGATATATATTTTGCGGGTGTGGTCTGTGTGAGATATGATATATATCTTGTGGGTGCAGTCACTGTGGTCTACAGGAATATTGTTTCATTTGATTGTATAGATGTACAGTCAGACGACAATAAACTTGAACTTGGATACTTTTCAACTAGCCTATCCAGTATTTTCATTGCCTCCTCCTTCACTGGTATTGGCAAGAATGGACCAAAGTACTCAGTTCCGCAGTCTTGTTATTTTTCTTTATGAGAAGGTTCTGTTTCTAGATCACAATCAAACTTTATCTCCCCTTTACATTTATTTACTATTTATACTTTTAAGTTCCCTTTTATGTTGAGCAGTGTTCTATTTTCTTATATTCTCTTTACTCCTCTTGTTTCCTTTTTCATAATACATTAGAGAACTAAGCCATTAAAACAACCAAGTTGTATGTGGCTTGGTTCTCCATTGGGTAATGAACCTTATATTTGTCGTATGCCTCCTCTTTTCAGAATTTTGAGACTGGTATTTGAAGGGCCGTGTCACTAAGAGAGACAAGGGGTCACTAAGAGAGGCACGGAAGCACGGGGTCACTAAGAGAGGAAATGGTTAACTCTGTTACGATGAGTGCTATTCTTTTTTTATTTCCTTTCTAATGTCCAGAAAGGTAGGGTGAAGGAACCACGGGTGATAAGTGAGGTGGATAATCTAGTCAGGTGGAAGAAGGCAGCATATATGAGGTTTAGGAAGCGAGGATGAGATGGGTCTATTGAGGAACATAGGGTAGCAAGAAAGGAGCTTAAGAAGGGGCTGAGAAGAGCAAGAAGGGGGCATGAGAAGGCCTTGGCGAGTAGGGTAAAGGAAAACCCCAAGGCATTCTTCAATTATGTGAAGAGAAAAAGGATGACAGGAGTGAAGGTAGGACCGATTAGAGATAAAGGTGGGAAGATGTACCTGGAGGCTGTGGAAATGAGCGAGGTCCTCAACGAATACTTCTCTTCGGTATTCACCAATGAGAGGGAACTTGATGATGGTGAGGACAATATAAGTGAGGTTGATGTTCTGGAGCATGTTGATATTAAGGGAGAGGAGGTGTTGGAGTTGTTAAAATACATTAGGACGGATAAGTCCCCGGGGCCTGACGGAATATTCCCCAGGCTGCTCCACGAGGCGAGAGCAGAGATTGCTGAGCCTCTGGCTAGGATCTTTATGTCCTCATTGTCCACAAAAATGGTACCAGAGGATTGGAGCGAGGCGAATGTTGTCCCCTTGCTCAAAAAAGGTAGTAAGGATGGTCCGAGTAATTATAGACCAGTGAGCCTTACGTCTGTGGTGGGAAAGCTGTTGGAAAAGATTCTTAGAGATAGGATCTATGGGCATTTAGAGAATCATGGTCTGACCAAGGACAGTCAGCATGGTTTTGTGAAGGGCAGATCGTGTCTAACAAGCCTGATAGAGTTCTTTGAGGAGGTGATCAGGCATATAGATGAGGGTAGTGTGGTGGATGTGATCTACATGGATTTTAGTAAGGCATTTGACAAGGTTCCACACGGTAGGCTTATTCAGAAAGTCAGAAGGCATGGAATCCAAGGAGGTTTGGCCAGGTGGATTCAGAATTGGCTTGCCTGCAGAAGGCAGAGGGTCATGGTGGAGGGAGTACATTCAGATTAGAGGATTGTGACTAGTGGTGTCCCACAAGGATTGGTTCTGGGACCTCTACTTTTCGTGATTTTTATTAACAACCTGGATGTGGGGGTAGAAGGGTGGGTTGGCAAGTTTGCAGACAACACAAAGGTTGGTAGTGTTGTGGATAGTGTAGAGGATTGTCGAAGATTGCAGAGAGACATTGATAGGATGCAGAAGTGGGCTGAGAAGTGGCAGATGGAGTTCAACCCAGAGAAGTGTGAGGTGGTACACTTTGGAAGGACAAACTCCAAGGCAGAGTACAAAGTAAATGGTAGGATACTTGGTAGTATGGAGGAGCAGAGGGATCTGGGGGTACACGTCCACAGATCCCTGAAAGTTGCCTCACAGGTAGATTGGGTAGTTAAGAAAGCTTATGGAGTGTTAGCTTTCATAAGTCAAGGGATAGAGTTTAAGAGTTGCAGGGTAATAATGCAACTCTATAAAACTCTGTTTAGGCCACACTTGGAGTACTGTGTCCAGTTCTGGTCCCCTCACTATAGGAAGGATGTAGAAGCATTGGAAAGGGTACAGAGGAGATTTACCAGGATGCTGCCTGGTTTAGAGAGTATGCATTATGATCAGAGATTAAGGGAGCTGGGGCTTTATTCTCTGGAGAGAAGGAGGATGAGAGGAGACATGATAGAGGTATATAAGATATTAAGAGGAATAGATAGAGTGGACAGCCAGTGCCTCTTCCCCAGGGCACCACTGCTCAATACAAGAGGACATGGCTTTAAGGTGAGGGGTGGGAAGTTCAAGGGGGATATTAGAGGAAGGTTTTTTACTTAGAGAGTGCTTGGTGCGTGGAATGCACTGCCTGAGTCAGTGGTGGAGGCAGATACACTAGTGAAATTTAAGAGACTACTAGACAGGTATATGGAGGAATTTAAGGTGGGGGGTTATATGGGAGGCAGGGTTTGAGGGTCGGCACAACAGTTTGGGCCGAAGGGCCTGTACTGTGCTGTACTATTCTATGTTCTACGTTCTAAATAGGAGGGGGAGGAGAAGATGGCGGTGTGACGCAGCGCGCGCGGCCGTTCTGAATGATATCGATATGTGTTAACTAGGGGGCCGTGCAAAATCCTGATTTGATGAAGACAGATGTGAAGAAGCATGGAGGAACATCTGGAGAAACTCCTGAAATGCCCGCTTTGCTGCCGCTGCTACTGTGCGATCGAGAATCTCTGGAGGGGAAGGCCCCAAATCCTTGGCTTTGCTTATCGCCTGTTGCTGGGGCCAGGGTCGAAGCGCTCGGCAGAGATGGTGCTCGGTGCTCGGTGTCGGAGGGCTGGTTGGAGGCTCAAAGTTTTTGGACGGACTCAAGAGTCGGCTGGGGTCGGGTGCTTCTAGGATGCTGCATCGGCAAGTTTGCGGTGCTGGAAGCTGATGGCAGGAAGAGTATTTTTTCTTCCTTCTACCGTCTGCGTGAGATGATGGGACTTTCGAGAGACTTTGGGACTTTTTTTTACCATGCCCATGGTCTGTTCTTCATCAAATTACGGTATTGCTTTACATTGTTGTAACTATATGTTATAATTATGTGGTTTTTGTCAGTTTTTCAGTCGGTTTGTTTTGTGTTTCTGTGATATCATTCTGGAGGAACATTGTATCATTTCTTAATGCAAGCATTACTAAATGACAATAAAAGAGGACTGAGTGTCCTCATAATCTAATCTAAAGGCTCCACCATTGTTCTGTTCCTGTATTGTGACAAAGATGACACAAACTCTTCGATATACCAAACACTTAAACACTTCCTGATTTTCTGTGACTGTATAATGACTTCACTTTTACTTCTCTAGAGCTCTCCTTTGCTACTGAAGTACTTCCTCTGATCTACTAATGACTCAATTGTATAAACTCAAGAAAGACTGCAGATGCTGGAAATCCAAAGCAATGCAAAGTCAGCAAGAACAAGCATTACGTACCTCGTAACTGGGTTGCCAAACCAGCAGAAATGGAACGCTCGTTGGAGTCTGTGATTACTAGGAACTAATAAAGTTTTATTAAAGAAATAAGTAATACAGTACACTAATCGCAAGGATATAAATGTAACAGGTTAGCAATGATAATACACACCTATACACAGAAATAGGGTAATAGAAATCAACCAAGCTCTATCGCAGTCTAGGGGTAAAATGATCAGTCTTAAGTGAAGCAGAGCTGAGTTCAGTTTAGTGCAGTTCGAAGTAATTGCTGTTGTTGTACCGTTGGGGAGAGGGGGAGAGAGAGAGAGAGAGAGAGAGAGAGTGAGAGAGAGAGAGAGAGAGAGAGATTGAGAGATGCAGTTAGTTTCAGGCAGATGTTTTGATGTCTTCTGATCCCGCTGTGGTCACCGACTGTGACCCCTCCGTTCTGGATACGATCGTTCTTCCGCGGTGAACCCGGCATCCAGGCAAGGGCGGAGACACACCCCAGGTTCCCACCGATCGTACCTTTACACCTTGTGAGCCTCTGACCGATTGCCACGAACCGGTCCTCCAAACTCACACCAACTTGTGGGGGCAGACTGCTCTTTCCAGGGTCTCATGGTGTGTCATGCCTTAGCAATCCTGCTCTTTTTATCCCCCTGCTGGGGTATAACCTGTCCATCAAACTTCAAACAGTTCAGGTTCAAAGCAAACGGTCTGTCAATATCTGAATTTTGTTTCTTTCTCATTAATTTCTCTCTTCTCTCTTATTAGCATTTTGAATGTTTCTCCATTGTCTTCCGTTATCTCTCTCATTAGCATCATCCGTCCGGTAGCTCTCCTTGGCGTCACACATGACACAAGGAAATGATTACAGACTTCAGGAGAGGCGAACCAGAGGTCCCTGAGCCAGTCCTCATTGGAGGATCAGAGGGGAGAGGGTTAGCAACTTTGAATTCCCGGGTGTTTCTGTTTCAGAGGACGTGTCCTGGACCCAGCACATAACAGCAATTACAAAAAAAACATGGCAGTGCCTCCACTTCCTTAGGAGTTTGCAGAGATCCAGCATGACATCTAAAACTCTGACAAACTTCTATAGATGTGCAGTAACTGGCTGCAGTATGGAAACACCAATTTGAACGGAAAATTCTACAAAAGGTAGTGGATTCGGCGCAGTACGTCACGGGTAAAGCCCTCCCAGCCATTGAGCACATCTACATGAAATGCTGTCTAAGGAAAGTGGCGTCCATCATCAGAGATCCCCACCGCCACGGCCATGGTCTTTTCACTCTGTTGCCATCAGGTAAAGGGTACAAGAGCCTCAGGACTCGCACCACCAGGTTGAAGAACCATTACTGACCCTCAACCATCAGGCTCTTGAACAGAAGGGGACAACTACACCCACTTGCCCCATCATTGAAATGTTCCTACAACCAATGATCTCACTTTAAGGACTCTTTATCTCATGTTCTCATTGTTTATTGCTGTTAATTTATATTTCATTTGCACAATTTGTTGTCTTCTGCAGTCTGGTTGATCTTTCATTGATCCTATTACAGCTCCTATTGTATAGATTTGCCGTAAATACTGAGAGCAGCTGAGTAAATGGGAAACAAAATTAACTTCAGCCATTAGAATACATACCAGGAGAAATCAGAAACACCACAAACAGATGGATTGGTACCGATGGTGAGGTTACTGAGTCACAATCAGTGAATCATCAGACCACAAGGTCAGAAACAGATGCTGAAGGAGTCTCGTTGGCTCCCCATGCCTTGTCTAGCTCCACTGTTCAAATGGATCATGGCTGTTCTCTTATCTCAATTCCATTTTCCTTCACTAACCCCTATATAAGACCATAAGACAAAGGAGCAGAAGTCGGCCATTCGGCCCATCCAGTCTGCTCCGCCATTTTATCAAGAGCTGATCCATTCTCCCATTTAGTCCCACTCCATATTCCCACAAGGGAATATCCACCCAATTCCCTTAATAAAAATCAATCCACAATAAAATGAATTTCAGGTTTTATATGGTGACATATATGTACTTTGGTAATAAACTTAATTTGAACTTTGAACACACACAAAGTCCTGGAGGCAGCATCTACACAAATGAACAAACATTCGATGTTTCGGGCCGAGACCCTTCTTCAAGACTCATTTGTATGTTTCGATGTACACCTGACAAACAAGCTTGAATCTTGAATCTTGTTGATCTATGCTCAGATCTCTAATCTCTAATGCATGTCAGATCTGTCTGATCTACAAAAGCGGTTGGAGATACTGTATCAGAATCAGGTTTAATATCACCGGCATGTCGTGACATTTGTTGTCTTTGTGGCAGCGGTACAATGCAATACATAAGAATAGAAAAAACTGTGAATTACAGTAAGTACATATATAATTGAAAAGTTAAATAAGTAGTGTAAAAATGGAAATAAAAGAAGAACTGAGGTAGTATTGATGGGTTCAATGTCCATTCAGAAATATACAAACCCTATGACAACATTGTGGTCATCTTGAAAGATGTATTCTAATAGTTCAAGTTAATTTCGCTTCTCGTTTTCTCAGCCTGTCTCAGTATTTTATACACTTCCTTTCTTCCTGAGCCTATGTAATGTCCCTTCTGATTTTCCTATAATACTGCTATCCATTTATAATTTGTTCTAGCGTTGACAAAGTGCCCTCATCTGAAACATCACCCCTCATAAATGCTGCCTAAACTGAAGATTTTTGACATCTCCTGTTTTCGACTCAATAGTTTTTATGTATATATATAGTCTTCTGTCCCTCAATTAATATTGTGGAAACTTTCAGTCAGCAATGGACTATTTTGCTAATTCTTCACAAATTGAACCACCAGTGAACAATGTCTCTGACTGTAAATGTTAGGGTAATCATGCATTAACATCATGATACAACTGAATATTGTGTGCATTTTTAATGTTTTACTTCTTAAATTCCACATGTTGATCGAGGGCAAAAGTAATGATCAGTTTGAGTTCTTACATATCTTTTTGCTGTTACCTGTGATACATATCCAGGTGAGATAGGGACATGTCTGTCTCAGCATGTGAAATTATCTCTGTCAGACTGGGCGAATGAGATCTTCAGTGAGATACAATGGCCAGGAAGGTGGTTCTGCAACGCTCCGCGGAGAGCGAAGGGCATGACAAGGCACAGAAGACATCATGGTCATTCACTGCAAACAAGGAAGACCCCAGTTTGTGATGCTTGTTCAAACCACTGGATCCGGACTTCTGAGGTTGTGAGAGTGAAACTGCCCAGTGCAACAGCTTTTCCACTTTAAAAACTCTCCCGCGCAGGTTTCACTGTCATCATCGGACAGGATGGACAACCACCACCACGTTTGAAGGAGCAAGGATTTCATTAGTAATCTCTTAGGGATCTGGAAAGGGTTATTCTTATGTTTCTTTTCACCAATTAAAGTAAAATAATTCTAGTCTGCGTCTCTCTCTGTAGTAAGGAAATATGGGATAAATTAGTAGGTTAATACAAAACCTGAACGTTTGCCACTGCTTGTACAGGACAAATGCGGTGTTCACTCACTGTGGTCAGTTAACTGTCTCTGTTTTAAAGATTCCCGAGCACACTGTTATTTGCTGAAGAATGACCTCAGTTTGTGTCGCTTCTTTGTATCACTGGACCTGGGCTTCTGAGGTCGAGAGAGTGGACAGGCCCTACAGCAATGGCTTTTCTCCTTTTAAAACCCTCCTGCACAGTTTTCCTGCTCAGCGTCAGATATGGCAGGCAACCACAATACCATTACAGTAGAATTACTCCACAAAAATGCAGTTTACTGTTATTCATCCAGGCAGATTGTTGCAGAAGGCAGCACACTGCCTCACAAGTTCCAGGATGCTGGGTTTTGTTCTGACCTCTGGTGCTGCGTACGTGAAGAATTGGGGGTGGAGGTGGTGTTGGTAGACACGTGAGAGAATAGTTTACAAATAAAATAACAGGACTAATGGGATTGCTCTGAGTGCTTTTATAGGTCTTGTTCCATATCATTATGAGATATGATGTCGTTCCTCCAAAGTCAACGTCTGTTTTAACAACTGGTGTGGCATGGAAAGTATTGCAGTCTGATCTAAATTCTGCTTGAATAAAGGATTCCATATCTGGCCATATGCAATGACAGATTCTCAATAGGCACAATTCTTCTGCCATTCATGTGTGTGTATGTCGCATCCAGAATTTTCTGCTAGAGGGCGATTTCCTTCCACGCCGCTCTGACGTATTGGGAATTCATGTACGAGGCAAGTTACAGCAGTAGTTTGCCATTGCCTTCTGCTGGGTGAGTTTTTTTTTAAGGGATCACCAGCTCTTAACCCAGCATGGATGGAGAGCGTGCAAGGATGTCGGCTGGAATCGAACTCAGGACCTCATGCCCCGAAGTCCAGCACTGATGCCACTACGCCACCAGTCAGCTTCATTCCAGGGGGAATTTTCAGTGGCCAATTAGCGTAACTCCAGACATATGTTTGGCTCAAATATTTTCAGGATACTCTGCTGTACCTCCATCACTGAAAGTGGGACAGCGCAAAATCCATTATCTCACCTCTCCCAGCCTTGAGAGTAAAGGTAAAGAAAGGTTACGGGGTGTAAAGTGGGTGCTGGGGTGGAGATATGTCTCTACCAAAGGAGGAGTGCAGTGCTCCTTCCATCCGCTTGCCTGCAGGTCACCAGGTCACCCTTGGGCAAGGCGTAGTACCTGTTTAGCCTCCCCCCCAATGCCAATCAGGGGTCATAAGAGCAAGTGGTGGATGGTCGTATAAGCAGCTGGTGCATATCACAACTCCTGGTTCTGTGACCACTGACACCAGGCAGACAATCTCTGAAGGGTATTGATAACAGCTGGGGTCACCCGTCTTGTAAAGACACTGCCCAGAAGAAGGCAATGGCCAATCACTTCTGTAGAAAAGTTTGCCAAGAACAATCAAACAATCTCAGTCATGGAAAGGTCATGATCATCCACGTTCTACGACACGGTACACAATAAACAATCCTTCCTTTACACCTTCATATGCTGCACGTGATGTCAACTTTCAGGCCTTTCCTTGGTGAGCGTGATCTTGGCGTGTTAGAGCAAGCTGGATAGCTTTACTCTGGAAATACTGATGTGTTGTGGCCAGTACAGCAAAGACGTTGTTTGATGATGGGAACAGAGGATAGTTGGCAACCACTTGATAACTGTGACCCGGCTCTCAGAACAAAATAAGCCCATCTTCAGCCAAAGTTCGGAGGGCAGCCATTAACAGCAAATTGCGCAATACCAGAAGCAAAGTTGCACACAATCTTCAAGTCTGCTCGGTTGTCTTTGCTAACCAAGTTTTGAATCTACGCCAATCTCGAAGACAGAATCAATGCCAAAACAAGATCAGAGCCCATGTTCTGACCTGCCAATCTTGCTGTCTCAGCATTGCTTTTTGTTTAACTTTTATGCTGTATATATGATCATACTTGGCATATGAATAGGCTTTCCTGGAAATCCAGCATTTATTGCTTAATCTTAATTATTTCTATTTCAGCATTTTTGCTACAGTGACTCTAACAGCATTTTCATCATTTATACGTCTTTCTAGAAGCATAAAGCATTGACCTTAGAACATTACAGTGCAATACAGGCCCTTTGATGTTGTATCAATCTCACCCTTTCCTGCTACATCATTCTCCAGAATCAGGTTACATATCATCAGCACAAGTCGTGAAGTTTTGTTAACTTTGCAGCGGCGGTACAAGGCAATACATGATAAATACAGAAAAAAAACTGAATTACATCAAGTTTATATGTGTATATTAAATAGCTAAATTAAAATAAGCAGTGCAAAAACAGAAATAAATTAAAGTAGTGAGGTTGTGTTCACGGGTTCAATGTCCATTTAGGAATCAGATGGCAGAGGGGAAGAAGCTGTTCCTGAATCACTGAGTGTGTGCCTTCAGGCTCTTGTACCTCCCTTCTAACGGTAGCAATGAGAAGAGGGCATGCCCTGCGTGGTGGGAGTCCTTAATGATGGATGCCACACCTTGAAAATGTCATGGATACTATGGAGGCTAGTATCCATGATGGAGCTGACTAATTTTACCACATTCTGCAGTTTACTTCAATCCTGTGCAGTAGACCCCCTCCATTTTTCTATTATCCATGTACCAATCTGAAAAGTTTCTTAAATGCCCCTTATTTATCTGTCTCTACCACCACACTTGGCAGGGCATTTCACGCACACACCACTCTCAGTGTAAAAGATTTATCTCTGACATGGCCCTATTCCCCTATACTTTCCTCCTGTCACCTTAAAATTATACCCCTTAATATCAGCCACTTCTGCTGTGGAGAAAAGCTCGTGCTATCAACTCAATCTTTACCTCTTATCATATTGTACACCTCCATCAAGTCACCTGTTATCCTCCTCCTCTCCAAAGAGAAAAGCCCTAGTTCACTCAACCTATCTTCATAAGACAGGCAGCACCCTGGTAAATCTCCTGTGCATCCTCTGTAATCCAGGAAGCACCCTGGTAATTCTCCTGTGCACCCTCTCTAACCCAGGCAACACCCTGGAAAATCTCCTGTGCACCCTCTCTAATCCAGGCAGCACCCTGGAAAATCTCCTGTGCACTCCTTCTAACCCAGGCAGCACCCTGGTAAATCTCCTGTGCACCCTCTCTAATCCAGGCAGCACTCTGGTAAATCTCCTGTGCACCCTCTCTAATCCAGACAGCACCCTGGTAAATCTCTTGTGCACCCTCTCTAATCCAGGCAGCACCCTGGTAAATCTCTTGTGCACCCTCTCGAAAAAACAATGAAAACAAAATAGAGACATCCTCCAATGAAGTAATTTTCAGATTGAGCCACCAAAAGTAAGTATAAATAAATTATATGCAATGATATAGTCTCAAATTCATTTAAAAGTAAGAAAAGTAATCATTTATATTTCTATTTATTGAGCGTGGAATTGGCCCTTCCGGCCCTTCGAGCCACACGTCCCAGCAACCTCTGATTTAACCCTAGCCTAATGACAGGGCAACTTACAATGACCTACTAGCTGATACGTCTTTGGACTCTGGGAGGAAACTGGAGCACCCGGAGGAAACCCACGTGATTGTGGGGAGAACGTACAAACTCCTTACAGAAAACAGTGGGAATTGAACCCAGGTCACTGGTACTGTAAAGCGTTGTGCTAACCACTACCTACTATTGTCTGCATGTTTTGCAAGCATAGGTGGTCAGACACTAGCAAAACATTCAGCAGGATATCCTTTATTGAAGACTGCAATCCTCCACTCAGTAGTAATGCCTATTTCAAAAAAGTCATGCAGCATCTCATACGTAGTTCTTGAAGATGTTCTTATACTTGCATCCACTACGGAAAGGAGACATTTCTTTCTTCAGCTGGTTGGGAATTCTCTAGCCTGAGGTCGAAGATTTCAACTCATCATAAGACCAGTGGATTTTTGGCCACATAAGGGGAGTGACAATTTGCCAAGGGACTGGATCATGTTCATGTTCATGAATGACACAACAAGCTCAAGTTCCTTTTTGGTTTCTTCCCATTTCTGATCTTCAATTACTTAGCACTAAAGTGCAGTCTGGTACCCCTCCCTTAAGCAGCACAGCTGTAGGTTAAATGAGGCAATGCAAGTAACTCCCAAGCATCCAGGAATCCATTTCTGGGTTTAGTTTTGAAGTAAATTTATTATCAAAGTGCATAAATGTCACCCTGAGATTAATTTTCTTCGGGGCATACTCAGTAAACCCAACAACCATAACAGAATCAATGAAAGACCACATCAACAGGGTGGACAGATGACAACAAACACTGCAAATACAAAAAAAGGGAAATAATAATAATAATAAATAACTAGTAAGTATTGAGAATATGAGATGAAGAGTCCTTGAAAGTGAGTCCATAGGTTATTGTGGAAACTGTTCAGTGATGGGGCAAGTGAAGTTATTCACTCTGGTTCAAGAGCCTGATGGTTGCGGGGTAATAACTGTTCCTGAACCTTTTTAGATTATGAAGACACGCAGTCCTCTTTTATTGTCATTTAGTAATGCATGCATTAAGAAATGATACAATATTTCCTCCGGTGTGATATCACAAAACACAGGACAGACCAAGACTGAAAAAACTGACAAAACCACGTAATTATAACATATAGTTACAACAGTGCAACAATACCATAACTTGATGAAGAAGTCCATGAGCACAGTAAAAGTTCAAAGTCTCTCAAAAGTCCCACATCTCACGCAGATGGGAGAAGGAAGAAAAACTCTCCCTACCATGCCCGACCACAATCCGTCTCTGAGTGATCCGAAAACTTCGAGCCTCCGAGCCACCAGTAACCCGGTGGTGAGAGTCCTGAGGCTCCTGTACCTTCTTCCTGATGGCAACAGTGAGAAGAGAGCAAGTCTTGGGTGGTGGGCATCCCTGACAATGGAGTTCCCTCTTTCCCTCACATCACTCCATGCTGATGTGATCACATCCACATGGAGGTCTTTACCTGTGGTGGACCGGGCTGTATCCACTGCTTTTTGTAGGATTTTCTGCTCAACGGCATTGGTGTTTCCATATCAGGCTGTGATGCAGACAGTCAATATATTCTTCACAATACATCTATAGAAGTTTGTCAAAGTTTTAGATGTCACAATGAACCTTTGCAAACTCCTAAGGAAGTCGAGACTCTGCCACGATTTCTTCATAGTTGCACTTACGTGCTGGACCCAGGTCAGGTCCTCTGAGATAGTAACAACCAGGGATTTGAATTTGCTGACCCTCCCCACCTTGGATCCCCCATTGAGGACTGGCTCATGGGCCTCTGGTTTCCTCTTCCTGAAGTCAACAATCAGCTCCTTGATCTTGCTGACACTGTGTGACAGGTTCATTTTGTGACACCACTCAGCCAGATTTTCAATCTCCCTCCTATGTGCTGATTCATCACCACCTTAGACTCGGCCATCGACAGTGGTGTCACCAGCAAACTTAAATGTGGCACTGGGGCTGTATTTAGCCTCACAGTCACAAGTGTAAAGCGAGTAGAGCAGGGGCTAAGCACACAGCCTTGAGGTGCACCGGTGCCGATGGAGATTGTGGAGAAGATGAAAAAGGAATTCAAAAACGAACTTTCAACTCTTTTTGTAGCGAAGTGACTGAATTAGCAGTGCTGACTGGTGTCTGTTGCTATGTCAAGTGTAACTAATATGTTAATGTGCCAGTTTTTGCTGAACTTTGGGTCAGCCTCAGAAGCTGATAAACTCTGCCGAATACACTTGCTGGACGTAGCCGGCTGAGCAAATACCTAGGGATCAGGAACAGCCGCCCCAAGCAAGGGTTTCACATCTTGTAACTGCGAACAACAGCAGCATTGTTCGCTCCAGGCTGCTTTTCTGGAAGAATGCAGCCTTCCAATCTGTAGCATCTGCTAACAGTTTGAGCTGGCCTTGGGGGCCAGAGTCAGTGGTACGAAGAGCAAGTCTATGCTCTTTGCCAACTAGTCTGACTAATCTTCCACTCCCGTCACTATGAAGTCTGGCTGGGGATCCAGTTCTCAGGAGCCAGTGCATAAGGAAAATTTGGCTGAAATGGATAATCAGAAACTGGGAACATGCAAGTGGCACTCACTCCCTCCCCCAATGGTGGACAAAATCTTGGTCTTCGGGAGCGAGATACACTCATGGTTGCAATATATGGCACAGGTGTGGCCTGTAACCCAATCCTCACCCTAGCAGTCATCTGGTCTTAATCTCCTGATCTGTTTAAATCCTTCTGTAGCCTCTCTACTTCCTTAAAACTACTGCCCTTCCATCTATCTTCATATCATCTGCAAACTTTGCAACAAAGCCATCAGTTCCATCATCCAAATTACTGACATGTAATGTAAAAAGAATCGGTCCCAACTCAGACTCCCGTGGAAAACCACTATTCACCGGCAGCCAACCAGAAAAGGCTCCCTTTACTCCCACTCCTTGCCTCCTGTGAATCAGCTACTGCTTTATCCGTGCCAGATTCTTTCCTGTAATACCATGGGCTGTTACCTTGTTAAGCAGCCTCATGTGTGGCACCTTGTCAACAACCTTCTGAAAATCCAAGTACACAAAATCAACTGACTCTCCTTTGTCTATCCTGCTTGTTATTTCTTCAAAGAATTCCAACAGATTTGTCAGGTGAGATTTTCCCTTGAGGAATCCATGACGACTATGGCCTATTTTATCATGTGCCTCCATGTACCCTGAGACCTCATCCTTAATAATTGACTCCAACATCTTCCCAACCATTGAGGTCCTCTCTCATGCCTCTGTAATTCCCTTTGGGGGAACGTCGACTCAGACCATGAGAGGCCTGCGTCGGGCATTTTCATGCCTTACAAGGCGCAGATTGGAAGTCTGTGTGGGGCGCCATTCCTCGCACAGACACTAGAGCAATGTGTGGTTAAGTGACTTGCTCAAGGACACAAACACACTGCCACAGCTGAGGCTTGAACTAGCAACTTTGAGCTCACTAGACGAACGCCTGAACCACTTGGCCACGTGCCCAACACGAATTCCCTTTACTGCACTGTAATACTGATACTGTATATCTGACTTTAGCTTCTCCTTCTCAAATTTCAGGGTGAATTTGATCATACTGTGATCACTTTCTCCTCAGAGTACTTTTACCTTAAACTCTCTAATCAATTCTGGTTCACCGCACTGCACCCAATCCAGAATAGCTGATCCCCTGTGGACTCAACCATGAGCTCCTCTAAAAAGCCATCTTGTGGATACTCCAGAACTTCCCCTTTCTAGAATCCAGCACCAACTTGAAATTCCCAATCTACCTTTCCTGGAAGAGAGTTCAATGATCCAAAAATCTTATGCCCTCCCTCCTACACCAAATCCTTAGCCAGGTATTAAACTGTATATTATTCCTCATTCTGGCCTCAGTAGCACGTGGCACAGGTAGCAACCCTGAGATCACAACCCTGGAGGTCCTGCCCTTTAACTTAGCACCTAACTCCCTATGCAGAACCTCATCACTCATCCTACCCATGTCATTGGTACCTACATAGGCCACACTTTCTGGCTGTTCACCCTCCCACTAGGAATGCTGAATATATCCCAGACCCAGGCACCCGGGAGGCATTGTACCATCCGGGAATCTTGTTCTCGTCCACAGAACCGCCTGTCCATTCCCCTAACTAACAAATCCCCTATCACCACAGTGTGCCTCTTCTCCCCCCTGCCCCTCTGGGTCACAGCGGCAGACTCTGTGCCTGAGACCAGACCTTTGGGGCTTTCCTCTGTTAGGTCACCACCCCTCCCCACCGACAGTATCCAAAGTGATATACCTGTTGTTGAGGGGGATGGCCACAGGGGTACTATGTACTGGCTCCTTCATCCCTTTCGCCTTCCTGACTGTCACCTGGTTTCCTGGATGTAACTAGCTCTCTATACGTCCAATCTACCTCCCCTTCAGCCTCCTGAACAATCCGGAGCTCATCCAGTTCCAGCTCCAACTCCAATTCCTTAACTCAGTTTAGTAGAAGCTGCAGCTGGATGCACCTCTCACAGCTGTAGCCGTCAGGGACACTGGGGCCTCCCTGCCTTCCCACGACCCGCAAGAGGAGCATTCCACTATCCTGCCTGGCACCTCTACCATCCCAGCTGAGCAGACATAAGGAAGGGAAGGAAGAAAACTTAACCTTGAGCCTTTCTTTTCTTTCTCTGACTGAAGCCTGTCTTCGCGGAAGTCTCCAAGAGCTAAAGCCTCAAGATCACCACTCTCACTCTGTCCACTCAGATGATGGCTGCCGCACTTGCCTCCGCCTTCCTCTAATTTGCTCTCACTAATCAATTGCAAAAGCCAGTTGGCTGCTGGTCAAAACTCTTTTCCACTGCTGCTGTCTTTCGTACTCGAGCAGAGGACCTGATTGAAGTCCCCTCCTCTCAAAATTTCTGATGTCCAGTGTCCAGATTGGCCGCTGGTCAAGGCTCTTTTTTTGACATGGACCCTCTATTGTGGACTGAGAGTGGGGACAAGGGCAGGGAGAGGAGAATCATGGTTGGGAAAAGGGGAAGGGAGAGGGGAAGGAGCGAGAAGCACCGGAGAGACATTTTGTAAAGATCAATAAACCAATTGTTTGGAATCAAATCACCTTGCCTGATGTCTCAGGGGCTGGGTGTGTCTGCACCTGCACTAACCCCAGCCCCTGAGACACCTCCTCTACCAGCACCCCACTCTTGCCATTCATAACATTTTAAATACGGCAGATGCAGGAAATCTGATGCAAGGTCAGAAATGACTGGAAACGTGAAGCCGGTCAGGCAGCATCTGTAAAAAGAGAAAAAATTGTAGCCGTATAAAAGTTAATTCACTTTTTCACTCGAGTGCAGTTCTACAGAATTTCTGATTTCATTTTGAGAATATTCAATGTGTTGTTGAAGATGTGATGCTTACTGACAGAACAGGGTGGCATATTGGCACCACGCTTTACGGTACCAGCGACCGGGTTCAATTCCCGTCACTGCCTGAAAGGGATTTATGTGTTCTCCTGTGACAGTGTGAGTTTCCTCCCACAGTCCAAAGACATATTGAACTTTAGAAAGCGTTTGACAATGACCTACTAGCCGATACGTCTTTGCACTCTTGGAGGAAACAGGAGCACCCAGAGGAAACCCACATGGTCGTGGGGAGAACGTACAAACTCCTTACAGAAAACAGCGGGAATTGAACCCGGGTCACTGGTACTGTAAAGCGTTGTGCTAACCACTACCTACTATTGTCTGCATGTTTTGCAAGCATAGGTGGTCAGACACTAGTAAAACATTCAGCAGGATATCCTTTATTGAAGACTGTAATCCTCCACTCAGTAGTAATGCCTATTTCAATAAAGTTGAAGAGACCGATTAATGGTCCAATGGTCGAGAAGGCAGGCCAGCAGACGTTGTGGAGCGCTAAGAGCACGACAAGACACTTAGATGTCCTGGTCATCCACTGAAAGAGGTGGTGATCTCTTTAAACTCACCCGGCAGTAGGCAAAGGCAAACCACTGCCGTAAATTGCCAAGTACATGATTTCCCAATATGTCAGAGCGGCGTGGAGGGAAATCATCTGCCAACTGGAAATTCCAGATGCAACCTAACGACAAACGACGGAGCTAGAAAAGGGCCAGTAACCTCATGAAGGATCCCACCCATTGTCATTTATTGGTGGTAGGTGAATTGGTTATTGTAAATTGTCCCCTTATTTGGCTAGGATTAAATCAGGGGATTGCTGGGCAGCACGACTCAAAGGGCTGGAAGGGTCTATTCCACGCTGTACCTCAATAAATAAATAAACCACTCTAGCTTCTGTCATGCACCAGGCCCAGACACGCCTAGGAGACAGGGACACTTATGTCAGAATGCTGTTTCTGCTTGGCATTCAACACTATTGTCCCACAGCCCTTGGTGAATAATCTCTTACTCCTCGGTCTAAATATACCACTGTGCAACTGGGGGTTGGACTTCCTAACCAACAGGATGCAAAACTGCCCCTCCCTCCCCATCAGCCCTGACGCAGTTGCAGTTCTGTGTGCAGAGCCCACTGCTGTACACCCCGCTCACACAGACAGACACCCAAGCAGCCACGTTGTCAAGCTCACCGATTTCTCCACGGCGGTGGGGCTCGTCACCAACAACGGTGAGACGGTCTACGGAGAGGAGGTGGAAGAGCTCACGGCCTGCTGCCCGGCAAATAATCTCTTCCTCAACGTCAACAAGACAAAGGAGATGGTGATCAACTTCAGGGGAACTCGCACCACGCACACCCCTCTTTACATCGTTGGCATGGCAGTGGAAACTGAGAACAGTTTCAAATTCTGGGAGTGCACATCTTGCACAATCTCCCATGGTCCCAGAACACATCCTACACAATCAGCAAAAGCTCACCAATGCCTCTACTTTCTGTGGAGGCTAAGGAAAGCTGCATGAGGCACATTCATACTCTCATCATTCTACAGACAAACAGTAGAGAGCATCCTAACGAGCTTCATCATTCCTTGGTACGGAAACTGCACTGCGACGGACAGGACGGCTCTACAACAGGTCGTCAAGACTGCCCAGCCCATTACTGGCACCAGCCTACCCACCATAAAGGATATATATGCAGGATGGAACTAGAAAAAGGGGTGTATGGAGTGTCTATGGAGGGGTAGTACCTCTGGTGGGGGTGGGCCTGTCGTGCCCTTTTTCAGGGCAGCTCGTCCACCTTTGGTCCCCACTTGGCGCTCAGCTCTCATCTGTGGCTCCAAGTAGGTGTAACACGCACAGCGGCCACATCCTGGTAAACCGTCTTGGCAAGACGGACCAAACCAGGTGAGGGTAGCCGACGGGTCTTCGACCCCTGGTGAGGTAGGGGATCTGTCTGTCCCAGCGTGTGAAGTCTGGCACTGGTAGATTGAGCGGAGGAGACCGACTGATGGTCCAACCGTCAAGAAGGCAGGCCCAGCAGACGTTGTGGAGCGCTAAGAGCACGACAAGGCACTTAGACATCCTGGTCATCCACGACAAGAGGTGGTGATCTCTTTAAACTCACCTGGCAGTAGGCAAAGGCAAACCACTGCTGTAAATTGCCACGTACATGATTTCCCAATATGTCAGAGCGGCGTGGAGGAAATCGTCCGCCAACTGGAAACTCCAGATGCAACCTAACGACAAACGACGGAGCTAGAAAAGGGCCAGTAACATCATAAAGGATCCCACCCACCCTGCTCGAGGACTATTTATCCCTCTCCCATAAGGGAGGAGACTCTGTAGCATACATGCCAGGACCACCAGACTCACAAACAGTTACATTCCCCTAGCAATAAGGCTGATCGACACCTCCACCTACTGACCCACCCCTCCACACACCCCCAACCACCACTACTTTGTTACTTCCTGTCAGTCATCTTATGTACTTAGACACTCCTGTGCCTAACATCATATTATGGACATAGACAATAGACAATAGTGCAGGAGTAGGCCATTCAGCCCGTCGAGCCAGCACCACCATTCACTGTGATCATAGCTGATCATACAACCAATCTATGTTTATAAGCTATCTTATGTACTTATATTAATTGTGTGTTTTTTAAACTGTGATTATTATTGTGTTCTTTATTTTACTATATTTTTTCTGCTGTATGAGATCTGGGATAACAATGATTTTGTTTTCCTTTACACTTGTGTATTGGAAATAAATCTTGAATCTTGAGATTTTAATAAAGGGAAACAAATTTACACAAGATAAGACATTTTCTTTCAAGTTAAGTGAGGCATCATCTGATAAAGTGTGTATTGCAGCTCAGAGATGGTCTGTGTTTGTTATGAATGTTCTGAGGTGGTTCCATTCGTAATGTTATCACAATATCAGAATCATGTTTGCCCTATCATAAGTCAAAACTCATTAGATCATTGCCTCCATCACCAGTTATTTCCTTAATTTGTCCATGTTAACATCTTAATTGGAGCTTTAACCAACTTTAAGTGGAAACTATTATAAATCTTTTATTTGAAACAGAACAGAATAAACCAGACTTCCAAAAAGCTCAGACAGATCTTAAAAATTATTCTGCTTTAGAACTGTGTTTGCAAAATGAAGATTTCATTACCATGAAAATAAAATTTATCTTAAAAAAAAACAATTGCAAAAGCCTTTTGATTTTTTTTTCTGAATGTAACTGAAATGATAATAGCATAGCTTTAAAAGAGACACTTGCAAAGTTATTTGCAAACGTCTATACTGTTGGCGCATGGCCAAGTGGTTAAGGCATTTATCTAGTGATTTGAAGGTCACTAGTTCGTGCCTTGGCTGAGGCAGCGTGTGTGTCCTTGAGCAAGGCACTTAACCACACATTGCTCCAAAATGACACCGATGACAAGCTGTATGGGTCCTAATGCCCTTCTCTTGGACAACATCAGTGGTGTGGAGAGGGGAGACTTGCAGCATGGGCAACTGCTGGTCTTCCATACAACCTTGTCCAGGCCTGCGCCCTGGGAACCTTCCAAGGCGCAAATCCATGGTCTCATGAGACTAACAGATGCCTATATATATACTGGTGGAACTCTATGTAACAATATAAATTATTTGTAATGTCTCTGCCTTCTTTAGATAGAAGATTTCAATGGTAGAAAACAGTGGGGGAAGAAGATAGCTCACACCAGCTAGGCATTGATGTCAACACAGTGCTACCATTGGTATAGCAAAAAGTAATCGGCATTCAAGAAAGGACTTCAGGAAGCTGAAAGCAAGAACAATTCAATAGATAACTTTAATTATCCAGGACCAAGCACTTAACTTGCAAATCTTTACCCATATTACATCAGAATGGATTTCCATTGTAACCCATCTTCAGATTCACACATCAAGTGCCCCTTGTATCATAATGGATACTTTTATGAATGATCTGGACAAACTTTTCAGCCACTGTCAACGAACTTCAAGTTCAACTTAAAGTTTATTGTCATTCATACATGTAAACTGCCAAACAAAACAACATTCCTCCGGACCGAGGTGCACCACACTGTACATATAACTCATACGTGACCCATAAAGTAATATTACCACAAATAAATTAACACACAATAAAATACAGTGGACTCTGATTAACTAGGAAACATCAGGACCAGTACATTTTGGCCCAGTTAGGTGAATTTTCATGGAAATGGTTAAAAAGGCGTAAAAAGGACAAACTGCCAATTAACGAAGTAACAATTTGTGTATTTAAATGAAATACAGAACAAATTAGAACTTGACCAATACTACTACAGCACCATAAAACTGTGTATTAGTTCCTAATAGCTATCAACAGAATTCATCTACCGTATCCTTTTGATTTACTGGCACAGACACTTCGTGCAGATAATAGACTGCCTTCACAAAATTGCCTCCTCCAAGTTCATTGAAAATTAAAGATGCTTGTCAATATCTTCAAATTCTTCGTAGTGCCTAATTTGTTGAAGTGGTGAAATTGTTTCATTTTTCACTCCTGCCATCTCCAAGCCTGAACGCTTGAAACCACGGCCAGTAAAAGTGAATTGTTTTACTGCTTATCTCTAGCCAACTATCAGTGATAAAATCACTGCTTTTTGAACACAAACGCACACAACTGGTGCTAATTAAAAACTCTTCACTCTAAACTCGGTGAAATGTCTAAATAGCCATGCAAGTGCATATGTCTGATGTTAGTTAGAATCTGTTCAGCAACAGTCTCCTACCCCAATTAAGTGACACAGTGTCCCAAATAAATAAAGGGGATCCAGCTATCTTCTCCATTTAGTTTTTTCCCAAAGCCGCTATCCCGATTAACAGGACTTCACTGTATATTCCAGTTCATCTGGGAGATTTAGCCCCACCCTTCCTTGCAAGCAAGGAGCCTGGGATCACAGATCCACAATTCCTTTAGAGTGACATCACGGCTTGATAAAATCATAAACAGAGCTTTTGCATGTTGGCCTTCATAAATCAGGGCACTGAGTACAGGAGTTGGGATATTATGTTGAAGTTGTATAAGACTTTGGTGGGGTTGAATTTCAAGATTCAAGGTTATTTAATGCCATTTCCTGTACACAGGTGCAAAGAAAATGAAATAATTGTTACCCTGGAACTGACGCAGCACAAAATAAAAACACAAAAGATGAAGAACACAACAATAGTCATTATAAACACAATTAACGTAAAGACATAAGATCACTAAAATACATAGATTGTTAACTGTCCACAAAGTGATGCTCAGCTGTACATAAAGTGACTGACAGGAAATCATACAGTCATGATGGAGTTTGATTAATGTTATTTCCTGTACACAAGTGTAAAGAGAATGAAATAATTGTTAACCCAGATATGATGCAGCAGAAAGAAAAAACCATAATAAGATAAAGAACACAATAATAATTTTAAGAACACAGTAAATATAAATACATAAGATTGGTTATATATATTGGTTGATTGTCTGTCACACGATGTTAAGCACAGAAATGTCTGCACGTAAGGTGACTGACTGGAAATGATAAAATAGTGGTGGGATGGGTTAGTGGATGGAGGTGTTGATCAGCCTGAATACTTGGTGTTTGAGTCTGGCTGTCCTGGCCTGGGTGCTATGTAGTCTCCTCCCTTATGGGAGAGGGACAAACAGGCCTTGAGCAGTGTGGGTGGTATCACTCATGATGTTACTGGCTTTTTTCCACCTCCTTTCTGTGTGTACGTCCTTGATGGAGTATTGTATGGAGTTCTTGTCACCTACCTACTGGAAAGATTTTAATAACCTTGAAAGAAAGCAGGGAAAATTTACAAGAATGTCGCCAGGACTTGAGGAGCACAGATATAGGGACTTTCTTTCCGGGAGTGCAGGTGAATGAGGGGAGAACTTATAGAAGTATACAAAATTATGAGGGGTATAGATAGGGGGAATGCATGCAGGCTTTTTCCACTGAGGTTGGGCAAGGCTAGAACTAGAGGTTGTGGGTTAAGGGTGAAAGGTGAAATATAATTAAGGGGAATCTGAGGGGGATCTTCTTCACTCAGGGAGCGGTACGAGTGTGAAATGAGATACCAGTGGAAGTGGCAGATATGACTTCAAATGTAACATTTAGGAGAAGCTTGGATAGGTACGCGGGTTAGAAAGGAGGGCTAAGGTTTGGGTGCGGGTAGGTGAGTCTAGGCAGAAAACCAGGATGGCATGGACTAGATGGGCCAAAGGGCCTGTTTCTGTTCTGTAGTGTTCTGTGACCCTGTACTAGGATCATTTACAATGCTTCATGCATCATTCCATTTTACATCAATGAGAAGTTTTTCTAAGAGTTCATCAATTTGAAATGTTAACACGAGGAATTCTGCAGATGCTGGAAATTCAAGCAACACACATCAAAGTTGCTGGTGAACGCAGAAGGCCAGGCAGCATCTCTAGGAAGAGGTACAGTCGACATTTCAGGCCTGACGAAGGGTCTCGGCCTGAAATGTCGACTGTACCTCTTCCTAGAGATGCTGCCTGGCCTGCTGCGTTCACCAGCAACTTTGATGTGTGTAATTTGAAATGTTAACCATTTTTAACCACAAATGCTGCCTAACCTGCTGAGTCTTTCCAGCACTTTTTGTTCTTATTTGAATGAGTTGAATGCGGATCAGTTAAATAGTTACAGCTTTTACCAATCTTGCAAAATCAAGGGAACTGCTTCTCAATTGTCTATGCACTTGTTACAATTATAATATCTATATAATCAATTTCTAACTAATTTGGCACAGCAGTTAGTGTAGTGCTTTACAGTGCCAATGACCTGGGTCCAATTCCCACCACTGTCTGTAAGGAGATAGTACGTTCTCTATGTGACCGTGTGGGTTTCCTCCGGGTGCCCTGGTTTCCTCCCACATTCCAAAGACGTATGTTAGTAAATTAACTGGTCAGAAGGGTGTAATTGGGAGGTGAGGGCTTATGTGCCTGCAGTGCCTGTTACTGTGCTGTATCTCTGAATAAATTAATTAATTAATTGCTTCTGGTTGAGATGTATTAAATAAACTACATCTGCCTCTCAGGTTTACTGGAAGAGATCCCAAGGAGCTACTTACCAACAGAAAAGTTGCCACTAGCACAGTTTGTTTTTATGCAAGGAGGTTGATGTTCTTGTTGCTGTTTGCATGATTTGATTTTTTTGCTTGTGGGGGGGCGGGGGTGATGTTTTTTCTTCTTTGAACGGGTTCCACGGTTTTCTTTGTTTCCTGGCTAAATGTGGGGAAAATGAATCTCAGGGTTGTAAACTGCATATATACTTTGATAGTAAACATAGTTTGAATCTCTGAACATAGAACACAGAATCATAGAAATCTACACCATATTACCGGCCCTTTGGACCAGAATATTGTGCCGGCCATGTAACCTACTCTAGAAACTGCCTAGAATTTCCCTACCGCACAGCCCTCCATTTTCCTAAGCTCCATGTGTGTATCTAAGAGTCTCTTAAAAGACCTTTGGCTATCCACATGATCAATGCCTCTCATCATCTTATACACCTAAATTTATGGAAAACTTTGAAGTGTGTTGTGGCCTATACTCTGGCCAATAATCATCCCACAATCAGTCCCACTAAAATAGGCCATTGGATCATTACTACATTACCGACTGTGGGAGTTTGCTGTCCATAACTTGACTGCCACTCTTCAAACAATACAACAGCGTTTCTACTTTTAAAGAAGTTCTTCACTGGCTGTAACGAGCTACAGTGAGGGTGTGAAAAGGAAAAAGAGTGTGTATCTGTCAGTGGAGATTTATTTCCGATTGTTATCCTGCCTTGTGGTGTGTTCACATAACTTCCCCATCAACTTTATCAGAGTCGTACAGCACAGAAGGTCCTTCAGCCCATTGTGACCATACCAAACCGAGCCTACCTTTAATAATCCCACCTACCTCCATTACCTCAGAACCCTCTGCGCCTTGTTCAATTAAATATTTGTCTAAGCGACTCATAAATGTTATTACTGATCCTGTCTCCATCACCTGTTCCGACATCTCATTTCAGATACGAACTACTCTTTCTGTAAAAAGTTTACTCCTCCTCAGATTTCCTTTAAACCCACTGCCTCAAGCCTGAAACCACACTTATCGATTCAGGAACAGTTCCTTCCCCTACTTACTTAATTTAACTTTTTAAATATATGGTACTGTGCAAAAGTCTTAGACACACACTGCACATGCAGCTAGGATGCCTAAAACTTTTGCACAGTACTGTAGTAATTTTATGCATTGCACTGAACTGCTGCCACAAAAAAAAACCAAATTTCATGACATGTGTGAGTGATGATAAACCTGATTCTGATATGGGTCTCTACTGGGGACTGAGAGTGGGAAGGGGGCAGGGGCAGGGGAAGCATGGTTGGGAAAAGGGGAAGGGAGAGGGGAGGCACCAGAGAGACATTCTGTAATGATCAATAAACCAAGTGTTTTGGAATCAAATGACCTTGGCTGGTCAGTCCTGGGTGAGTCTGCACCTGTACCACCCTCCCCCCTTGGTACTCCTTCTTTGCCAACCGTCCCACACCCTCTCCCACAGCTCTCCACCCTCACCATTCGCAACATCATTTGCTCCCACCAGATTTACAAACTTGCTCTCCGCTCCACGTTGACAAATAGAGTTCTGGGCAGAAGTCTTAGGCACACTAACTATATGCTGATTATGTGCCTAAGAGTTTTACACAGTACTGTATATATATAAGTACAGACTGAAGCAAGACTTTCCAGGCGCAGATCCATGGTCTCGCAAGACTAATGGATGTCACCACACACACATACATATTTCTTACTCTAATTGATATTTTTTATTATTACTTATTGTAGTGCACTGCTGCTGCACAACAACAAACTTCACAACATGTCAGTGATATTAAACCTGATTGTGATTCTGATTCTCATCTTAAACCCATGTTCCCCAGTCTTAACCACTCTTACCCCCTTGGCACGACTTCAGGATTGAAGGACGTCCATTTAGAACAGAGATGCGGAGAAATTACTTTAGTCAGAGGCTGGTAAATCTGTGGAATTTGTTGCCACGAGCGGCTGTGAAGGCCAAGTCATTGGTTGTATTTAAGGCAGAGATAGATAGGTTCTTGATTAGCCAGGGCATCAAAGGGTATGGGGAGAAGACAGGGGAGTGGGGATGACTGGAAGAATTGGATCAGCCTGTGATTGAATGGTGGAGCAGACTTGATGGGCTGAATGGCCTACTTCTGCTCCTATATCTTATGGTCTTACCATGTGGAACAGACACTGGCTATCACCACTCAGTTCCCTTTGTTCCGGGGAAAACTGACCTCCTTTTGTAACTCAAGCTCTCCAATCCAGGCAACATTATTGTGTTATATCCTTATATACTTCCATCCCCCATCAGGAAGGTCTCAAAGCTCTACGCTTCTTTTTGGATTCCAGACCTAATCAGTTCCCCTCTACCACCACTCTGCTCCGTCTAGCAGAACTAGTCCTTACTCTTAATAATTTCTCCTTTGGCTCCTCCCACTTCCTCCAAACTAAAGGTGTAGCTATGGGCACCCGTATGGGTCCTAGCTATGCCTGCCTTTTTGTTGGGTTGGTGGAACAATCTATGTTCCGTGCCTATTCTGGTATCTGTCCTCCACTTTTCCTTCGCTACATCGATGACTGCATTGGCGCTGCTTCCTGCACGCATGCAGAACTCGTTGACTTTATTAACTTTGCCTCCAACTTTCACCCTGCCCTCAAGTTTACCTGGTCCATTTCCGACACCTCCCTCTCCTTTCTAGATCTTTCTATCTCTGTCTCTGGAGACAGCTTATCCACTGATGTCTACTATAAGCCTACTGACTCTCACAGCTATCTGGACTATTCCTCTTCTCACCCTGTCTCCTGCAAAAACGCCATCCCCTTCTCGCAATTCCTCCGTCTCCGCCGCATCTGCTCTCAGGATGAGGCTTTTCATTCTAGGATGAGGGAGGTGTCTTCCTTTTTTAAAGAAAGGGGCTTCCCTTCCTCCACTATCAACTCTGCTCTTAAACGCATCTCCCCCATTTCACGTACATTTGCTCTCACTCCATCCTCCCGCCACCCCACTAGGAATAGGGTTCCCCTGGTCCTCACCTACCACCCCACCAGCCTCCGTATTCTCCGTAACTTCCGCCACCTCCAACGGGATCCCACCACTAAGCACATCTTTCCCTCCCCCCCTCTCTCTGCATTCCGCAGGGATCGCTCCCTGCACAACTCCCTTATCCATTCGTCCCCCCCCCCATCCCTCCCCACTGATCTCCCTCCTGGCACTTATCCGTGTAAGCGGAACAAGTGCTACACATGCCCTTACACTTCCTCCCTTACCACCATTCAGGGCCCCAAACAGTCCTTCCAGGTGAGGCAACACTTCACCTGTGAGTCGACTGGGGTGATATACTGCGTCCGGTGCTCCCGATGTGGCCTTTTATATATTGGCGAGACCCGACGCAGACTGGGAGACCGCTTTGCTGAACATCTACGCTCTGTCCGCCAGAGAAAGTAGGATCTCCCAGTGGCCACGCATTTTAATTCCACACCCCATTCCCGTTCTGACATGTCTATCCACGGCCTCCTCTACTGTAAAGATGAAGCCACACTCAGGTTGGAGGAACAACACCTTATATTCTGTCTGGGTAGCCTCCAACCTGATGGCATGAACATCGACTTCTCTAACTTCTGCTAAGGCCCCACCTCCCCCTCGTACCCCATCTGTTACTCATTTTTATGCACACATTCTTTCTCTCACTCTCCTTTTTCTCCCTCTGTCCCTCTGAATATACCTCTTGCCCATCCTCTGGGTCACCCCCCCCCTTGTCTTTCTTCCCGGACCTCCTGTCGCATGATCCTCTCGTATCCCCTTTTGCCTATCACCTGTCCAGCTCTCGGCTCTATCCCTCCCCCTCCTGTCTTCTCCTATCATTTTGCATCTCCCCCTCCCCCTCCAACTTTCAAATCCCTTACTCACTCTTGCTTCAGTTAGTCCTGACGAAGGGTCTCGGCCTGAAACGTCGACTGCACCTCTTCCTACAGATGCTGCTTGGCCTGCTGCGTTCACCAGCAACTTTGATGTGTGTTGCTTGAATTTCCAGCATCTGCAGAATTCCTGTTGTTAACATTATTGTGTGTCGTTTCTGCACCCTCTCTTTCCAAGGGTTGACCAGAACTGGAAGAATACTTCTCACAATACTCTGAACACGTCATCAGTGATGTAACCTGGGGTCATCGGGTGCTTTGGGTCTTTCAACATCAGACACTCTCACCAGGCGACCCAACCAGGGTTGATCAAGCCATGTCTTGTCTTCAGGTAGCACGTGCTGCAGATCCCCATGGACTTGCTCACTTCATCCAGGGCCGTCTTGGGGCTTTCTCTGCTGCCTCGGTCATGTCACCAATGGCTCTCAGCTTCCTCGTACCAGCGATGCCCAGTGCGCTGAAGGCTCTGTGAAGAAACTGTCCAGTAAAGACCCAGCAGCCCATTTCAATGGGCATGCACTTGGCCATCCCCGCCTCCGATAATCGCTGACCAGTTCCTCGTACCTGGCAAGCTTCCTCTCATGGATCTCTTCCAGCTACTCCTCGCAGGTCACTGTCAGCTCCAGCAGGATGACTTGTTGTGCTGCCTCTGAGACCAGGAGCACGTCTGATCTCAGCCAAACATCTTGTCCCAACAGTGACATGAAGTCCCAGCACTTGTAGTCAGAGCCTTGGCCAATATAAGCAAGTATGGCATATCCCTCCTTCAGCACCTGCGTCGCCATTTTTAGGAAACTATTTATTGGTGCTCTGGGTTCTCTCTGTTCCAAACATACCCCAATACCCTTCCATTCTCGTGTTGGTCCACTCTGTTTGAACTTTCCAACATGCGTCACCCTGCACTTGTCTGACTTGAATTCCACCTGTTTTTGCCTTGTCCACTTTTCCAGTTGGCCTACATCCTGCTGCAGCCTTAGACAACCATCTTCGCTCTCCGCCACATCTACAATCTGCAAATTTATATACCAAGCTACCGACCTTCTTGTCCAAATCGTTATCGGTTAGAGCAAGCGCTTTACAGCACCGGCGAAATCCGATTGAGATTCATTGCCCGCCGCTGTCTGGAAGGCATCCGCCCCCCACCCCTCCCGCGACCTTGTGGGTTGCCTCTGGTGTTGCGGTTTCCTCCCACACTCCAAAGACGCACAGTTAGTGTCATTGAGTTGTGGGCATGTTATGTGGGTGCTGGGAGTGTGGCGACAGTTGCGGGCTGCCCCCAGCACATCCTCAGACCGCCGACATCAATTGACGCTGTGTGTTTCGAAGCGTCCGTGATAAATACAGGCAAGCTCTCTTTTTTAATATAGATTGCAGGCACAGAGGAGCCTGCAGCACGCCACTGCCACAGGTCTCCGATCCAAAAAAAAAATCGCCGCCGCCACCCTCTGCCTCCTATCACCAAGCCAATTTTGCATCCAATTGGCCATCGTATTCTAAGCTTATGGACCAGCCGACCAATGTCAAAAGCCTTCCGGACGTCCCAGGGGTTCTCTACCCGGGGTCCATGGACCCCTGGCTTAATGATATCGGTCCGTCTACCGCCCTGTCAACATCAATCCTCTTCGCGGAAAAAAAAGAAATCAAATTCAAGATTTGCCTAACATTGTGGAGTTTGATTCCAACTGCCCCGATGTCCCTTCGTGGCCGAAGTCACCGAGGATTCTCCGCAGCCCCTTTAGATGACACAGTGAGCTCTTCTATTGTTTTTTGAATTTCCGCCCCATCAAAACAGATAAAGGAGTTTGGTAATCCACGGACGTAATGTCAGGGGCGGGCGGCGTCACGTACTTTACATAAATGTCACCTCCCCTGAACTCTGCAGAAGGTTGAGAAAGTTTACGCGAGGAGGGCAGAAAGAAGAGAAGGCGCGGTCGGAGCGCTCACAGCGAGTCTCCGTTCGGGCTATTGTATTTTTTTTTCCGTGTGCGTGTGCGTGGAGGTGATTAATAACATGGACGCTTTAAAGTCGGCAGGTCGAGCGATCATAAGGAGTCCCAGCATCGCGAAGCAAAGCTGGGGAAGCGGTAAACACAAAAGTACGTTTATTTACGATGCCGTGCTGGTGGGGTGGCGGGGCGTGTGCGTGTGTGAATAGCCGCCAGATTGCTCTGTGTTGCCGGGTTGCGGACCTGTTGCGTGAGATCTTTGTTGGAGAGGGCTGCTTGTTCCCTCCCTCCCCTGGCACGCAGCCGGGCCGCAGCTCGCCCGAACCTCCCTGTGGCACGGTGAAACTTTCTGGTAGTTCGGAGACCGGAACGCGAGTAGTGACTGAAAAGAGGCAAGAGAGCGGCTGGATGTGGAGACACCGACGCCAGTTTTTCTCCCGCGGTCACAGCTAACGTGTCAACGAGTGTAACAAACCAGGAAACTGTCAGTTCAGCCTTCTACTTTCTCAGTTACAAGTGTTCTGCAGTCCTGTGGCTGTGAAGCCGATACGCACTGTATGGTCATTTCATCCTGTTCATTTTCTCCTATAAATATATATATTTCAGATAAAGCAGCTCTTAAGGCGGCTCCCTGAGGCATCTAGTCTCCTCCCCTCTTCGGGCCGGCTGACGGGCTCACCCCACCAGGCAGCACATGTAGCCGGCACGCACCCTGACTTTATCGCAGAACCGGAAAGAAATCTGAACTATGCCTTTGGCTTGCAAACTGAGCGCCGACAAAACACCCCCCACCCTCCCCCAAACGCGCCAGCTATTTATTTCAAGTTTATCACCCGCTCCCGCAACCTTGCAAAGTTGCTATCCGCCGTTGATCCTGTAATGTGACGATGGCACAATTATCTGAAACGGCGTTGGTAACCAAGGGCTGGACCGCTGTGGTCTTACAGTGTAATGCTCTGTCACAGATTGAAGTGTGGTCCGATCCTTTCAGCATTAGACCGCCTTTAGGATTATAGATAAACTGTCGCTGTTTAGCATATTGCATGTGGCCGTATACCATTGGTATATATTGTAGATGAAGTGCTTTAATTTGTTTTGCGTTATGTTGTCAGCGTTTGCCACAGGTCTGGGAGAACCATTGGGCCCCCGTTTCCAGTGTGATTTCTGTGATTAAAACAGAAATTGAAAAACTGCTATAATAAAAACAGGAAAGGCTACAGGACTTTTATTGTGGAAGGGTAAACTCATAAAATTTCCAGGGCTTGGGGAGATTGTTTATTAGTTACGTCAGCATTTTATTTGTAGAAACGGAGTTTACCTCATTTCATTTTGAAGAAGTTCCAATAGGAGTAATCTATACTGGAGTTCCCAACCGAGGGGCCCCTCCGTTAATGGTAGGGGTCCATGGCATAAAAAGGTTGGGAACCCCCTGCCAGAGAAGAAGGTAATTTTTGTATCAGTTAAATCTACTAAAACACTCTCCAGAAGAGCACCTGGTTGCTGACATAAAACTTAATTTGCCTGTGCAAATGGCAGAATTTGCTGTCAGTTTGGCAGAGTTATGATGGTAAGCATTTGAGATTTTTACACTGTCAATTCAGGGCCAACATTTTTTTTCAAAAGTGATGGCCTGTCAGCAATACTGCTCCAACTGATTAGTCAGATTGTCACAGCTGCTTATGGCACAATGTAAGCCTGTAGAGCCATTCCTAAAATATCTAATGACGCTTATGGCTTCTGCTAATGAGATTTTTAAATGAAAATGAGAGTGGATCAGTGAACCTGCGGCTTTGGAGACCTGTTAAATGTGCTGTGTTTGGAAATGTTTTCGTCATCATTGGAGAATGGAAAAGGATAGTTTCCAGCTTGTTGTCTGAATGAATTCAATTACCATATTTGTTTTTACCCCAGGTATATTCTTGTCAGCATTTGTTACAAGAGAAAAAAAAATGCGAGTAGCATTTGATACCTGAATCTTAAATATGAGACTTATTTTCTAAAACTTTATGTATGTTTAAAGAAAAAATGTCAAAGTTCAAAGTAAATTTATTATCAAAGTACATATATGTTACCATTTTCAGCCATGCAATAATAATAAATAAACAATAAATATTGAGAACATGAGATGAAGAGTCTTTGAAAGGGGGTACATAGGTTGTGAGAATAATTCAGTGTTGGGGTTGGTGAAGTTATCCCCTCTGGTTCCTGATGGTTGAGGGATAATAACTGTTCCGACACCTGCTGGTGTGGGAGCCTGAGGCTCCTGTATCTCCTGATGGCAGCAGACAGAACAGAGCGTTACCTGGGTGGTGGTGAGGGGGACGGGGCTCTCTGCTGATGGATGCTGCTCATTGTACTCAGTCATTTACCTGTGATGGACTGGGTTGTATTCACTACTTTTTTGTAGGCTTTTCCATTCAAGGGTGTTGGTGTTTCCATACCAGGACTTGATGCAGCCAGTCAAAATCCCCTTCATCGCACACCTATAGAGGCTTGTCAAAGTTTTAGTTGACACACTGAAACTTTGCAGACCTCTGAGAAAGTAGAGGCGCTGCCGTGCTTGCTATGTAATGGCACGCGTGTGCTGGACACAGGGCAGGTCCTCTGAAATGATAACACTGAGGAATTTAAAGTTGCTGACCCTCCCATAATGTCTTGTGCCTTTAGGGCACCCTTATTGCATATAATCCCAATAAATATGCGTGGAATGTCCATTGTAAGTTCCTGCAGGTGGTGATTAATCTATTAATAAAGTTCCTTCGCGTTGAGTGACAGAATTAAACTTGCTCAGTCCGTGTAAAGTACCAGCTATGAATGTCTAAACAAGCACCTCTCACAGTGTGCAGATTATTGTCATTACTGCACTGAATTATGTACTCAAGGCCTTGAGCAGGCATTGAAATCATACCTTACAACTTGAAAGGGCTCAGAATAGTTATGTTGACTGTACAATGGTGCCAGTAGGCTTGAGAGTAATTTATTTAGAGGGAAAATGACTTGAGCCTGAAGAACCTTGGTCATGTTGCTCCCTTGTCCATTTGTCCCATGGCTCTAATCTCCCTCCAGGCACTTGTCCCTGCAAGTGGCCCAAGTCTGTACACTTCCTCCCCCACCTCCATTCAGGGCCCCGAACAGTCCATCCAGGTGAGGCAACACTTCACCTGTGAACCTGCTGCGGTCGGCTGTTGTGTCCTGGGCTCCCAGTGCATTGGTGAGACCCGTCGTAAGTTGGGGGACTGCACCGTCGACCACCTCCACACCGTCCACCCCAAGCGGGATTTTCTGATGGCTGAACATTTTAATAATGATTCCCATTCCCATTCTCCTTTCCCATTCTCATTCTGACATGGCAATCCATGACTGCCAAAATGAGGCCATCCTCCAGGTGGAGGAGCAACAACTTGTATTCTGCCACAGTACGCTCCAACCTGATGGTATGAATATCAATTTCCCCTTCTGGTGAACAAACTTACCCCCCTCCTTCCTGTATTTCCCTCCATCTGACCTTTCACCTCTTCTCACCTGCCTATTACTTCCCCCAGGGCCCCTCCTCCTTTCTGCCATTGTTCACTCTCCTCTCCAATCAGATCCTTTCTTCTCCAGCCCTTAACCTTTCCCACCCACCTGGCTTGTCCTATCAGCTTCAAGTCAGCCTCTTTCCCTCCCCCTCCCTCAATCTTTTAATTCAGGTGCCTTCCCCCTTCCTTCTCAGTACTGAAGAAGGGTCTTGGCCTGAAACATGGACTGTTTATTCTTTTCCACTGATGCTGCCTGACCTGCTGAGGCAGCACTTTGTGTGTGTGTGTGTGTGACTTTCAGAAATCATAAACACAAGAAAGTCTGCAGATGCTGGAAATCTAAAGACACACACACACACACACACACACACACACACACACACACACACACACACACACAATGCTGGAGGAACTCAGCAAGTCAGGCCGCATCTGTGGAAATGATTAAACTGTCAGAATTTTGGGCCCAGACCCTTCTTTTGGACTGGAAAGGGAAGGGGCAAGACACCAGAATAAAAAGGTGTGGAAGAGGGGGAAGGAGGATGGCTAGAAAGTGATAGGTGAAGTGAAGTGGGTAGGAAAGGTAAAGGGCTGGAGAGGAATGCATCTGGTAGGAGAGGAGAGTGGACCATAGAGGAAAGAGAAGGAGGAGGGGACCCAGGGGGAGGTGATAGGCAGGTGAGAAGAGGTAAGAGCCCAGAGTGGGGAATAGAGGGAGAGGGAGGGAATTTTTTTTTACTGGAAGGAGACATGGATATTCATGCCATCAGGTTGGAGGCTTGACTTTGAACTGACTTGGGTCCTTGGCTTCTAAGTAGAGCACAGACCATTGACGACCTTCCGTCTCCATCATCCTCTGAAGATGACGGTACGGTTGGAGTTTGTCATCACTTCTGCAATCCATTGCACCCACTGTACTGGGGAATTGGCCTGTTCACCCTCACCAGAGCCCAGCTGGCCGGCCTGGCCCAGTTTCCACTCGCACAGCGAGGACGTAGGGTTGGACTTCGAGAGGCTGGTTGGCAGCTACCCAGGAGGAATATATGTTGGAAGTCTCGGAATGAAGGTTCACAGTGTTTTCATTAAGCTAGTATCCTGCTTCAAAGCATGACATTTGATCAAAGTTCTGTTTAAACTTGTTCCATAAGTAACCTGTTAGGTAGAATACCAATATATATGTTTCCACTTGCTTCATGCCCAGTGTGACGGCTTCTTCTCTTCACCCATTCTTTCCTTGCACCAGAGTACACAGCCCTAAGCACTATCTCACTGTTGTAACATTATAACCACTTGGAACTACAGTGTGCTTTGTTTTGTTCTAATTATATAATCTTATAAAAATTATAATCTTGTTTAATATGTTTCTCTTGTGGTAGTAAACCTGACTTTGACTTTGATGACATGGGAATGCTACCAGTTTCTCCAGCAGAATCCCAGTTCACTTTTTGTTTAAGGTCATTGATAACTTGATTAAGACCAGACCAGAAATAATAAAAATTCTGCCATGTTCCTTTCTTTTCCCTGTCATATCTTATTTTACCCATTCTGAGGCCTCCGTTGGCTGGAGTCACCCATGGATGATGTGTTCTAGCTGTCTAGGTACACAAGGCCGGGGCAGTACGATATGGAGAGCAAGCTGTTGCCAATGTAGCGAGCTCCCCCTCTCCACAAAACTAATTAACCCAAAGGAACGGCAGAGACCGATAGTTTGGCACTAGCAGTGTCGCAGGAATTGCCAGTCAGCATTGAGCTCAAAGTAGGACTCCTGCTCCGGATTTTTTCCACAGGATTTACTCCTGAAGCCTTCCCCATGCGTGCGTATAGCTGCAAGGCAGCAGAGGATTGGGATCAGTTTTCCTTCTCCCAAAAGAGCTGCCAATCACAGCTGACAAGCCCCAACTGCCCGAAGTGACTGGTTTTAAGGTGCCAGGAACCTGTCTTTGCCCATTCTTCTGTCAGTAGAAAGGGTTCTTCCAGGTTTAGTAGCTAAGGCCAGGAGCTGGACTTGGTTGTCAGAGGCTACTTGAGGTGCACGCCATTGGGAGCATTTAATAGGTAGTGGGAGTTTACCCTGATTACCACCCCTGGCTATAACAGCCTTAAGGAACATTTTCACCTATTACTGTGGATAAAAAAATCTATTCTCGCTTTTGGTTCCATGTGTACCAGGATTGGATCCTCACGTTGTCCTTCAACAAGCAGATTATTTCAGTCATGCTGAAAGATTTATCGGATCATGTGATCAGTGATTAGGTATTAAAAGCTTTTGTTCAGTAGTTTGAAACAATGCATTTGTTCATATTTGGCAATTTTACTTTTGGATTTGAACTTTAGCTTCATGCAACTGGGGTTTCATTGTAAACTGTGTGGTCTTCTTGTCTTGGAATTCTGGAGGAGGCTAATAGTACGTTATGTCACCCAGCTCCACATTAGCGCTTGATACCAATTATCTAAATGAATTAGTGCAAAACCTTTGGAAATCCCTTGACAAGTTCCTTGCATGTTGTCATCCTTGAGATAGCATATTTTCAAATAATTCAAACAAATTTTATGCCATACAAGTCAGTAATAATAAATATGATTCTGGTTGTTCCAATAGACACACTGTATTTATGGATAATTATATAAATGTGGCTGACGCAATTGGCAACAGCATCATCATAATGTGCCATATCATATGATGTAGGCATTCATTGACTCATGACCATGATTGTTCTTGACAAATTTTTCTACAGAAATGGTTTGCCTTTGCCTTCTTCTGGGCAGTGTCTTTACAAGACGGGTGACCCCAGCCATTATTAATACCCTTCAGAGATTGTCTGCCTGGCATCAGTGATTGCATAGCCAAGACTTGTGATGTGCACCAGCAGGTCACACGGCCATCCTCCACCTGCTCCCATGGGTTCAGGTGCTACACCTTGCCCAGGAGTGACCCACAGGCTAGCAGAGGGAAGGAGCACCTTACTTCTCCTTTGGTAGAGACGTATCTCCAGCCTGCCACCCAGTACAAGATGATAGCCCCATTCTTAAATGTGAGGGTGAGCAGTTGGAGGTTATGGTCCATACCGGTTCCAATGACATGGGTAGGAGGGGTGATGAGTTCAGGAAGTTAGGTGCTAAATTGAAGTTCAGAACCTCCAGGGTTGTGATCTTAGGACTGCACCCCATGCCATGTGCTAGTGAGGCCAGAAGAAAGAAGATCATATGGTTCAACACGTGGCTAAGGAGATGGTTCAGGAGGGAGAGCTTCAGATTTCTGGATCATTGGGCTCTCTGGGACTTGTACAGAAAGATTGGTTTGTACTGAAGTGAATGGAGAACTGATATCCTAGTTGGGAAGGTTTGCTAATGCTGAACAGATACCGGAGTGGTTGTGGAGAAAGACGTTGTTAAGCCTACGTACAAAGTCAAGAATCAAAAGGTTGAGCATGGAGCAACTAATGTCCTGAGCTGCGTATATTTCAATGCAAAGTGTATTGTAGGAAAGGCAAATGAGTTTGGTGCATAAATCAGCATGTGGAATAATGACATTGTATCTATTAGTGAGACTGGGTTGTAGGAGGGGCAGGACTGGCAGCTCATTGTTCTAGGATTCCATTGTTTTAGGCATAATAGAGCGAGAGGGATTAAAGAGGGAGTGGTGGCATTTCTAGTCAGGGAGAATGTCAGGACGAACTTGGAAAGCTCATCTAGTGAGGTATTTTGAGTAGAATTGAGGAATAAGAAAGATCTAACCATGTTAATGGGATTATATTATAGACCACACGGTAGTCAGCAGGATTTAGAGAAGCAAATTTGTACATAGGTCGTAGAGTGACTAGATAGATACATCGTAGACAAGAACCATAAGGTTGCAATCGTTGATAATTTTAACTTTCCAAGTATTGACCGGGACTCCCATACTGTATAAGGGTTGGATGGGAAGGAGTTCGTCAAATGTATAAACTGTTCTTGGGCTTCCAGCTGGGGCACAGGTGTCGATTATAACTGACGTTTCGATGGCAAGAAGATGGCAGAGTTGGTCATAGAAACATCAGTTATAATTGATACCTGTACCTGGTTGGAAGCTGGAGAACAGTCTGTTCATCATATATGCCGGGAAGGCACTAGATCCTTTGTCAAATGTGTTCAGCAAAGTTTCCAAAGTTTTCCATAGAAGACCCAGCTACAGGGAGTGTGATACTAGATCTCCTATTAGGGAATGAGATGGGGCAGGTGACAGAAGTGTGTGTAGGGGAACACGTTGCTTCTAGTGATTAATATGCCATTAGTTTCAAGCAATTATGGAAAAGGATAGGTCTGGTCCTCAGGTTGAGATTCTAAATTGGAGAAAGGCAGTTTTTTTGATGATGTCAGCAAGCATGGATTGGGACAGGTTGCTACTGCTACATCGACTCAGGCCTAGGGGGCCGGCGTCGGGCATGATGACGGACTCTCCACTTCTCCCTCTTCCTCATCAGTGTGTTCAGTTCATCTACATTAGCCGCGCTGCTGTCTTCTAGGAGCGTGTTGACCATAGTCTTGGGAGGGCGCCCAGGGTTCATCCTCCCATATGATGACTAGGCTGGCGGGTAGCTCGGGCTGGCGTAGACAGTGCCCCGCTAGTTGCAGTCTTCCGGCCTCGATTTTAGTGGTGAGCATCGGTAGGTCGTCATAGAGCTCGGCGTCATAGGTTGCTATCTGGCAAAGATGTACAAGGTGAATGCGAGGCCTTCAAAAGTAAAATTTTGAGAGTGTAGAGTTTGTATGTTCTTGTCAGAATAAAAAACAAGGATAACAGGTTTAAGGAACCTTGGCTTTCAAAAGATACTGAGTCCCTGGTTAAGTAAAAGGAAAGAAGTGCGTAACAAGTTTTAGGCAGGCAGGAACAAGTGAGGTACTTGAGGAATATAAGAAGACACTTCAGAAGGTAATCGGGAGGGCTGAAAGGAAGCATAAGGGAGGCTTCTGTGGCAGACAAGATGATGGAGCATTCTAAGGGCTTCTACAGATATGTTAAAAGAGCAAAAGGATAGCAAGGGAGAAAATTGATCTTCTGAATGATCAGAATGGTAATCTATGCGTGGAGTCAAAAGAGATGATGGAGATCTTCGATGGTTTTTTGCATTTGTATTTACTCGGGAGATGGATACAGAGTCTATAGATATGAGGCAAAGCAGCAGCGAAGTTATGGACCCTACATTTAACAGAGGAGGAGGCGTTTGCTGTCTTGAAGCAAATTAGGGTGGGTAAATCCCCAGGGTGTGGCAGGGTGTTCCCGTGGACCCTCTGGGAAGCAAGTTCAGAAACTGCAGAGGCCCTAGCAAAGATACTTAAATCATCCTTAGCGACGGGTGCAGTACTGCAAGACTGCAGGATAGCTAATGTTGTTCTGTTGTTTAAGAAAGGCTCTAAGAATAAGTCAGGAAATTATAGGCCACTGATCCTGGCGTCAGCCGTGGGAAAGTTATTAGAAGGTATTCTAAGGGACTGGATATATGAGTATTTGGATAGACATGGACTGATTAGTGATAGTCAGCATGGCTTCATGCATGGTATCTCATGCCTAACCAATCTTATAGAGATTTTGAGTAAGTTACTAGGAAAGTTGATGAAGATGAGGAGGTGGATATTGTCTACATGGAGTTTTAGCAATGCCTTTAACAGGGTCTCACATAGGATGTTGGTCAAGAAGGTTCAGTGTCTTGACATTCAAGATGAGGTAGTAAATTCGATTAGACACTGGCGTACAGGAGAGCCAGTGATTGGTAATAGATGGTTGCCTCTCTGATGGGGGGCCTGTGACTAGTGGTGAGCCTCAGGGATCGGTGCTGAGTCCGTTGTTCTTTGACATCTAAATCAATGATTTGGATGATAATGCGGTAAACTGGATAAGCAAATTTGCACACGACCCTGGGATTCGGGGGGCGTGTGGGTTGTGTGGATGACTCTTAAAGCTTGTACTGGGATCTGGACCAGCTGCAAAGATGGTAGATGGAATTTAATTCAGACAGGTGAGAGGTGTTCCACCTTGGAAGGATCAACCAGGGTAGGTCTTGCAGAGAGAATGGTAGGGCAGTGAGGAGAGTGATAGAACAAAGGGAACTGGGAATACAGATTCTTTATTCCATGAAAGTGGTGTCAAAGGTGGATAGGGTTGTAAAGAAAGCTTTTGGCACATTGGCCTTCACAAGTCAAGGTAGTGAGTACAGGAGATGGGATGTTATGTTGAAGTTGTATAAGACATTGGTGAGGCCTGATCTAGAGCATTGTATTCAGTTTTGGCCAACTACCTGGAGGGAAGATGTAAATGAGATCGAAAGAGTGCAGAAAAAAATTACAAGGATGTTGCTGGGACTTGAGGACCTGAAATATAGGGGAAAATTGAATAGATTAGGACATTATTCCCTAAAACGTAGAAGACTGAGAGGAGATTTCATAGAGGTATACAAAATTATGACGGGTATAGATTGGGTAAATGAAAGCAGGGCGAGACTACAACTAGAGGTCATGGGTTAAGGGAACATGAGATGAGGCTTCTTCACTCAGAAGGTGATGAGAGTGTGGAATGACTTTCCCGTGCAAGAGGTGGATGTGGGTTTGATTTCAACAATTGAGAGTAATTTGGATAGGTACGTGGACGGGAGGGGCATGGGGGGTTACAGTCCGGGTGCAAGTCTATGGAACTAGGCAGATTAATGGTTTAGCATGGACTAGGTGGGCCAAAGGTCCTTTTTCTGTGCTGTAACGTTCTATGACTCTGTGTTTATTCCTCTCCATAGATGCTGCTGGACCTGTAAGTCCTTTAAGAATATTGTATTAGTTCTGCATGTTTGCGTGCTGATTGAGTCTGTAAGCCAGAACATGTCTTAATGTTGGGGATGTTGATTTGGATCCAAGTAGGATCCTATAAAAGTTGATGCAGTTCTGACCAGGACCAGGCCATCCTAACTGTGGTGTTCCTCATCGATTCGATACTGATTGCTGGGGCTCACCTCTCTTTGTTTTGTCCCTTTAATGGGCTTTTAGATGAATGGTTCGTTCTTCTGAAGTCTTACCAGTGCCTCAGGCAATTTCAAAATGCCAAGTTCAGTCCTGACTCTTTGGCATTAACTGTGGGGTTTGCACATTCTTTGCATTTCCTTCCCACATCTTGCTGCATATAAATAGCCTGTAGTCTGTAGATGGGTTGTAGATTTCAGGGGGAGGTGGAGATTATGGGAATGTGGGGGAGAAAAAATAGAACTAATGTAAATTGATGCTTTGTGATTGGCAGGGTCAAAGGGCTGTTTTCCATTCTGTATGACTCTGACTCTTGAATCTAGCTTTCACTTTGCACCTAATCAGATTTTCAGCATGTGACCAAAACATTCTCTGGATCTACTGGGGTTGTCTGTTGTTCTGGTGCTCCTGAAGTGACCTCCTGTACAGTGGTGAGACCCTGTTGTGAATTGGGGGACCGCTTTATCGAGCACCTCCACGCCGTCCGCCACAAGCTGGACTTCCCGGTGGCCAAACATTTTAATTCACATCCGCATTCCCGTTCCGACATGTCGGCCCATGGCTTCCTCTTTTGGCAAAATGAGGCCATTCTCCAGGTGGAGGAACAACATCTGTGTACCTGATGGTATGAATATCAATTTCTCCTTCTGGTGAACAAAATTCTCTGCCCCCCCCCCCCGCATTTCCCACTCTGTCATTTCTTCTCCGCTGCCTATCACTTCCTTTGGGTCCCCTCCTCCCTCTCTTTCTCCTATTGTCCACCCTCCTCTCCAATCAGATTCTTTCCTCTCCTGCCCTTGACCTTTCCCTCCAGCTAGCTTGACCTATCACCTTCTAGCTTGCCTTCTTCCCCTCCCCCCACCATTTAATTCAGGCATCTCTCCCTCTCCCTCTTAGTCCTGAAGAATGGCCTTGGCCCAAAACGTCGACTGTTTATTCTTTTCCGCAGATGCTGCCTGACCTGCAGAGTTCTTCCAGCATTTTCTTTGTGACGCCTTGGATTTCCAGCAACTGCAGATTTTCTCGTCTCCGTGATTCTCTGGGACCTGTTCAGGGTCACAAACATACAACACGTTTGCCCAGAGTTGGCTCTGCTTTTGATTTACCTGGCAAACGTGATAGCAAAAATAGTGAACTTTATGGCCACACGGGAGCCATGCATCTGTTTTCTTCTGCATTGTATTCTGTGTTACACGTTTATCATGAGAGCCAGTTACGTGGGTGGTGGGGGTAGAAGAGTTTTAGTGACGTGTTCATGCTTTTTCAAGTCAGTCTGGTTAGTGTAGAACTAGGGAATATGTCAGGGTGATACCTTATTGACCATTTAATTCATTTAATCGTTTGTATTTAACTTCACTTAATTTTGTTAGCTTTAGTTTCATTTTTTTTATCGCTTTTGTTTTGCTATTTCCTTAATAAAGGGTCAAATACATTTCTTCAACTTTGAACGTTATTATTATTGGATTCTATGGAAGATGCGTCAACTAGGATTAATGCCCACCCCCGTGCCTAGTTTCTTTGAGTAGGCGCTGCAGGCCAGTTGTAAGACTGAATGAGAGATGATGTAGTGCAATGTTAAAAATTCTGCAGTCTGAGCTAAACTTTCTGGTTTAGTTAAAGTACATAAATGTCACCATATACAACCTGAGATTTATTCCCCTGTGGACATACTCAGCAAATCCCTAGAATAGTAGCTACAACAGGATATGAAAGATCAACCAGAGTGCAGAAGACAACAAACAGTGTAAATGTAAATATAAATAAATAGCAATAAATACCAAGGATATGAGAATTTGAAAGGGTGCAGAGAAGGTTTACAAGGATGTTGCCGGGACTTGAGAAACTTAGTTACAGAAAAAGGTTGAATGGGTTAGGACTTTATCTCCTGGAGCGTAGAAGAATGAGAGGAGATTTGAGAGAGGTATATAAAATTATGATGGGTATAGAACATAGGATAGTACAGCACAGTACAGGCCCTTCGGCCCACAATGTTGTGCCAACCCTCAAACCCTGCCTCCCATATAAGCCCCCACCTTAGATTCCTCCATATGCCTGTCTAGTAGTCTCTTAAACTTCACTAGTGTATCTGCCTCCACCACTGACTCAGGCAGTGCGTTCCACACACAAACCACTCTCTGAGTAAAAAAACCTTCCTCTAATATCCCCCTTGAACTTCCCACCCCTTACCTTAAAGCCATGTCCTCTTGTATTGAGCAGTGGTGCCCTGGGGAAGAGGCGCTGGCTATCCACTCTATCTATTCCTCTTATTATCTTGTACAACTCTATCATGTCTCCTCTCATCCTCCTTCTCTCCAAAGAGTAAAGCCCTAGCTCCTAGAGTGAATGCAAGCAGGCTTTTTCCACTGAGGCAAGGGGAGGAAAAAAAACCAGAGGACATGGGTTAAGGGTGAGGGGGGAAAAGTTTAAAGGGAACATTAGGGGGGGCTTCTTCACACAGAGAGTGGTGGGAGTGTGGAATGAGCTGCCAGACGAGGTGGTAAATGCGGGTTCTTTTTTAACATTTAAGAATAAATTGGACAGATACATGGATAGGAGGTGTATGGAGGGATATGGTCCGTGTGCAGGTCAGTGGGACTAGGCAGAAAATGGTTTGGCACAGCCAAGAAGGGCCAAAAGGCCTGTTTCTGTGCTGTAGTTTTTCTATAGTTTCCGTAACAAGATAAAGAGTCCTTAAAGTGAGATCACTGATTGTGGGAACATCTCAATGGATGGGCAAATGAGTGTAGTTATCCCCTTTTGTTCAAGAGCCTGATGGTTGAGGGGTAGTAACTGTTCTTTGACCTGGTGGTTTGAGTCCTGAGGCTCTTGTACCTTCAACATGATGGTAGCAGTGAAAAAAGAGCATGGCTTGGGTGGTGAGGATCTCTGGTGATGGATGCTGCTTTTCTACGACAGTGTTTCATGTAGATGTGCTCAGTGGTTGGGAGGGCTTTACCTGTGAGGTACTGGGCCGAATCCACTTCATTTTGTAGGATTTTCTGTTCAAAGGCATTGGTGTTTTCATACTAGGCCGTGATGCTGTCAGTTAATACACTTTCCACTACCCATCTATAGAAGTTTGTCAAAGTTTATGATGTCATGCTAAATCTCCACAGACTCCTAATGAAGTAGAGGTGCTGCTGTGCGTTTTTTGAAATTGCTTTTACAGGCTGGGTCCAGGATAATCCCTCTGAAATTGCTGTAGCCCAGTGTCTACTTACTGGTGGCAAAGAAAACAAAGAGCCTTTTGGGTTTCTTTGTTTTGTACCTGCCTGCATGGAGTTGAATCTATAATGTGTGCATACTTTGATAATAAATATACTTCAGAATCAGGTTTATTATCAGCGGCATGTGACGTGAAATTTGTTAACTTAGCAGCAGCAGTTCAATGTAATACATTATCTAGCAGAGAGAGAGAAAAAAATAATAATAAATAAAATAAAATATAATAAATAAACAAGTAAATCAATTACATATATTGAATAGATTATTTTTTAAATGTGCAAAAACAGAAATACTCTATATATAAAAGTGAGGTAGTGTCCAAAGCTTCAAAGTCTATTTAGGAATTGGTTGGCAGAGGGGAAGAAGCTGTTCCTGAATCGCTGAGTGTGTGCCTTCAGGCTTCTGTACCTCCTACCTGATGGTAACAGTTAGAAAAGTGCTTGCTCTGGGTGCTGGAGGTCTTTAATAATGGACGCTGCCTTTCTGAGACACTGCTCCCTGAAGATGTCCTGGATACTTTGTAAGCCAGTACCCAAGATGGAGCTGACTAGATTTACAACCTTCTGCAGCTTCTTTCGGTCCTGTGCAGTAGCCCCTCCATACCAGACAGTGATGCAGCCTGTCAGAATGCTTTCCATGGTACAACTATAGAAGTTTTTGAGTGTATTTGTTGACATATCAAATCTCTTCAAACTCCAAATAAAGTATAGTCGCTGTCTTGTCTTCTTTATAACTACATTGATATGTTGGGATCAGGTTAGATCCTCAGAGATCTTGACACCCAGGAACTTGAAGCTGCTCACTCTCTCCACTTCTGATCCCTCTATGAGGATTGGTATGTGTTCCTTCATCTTACCCTTCCTGAAGTCCACAATCAGCTCTTTCGTCTTACTGACATTGAATGCCAGAACTTTAATCCAGACATTCCTGCTGCTAAGTTAGTGAGCAGTTGGCCTGGCGTTGGAATTTGCTCTTTGACCGTGGCTATGATATTTCTCAAGATAAACCACCATCAGTTTTTGTTCCATAACTCCTTCTGTTCATGTCCCTGTGTGTGACAAATAATGATACAAGAGCAAAAAACGGCTGATACTAAATATCTGGAAATAAAAAAGCTGGGCATTCAGAAGTCTGGCAATATCAATGGAAAAGAAAGTCAATTATGTCCAGACAAATGATATTCCTATAATACTCTCTAGGAAGGTAGTTATACCGTGAGAACTATGTTCAGAATTGGTCCCAAGAGGTGCATATTGATTTTACTTTTAATGCAATTGAATACAAAAGGCAGCATCTGATGTTTAAAGTCTTGTGTGCATGGCATGGTCAGAATCTTGGTGTGTTCGAAAATCGTACATTTTTCACCCTTTAATTACATTGTGTCAGTGTCCTGACCGGACACTTGTGTAGCAATCGAAGTTCATCCTTTCTTAGGGCTCTGAGTGGAGGGTCTCTGTCAGACTAGCACCCTACTGCGAACTTATAAAGAAAAGTCAGGAACGTGTTTAAAAACAAGAAGTATCAGATGGCGCTTATCCAGTCTGTGTGCAGGGACTGTACCTGGATACCTGGTAATAGCAGAGCATGCCACCATCCTGACGGGGCTTAACAGATTCAGCAGAAACTCCAGAGCAACACACATGAGGAACTGATGAAGGTTCTCAGCCTGAAACGGGGGTTCTCAACCTTTATGCCATGGATGCCACCATATACCGAAGTGTCCGTGGACCCCAGGTTGGAAACACCTGGCCTAAAGCGTCGACTGATTATTCCTCTCCATAGATGCTGCTTGGCCTGCTGAGTTCCCCCAGCATTTTGTGTGTGTTGCCCTGAAATTACAGCGCTCTCCACAAGGAAGCAGATCAGAAAAAGAAATAGAAGCAACTCCCTCCCTCCCCCATCTCCTCCAAAATTCACATGTCCAATTGCTTCCTGTGTCCTATCCCCCTCCACCACCCTGCTCATCACTTCCCCTTCTCTACCTTGGAGTCTAGCTACCCTCTCCTCCCTTCTCCATCCTCTTTCCCCCTTGACCCTCCCCACACTTCTTTCCCCAAACTGATGTTCGCTTCCCGTATTCCATGAGGACACCCCTTCCTGCTCTTCCTGTTGACCGGGGGGGGGGGGGGTTGGGTTGGTGGAGAGGATGGTCACAATCGATCAGGGAAGCTTCCCCACCCCAACCTGCCTTAGCCAGGGTGACTCAATTCGTTCAGCATTAACATTTCTTCTGTGCGGAGACACCCCCAGCAGCCTTCAACCATCCGCCATCCCACCCCGTTACCATCGCTAAGCAGCTGCTCCGACCGTGGCTTCGTTCTGCCACAAAGAGGAAAAGAAATTCCGTCTGGGGATTGAGAAACAAAAAAATTCCAATAAAAATAGTAAACGTTAAAACAAAAAGCAGGAGACAGCCCCTTGATCTCAGATTGAGATTCATTTATGAAAACATACAGGGAAAAATGGCTGGGTTGAGTTGTTCTCTGACCTTGGCAATTTACTTGGCAACGGTTCGCCACCACGCGAGGAAACATCATCAGCGCGTTGTTGATTGTGGTGCGTCCCCTGAATGCTTGGCCCTTCTATACTTTTCAATCAGCGGATTGGTCATCATTTCGGAAACTCGGTGTGGGGAGGAAATCTTGTCGCTGATCGGCTGTGTGGTGAACTCTGTGTGTGTGTCGTGGGCAGGAATTTCTCCTGCATCGGCTCCTAAACAGGACTAAGGTCTACGCGCTTGTTCGCAGAACTGCTCGCGGAAAACCACGCTTCTAGGAATTTCCAACATACGGTGAAAAGCGCCTTTTTACATTGGCGACCAACACAACCCAAGCAGGCGGCCTGCCAATGTCGTCAAACATTCCGGCTCCAAAGCAGCATACCCAGAGTGTTCAACAGAATAACAGAATAACAGGACAAAAAAGGAACAAAACAAATCCCTTCCCTCCCTCCAGTCCACCCACTCATATATATACACACACACACACACAGTCTGACCACTGAATTAGACCAGGGGTTCTCATCCTGGGATCCACAGACCTTTTGCTTAATAGTATTGGTCCATGGTATAAAAAAGATTGGGAACCCCTCAATTAGACAGTGATGGATCTTCATGATCAGTGTCACGTTCTTGCTCTATTTCCATGTACCTTAACTAGCATCCACAGTGACATCTCCTTCCTGGTCCCAGCACCTGCTTCCATTTCCCTTCCTTTCCTTAGCCTCTATAAACCGTCCAGTTTTTATTTAATACCTCCCCGTGTCTTGCGGTGCGTCGGGTGGCAACCTTGCCATTCCTTTGGCATTTGTCCGTTTTTTTCGGGGCCGAGTTGCTAGCTTGGCACTCAACCCAGCGTGCAAGGAGCTGGTTGGGGTTTGAACTGGGACCACTGGCCTGGAGATCGAGGTCTGCCTCCTCACCACCGGCCAGCTGTAAGTCTGACCAGAACATACTTGGTGACTGAGCCTCATCCTCTGAATGGTGGTACTCATTACATTTACATTTGTGACTCTTTGATAGGAAGCTGGCAGCGGCAGAGCAGATGCTCTGGCTCCTTGCTGTGACTCCCCCCCCCCACCCCCCACCACACACGGAAGGGACAGGACACCCATCCTGCTGTTTGCTGACCCTGTGTTTTCTTCAGCAGGGCCACTGATTGAAACACATTGCAATAGTTAGAATTCCCAGGGAGAAACAGCTGTAATACATGACCTACGGTGACCCTGCTGTAAGAGACATGGTCAAACTCTGGTGAATCCTTTGCACCCTGAGCTTCCACAGAGTGTGGGAAATCCTGAGACCAACTTTTGCGTGTACTGTACTGCTTACGGGGCTGGAGATTTGTCTCTACCAAAGGAGGTGTAGGGCACTCCTTCCCTCTTGGGCAAGGTGTAGCCCCTGCTTAGCCCTCCAATCAGGGTCACGCGAAGCCAGGAGAGCAGGTGATGGATGGTTGTACGAGCAGCTGGTGCACATCACAAGTCCTGGTTATGCGACCACTGACTCCAGGGTATAGATAATGGCTGACGTCACCTGTCTTGTAAAGACACTGCCCCGAAGATGAAATGCAAACCACTTCTGTAGAAAAAATTGCAAAAACAATCATGGTCAAAAGGCCATGATCGCCCACGTCATAAGCCATGGTGTATAACGGACAAATGCTAAAAGGGGAGTCAATGGGCCACCAGCTAAACTGTTCTGTCAACATCCCAGGCAGGAACTGACACCTGAATTCCTTTTATTATTAAAAAAATAAGAAATTGGAATAAAAATGGAGCATGGCATAAACAAGATGAGTGATTTTAATTGTTGGAAATGTTGGAAACAGAAACGCCTCAAATTTCATCTCAAAATGGATTCAGGAAGTGTTATCTAATACACTGCCTCCTTGTACAACCTGTCAAATACAGGTTACTGTGTGAATAGAGCTGCAGAATTAAAATCCCAAGCAATGCAGACAAAATGCTGGAGGAACTCAGCAGGTCAGGCAGCATCTATGTAGAAAAATGAGTAGGCAACGTATTCTGCCCTTACACAATTGTTTGCCCCATTTCTTAATCTAGACAGCTAGATAACTCCAGTTCCAGTGTAGCTGTAGTTGAAGGTGGTTTTATTATTCGCCAACCCATTACAGCACATAAGGAACCAGTGTAAAAAGTCAATACTTCCTGACATTCTAATGAAAGGCAGATTCGAACACTGATCAAAACTCCCTCAACTTCTAACAAGTTGCTTCTAATTGATTGAAGTATACTTGGCCACCTTGACGATGAAAGGTAATTGCCTAACAATATGATAATGAGCTGAGAACTTACTATTAGTGAGATGCAGTAATGCAGATGGCTATGTCCACACTAGACTGGATAAATCCCTAACCGAAGCCTTTTCTCTTCATTTTGACCCTCCGTCCACACTGAAATGGCGTTTTCCTCCCGCGAAAATAGAGCTTTTCTAAAATGCTGTCCAGAGTGTATAAATCTGAAAACGCCGGTTGGGTGTTGTAGTGTGTATGGGGTAACCGGAGCTTTCTAAAAACGCTGTCATGACGAGCTGGAACAGATGGTGCATGACTCCCAATGGAAATAGCACAACGCGGCCGCAGAAATGGAAATAGTATACCGTTTCCCCTTCACTTGTTTTTTGTAGATGTGTCCTGTGCCTGCCCAGTAGGAGGAGATTCGCCCAAGTACCCATTTTAATGTGGACGGAGGTACTTTCAAAAACGCCTGGGGTGGACGCCTATCATTTTTACGCAAAACCAACATTTTCAAAATTATCCGGTCTAGTATGGACGTAGCCTATGTTTTGGGCCAGTCACTTCATCAGGACTCCCAACAGCATTTCAGATGCATGAAAGATTCTCCCCATGCTGGAAATCAATTAATTACTTGATTGATTAATTTATTTATTGGTTGATTGATTAAGATACAGTGCCAAGCCACCCAGCAATTCCCCGATTTAATTTGAGCCAAATCACAGGACAGTTTACAGTGACCTGTTAACCCACCAACTGGTCTTTGGACTGTGGGAGGAAACCAGAGCACCCGGAGGAAACCCACGCGATCACGGGGAGAATGTACAAATTCCTTACAAGAGTTACTGTATGAGGAATACCTGGCAGCTCTTGGGCTGTATTCCCTGGAGTTCAGGAGAATGAGGGGGGATCTCATAGAAACATTCCGAATGTTAAAAGGCCTGAACAGATTAGATATGGCAAAGTTATTTCCCATGGTAGGGGAGCCTAGGACAAGAGGACACGACTTTAGGATTGAAGAACATCCATTTGGAACTGAAATGCGAAGAAATTACTTTAGTCAGAGGGTGGTAAATCTGTGGAATTTGTTGCCATGAGCGGCTGTGGAGGCCAAGTCATTGGGTGTATTTAAAGCAGAGATAGATAGGTTCTTGATTAGCCAGGGCATCAAAGGGTATGGGGTGAAGGCAGGGGAGTGGGGATAACTGGAAGAATTGGATCAGCCCATGATTGAATGGCCTCCTTCTGGTCCTATATCTTATGGTCTTGTGGTCTTATGGAGTGGTGAGAATTGAACCTAGTTTGCCTGTATTGTAAAACATTGTGCTAACGGTCATGCTACGGTGCCACACAATGAAATCTTGGGCATGCAGGATGCTGGAGGAACCCAGCAGGTCAGGCAGTATCCATGGAGGGGAATAAACAGTTGACATTTTGTGCCGAGATCCTTCATCAGGACTGGGAAGTAAGGGGGCAGAAGTTGGAATAAGAAAGTGGAGGAGAGGGTAGGTAGTACAAGCTGGCATGTGGGGAAGTTAAGTGGGGATCATGGAAGGGGGAATGATGTGAGAAGCTGGGAGGTGATAGGTGAGACCAGGTGACGGGAGAGGTAAGTGGGGATGGGTGGAGATGATGGGAGATGATGGACATTTATTGCACACAAAGATCCACTAACTGGGCTCTGACATGAGGCAGAAAACAAACACATCCTTTCAGCCAGTGACACTTGATATTTTCAGTGTTGGCCCCAATTAGAAGGGCAGAGTGATTTGCCATGGCTCGGTTTTGTGCATAAGGTCTCTAGTTGGGGGTTGCTGGCTGTAGGGTGGAGAGGCCTGGGGTAAAGATGGATACTCACCCTGTCGTTCAATTTCTTTGCTACCTGCACCTGGCTGAGATGAGTAATAAGTCTTTGTAACACCACTTTTTTTGAAAAAGCAGGCAGCCCACGTATTGTCTAGTATGGGGGTGGGGGGGGTGGTTTTTACACAAGATGGAAGGTAAGTTGCAGAGACTTGTAAAATTACTTAACTCCATCATAGGTATTAGCCTCTGTGGTATCCAGGACCTTGGAAGCCTTGGGAAGGTGGCGTCCATGATTAAGGTCCCCCACCTCTCAGGACATGCCCTCTTCTCGTTGTTACCATCAGGTAGGAGATACAGAAGCCTGAAGACACACGCTCAGCGATTCAGGAACAGCTTCTTCCCCTCCGCTATCCGATTTCTAAAAGGACATTGAACCTGTGAACACCACCTCCCTAGTTTTTTTATTCATTTTTTTTGCACTATTTAGTTTAATGTAACTATTTAACAGGTATATATAGTTTTTTTTCTCCACATTTATTTATCATGTACTTCACTGTACTTCTGCCATAAAGTTAATGTATTTCATATGCCGGTGATGTTAAATCTGATTCCAATGTTACTGGTTTCAGGAAGTTCTTTCATTGATACTTGAAGTAGTGACAGATTTCTGCAACTTTGGCCCCTCTTTCCAACACTCTGTTTTCCACCCAAGGCAGAGACTGAGCCAGGTTTCCCCCATGTGGTGTCTCTCTCCTGCGGCCTCTGACCCGCCACTCTTTGCATAACCTCCTCCACAGCCCTCGCCAATCATTTCCCAAACTATCCGCATCACCTCTCAGCCCCAATTCTCTCTACAATCCCCTCCCCACCCTTTCATCCCCGAAGTAATTAAGGTGAGTGGCAACTGGTGTGACTCTGGTGCTTTGTGAAGTCGGTGTAACATTCTACCCTCAAAGGCCATTTTATTAGGTACACCTGTTCACCTGCCTTGTTAATGCCATTATCTAGTTAGCCAGTCATGTGGCAGCAACTCAGTGCATAAAAGCATGCAGACAAAGTCAAGAGATTCAGTTGTTATTCAGACCAATCATCAGAATGGGGGAAGAAATGTGATCTCAGTGACTTTGACCATGGAATGATTGTTGGTGCCAGATGGGGTGGTTTGAGGATCTCAGAGACTGCTGATCTCCTGGGATTTTCATGCACAACAGTCTCTAGCGTTTACAGAGAAATAAAAAAGAACATCCAGCGAGTGGCAGGTGTGTGGATGAAAATGCCTTCCTAATGAGAGAGGTCAGAGGAGGATTGCCAGAATGGTTCAAGGTGAGAGGAGGGCAGCGGTAACAGTAGTGTGCAGACGAGCATCTCGAAGTGTTAAGGGCTACAGTGCCAGAAGACCACATACATACACTCAGTGGCCACTTTATTAGATACAGGAGGTACCTAATAAAGTGCCAGTGAGTGTATATTTGTCCTGCACTTGTCATATTGGGTCACGTGAGTGGATTCATTTACCATCCCATCCAAATGAAACCGACAGAAGTTTGACTGTATGACCTGGTGCTGTGGGATCTTGACTGACTGGTGTTCCTTAGACTGCAGTAAGGATCCTAGTACTTACTGTAGCTGCATCAAGCTGTCCAGAGCAACAATATGTACTGTAATCCTGTCCCCCCATCATCTGCCTTCGGAAGGCTTCTGTCATTACATCCAATTCAAACTCTGATTTATTGTCATGTGTAAGCACATGGGTGCACAGGTTCAGTGGAAAACTTCCTTGCAGCAGCAAAAAAGGCACATAACACAGAAGGCAGAACATAATTAGAGGTTAAGTCCATTTTAGTGCAAAGCCATCAAAGTGGTAATAGTGTTGGTAAAGTTAGTGATCTTGGCTTTCTTGGTTGGTTCAGGAATCAAATGTCTGACGGGAAATAGCTGTTCCTGAACGTGGTGTTGCGCAAGTCGGGCTTCTGATCTTCCTGCCCAACGGTAGCTGCAAAAAGATGGCATGCACAGATGGAGGGGGATACTTGATAATAGGTGTTGCTATCTTGAGGCAGTGCCTTCTGTAGACACTGCCAATGGTGGGAAGAGATGTGCCTATGACGTATGGGCCAGAGTCCACTACTTCGCAGCTTCTTTTGGTCCGGGGAATATTTTGGAGTTACATGAATATATCAGATATTAATTCAAACAAGAACCGGAATTCAATTCTTAATGTAAATTGTAAGTAGAAACTGGTTTGAAGTTAACAGGACACCTTTTTAAATGCTCTCTGTGGTGTACAGGCCGGCTCACAGCAGGCAGTTGGCTGTGAAGAGATGTGGTTTGCAAAGTGAAGTGACCGTAAGATGTTCTCGTGTATGACAATGGGGTAATGTTAATTGGCTGGCATCAAACCAGGCAACATGAGCCAAGTTACTTGCACTATTGCGACTTAAGTTCAAGTTGGCAGATGTTACCATTTATCAAATCAAACACGGTCACAGGTATAGGCAATCAACAGTCGGGATATTTGTGTACTCAGTGGCAGTCTGAACATTAATTTTGGGTGCCTGGGATCTCATCCCCTGAAGCTTTCGGACCATCTGTGTGAATTACCTTGTCCTAGCAAAGGTGCTTGAACACTCAGAGGCATCTTCCATTGTAGATATGCAATTCAAAGGAAGCATTGTCAGCCCAAAATTATGAAGTAAACAATGTCATTGTAACTGTTGAAATTGTGTTGAATTGCTGACTGTTACCTTTGGTCTTAAGGGTATAAAAATGTGATGTTCTTTGAGTTTGTGAGACCGTCACAAGAGGGTCTCCAGGAGAATGGCCGCTTGTCATAATGAATGAAGACTTCTGCAGTACATCATCAGCTTCAGTGTGTCTCAAGTGACTTGGGTCACAGTCACAGCACTGCACATTAGAATTGCCAAAGTAAACCGTGATGCAACATTCAGGAAGCTTTCAACAGTACATCTGTAGAAATTGCTTTCACTTGAAAATTTAACAAAAGAAATCCACTACTCACTTTGATGTGATTGAGAAGTGGAAGTTGAAGAAAATAGTAGGAAGCACTTATTTTTAAAACTATATTACAGTTGGTTAATGTATGAAGAGGGTTTGATGGGTTTGGGCCTATACTCACTGGAGTTTAGAAGAATGAGGAGGGATCTCATTGAAACCTATCGAATATTGAAAGGCCAAGACAGAGTATTTGTTTTCATTAATGGGAGAGTCCAGCACCAGAAAGCACAGCCTCAGAGTAGAAGGATTTCCTATTTGAACAGAGATGAGGAGGGACTTCTTTAGCTGGAGGGTGGTGAATATGTGGAATTCATTGGCATGGACATCCGTGGAGGCCAAGTCATTGGGTGTATTTCAAGCAGAGGTTGATAGGTTTTTGGTTAATAAGGATGTCAAAGGTTATAGGAAAAGGGCAGGTGAATGGGATTGATAAGGAAAATAAATCAGCCACGTTCAAATGGCAGAGCAAACGTGATGGGCCAAATGGCCTAATTCTGCTCCTATGTCTAATAGCTTTCTGGTCTTCTGGTGATGTTACCATATCAGGCTCTGTTTATAGTATCCTCTCACCCAACTCTTTGAGTCGCAGACCAAGCCAGAGATTTGGTTTCTTCTAAGTTTCTCACTAGAATCAAAACAGTTGTGGAACTCTCAGTAGGTTTGGATCACTGTCAGTAGAGGTTGCTGAATGGTGATTGGACATTTATTAGAATTCAGCGGAGATCAGCTAAAGCAAAGAATCTGGGCTCAAATCTTCTGATTGTCTGGGCTCCATGCTAAAATGTGTTTGCCAATTGAGCCATCAGCCCCTTACAGTCTTGCTCACTTGGGTGGAGATTTTTGAGGGACGAATTCCAATTGTGCACTGCCTGGGAGAGATTAAAAACAGTTTGAAGGATTGGAGTTTGCTCACTTCCAGTCCCGGTTGGAAAGGCAGCTGAGGGGTGGGGGCACCGTCCCGGCACTTTCCACCAGGAGCTGTGTGTTTGGTGAGTTGCATGTTCGAGTCCAGCTGACGTACCAATATTTGATCAATGGCAGCGAGAGAGGAATGTGGAAATATTGAGTGAGGCAGGGGCAGAGGGTGCAACATTGATACCCCAGTGCAGTCTTATTGTTGGCACCTCCTTCAAGTGAACCAGAGAGAATGGATGGAGAGGAGGAGTAACTATTTTTCCTGGAGAGTTATGAATCTGCGGAATTCTAGTGAAGCTGTAGAAGGTTCCTCATTAAATGTGCTGAAGGCACATTCTTGCATCATCATCGTCATCATTACGTGCTGTGTTGTATGACATGGACGACCATGGTTTTATCCATGACAATGATTATTCTTGGCAAGTCTCTCTACAGAAGTGGTTTGCCATTGCTGCCTTCTGGGCAGTGTCTTTACAAGGCGGGTGACCCCAGCCATTATCAATACTCTTCAGAGATTGTCTGCCTGGTGTCAGTGGCCTCGTGATATGCACCAGCTGCTCATACGACCATCCACCACTTGCTTCCATGGCTTCAAGTGACCCTGATTGGGGTGGGGGGGGGTGGCGAGGACGCTAAGCAGGTGCTACACCTTGCCCAAGGGTGACCTGCAGGCTGGCAGAGGGAAGGAGCACCTTACACCTCATTTGGTAGAAACGTATCTCCACCCCGCCACCCTATTAATACACTATTGATTTAATAAAGTGCCTTGAACTTGACATCTTATATAAACAGACAAAATTAGGTGATTTTTTTTTGTTGTACAACTAAGTGTAAAATGTAAAAATTAAAGATAATCTTTGTTTCTCACATGAGGCTAGTGGACGGAGGTAAGGCCTTTCACCTCTTTCGGTAGAGACGTATCTCCACCCCAACACCCATTTCTTGAATAGTAATGGATTAAGGATTATGGAGAAAAGTTAGGCAGGTAGGTGAAGCTGAGTCCATGGTCAGATTGCCACGATCTTATTGAATAGTGGAGCAGGCTTGATAGGCCCTTTGGCCTACTTCAGCTCCTATTTCTTGTGTTCTTAATCCTACCAGGAGGAACAGGGACTGACTTCCTGACGACCAGGAGTAAGTACGTGAATTTTCACTGCAGTGGCCTGGTGTTTACAAAACAACTTGTGCATAAACTGATGTTTACAGACAAGTCTGATCTCTAGGCAACTATTTCTAATCTCCGCCTTACCGTGCATGTCTGGAGTTAGCCCTGAACAACTCAGTGCTTTTAACACACAATTAGCAAGCACAGGTTAGATCCAAACTCCAGAAACCAAAGGATCTGAACCCACATAGTTTAAACATTGTAATTTCTTCTTCCCCTCCCCACCTTATTACGCTGATTTCTCCCCTTCATTTCCAGTTTTGGGTCTCGACCCAAAACATCGACTGTTTGTTCATTTTCATAGATGCTGCCTGGCCTGCTGAATTCCTCCAGCATTTTGTGTGATTGTGTTCCTTTAGTTTTAGCCAACCTCAGCTGGAATATGAAGAATATTACATTCAGCATTCTAATGTGTGTATATAGAGAGAGAGAGAGAGAGAAATAGGTGCCAAGAATTAGAGGACCCTTTCATTTGGAGCACAGGCGTCTGCTGGGAGAAGTACGACTGCCTCAGTTTGATGGGGCGGGGGGGGGGAGGATTTATGAAATGGTTTAAACCGGAGCTTAAATGAGAAAACATCAACAGGGGCAGTTTGTATCATGAATCTGTAGTAAATGGTTTAAACCGGAGCTTAAATGAGAAAACATCAACAGGGGCAGTTTGTATCATGAATCTGTAGTAAAGGTTTCCCTGTGCCTTCTCCTACAGCAATTACAGTGGATTCTGGTTAATTGGGACACATTGGGACCAGTACATTTTGGCCCAATTAGCTGAAATTTCATGGAAATAGTTAAAGAGTTATGAAGAAAGACAAACTGAGTCTTGCACCTATTGTCTATTGTCTATTGTCTCAATAGACAATATTGTCTATTGTCTCAATAGATAATATTGTCTATTGTCTATTGATTAACAAGTTATGTATTTAAGTGAAATACAGAACAAATTAGAATACTAGCAACAGTACTGTAGTACATCTAGTGCAGACTCAGCAAGTCCAGAAACATCTTCAGATCAATGAGCAATATATAGGGATTAACCAAGCATAGCGTCCACACCAAGGTGAAGCTGTAGCAAAGGTGTGTTCTGTCCACACTGTTGTATGGGTCAGAATGCTGGCGCAGGACAGAGAACGACCTCGCCAAACTGACGTCACTCCTCACCATGTGCCTCTAGAAGATCTTCAGGAGGCCATCCTCTTCTTCATCTTTGGGCCAGGGAAGGTCTCCAGCCATGCCCTGCTCCTTCAGTGTCACCAAGAGGACATGGTCACAACCGTGAGCAAACATTGGAGATGGATTGTGCACGATACAAGAAGAGAGGCCAACGCCATCATCATTGAACCCCTGAAAGGCAGAGGAAACGGAGGAAACCAAAAGCAATGGTATCGTACCATGGAGGCAGAAATGAGGGCCCTGAACCACAGTGGGGGCTCAACAGAGAAGATGACAGAGATGGAGACCTCCAATGCTGGCCCAAACACCAGTGGCACAACAAGCAGTAACTAACTATAAAACTGTGTATTAGTTCCTAATATTTAATGACAGAGGATAAGTTCCTCGAGCATTTTGTGTGTATTGCATTGCAGTAAGCAGCTAGTTAATGTAGAAAGTTAAGAGCTTTGGTGTTGCAGCAGATGTAAAATTTTATGGGGACTAGATAAGCCTTCCTGCTTCTGGTTTCATTAATTTTGACTTTTTATTTCTTGGCGTGTGTGCCTCCTGACAAGCCTGATCCTTGTGGCTATCCTTGCTGCTCTTGAGAAGGTCGGGGATGAGCTGGTGTAATCCAGGGTTGGATGTAAAGTACGTTATTGTGGTGGTTTAATTTGTCAGCTTGACCTGTCATAGAGCTGTTGCTGCAACCATACTGTGGGCTTGGTGACACACCTACACCAGAGCAGTTAAAGACAAGAGGTTTCCTTCTGCAAAGGACATTTTTGAAACAGATTGGCTCGTGCAGCAATTCATTAGCTTTGTCATGATAAGCAGCTTGTACTTCTCAATATTTAATTACAGAAATTGTTTCCAAAGATTGCAGTGATATTAAAACTCCATTACCTAGTCAGTAGCCTAGAGCTTTAGATAAACAATTTGACCACCGTGCCCGAGTACTAGGTGCATTCCATATAGTTGTAGGCTTCAACACTGCTGAGGTAGTTTGCTCATGTGCCATCCAGAAATGCACCTTTCCTGCGGCTGCCTTGAGGAAAAGTATGTATCACCTTTTCACCTTAGGCCCAGTAGTGCTCATTGCTGCCTTTTCTGCATTTGTGTAGATTATACTCTGACCCAGTGGTGGGTGCGGCATCAAACCACCAACTTTCCTGTTTGGTGCATGCAATAACCACTGACATTCACTAGTTTAGAGGTTAAACTTTCGTCTACACCCAGTGGCCACTTTATTAGGTACACCTGCTCGATAATGCAAATACCTGATCAGGCAGTCATGAAAAAAAGAATAAAAGCTTGCAGACGTGGTCAAGAGGTTCAGTCATTTTTCAGACCACACATCAGAATGGGGAAGAAATGTGATCTAAGTGATTTTGAATGATTATTGGTGCCAGATGGGGTGGTTTGAGTATCCCAGAAGCTGCCGATTTCCTGGGATTTTAACGCACAACAGTCTCTAGAGCAGAGCTTCCCAACCTAGGTTTCACGAACCTTTCAGTTAATGGTCAGGGTTCCATTGCATAAAAAAAGGATGGGAGCCCCTGCTCCTGAGTTTACACAGAATTAAAAAAAACATCAAGTGAGCGGTATTCTGTGGGCGAAAATACCTGGTCAATGAGAGAGGTTAGAGGAGAATAACCAGACTGGCTCAAGTTGAATGGAAAGTGATGGTAACGCAAGTTACCACGTGTTTCTTTTTTTTTTTAATTTTATTTTTATTTGGATATGGTATTCACAAGTAATACACAAACTTTTTTTTACTTATATAACCTTTTCCATTTTTTATGTGAGTAAATCTATATTAATTTGTACATTCACAAGTGCACACTGAGATAATATAGAAAATAATTAGGCACTCAAATAGATGTTTATGTGCAATTGTAATTCCACTCTATTAAACTAAATAATGTTAGTAGTTGTTATAAAAAATATTAATAATAGTGGTTGAATACTAATGTCCATGTATCTCTTCCGGTCCTTTTCTTTCTGGTCCAAAATTTCCCCAGATCGTTTCTTTACTTGTGTTAATTCCACATTTTCCAAAAGGAACGGTAAACATTGGAACTATTACCACGTGTTTCAGCAGTGGTGTGGAGAAGCACGACACGTCAAACCTTGAAGTGGATGGGCTACAGCAGCAGATGACCACGAACAATGCAATCAGTGATGACTTTGTACCTAATAATAATAATACAGGGTAGCACAGTGGTGTAGTGGTTAGCACAATGCTTTACAGTACCAGCGTTCTGGGTTCAATTCTCACCGCTGCCTGTGAGGAGTTTGTACGTTCTCCCCGTGACCGCGTAGGTTTCCTCCGGGTGCTCCGGTTTCCTCCCACAGTCCAAAGATGTATCGGCTGGTAGGTTACTTGGTGATTGTAAATTGTCCCATTATTAGGCTCGGGTTAAATCGCTGGTTGCTGGGTGGCGTGGCTTGGGGCTGGGAGGGCCTATTCTGCGCTCTATCTCAATTAAGTGGCAACTGAGTGTAAAAAGGATTGCAATTGCAATTATAAAGTGGGTGCTCCCCTGCTGAGAGAGAAGTTATTGAATTTGTGGATCTATTGAAGTGGCTATGAACTGTGTTTTAGAGTCTGCCTGGCTCGGTGTGTAACGCACAGGAAGTAGAAACTAAATGGCCCCAGCCTGTTTGCGTTGCTCTTGGGACCAGTCAGCTTAAACATTTATGAATGAATGGCCTGGCACAGCAGCAGGATGCTTTTACAGAGCGGTCGGGTGTAGTTCAGACCGGTGGAGGTAAGGAGGTGTACGTTCTTGCTGTGACCATTTGCACTTCTCCTGGGTGCTCTGTTTTCCTCCCGTGTTCCCACGGAGCACAGATTAGCGTTAATAAGTTGTGCTCATACTACATCGGCACCGGAAGCAAAGCCACAGTCGCGAGCCGCCCAGCGGCACATAGTCATGATCATGCTTTATTGATCCCGAGGGAAATTGGTTTTCGTTACAGTTGCACCATAAATAATAAATAGTAATAAAACTATAAATAATTAAATAGTAATATGTAAATTATGCCAGGGAATAAGTCCAGGACCAGCCTATTGGCTCAGGGTGTCTGACCCTCCAAGGGAGGAGTTGTAACGTTTGATGGCCACAGGCAGGAATGACTTCCTATGACGCTCTGTGCTGCATCGCGGTGGAATGAGTCTCTGGCTGAATGGACTCCTGTGCCCACCCAGTACATTATGTAGTGGATGGGAGACATTGTCCAAGATGGCATGCAACTTAGACAGCATCCTCTTTTCAGACACCACGGTCAGAGAGTCCAGTTCCATCCCCACAACATCACTGGCCTTACGAATGAGTTTGTTGATTCTGTTGGTGTCTGCTACCCTCAGCCTGCTGCCCCAGCACACAACAGCAAACATAATAGCACTGGCCACCACAGACTCGTAGAGCATCATCCGGCAGATGTTAGAGGACCTCAGTCTCCTCAGGAAACAGAGATGGCTCTGACCCTTCTTGTAGACAGTCTCAGTGTTCTTTGACCAGTCCAGTTTATTGTCAATTCGTATCCCCAGGTATTTGTAATCCTCCACCATGTCCACACTGACCCCCTGGATGGAAACAGGGGTCACCGGTGCCTTAGCTCTCCTCAGGTCTACCACCAGCTCCTTAGTCTTTTTCACATTAAGCTGCAGATAATTCTGCTCACACCATGTGACAAAGTTTCCTATCGTAGCCCTGTACTCAGCCTTATCTCCCTTGCTGATGCATCCAACTATGGCAGAGTCATCCGAAAACTTCTGAAGATGACAAGACTCTGTGCAGTAGTTGAAGTTCAAGGTGTAAATGGTGAAGAGAAAGGGAGACAAGACAGTCCCCCGTGGAGCATCAGTGCTGCTGATCACTCTGTCAGACACACACTATTGCAAGCACATCTTTGCATTCTGTTATTCGTTAATGCAAGTGATCCATTTCACTGTCTGTTGGGATGTACGTGTGACAAATACGGCCGGCCTCTAAAACATAATCGGATGGTCAGAGATAAGGAGTCTTCCCTTTTATTGTCAGGACGAATCAGTTCTAGTGCCAGATCTCTCACTTCTGACAGTTGACTTGCTTTTTTCTCTCCACAGATGCTCTTTGATGTGTCTGGTATTTCCAGCATCCTCCTCCAGTTCAGGTTTCTGCCGTGGACAGTCTGTTTTCTTGTTCTCACCCACCCCTCCTCCATTCTCATGCCACCAGTCAGATCGCTCACTTGGAACGCATCAGAACTAAATGCGGCCTGAACAACCTCGATTGCCCCCCCCCCCACCCCCCACCCCTGTACAGATATTCTCCCTGCCCCGTCCACTGCTTGGCCTGCCTGCAGCATTAAATCTACGTGTTCTTATATTTCTAGTTCCCATGAAGGACCATTGGCCTAAAATTTTAATTCCGCCTCTCTCTTCACAGCTGCCTCCTGACTGGGTAAATAGTTCCAGCATCTTCTCTCTTTATTTGAGATTTGCAGCATCTGTGGTTTTATTTTTGCTATTTAGAATGTTTACTGATGGTTACAACCACAGAATGAAATCTGATCAGCCCTCTGTAAAGTATGTTGACTGCACTGAACCTGTCTAAATGACTAGCTGAATGATGATCAAATCTAACAGCAGATTTAAGCTGACTGGCCAAAAGTGTCCTATTTTTGACCCCCTCCTGACTTAAACAAGAGCCTTGGCTTCAGGCTTTTCCAATTTAATGGCATGCTGCTGGAACTTGGTGAGTTTTGAAAATCCTGAGTCATGTTTCTGCTCCCTCTGGAGCTGCTTCCCTTAAAAACATTTGAATACACAGGAAGGAGGTACAGAAGCCTGAAGGCACACACTCAATGATTCAGGAACAGCTTCTTCCCCTCTGCCATCCAATTTTTGATGGACATTGAACCCATGAACACCACCTCACTACTTTTTTTTCTCTTTTTGCACTGCTTATTTAACTTTCTAAATATAGATATGGTAATTGCAATTTACAATTTTTGTTACTATGTATTGCAATGGACTGCTGCCACATAATAACACATTTCACGACCTATGTCAGTGATATTAAACCAGATTCTGATTGTGATGTAAGCACTGGGTCCCAGCAACAGGTCTGCTTTTATTCCCATCAGCTTTTCCACTACTTTTTCTCCCTCAGGTTCAAGTTCAAATTCAAGTTTATCGTCATTTCAACTGCATACTACCCAACGAAGCAGCATTACTCCAGACCGTGAATAACGCAGTACACATAACTCCCCCGCACCCACCACATAAAGTAATATTACCACAAATAAATTAACAAATCATTAACTGCATTTATGACACAATTTAAAAAGTAAAACAGTGCAGCACTACATACATGATGAGACCTCTTTGGTGCTGGTTCTGAAAAAAAAATCTCAGCTCTGTGGTCTATCAGTAATATCTGCATTTTGGCTTGTTCTGGCTTTTGATTCAATATTTTCCTTGACCTCTGTTAACCACAGATGGTCATCTACCTCTTTAAAATCTCCTTTCTGATTGGTTTATACAGCATTTCTGCTGGGTCGTGTCAGATAGCTGCTTAAACATTTGCCATTGCTCATCTACTGATGTGTCTTTCAGACCGTTTTCCCAGTACACTCTGAGCAACTCTTCCTTCTCTCTCTGTCCCTCTCACTATACCCCTTGCCCATCCTCTGGGCTCCCCCCCCCCCTCGGCCTCTCGTCCCATGATCCTCTCATATCCCTTTTGCCTATCACCTGTCCAGCTCTTGGCTCCATCCCTCCCTCTCCTGTCTTCTCCTATCATTTCGGATCTCCCCCTCCCCCTCCCACTTTCAAATCTCTTACTAGCTCTTCCTTCAGTTAGTCCTGACGAAGGATCTCGGCCCGAAACGTCGACTGCACCTCTTCCTAGAGATGCTGCCTGGCCTGCTGCATTCACCAGCAACTTTCATGTGTGTTGCTTGAAATTCCAGCATCTGTGGATTTCCTCGTGTTAACTTATATAAACTGCTGGAGGACCTTGGCAGATCAGGCAGCATCTATAAACAGGAATAAATGGTCGACCACGGTCCTCTCTTCTCCCCTAACAGATTCTTCTTCTTCAGCCCTTTACCTTTTCCAGCTATATGAAACCCCCTTTTAGCGGGGGGTGTCTCTATAGATGTGGCCCATTAGCCCCTCGCTAACAACCACCAGACAGCGGCGAGAAAACCACCTTTCTCAGGCTCCTGCTGAAAACCACCTTTCAGCAGGACTGGAGAAGAGCACTCCTGCTGCAGGGTCTCAGCCCGAAGTGTTGACTGTACTTTTTCCCGTAGATGCTGCCTGGCCTGCTGAGTTCCTCCAGCATTTTGTGTGTGTTACATGATGTCTTAGATGAGATTAATCTGACCTCCTTACATTGGAGCAAATCTGAAAGTAGTCTGTTCCTGTTTAAGTTCCCTAACATGTTAATTCTAAGAGTCCACATATAGAACCTTGCCAATCTGATTAGCACAATTAACATAATATTACCCTCAAAAATTGCAGTTCCCTTAAATGTGTTTTTTTTAAATATTTCTCCATTCTTTGGGGATGTCTGTGAAGAGTGAGAATTTCAGGTTGTATACTGTATACATTCTCTGATGTTCGTGGATGTGTGTGAAGAGTGAGAATTTCAGGTTGTATACTGTTTACATTCTCTGATATTTGTGGATGTGTGTGAAAAGTAAGAATTTCAGGTTGAACCCTGTATACATTCTCTGATATTAGATTGAAGCATTGAACCATTGAGTTCAGCGGTGAGGCAAAGCTCTCACTTGTGCTTTTCTCCCCCCACCCCCAAATCTTTATTTCCACCAAACTGACTGTACTTCACTACCCAGTACACCTGCATCTCTGCTCACTGCAGTGATTGATGGCTTTCTTGATTAACAGTGCTACTACACATCCCTTCCCCCTTTCCTCACTCAAAATAGTCTATGAAAGCACAGCTTATGACCTTGCTACCAGTATTAAGGGTGGTGGGGTGGAGATACATCTCTACCAAAGGGAGGTGTAAGGCGCTCCTTCCCTCCGCTTGCCTTGGGCAAGGTGTAACACCTTAGCCCCCCCACCGCCCCCGATCAGGATCACATGAAGCCATGGGACCAGGTGGTGGATGGTCGTATGAGCAGCCGGAGTGTATCACAAGTCCTGGTTATGGAACCACTGATGCCAGGCAGACAACCTCTGAAGAGTATTGATAATGGCTGGAGTCACCCCCTCTTGTAAAGACACGGCCCAGAAGAAAGCAATGGCAAACCATTGCCTTTGTCCCCTCTGCCATCTGTTTTCTGATTGGACACTGAACCCAGGAACACTACCTCACTACTTTTGCTTATTTGCATTTTTGCAGTACTTGTGTAATTTAACTAGTTAATTTTATTTTTATATATACTAATTCACAGTTTGTTCCCTATTATTATGTATTGCATTGAACTGCTGCCGCAAAGTCGGCAAATTTCACGACATGTGCCAGTGATATTAAACCTGATTCTGTAGAAAAATTTGCTAAGAACAATCAGACCATGATTGCCTACGTCATATGACACGGCACATAATGAATGAATGAACCAGTATTATAAAAGGTTGTGGTACGATTCAGTTGAAGCTACCATTTGCTAGCTTGTAGCAAGCCAAAAACTTAACTGCCCCTGCCTGGCTAAATGCAGCAGGATTGCCAAAGGCTCCTCATCTGCTTCGAAGCACAAAACTAACCGTAGTTACGCGCATCTGAGCATTTTTCTTTAAACTGCCTGCTGGTTAGCTATGTACTGAACGCAACTTAATTCAAGGGAGACTATTTATTTGTAAAGTTGAATTACATGTATCATGAAACCAATTGGACCAGACGGTATTAATTTAGATTAGCATAACATTAGAAATTGGTATTTTTTCAAATATTCGTTCAAAGGATGTGGGCTTTGCTGGCTGAGCCTAATTGCCCGTGAGAAAATGCTGGTGATATCTCTTCATGAGCCTCTGCAACACACACAAAATGCTGGAGGAATTCAGCAGTCAAGCAGTGTCTATGGAGGGGGTTAAACAGTCGACATTTCGGGCTGAAAAGGGTCTCGGCCCGAAACGTCGACTGAATATTCCCCTCCAGAGGTCTGCTGAGATCCTCCAGCACTTTGTGAGAGCTGCACTACACTTTCAGCAAACCTTCAGAATCTTTAGTGTTTTCAAACATCTGCAGTTCTGTTTGGGATAGTGTTCCTGCATTTAGACCCAGCAGCGATGAAGCAAGGGCAATGTATTTGCAACTGAAGATGTTGTGTGTTTTGGAGGGCAAGTTCCAGTTGGTAGGTGGTGTTCACATAATTTTGTTCCCTTCTCCCTCCATCTGGTACATGTGATGGGTTTGAAAGGTGCTGTCTAATGAGTCTTGGTGAGTTCCTGCAATGATGTTACAAACTATTGCTACAGTGCTTCAGTAGTGGAGGGAGTGAACTAATAGATGTGTGGTGGGGAATATATATAGACTGGCTGCATCACAGCCTGGTATGGAAACACCAATGCCCTTGAATAGAAAATCCTACAAAGAGTAGTGAATACGGCCCAGTCCAACACAGGTAAATCTCTCCCCACCATTGAGCACATCAATATGTAACGCTGTCTCAGGAAAGCAGCATCCATCATCAGGGACCATCACCACCCAGGACATGCCCTCTTCTCACTGCTGCCATCTGGAAGAGGGTACAGGAGCCTGAGGACCCACACCAAAAGGTTCATGAACAGTTACTACCCCTTAATCATCAGTATCTTGAACCAAAAGGGATAATTACACTCAACTTCACTTGCGCCATCATTGAAATGTTCCCAGAGCCAATAGACTCACTTTCAAGGACTCTTAATCTCATGTTCTTGATAGCTTGTTGTTTATTTATTTATTATTATTTTTATCCCTTTCTTTCTGTATTTGCACAGTTTGTGGTCTTCTGCACTCTGATTAAACTCCCAAGTTGGATGGTCTTTCAATGATTCTGTTATGGTTATTATTCTATGGATTTGTTGAGTATGCCTGCAAGAAGATAAATCTCAGGGTTGTATATGGTGACATGTACGTACTTCGGTAATAAAATTTACTCTGAACTTTGAAATAAATCAATATAAAATTTCAAATAATGGTAGCATTTCCAATGTATAGTTAAGATTTTTACTTGTCAATTTAGGTGGATTTAAAATTTTGACTTTGCTTTAATGATTATATTTCTTGACATTTTTAAAAATTGTAATAAAAACACTACACACTTTTTGGGTAAAGCTTTAACAGTTGTTAATTTCAGTTTTCCACCTCTTATATTGTGATAAATTTTTAACCCGTGACATCAGTTTGTCTCTGTACTGATTTACTTTACTCTTTTCCAACTGTGCAGACACCTTGCTCTGTTAAAATCAATGTGATTACCATTTCAGAGAGTATGGTGAATAAAGAGATGTTTTCTAAACATACAGTGGATTTAAAGTTCGCTGTTGGCCGTTTGCTTGTGCTTTTAAGATAATGACTATACTGGGATTTGGAGGTTATTTTCAAATCTCGTCTACAGTAAATTATCTGTTGCAGACATTTAGTCTGCTTGAAAAATCCACAAAATTAAAATAATTACAGTTTTTAGAGTTCAAATGGGGAAAAAAAACAAGTCTATTCTTGATTAAGTTCTCAGAGTTCCTGGAATCTGTATTCCTGGTTGTATTGCCATCATGAAGAAACTCATGATGTAGAGTAGTGCCTGATTGGACTGAAGTTTTAGATGCTAAATGTAGACCGAAGGAATATACTAACTGATTACTGATCTGTTACTATTATTTAAAGTAACTAGTGATAAGGGAAGTATTTTGTGTTGTTACAATAGATGCATCTCACGTATGTGCCACCTATTGACTCTGGACATGATACTGACTCTGTCTTGGTGAAGGGTCTCAGCCCGAAACGTCTGTTTACCCTTTTCCATAGACGCTGCCTGGTTTTTGTGTGTGTTGCTTGGATTTCCGGCATCTGCAGATTTTCTCTTGTTTGTGTCCGGACGTGGACCACTTTCAGTCTCTAAAGAACATTTTCCTCAGAATTTTGTTTTACTAAAGAGTGAAAGTTGCGATTTTGCCATCAAATCTGTCTCGTTGGTTTTTTCCGAACCAGCCTGCTGGTTTAATCCTACATTCCTGCTCACTGATGCCAGCGTTTTTATAAGAAGCTCTCTAATTCCTTTGGGATAACCTTATGGACTTCAGCAATCATTTGTAACAAGTTCTTCCACGTTATATGTATTCCCTGTAAAGCAAAATATTATACCGTTACCTTCTTTTGAGTCTTCTTGTGACTACCTTAAAAGGTGGTTTTCTTGTGAAAGGAATTTATCCAATCAACCCAAATAATTTAGCCAGTTCTGATAAGAAATGTTGCAGGTGAAGTATACTACAAGCTTTGTATTTAGCATAGAGGAAAGTATGTTTCAGCTATTTTTCTATTTATTTATTAAGATACAGTGTGGAACAGGGCCTTTCATCCCTACAAGCCATGCGACCCAGCAATCCCCCGATTTAACCGCCGCCTAATCACGGGACAATTTACAATGACCAGTTAACTTACTAACTGGGACGTCGTTTTTCCGTGGGAGGAAACCAGAGCACCTGGAGAAAATCCACGCTGTCATGGGGAGAATATACAAACTCCTTACAGGTAGTGGCGGACAATCAAAACTAGGTCGCCTGTACTGTAAAACCTTGTGCTAACCACTGTTGTGCTCTTCCACTTTTTATATGTATTCTCTGTGGGCACGTAGCCAAGTGGTTAAGGCATTCGACTAGCGATCTGGAGGTTGTGAGTTCGAGCCCCAGCCAAGGCAGTGTAACCACACAGTGCTCAGCGACGACACCGGTGCCAAGCTGTATTGGCCCTTGGACATCATTGGTGTCATGGAGAGGGGAGACTTGCAGCATGGGCAACTGCCGGTCTTCCATACAACCTTGCCCAGGCCTGCGCCCTGGAGAGTGAAGACTTTCCAGGTGCAGATCCATGGTCTCGCAAGACTAACAGGTGCCTTTATTTATGTATTCTCTGTAAAACAAAACAGCATGCTGTTATCATCTTTTGATTCTTCTTGTGACTACCTTAAAAGGCTGTTTCCTTATGAAGATAATCTATCCAATAAACCTAAATAGTTCAGCCGGTTCTGATAAGAAATATTGCAGGTGAAGTATATTACAAGTTTGGCCTTTAGCATAAAGGAAAGTGTGTTTAAGCTATTTTTCAATGATTAACTTGGTTTAGAGTCAGTTCTTAGAAATACAGAACTTTGAGTTCTCTGCATGGCCCCAGTTTATGCTTAACTATATTGATGTTGCATGTATATGCCACAAATGTGTCCTACCCTGAAATGTCACATGCTGGCTGATGCCGCTGATCGGTCTGTGTCTGTGTCGGGTTGCACCTCGGTTCCCATGGAATGGAATCTATCTTGTGAATTAGAGCTTCGCAGTGACTGGGTTCCACGATGGCGACAGTGAACCATCGCAATGTGTGGCGGGCTGCTTATGCCCGCAAGGAAACGAATCTCATGGTTGTATATAGTGACATATACGTACTTTGATGGTAAACTTACTTTGAACTATTTTCTTCAATTCAGCTTTTTGTCTTCCAACAATGTAGAGTTAGAGCTGCAAGTAATTCTCATGATGTAAGATAGTCCTGTGAATTGAATAGAAAGGGCTCTGAACTTGAAACTTAGTTCCTGGTTACCTCAGATTCTAGATATAGTAAAACTCTGCACACCTACTCACCTACACACCAACCTGTCGTAGAATTGATATATGAGATACTTGCAACTCTGATACTGGATGAGCAGATTTTCAGAATTATTGGATGTTATTCATACTAAAACAATGTTTTAATTCAGTTTTTTAGATTATATAAATTTCCCAGCAAACACAGTAAGTCATAGTCATAGTAATACTTTATTGATCCCGAGGGAAATTGGTTTTCGTTACAGTTGCTGTAATTAAAGAGTAATAAAACCATAAATAATTAAATAGTAATATGTAAGTTATGCCAGGAAATAAGTCCAGGACCAGCTTATTGGCTCAGGGTGTCTGACCCTCCAAGGGAGGAGTTGTAAAGTTTGATGGCTACAGGCAGGAATGGCTTCCTAGGACGCTCAGTGTTGCATCTAAGGATAAAGAGAGCCCAGGGAATGACACTGTTCTGTTATGATTGTCACTTTGAAACATTAAATTAATTCTAAGGAAGACATGGGAATCCGAATTGCGGGTCTAACTTTGAGTTTACCTTAGGCGAGGCGTGCACATATCACGTGGTAGCGTGATGAGATCTGCAGTTCATGTATTTATACTTGTAACCCGTGATGAATTATTTAAATGATCAAGAATGCTTAATCAACCTATATGTATACTTGATTATTCAAATGTTACTGAAATATTAAATACACAACTGTTGGAAGGGACCATGGAATCCAGGGCACCAGCACCTCGGAAAGGAAAATAGCAAACATTTAGTGGGCCAAGTTCTGAACCTTGAGCTTTACCAAATGTTATTATGTGCCATGCTGTTTGACATCATCATTATGTGCCATGCCATATGACATCATCATTATGTGCTGTGCTGGTTGATGTGGACAATCGTGGTCGATGACCATGATTGTTCTTGGCAAACTTTTCTTCTGAAGTGGTTTGCCATTGCCTTCTTCCTGGGCAGTGTCTTTACAGGACTCGTGACCCCGGCCGTCATCAATACTCTTCAGAGATTGTCTGCCTGGCGACAGTGGTCACATAACCAGGACTTGTGATATGCACCAGCTGCTCGTACGACCATCCACCACTTGCTCCCATGGCTTCAGGTGATCCTGATCAGGGAGCTAAGCGGGTGCTACACCTTCGCCAAGGGTGACCTGCAGGCTAGCGGGGAGAAGGAGCGCCTTACACCACATTTGGTAGAAATGTACGTATCTCCACACCGCCACCCAAACCATATGGTTGAACACTGGATTATCACAGAGTTTCACTGCACAAGAGTGCCAAGCCACTTCTGGGATGGGAACTGTGGTTGGTGGTTGAAAGGGGAAGAGCATTCTCTCTCTTTTTGCTACAACTTGCAACTTCATACATTAATGTTTCAGTTCTCCCTGGTGGCAAAATATGTTCAAAATTGAGGTTAAATGGTTTTCATAGAGAACTTTGAATTGAGTCTCCAATCTGCTGATGAAGTTTCCAATCTGGTTTTGGTTTAAACCGGTCATCAAAACCTTAATTTAAGGTCTTCCAATATCTCCATAGAACAGAACACTGGACAAATATCAGAACCTCTCTTGAGAAGATTTATAAATAATCTACTGAAGGTCTTTCATTAATATCACTCTTCTTTTTCTTTCGAATAACTTTATTTAAATGTCAAATTTTGTTTTTATGTTAGATCAGTGGATTCCAACCTTTTTTATGACATGGACCCCTACCATTAACCGAGGAGTCCATGGACCCCAGGTTAGGAACCCCTGTTTTAGATAGACTCTAATCCATTACCAAGACAACATTGACTGTTTCCCATCAACCCCAGGATAGTTCATTCCTCCAAGAGGACCACAACCTTGTCATGGTTTGGAGGTTCACGTTTCTCAGTGACCCAGAGAGTTATGTTGGTTGGAGTCAGGGCCTTGTGCTTTGACTCTTGGTAGGGTCGACAATCCTGAACTGCTCAAAGGGTGGAGGCCAGACTAAGAGTGGTCCATTGATCCTCCAGTTTCAGGGGTTCATCTCAGGGCTGACAACCTCTACTGGTCAAAAAAATTGTTATGGAAACAGCAATGAAGAATTCTTCTATGTGGCCAAGGACAGATAGGGATGGAGGACCTTCACTGCTGCCCTAAACACCAGCAGTATAGACAGTAGACAATAGGTGCAGGAGTAGGCCATTCAGCCCTTTGAGCCAGCACCGCCATTCACTGTGATCATGGCTGATCATCCACAATCAGTATCCAGTTCCTGCCTTATCCCCATAACCTTTGATTCCGCTACCTTTAAGAGCTCTATCCATCTCTTTCTTGAAAGCATCCAGAGACTTGACCTCTGCCTTCTGGGGCAGAGCATTCCACATATCCACCACTCTCTGGGTGGAAAAAGGCTTTCCTCAACTCCATTCTAAATGACCTACCCCTTATTCTTAAACTGTGGCCTCTGGTTCTGGACTCACCCATCAGCAGGAACATGCTACCTGCCTCCAGCGTGTCCAATCCCTTAATAATCTTATATGCTTCAATCAGATCCCCTCTCATCCTTCATGAGAAATCAATAATAAAAGGCATTTAATTAGCTGATACACACAAAATGCTGGAGGAACTCAGCAGGCCAGGCAGCATCTATGGAAAAGGGGACAGTTTGCATTTCAGGCCAAGACCCTTCAGCAGGATGTTGCTTGGATTTCCAGCATCTACAGTCCTGACGAAGGGTCTCGGCCTGAAACGTCGACTGCACCTCTTCCTACAGATGCTGCCTGGCCTGCTGCGTTCACCAGCAACTTTGATGTATCTACAGATTTCCTTTTGTTTGTGACTAGGTGATGACTGCCCTTATGATGCATGTGAATAAGTCAATCGACCTGAAGTACCACTTAAGCCCATCATCCCTACTGGGACACGGCCCACTGACAGCAGCTTGCCAGAGTCCATTAGCCTAGGCCAGTCTTTCAAGTTGCCCTCGGGTGTAGTTCATCTTCCTGCACCAGATGAAGGTCCTTCCTCTTCCAGGGATGAGGTCTTTGGAGCTTCTGTTGGCATTTCTGTAGCTCTGGGTTTTCATGGAATGGGTTTGCTCGCCCCGTGCTCAGCTCTCCTCCTTTAGCAGCTAGGCTTGGGACCTTCCAAGGGGAGTTAACCTGAATAAGCCAGGGTTATTTCCTGGCCCCAAGATACAGGTGGACTGCAAACAAGTTTACAATATCACTGATGCTGGAAATCTTCATCTACTTGGGCAGCATCCATGGAGGGAGAAACAGTTGATGTTTCTTATCAGAAGCTTTTCAGATGTCAATACATGGTTGGTTATTGAGAGGAAAGTCCAGTGTGTGTGTATTATGCTCCACACTGTTGTTTAGTGGTTGATATGTTGTTGGGTCTGTCTTTCTGGTATCAGCTCAGATGTGGAAAGTAACAACTTTGGGTTTGGGGGGGGGAATAAATATCTATTCATGTCAGTGTGATTAGCCAGATGGAATCATTCAGAGCCGTTCCAGTTTGCACATTGCTATGGCAAAAAGCCGGCCGTTGGCAGAGTGGCATCCGCACCGGACTTCGAGGCGAGTGGTCCTGGGTTCAAATCCGGCCGGCTCCTTGCACGCTTTCCGTCCGTATTGAGCTATCAACTCACGCTCGTTTTAAAAAAAATAGACAAAATGTTAAAGAAACAGTAAGGTTGCTACCCAATGAGCCATAAAGCGCAGAAAGAAAAAAAAATAGCAAAAAAGAATTAATGTTTATTTGCATTTGGCTTGGGAGACAAACTCATGTATTACCTATTGTATAATTACTCTTGTGCATCAATTGGATTTCAACAATTACAAATCTTATGTTAAGAATATTTATTGAGATACAGCGTAGAATAGGACCTTCTGGCCCTTAGAGCCATGCTGCATAGCAATCCTAACCCATTCAATTTACAATGACCAACCACCCACCCAACCGTGGTCCATGGGGAGGACGTGCAAACTCCTGGCAGGAAGGAGCAGGAATTGAACCTGGGTTGTCTGTGCTGTAAACTATTGTGCTAACCCCAATGTTCAATCTGTCTCTCATGCTCCTGACCTCTATTGACTCTTTCTGTCTGTGCAGAGCTCCCAGTTATGGCTTCTTATCTCTCTTCTAACTATCACCCCCCCCCCCCACCTCCAGCTACATCTGTTAGGCTAATGAATTCTTTAAAATGAGATTTGCTAATATTAATGTGTGTAAAATATTCTCTGGCTACTCAGTTTTGTTTTGAATCTCATCCAATTTTATTTTTAACTCAAGTTGCCTTTGGGGCAAGCATGGGAAAGATAATACCAGCAATAAACAACATTTATATCTAAACAATCTGATATACGTGTGTGTGTGTGTGTGTGTGTGTGTGTGTGTGTGTGTGTGTGTGTGTGTGTGGTCTATATCAAAATTATAGGGTTAAGTCACAAAGTAATGCTTCAAGGTGTGCCAACTATCTTTGTAATTGATTGGGTGCCTATTTGCTTATTTCTTATTGAATCATGCACTCTGGTCCGAAGTACCCTTGATCCGTTTTTAAATTGGATCAGTTTGGTATCTTCAGTGTTTTCACTTTAGGCTTAAGCCTTTCAATCATTAAAATTGCTGAAAGTATATCAGTTTGCTTTCAACCTCCGTAAGGGTTAGCGATCTCCTTTCCTTTACAGTCTTGAGTAATGGAATAGATGGAAGTTCAGATATTCACAATGTTTGCTATGGAATGTACAACTGAATGCAACGTAAGCTCTAGTGTTGTATCTATCACAATGGAGAGGTAATAAATGATGGTGGTGGGGTAGGCATTGATTTACAGAGCACAGCAACAGTTTAACTTAGGAGTCTGCGGAGATTCAGCATGACATGTAAAACTGTGTAGTGGAGAGTGTATTGACTGGCTGCATCACAGCCTGGTACAGAAACATCTTACAAAAAGTAGTGGGTATGGCCCAGTCCATCACGGATAAAGCCCTCCCCACCATTGAGAACATCTACATGAAATGCTATCGCAGGAAAGCAGCACCCGTCATCATGGATCCCCACCCACCAGGTCATGCTCTCTTCTCGCTGCTACCATCAGGGAGAAGGTACAGGAGCCTCAGGTCTCACACCACCAGGTTCAAGAACAGTTATTGCCCCTCAACTACTTGGCTCTTGAACCAAAGAGGATAACTTCACCCAACTTTACTTGCCCTATCATTAAGATGTTCCCACAACCAATGGACTCACCATCTCATGTTCTCGATATCTTTTGTTTATTTATTTATTGTTATTGATTCTTTCTTTTTGTATTTGCACAGTTTGTTGTCTCTTGCACACTTTTGGTACGATCTTACATTGATTTTAGACCATAAGATAAAGGAGCAGAAGTCGGCCATTTGGCCCATCCAGTCTGCTCTGCCATTTTATCATGAGCTGATCCATTCTCCCATTTAGTCCCACTCCCCCGCCTTCTCACCATAACCTTTGATGCCCTGGCTACTCAGATACCTATCAATCTCTGCCTTAAATACACCTAATGACTTGACCTCCACTGCTGCCCGTGGCAACAAATTCCATAGATTCACCACCCTCTGACTGAAAAAATTTCATCGCATTTCTGTTCTGAATGGGCACCCTTCAATCTTTAAGTCTTGCCCTTTCATACTAGACATTATTATGGTTATTTTTCTTTTGGATTTGTTGAGTTTGCCCACAAGAAAATGAATCTCAGGACTGTACATGGTGACATAAATGTACTTTGATAATAAATTTACTTTGAACTTTGAACAAAATGCTCTGCAAGTGAGGCAGCATCTGTGGAAATGAACAAACAGTTGACATTTCAGGCTGAGACCCTTCTTCAGAACTGCGAAGGAAGGGGGAAGACACCAGAATAAAAAGGTGAGGGGGGAGGGGAAAGAGGATAGCTAGGTGAGGCCACATGGGTGGGAAAGGTAAAAGGCTAGAGAGGGAATCTGAGAGGAGAGTGGATCACTGGAGAAAGGGAAGGAGGAGAGACTCCAGGGAGGTGATAGGTGGGTGAGAAGAGATAAGACGAGAGAATGGGGAATAGAAAAAGAGGGGAGGGGGAGGAAAATATTTTTTTACTGGAAGGAGAAATCGATGTTCATGCCATCAGGTTGGAGGCTACCCAGGTGGAATATAAGCTGTTGCTCCTCCAACCTGAGAGTGGCCTCATCTTTGCACAAGAGGAGGCTGTGGACCGACATGTCAGGACAGGAATGGGAACCGGAATTAAGATGTTGAGCCACCAGGAAGTTCTGCTTTGGCAGATGGGGTGACAAAGCAGTCCCCCAGTCTGCAATGGGTCTCACATGGAGGCCGCATCAAAGACACCAGATGCAATAGGTGACCCTGACATATCTGCAGGTGAAGTGTTGCCTTACCTGGAAGGACAGTTTGGGGCCCTGAATGGAGGTGAAGGAGTGCTTTGGCCGCTTACAGGGATAAGTACTGGGGTGGGGGGGAGATTAATGGGGAGTGATAAGGGTGGGGGTGGGGGAGATTAATGGGGAGGGATGAATTGACAAGGAAATCATGGAGGGAGCAATCCGTGTGTAAAGCGGAGAGTGGAGGAGAGGTAAAGATCTCTTTGCTGACAGGATCCCTTTGGAGGTGGCGGAAGTTGCGCAGAATGATGGGTTGGATGGAAGGTTAAAAATTTCCAAAGTTTTAACCTTGCATCTGAATGCAAGATGAGGGCTTCTCTAAGTGGAAGTGGAGGTGGTCTACAGGAATCTTACCAATTTAGTAGTTTCCATTAGTCACTTAAAGTGCAAAAGATCCTTGCCCTGTGTGTGCGGTCCAACCAGAGATGGCTGTTCAACAGATAATATAACAAATAGTCCTGGACCTGAAATGTTTGCTTTTTTTCCCACACATACTGCCTGACTTGTGGAGTATTTCCAGCATTGTTTTGTTTTTATTTTGGGTGAGCCTCGGACCGGAAGCAATAGCCTCAGAACAGAAGGTGTCAAGAGATGAGGAGGAATTTCTTTAGTGGTGAATCTGTGTTATTCATTGCCACAGACATCTGTGGAGGCCAAGTCATTGGGTATATTTAAAGCAGAGGTTGATAGGTTCTTCATTAGTAAGGGGGTCACAGGTTATGGGGTGAAGGCAGGAGAATAGGGGAACAGGAGAGCAATAATAAATCAGCCATGATTGAATGGTGGAGTAGACTCAATGGGCCGAATGGCCTAATTCTGTTCTACAGTCTTTTTTTCAACTTCGGAATTGCTTTTAATTTTCATCAACAGAAACATTCCCCAGTATAAGTGGTATTTACAATGCAGAGAGATGTTTTGATCTTGAATGAGCTTTTGTGTCTGTTATTTGAATTCCTCGATCTGACTCCAGGTGTGATAAAGTGTGCCAATAATCATGTGGTCTTAATTGGAAGACGAAAAGTAAAGGGATAAAGAATGCATATTTAAGTTTTAACTAATAGTATGTCTGTTTTAACAATGTCAATTTTATTAGACCATCTCTTCCTGATAATATTATTTGTACATAAATGATTTGATCATTAGGAGCAAGCTAGAGAAAGTGCTTTGAAGTATCTCTCATGTTAATTATCTTAAGAAATGTGTTGTGCAGTGTAAATGGCTGAACGTTAGCTTCAGGAAATTGCATGCTTTGAGGTTTTAATGTACACGCCTGGACGTGTACCTTGACTGCTTCTGGAAAGTCAAGTGCAAACTTCACTCGTTTTGAGGTGTATTTTCTGCAACTTCTTTCAAACTTCTTTTCAAAAGTTCAAAAAGATCAAAGTAAGTTTATCGTCAAAGTACATATATGTCACCATATATGACCCTGAGATTCATTTTCGTCTGGGCATACTCAATAAAGCCATAATAGGATCAATGAAAGACCGCAGCAACTTGGGCAACAGACAACAAACTGTGCAAATGTAAAAAGATTATCATTGATTAACAAAATGTAACTTGTTCCATAGTGCAATTCCACAGATTTTCTGCTCTCTGGCTAAAGAAAGTTATCTGGTCTTAGACTCCCCCACTATAGGAAACATGCTCTCCACATCCGCTCTATCGAGGCCTTTCAACATTCGATAGGATTCAATGAGGTCACCCCTCACTCTTCTGAATTGATAGCTTTGCACCTAGAAAATAGAGCTTTTGGTTTAAAATCATCTACAATGCTTTGCAAATGAGCTAGTTCATAAAACTGCTGAATGATAATTAACTTCATGTAGTTATTAAGATACAGCGCAGAATAGGCCCTTCGAGCTGTACTGCCCAGTAACCCCGGATTTAACCATTAACCTAACCTAATACAATGACCAATTAACCAACCAACCAGTATGTCTTCGGACTGTGGGGGGGAGAAACCGGAGCACCCAGGGGAAACCCGCATGGTGAGGGGGGAAATGTACTGACCCCTTACAGGCAGCAGTGGGAAGTGAACCCGTGTCACTGGTATTGTAAAGCGTTGTGCCACCCAAATTTGATTTGGTGATGGAACTCATTTCTAATTTAGTGTTTTTTCGAATGAGTGCAAAAGGTAGAATTGTGGAATCCTTTCCCGTCGGATCACTGAATTCAGGTAACTGGAGAAGTCCTCCAGCAAGAAGAAGTGGAAAATCTACTCCAATGTTCTGTTAAATCTTGTAGCTACTGATTTAAATAAAAAAGGTGCAACAGAATCTGAACTTGCTTGCTTTGAACTTCCATGTCTTAATCTACTTTCCTTTTTTTTTCTTCAAGAGTTGCCAGAAAACTGGACAGATACAAGGGAAACACTCCAGGAAGGAATGATATTTAATCTGAAGTATCTGGGCATGACCCTAGTTGAAGAACCAAAGGGGGAGGATATGTCTTCTGCCGCTGTCCGAAGGATAGTTGCTATGGTAATGCCTGATTTGGCCTAAGTGTTGTCTACATTGTACATTTTGAATGCTTGATTATGGGGACATGAAAGCATTGAGTTTTCCTGGGTTTAGACATCCAAACTTGTACCAGCATGGAATAAATGATGCATCATTGTGGGCTACGTCACTTTTGCAGAGTCCACTTCTGCATTTGTGCTTGATTGAAAACTTTTATGAATATCAAAATTACCTTCTGTCACTACCAGGAACTGGCATATTAAACCTCCTAACTAAGCACGGGATCAAACACCAAAATTAATAATTGGTTTATTATTGTCATATGTACTAAATTACAGTGGAAAACTTTCATGGGTATGTCATCCTGATAGACCATCCCGCACAGAGGTACTGTAGGTAGTACAAAAGAAAAGCAGAACTAAATCAATGGTTCAGTTTAATATCAGAGAATGTATACAGTACACAACCTGAAATTCTTACTCTTCAGACATCCACGAATATCAGAGAATGTATACGGTATACAACCTGAAATCCTTACTCTTCACAGACATCCACGAATATCAGAGAATGTATACGGTATACAACCTGAAATCCTTACTCTTCACAGACATCCACGAATATCAGAGAATGTATACGGTATACAACCTGAAATCCTTACTCTTCACAGGCATCCATGAAACAGAGAGAAAAAAATCCCAAAGAATGAATGACAGAAAAACATTAGAACTGCAGTGCCCCAGTCTCCCTTCCCATGCACAAGCAGCAGCAAAGGATGAACCCTTCCCGCCTCCCGCCTCCCCCCTCCCCTACTTGTTCCAGCAGAAAGCATCTGATTCCCACCGCCTACAAAGCAATATCAAGCTGCCAAAGACCATGATCAATAGTCCTGTCAAAAACTACTGTTCATCCCAACACCTCAACATCTCAACAGGCCCTCCCTGTCACTAGTGAGGGAGACAGAGTTATCATTCCTGCCACATTGAGACAGGAGGCCAACAGCTCGCTGTTCCAATGTTACAATCTGCAGTGTCGCTTATTTCAAGTTCCCCTGACTTGAGTATCAGCAGAAAGCTCTCTCTCACTATCGAGAGGGAGAGAGAGAGCGATTACTCGCGCGCAGAGGCCCCCCACAGCCGCACCTGCTCTGTCGATGATTTGATCTCGCGCAACACAGGGCTGCACGAAGCAGCACCTTAAAGGCACATGTCTTCCAAACCCCTCCTGGAGATCCCGAAGCGCGGGCCAAAGAGCAGGAACCACAGTCTGTGAAGAATGTAGTCTGATTGAAGCTGGAGATTATGGACTCCAACAACATAGAGCAGGAAGACAAATAAAGATAGCATTTATCCATTATTAAACAAGCTCATGAAGATGTTCATGTTAGTAATAACGTATTGATGCACACTGATTAAATACACAATAGAACATAGAATAGTACAGCACAGTACAGGCCCTGCGGCCCACAATGTTGTGCCAACCCTTAAACTCTACCTCCCATATAACCCCCCCACCTTAAATTCCTCCATATACCTGTCTATCAGTCTCTTAAATTTCACTGAATGAAAGGAGGAGATTTGATAGAGCTCATCATTTTGTTTTGGGGTATAAAGGATAAATGCAAGCAGGCTTTTTTTCCACTGAGGTTAGGTGGGACAACAACTGGAGGTCAGGGGTGAAAAGTGAAAAGTTTAAGGGGAACGTGAGGGGAAACTTCTTTACTCTGAGGAGTGTGGAACAAGCTGCCGGCGCAAGTGGTGCATGCGAGCTCGACCTCAACGTTGAAGAGAAGTTTCGATAGGTACACGGATGGTGGGAGTATGGAGGCCTACGGTCCCAGCGCTGGTAGTTGAAATGGTTTGGCACAGTCTAGATGGGCCAAAGGGCCTGTTTCTGTGCTGTACTTTGCTGCGACTCCTCGACTTTCATGAAGGGCGGGAGGTGCGGGAGTCTTGGGCCCCACACCGCCAGGTTCGGGGGCAGTTGTTCCCCTGCAGCTGTCGGGCTCCTGGACCGGCTTCACTCACCCCAGCGCTGAACTGACTCTGCGGCCTGTGGGGTCACTTCTGCGAACTCTGCAGCTCATGTTCTCAATTTCATTTGTTTCATTTTTTTAACTATTTGCACAATACGTCCCCTTTTGCACGTGGGATGTCTGTCGGTCTTTGTCATGTCGGGATTTTCGTGGGTTCTACTGTGTTTCTTTGCTTTTGTGGCTGCCTGCAGGAAGATGAAGCTCAGGGTTATATATGGTATACGTACTTCGATCCTGTCCTCTGGCAGTGTAGCAGTTAGCGCAACAATATTACAGCTGAGGATGTCAGAGTTCCGAGTTCGATTCCAGCATCCTCTGCGGGGAATCTCTGTACGCCTTCCCCATGGAATGTGTGTGTTTTCTCTGGGTCCTCCGGTTTGCGCCCACAGTCCAAAGACATATTGGATAGGTTAATTGGTCATTGTAAATTGCCCCATGATTAGGTTAGGGTTAATTGGGATTGTGGGGCTGTGTGACTCAAAGGGCCGGAAGGGCCTATTCCACACTGTATCTCTAAATAAATAAACACAGTAGTATTGAACTTGGAACTTAGAAATGGCATTGATCAGGGTGACTTTTGAAAAAGTGTTGATGTTTTCCATTTCCATTATAAATATGGAATTAGTTCTTTCAATGAATAAATGTAAGGATGAAAAGAATGGTTTAAAACTATTAGGACAGAGTTATATTCAGGAGTTCTGCATAAAGTATTGCAAGTTTGTGTGTCTATTCTGACCAGAAGTATTACCCCTGTTTTGCTTCCCACAGATGCAGGCTGACCCACTGAGTATTTCCAGCATTTTCTTACGTTTTGTTTTAAATAGCATTTTACGGTTTTATATATTTATTTATCAGGCACAATTTATTTGGTGATACAGTGCAGAGTAGGCTCTTTGAGCCACACCGTCTCAGCAGCCCCACAACTAGGGTTGTCAGCTGTCCCCTATTAGCTGGGACATCCCGTATATTAGGCTAAATTGGTTTGTCCCATACGGGACTGCCCTTGTCCCGTATTTCCCCCACTAAGGTAGAGCGTTCCTATGAAACCTTTTGTGCTGAAATGGTGTAAAGCGAAGAAGCAACTACCATTAATTTATATGGGAAAATTTTTTGAGCGTTCCCAGACCCAAAAAATAATCTACCGAATCATACCAAGTAACACATAAAACCTGAAATAACACTAACAGGAATGATATGATAAATACACAGCCTATGTAAAGTAGAAATAATGTATGTACAGTGTAGTATCACTGAACAGAATCGCCAAAACCGATTTGTAGAAAAAAATCGGCACGTACACGCATGCGCACACAGGTTCCCACGCAAGGCTTCATGGTCATGGTAGTCTTTCTCGGGGTAAACACAAGTATCCTGTATTTGACTGCTACTTTTGTCCCTTACTTGGGAGTGAGAAAGTTGGCAACCCTACCCACAACCCCGATTGACCCTCATTACAGAACAGTGCTGGAAATGGACTCTGAATTCCGGAACGCCCCGAGCTGTAATAGCATCACGCTAACCACTACTCTACCGTGGTTTTTGATCCATTACCTGTAGCTGAATATCTGTCTTATTTCAATCTTCTTTGAATCCATTCTTTTGAAATGAACCAATTTGTTTAATGTTTTTCCAGGTCTAAATATTTGACACTAACAGCCATTTTCACCTGATGCCTGTAATTCACAGTGCATTGATTATCAAAATATGTATAAATTATACAAGCTTGAGCCACAAAGCAAGAAACCCGAAAGAATCCAATTTTAAAAAATGAAAGACCAACACCCAATGCGTAGAGAAAGAGCAAAAACACAAACCGTGCGACCCCAACAGAAGCAAGCAATAGCATTCTGAACCAAATTGAGTCCATAGCCCTGAATCACCGGGGCAACTGGAGTAGGCCCAAAAGCCTGGATCTCAGTTCAACATATAGCGGGCCAAACTGCTGCGAAGCAATGTCTATAGTGATGGGTACTCCACTGCTAAAATCAACGAGTTAACTTAAAATGCAGACTTTTTGTTTAAATTTGTGGATCCCAATTCTGATCCTGGACAATTCATGAGTTCTCTTTTTTAAATCTCTTGTGACCCAGCTGACAGATGTGGTGTGTGGTTATGGATTATGTGTTCTTCTTGTGACAAACTATCTCTGCTTCCTTGTGCTTAACTAATCGAAAACTTGAATTTATGAATATCAAAATTAACTTCTGCTATTACTTGGAATCAGCACACTAAACCTTCTAAATAATATTCCATAGTTTCAGAGGAACATATCCTGCTGTCAATTCAATCTGGAATGACTGGCCCTCCGTTGGTCAGGGTTGACCCTGGATATTGCTTCCTACCTGTCTACATGACACCTAAGCCTGTACGCTAGCCAGGGTGGTACGTTATGGAGAGCAAGCTGATGACCACTCAGCAGGCTCCCTCTCTCCACGTAGCTGATGAACCCAAAGACATGGCAGGGAGCGATACAGTTTCTCACTCACTCACTCATAAACTTGTAAAACTTATCTTTAATATGTTTCTGTTGTGATAATAAACTCGACTTAGACTTTGATGACATGGGAATGTTAACAGTTTCTCCAGCAGAATTCTAGTTCACCTTTTGCTTACGGTCATTGACGACTTGATTAAGGCTAGAAATAATGGAATTTCTCCCTTGTTCCTTTTTCCTCCCCGTTATATCCTACTTTGCCCGTCCTGAGGCCCACATTGGTCCGGACTGACCATAGAAGATGCACTCCCGGTGTCTAGCTACACAAAGCCAGAGCAGTACAATATGGAGAGCAGGCTGTTGCCCTCGCGGTAAGCTCCCCTTCTCCACGCATCTGATGAAACCAAAGGAATGGCACATACCGAAGTAGCTCGGCACCAGCGGCAGGAGTTACCAGTCAGCATTGAACTCAATGTAGGACTGCTTTAGGGACTCCAGCTCCAGATATTTCCCTCATGGTTTACTCCCGAAGCCTTCCCCATGAGTGGGTTTACCCGCAAGGCAGGGGAGGTTTGAGATCAGAGTTTTCCTTCTAGATGAGCTGCCAACCACGGCTGATAAGGCCCACCTGCCCAAAGCAACTTGTTTTAAGGCGCGGGTAACCCAACTTTGCCCCTTCTCCTGTCAGTAGATATCGTTCTGTCGGGATTAGTAGCCAAGTCACACGTGAAGGCCAAGAGCTGGACTCGGTTGTCAACTTTGAGGCGCACACCATTGGGAGTATTTGATAGGTAGTGATGGCTGATCTCCACCGCCATCCCTGGCTGTGTGAACGTTAAGGGACCAACATCTGGAATTCTGCCAGAAATAGCCATGCTGAAACTATTGAAACATGTTCAAAGGTCTGTTCTCTGAACCCATCACCAGGAATTGTATTTAAAATGAAGCTTTTTGTTTCACATAGGCTAAAGCAAGTGGGAAGAAATTTCAGAAAGTGGTGTTGACTGTGTCACCGCGAGGAATAATTCTACATGACGGGACCAGTAATGAACTAATAGAAAACGTCTCCATTTACAGGTACAGGGCATTTCCGTTCCAGCACTTAGACACAAATATTGACCACACACTAGTTAGTGAATTGGTTGACGAACTCTTGTGGTCATGTGAGATTTCTTTTTAAAGAGTATTAGGTATTGTCTTTGAAAAAGGAAGGGATTACCTAATTTATGTGTTTATCATCTCCTGCAATCAGTCTGCACAAAAGTGACAGTTAGAAGCAGATGTTTAAGGAGCTGGGCTTTAATTGTGACAACTTTTGTGAAGTAATCTTCTCAATTTTGGTGGGTGATGGGGTGGGGCAAGGAAAAGATTGTTTCTTTTCACAAGCACATTTGACTTTTTTATGAGCACTGTTGTAACACGTGGTTATTTGAGTTACAGTCAGGTTGAACCAGTCTGGCCATTCTCCTTTGACCCAGTCTGGCCGTTCTCCTTTGACCCAGTCTGGCCGTTCTCCTTTGACCCAGTCTGGCCGTTCTCCTTTGACCCAGTCTGGCCATTCTCCTTTGACCCAGTCTAGCCATTCTCCTTTGATCCAGTCTGGCCATTCTCCTTTGACCGCTCTCATTAACAAGGCCTTTTCACCTACAGAACTGCCGCTCACTGGATGTCTTGTTTTGTTTTTCTCACCATTCTCTGTAAACTCTAGAGACTGCTGTGTGTGAAAATCCCGCGGGGAGAACGTACAAACTCCTTTCAGACAGCGGTGGGAATTTGACCCGGGTCACCGTTACTGTAAAGCGTCATGCTAACCACTACGCTACCTGTATTTTCCTTACAACTTAACCTACTTGCATTCCCATCGTTTCTCTCCCAGATTTTACCCCTCATAGCACACTGTGGCCCATACGCAGCAGCCAGTAACCTAGCAACACAAAACGTAGAAATCGACAGCAAATTACAGGCCCTTCGGTCCACGATGTTGTGCGGACCATGTAACCTACTCTAGAAACTGCCTAGAATTTCCCTACCACATAGCCCAATTTTCTAAGCTCCATGTACCTACCTAAAGAGTCTCTTAAAAGACCCTATTGTATCCGCCTCTACCACTGTTGGTGGCATTGCATTCCACGCACCCACCATTCTCTGTATGAAAAATTTACCTCTGACATCCCCCTTGTACCTGCTTCCAAGCATCGTAAAGCTATGCCCCCTCATGTTAGCCGTTTCAGCCGTGGGAGAAAAACCTCTGTCTATCCACATGATCAATGCCTTTCATCATCTTATACACCTCAATCAGTTCATCTCTCATCCTCTGTCGCTCCAAGGAGAAAAGGCCAAGTTCACTCAACCTATTCTCATAAGGCATTCTTTCCAATCCAGTCAACATCCTTGTAAATCTCCTCTGCGCTCTCTCTATAGTGTCCCTGTCCTTCCTGTAATGAGGTAACCAGAACTGAACATAGTACTCCAAGTGGGGTCTAACTAAGGTCTATATAGCTGTAACATTACCTCACGGCTCTTGAACTCAAACCTGTCGTTGATGAATGCCAACGCACCACACGCCCTCTTAACAACACCGTCAACCTGCGCAGCAGCTTTGAGGGCCCTATGGATGCGGACGCCAAGATCTCACTGATCCTCCACACTGCCAAATGTCTTAGCATTAATGTTATATTCTGTCTTCAAATTCAAATTTGACCTACTGAAATGAATCACATCAGACTCCACAACCCACAGGTTTTCACACATGGGAGGAAGTAGAAGCACCCAGCCACGTTGGGAGCAGTGTAGATTCCATATAAGTGGCACCAGAGGTCAGGGTGAAATTGAGTCATGGAAGTCGTGGCACCTCTTCCAGCTCTGTTACTGGTGATGCAAACTCTCTGTTTTATCCTGGCTCCAACTTAATGGAAAAATTATGGATAACATTTTAAAAGTTGTGGGTCCTTTTATGTTAGCACATCTATCACTCCTCCAGAAAAAGTGAACGAGCAACATGTCTATGAGGGTTCTCAGTCATACAGGTCATTGTATAACAAGCAGTAATAAATCAAGGCAACTGGAATTTCTGTGTTGTGTAGAAGAAATTTGGCTACTCATCCAAGAGGCTTCTTCAGCTTCACCCTGACTGGGCCTTCAACAAAAACCAGCAGGGACATCAACCCAGCAGACAGAGGTGAGGAGCAAGGCAGGCGGAAGAACATAGTCATCCCATATGTAGCTTGAGTTTCAGAGAAACTCAGAAGAATTTTCAACAAACACCAAATCCCCGTGTTTTCAAACCTACAAAAACACTCGGACGGAAACTCATCCGCCCCAAGGATCCTACACCCAAACATGAACAGGGCAATATTGTACATGCTGTCCAATGCAATGAGAACTGCACAGATCTGTATAGCAGCGAGACAAAACTACTTCACAAGTGGATGGCCCAACTCAGGAGCTAACACCTCAGGTCAAGACTTGGCTGTATATTGTGAGGGGATCCAGGAGTGCCCCTATTAACTGTTTGAAGAGAGACAGAGAGAGACATTCATCTTTGATGGTTTGTTTGGAAAGGAGAGAGAGAGACGAAGATTGACAGTTGGACTGACATGGGAGTTAACTTTGGAGTTTTACTTTGGAGATAAAAACTGAGCAGCTCAAAGGTTGCTATGGTGACTAACAGGACATTATTGATGTTACTTCCAAGGACTTGTTGCCTGCTCGCATTCCTTTACAGACAAAGGAAGGAGGGACTCTGAATGACAGGTGATGTTCAACCTGGTGGGATAAATGGGAGGTCAGATGATACAGACCTCAGACACGTGATCTGGACACTGAATGAGCATTGTTGTGCCCGCAGAGAAAGTGGATTTTGGGGGATCAATTAGCCGAATTGATTCCAAATTGCTGTTCCAGTCAAGGAGAAGGGGCTGACTGGTGGGGAGTTGCCTATCTGTCCACCCTTGCCGGGGTGATAGCTCCACCACAGGAAAACCGGTCCCCCGGTAAAAGTCACAGTCGGTGACTTGTAAAGGATTTCGGAGGACGACGAGAAGATCGACGGCATCAGCTCACCTGAAGACTCAACTCACTCTCCCCCTCCCCCTCCCCCTCCCCCTCCCCCTCCCCCTCCCCCTCCCCCTCCCCCTCCCCCTCCCCCTCCCCCTCCCCCTCCCCCTCCCCCTCTCCCTCCCCCTCCCCCTCCCCCTCCCCCCCGCTATTCAACTACATACCATGAACTGAACTGAACTTTACTCAACGTCATAAGACTGTATTTTCTTACCCTTAGACTTAAAGAAGCTTGGTTTTCATACATATATTTCCACACTTACTGATTTGCGTACTTAGATATATATTCATTGCTAACCTGTGTGAATTATTTACTTAATATTACTGTATTGCATAGTTACTAATAAATATTATTAGTTGTTAGCAATACGAGACTCCAAAGTGGTTTCTATTTCTGCTGGTTCTTTATCCCTGTCATGGGGTACGTGACAATATCTACACCTAAAGGACAAGGGACACTCCTTTGATGATAACAATGTGCACATTTTGGACAGGGAGGACAAGTGTTTTGAAAGAAGGGTTAAAGAAGCCATCTTTGTCAAACTGGAAAACCCATCCCTGGAACAGAGGGGATGGGGTACGACACCACCATTCGGCTACTTACAATGCAGTCCTAACATCTCTGCCCCGGGGTCTCCACAACAATTTACACCTCAACTCATGCAAAGATAAGACTAATAACCCTCTCATTACCGCTTTAACCCTCATGTGATCGCTATACCTCACAACTCAGAGTTTATAAACTGGAAAACTACCCACCGTGGATCAGAACTGAAGAAGCCGCTCAGATGAGTGGCGAGACGTCTTCTAGACAACACAGCAAGTCCAGTTGCCTTCATTTACTACCACTTGATATATTCAGGGAATTGTTGACACATTCATTGTATGGTAAATGGTACCGCTACCATGGTAATGTAGCGGTTCGCACGATGCTATCACAGCTCAGGGCACTGAAGTTCAGAGTTCAATTCCAACGTGATGTGTAAGGTGTCTGTACGTCCTCCCCGTGGAATGCGTGGGTTTCCTCTGGGTGCTCCAGTTTCCTCCCACAGTCCAAAGTTGGTAGGTGAATTGGTCATTGTAAATGATCCCATGATTAGACTGGGGTTCATTCAGGGGTTGCTGAGTGGCATAGCTCGAAGGGCCGGAAGGGAAAAGTAAGTAAGTAAGCCAAGTCAGTCAGTCTCTTCAATGGCTCCAAAAGTAACTGGAGATTGTGCTCTGCAGCCAAGCAGCCGGATTATTCTGGTGTTCCATCACTTAAGAAAATGCATGAAGATTAAGATGAGAATATATTGGTGAAAATTCTTCTTGGAGTTGTTGTTCGACACAAAACACAGCGCTGAACAGTGCAGGAACAGAACCTTCAGCCCATAGTTTGGCCTGACAATTTGACTAATCCCATCTGCCCTTGCATGGTCTATGTGTCATTATTTTACTTAGAGATTCAGCGCAGAACGTGCCCTTCTGTTCCAACGAGCTGCCCTTCCCAGCAACTCAGCCATTTAACTCTAGCCTAATCTATATTGACCAATTAACCTATTATCCGGTACATCTTTGGGCTGTGGGGAAAGGACCAGAGCACCTGGAAGAAACCTTTGTGGTCACAATTGTTACTTCCCTTGCCTCCTTATATATCTGCCTAAATATTCCTATTGTACCTACCATCTACCTCCTCCCCTGCTAGAGTGATTCAGGAACCTAACACTCACCACCAAAAAAAAAATTCTTGTAACTTGCCTTTAAATTTATCCCTCCTCACCTTTAAGCAGGGGTCCCCAAACTTTTTTTATGCCAAGGACCCCTACCATTAACCAGCGGGTCTCAAAGATATGCCTGCTAGTATTTGAGAATTCTAACCCAGGGGATAAAAAGACCCTGCCTACCTACCTTATCTAGGGGTCCCATAATTTTATATATACCTATCACATTGCCCCCTCGGCCACTAATGCTTTGAGAAAACAGTCCACGTTTGTTGAGCCTGTCCTTCCAGCTAAAACACCCTAGTGCAATGTTGCACCCTCTCCAAAACTTCCACATCCTTCTCACAATGTGGTGACCAGAATTGCAAACAATATTCAAATCTAACCAAACTTTTGAACGGCTGCAGCATTACTTCCTGAGTGTTATACTCAGTTCACTGACTGATGACTATCTGCCTGGAAACATGCAAGAGCTCTCGGCACATCAAAGGTCCTGCCATTTACTCACACTTCCTTCATATATATGACCTTTCAAAGTGCAACACCTCACACTTGTCCAAATTGAATTCCAAATGCCATTATTGCTCCCTGCATACTTTCAACCTATTTGTAATCTTCCACACTATCCAGGACTCCGCTAGTTTTCGTGTCACCTGCACATTTACTAATCAACCTATCTACTTTTTCATCCAAATGATATAGTAGCCACTGAGTATATGTTTGTGGCCTTCTCCTGCCATAGCCTATTTACTTCAAAGTGCAAAATCTGTGTCTTCTGCACAGCACTGTTGTAACACGTGGTTATTTGAATTACTGTTGCCTTCCAGTCAGGCCAATGTCCTCTGACCTCTCTCATTAACAAGGTGTTTTTGCCCACAGAACTGCTGCTCACTGGATGTTTTTTATTTGTTTTTTGCACCATTCTCCATAAACTCTAGAGCAGGGGTTCCCTCTGGACCCCTTGCTTAGTGATACTGGTCCGTAGCATAAAAAAGATTGGGAACCCCTGGTTTAGAGACTGTTGTGTGTGAAAATCCCAGGAGATCCCACCAGCGCCTTTACTTCCTGAGAAAGCTAAAGAAATTTGGCCTGTCCCCTAAAACCCTCACTAATTTTTATAGATGCACTGTAGAAAGCATTCTTCTGGGGTACATCACAACCTGGTATGGAAGCTGTCCTGTCCAAGACCGAAAGAAGCTGCAGAAGATCATGAACACAGCCCAGCACATCACACAAACCAATATTCCGTCTTTGGACTCACTTTACACCACACGCTGTCAGAGCAGTGCTGCCAGGATAATCAAGGACACGATCCACCCAGCCAACACACTTTTCGTCCCTCTTCCCTCCAGGAGAAGGTTCAGGAGCTTGAAGACTCGTACAACCAGATTTGGGAACAGCTTCTTTCCAACTGTGATAAGACTGCTGAACAGATCCTGACCCGGATCTGGGCCGTACCCTCCAAATATCCGGACCTGCCTCTCGGTTTTTTTGCACTACCTTACTTTCCCTTTTCTATTTTCTATTTATGATTTATAATTTAAATTTTTACTATTTACTATCGATTTGTACTCCAGGGAGCGCGAAGCGCAGAATCAAATATCACTGTGATGATTGTACGCTCTAGTATCAATTGTTTGGCGACAATAAAGTAAAGGTTAGCAGTTTATGAGATACTCAAACCATCCGTCAGGCACCAACAATCATTCCACCATCAAAGATTTAGATTAGATTTCTTCCCAAATCTGATGTGTGGTCTGAACACAACTAAATCTCTTGATTACACCCGTTTGTTTCTGCTCTGCAGAGCAACACTGCTCATCGGCGACATGTGCTAGAATAACACCCTTCCATCGCTGTCTTCTATGGCCATGGCAGTCTTAAAATCCAATCCATGAAGACATTATGCATCGCTCATGTGCCTTAATCTTTTGGATCAACTGACCACAAGTGACCCTGTCAAAAGCTTTACCCAATCTTTGTATATATAATATCCTCTGTTCTACTCCCATCATCTTTGTCACCTCCTCAAAAATTCTCAGTCATGTTTTAAAGAAAATGACTCCCTTGCACAAAATCATACTGACTATCCTGAATAAACTAAAGATTTTTCTTCCCCCTGTGAATAGATCCTGTTCCAAAGAGCCTTAAGTAATTTCCCTACCACTGATGTAAGTCTCACCGGCCTATTGCCCTCAGAGGGGCCATCTGATCCATGTGGTCTGAGAGGAGGTGCTGTTGTTAGGCTTCCTGTACACCTGACAGCTCACTGATCTCCCACATCTCAAAAGAGGAACATACCATTCCACTGCCTGCCATTGCTGGTTCTTTTAGAACTACTGGACTAAAAACAAGAAATAATCTACCTTGTCTTTAACATTCCCTCTAATTTTTTTATGAACCAACCATTGCTCTGAGCAGGAAACTTTTATGTGACCTGAAAACTGTGCGGCACATTAATTATCATCATCGTTATGTGCCATGTGCCATTATCATCATCGTTATGTGCCATGTTATGATTTGGGCGATCATGATCATTATGACCATAATTATTCTTGGCGATTTTTTTTCTAACGGTTTGCCATTACCTTCTGCTGGGCAGTGTCTTTACAAGATGGGTGACCCCAGCCATTATCAATACTCTTCAGAGATTGTTTGCCTAGTGTCAGTGGTTGCATAACCAGGTCTTGTGATATGCATCAGCTGCTCATACGACCATCCACCACCTCCCATGGCTTCATAGGACCCTGATCTGGAGCTAAGCAGGTGCTACTCCTTGCCCAAGAGTGACCTGCAGGCTAGAGGAGGGAAGGAGTGCCTTACACCTCCTTTGGTAGAAACCCCACTACCCTGACACTTGAAACATTACATACAGGAAAATTCCTGCTACATAGCAATGAAGGCTATGTGTGGGGGAACATTTTAGTTACTGCGCGGCCACACAGCTGCACAGCTTAGAAGGAACAGTTGAAGCCTGGCATTCACAGAGGCGTGAACTTTGACCATTTTGACGTCAGGCCAGCTCTTCTCCAAAGGGCAGGAAGACCACGTGCCTCTCAATAACGCTGTACCCAATTATAGTGCATACACACTGGATGCCATGTATAGATGCTGTATGACCATATATTGTTTCAGGATGTGGGTTTGTCTTAGCAGTCCGCTCCCTAAACCACATGTTGATTGCAAAAATCTTGCCTCTGATGTTGTGAAGCACATTGATGACAACGATATTTTGATTCAGATTCAGGGAGGCTGGCATCCTGACTTTACTCTTTGAATATTCACTGAACACGAAGGAGGTGGATGCGGTAATTAAACTAGCATAATTTGAACACTCCTAAGAAAATTTCCACTCTGCACCTGTTTCCAATCTCGCCACCATCAATTGCAGCATTCACTGGAGTCTTAAACACTTACTTTGTCATTTTATCCAGCGTTCGGCACGGACTAGAAGGGCCAAGATGGCCTGTTTCTGTGCTGTAATTGTTATATGGTTATATGATTCATGTTATTCTCTTTTGATAATTATTTGGGGAAAATAATAGGAGGGATTAGTATTTGTGTGTTTTTGATTGGTTTTTTAGCCTATTCCTGTGCTGTACCCTTCTCTGTTCTGTGTTTAAAAACAATATGCTATCTGGTCTGAACCCCATGACCTTTTATTCTGTTAAGCGATTTATTCTTACATAATGGGCTCCACGGCAGTGTCACTGTTAGCGCAACATTTTTACAGTTTGGGGCGTCACAAAGTTCAGAGTTCAATTCTGGTGCCATTATGTAAGGAGTCTCTGTACGTCCTCCCCGAGGAATGTGTGGGCTTCCCTCCGGGTGCTCCGGTTTCCTCCCACAGTCCGAAGACATCCCGGGTAGGTTAATTGGGCATAGTAATTTACCCTGTGATTAGGCTAGGGTTAAATCGGGGTTGTCAGGGGTTACTGGGTTGGGCGGTTCAAAGGGGCGGAAGGGTCTACTCAAAGCTGTTTTGCTGAATATAAAAAATAAATAAATTTCCACTTTCTCCTTCACCTTCAGCTTCCTTAATAGTTTCTACAAGGTCAGTGAGATGTCCTTCCAGATGAAAATGCATTTGTTCCGTTTGCTTAGCTCTTCTGCATGTGGTCGTTTACTCCATCTCTGCTGGAGTTCTCCACCCGATCTTAAACACAAGAGATTCTGCAGACGCTGGAAATCCGGAGCAAGGTACAGCCGACGTTTCGGGTCGAGACCCTTCGTAGTCTTGACGAAGGATCTCGGCCCGAAACGTCGACTGTACCTCTTCCTATAGATGCTGCCTGGTCTGCTGCGTTTACCAGCACTTTTTGTGTGTGTTGCTTGAATTTCCAGCATCAGCATATTTCCTCGTGTTTGCTTTTTATGAGGCCGAGTTGCTAGCTCGGCGCTCAACCCAGCAAGGACAGAAAGCGCGCAAGGAGCCAGATTCGAATCCGGGACCCCTTGTTCCGTAGTCCACTCACCCACAGGCACATTGATTGTGGGCAAGGGCTCAAAATTATTTTATGTTGATATCTAATGGCTTGGGCATTGCAAGCCAAGGTTTGTTCACCTTTATCATCTTCTTCAATGGATAAACTAAATTCGATGCATAGAGATTCAGATTGATGCTATTTACCTTGTTACTTTCTGGCTTGTCTTAAATCTGTTTTCTTATCCGTTTTATTCAACTTTTTTCTAAACCAGGATATCCTACTGCACAGCAGACAAAGTGCATGACAAAGTTTTTGCTTACATTGCTCAGAGCCAGCTGAATGAGACATTAGAATGTCACGCCTTCCTTTGTACCAAGAAAAAACTGGTAAGTTCTCGTGTATTTATTGATGACTCGTCCCCTATCCCTCATGTCCTATTCTGCTTCTAAGCCTTTACATTTCTCTCCTAATTGGTGGCATGAGCAATGCGAATGGTTACTCAAAGCAATCTGCAGACATTATCTGCCCTTCTCTCACCCGGTACTGGTTTGTTTTGGAGATTACCAGGTTGCTACATAAACAGTGTCACTGACAGCAGTGGCTGCAAAGAGTTGAGATTACACCTATTGAGAAAAATGCTAAAAATTCTTCTCTGATTGTCTCTAATTAATCCCAGACAGGGTTTGTCCTCTTTCTGTTTAAAAAAAAAAGCCTGAATTATGTGCTATGTCAAAATACATCACATTGTTATCTCCAAAAGGATCCCCATGAGACCAGATCAGGTTCTGTATCTGCCAGTAATGAAGCTTCCATTTCCACCCCTCTGTGTGTCACTAAGGAGGACTGCAGATGTTGTTGTTAGAAGCAAGAAGTTCAGGAAACACAGCTGAGGAGATGCTTGTACACTTGAAATGCATGCCTTTCGAAGTCCAAGGATCATTCTTCTTCAGTTTCTGTTTCTTTCCCTTTCTGGAATGTATACCTGGTACAATTACGAAAGTGAAATCCTTTCATCTTTCACGATAGTGTTTTTTTTTGTATCATCAGTCATCAATTAAGTTTAGAGGTTGGGTTGAGTTGTTCTCCGATCTTGGCAATTTACTTGCAAACGTTTCATCACCACGTGAGGAGACATCAACAGTGCACTGTTAATTGCGCTCTGACCATGTCTCCTCACATGCTAACAGAACATTTGCAAGTAAATTGACAAGATTGGAGACCAACCCAACCCAACCATCGTCCACCCGAGTTACTCATTTTCCAAATTACTTCCATTAAAAATAGTTTCTTGTCAGCTCACGATCTTACATTTCCTCTCCAATCCATGCTAGAGGTTGTTGTGAAGATGGTGGAAAGTTACAATGGTAAAGTGGTCGCACAATTAGATTATGAGGACACTCAGTCCTCGTTTATTGTCATTTAGAAATGCATGCATTAAAAAATGATACAATGTTTCTCCAGAATGATATCACAAGAAACACAGGACAAACCAAGACTAAAACTGACAAAACCACATAATTATAACATATAACAACAGTGCAAAGCAATATTGTAATTTGATAAAGAGCAGACCATGGGCAGGGTAAGAAAAACTCTCAAAGTCCCGATAGCCTTTTCATCTCACCCAGACGGTAGAAGGGAGAAACTCTCCCTGCCATGAACCTCCAAGCGCCGCAAACTTGCCGATGCAGCACCATTGGAAGCACCTGACCGCAGCTGACTCTGAGTCCGTCCGAAAACTTCGAGCCTCCGACACAGCCTCTCCGAGCACCATCCTCTGCTGAGCACTTTGACCCCACCCCGGCCACCGAGCAACAAGCAAAGCTGAGGACTCGGGGCCTTCTCCTCCAGAGATTTCGGACCACACAGTACAGTAGCAGCACCAGCGAAGCAGGCATTTCAGAAGTTTCACCAGATGTTCCTCCGTGCTCTCACGTCCGTCTCCATCAAATCAGGATTGTGCACGGCATCCTACTTGACAAATAACAGATATCACCACCGGAGTGGCCGCTGCGAGCTGCGTTGCGCCGCCATCTTCTCCTCTCCTCCTAATTCTGGTTAATCCTACAGAAAAGCTTGTGATATTATGAAAACCTGAAGTGATTTCCTTTTCTCCATTATGCCTGTGAATGCCATCTAATCCTAATTAATCTGTTGTGTCTTCCTAGGCTCAGGCAGTGACATTAACCGTGGCCCAAGCTTTCAAAATAGCTTTCGAGTTCTGGCAAGCTGCCAAAGAAGGTGGGTTTTCATTATCAGGGTTAGATGATGAAAATTAACATTTAAAAAATATTTTGTTATTGACCTCTCCATAGTTGCAACAAAATTGTTTTGAAATTAAAACAAGCCGCCCCTGAGTTCAGTGCCGTTAATGTTGTGATACTTTTGTTGCTGTTGTTGCCATTTTGATAATCGCACGGTAGCGTAGTGGTCAGCACAACGCTTTACAGTACCAACGACTCAGGTTCAATCCCCACTGCTGCCTGTATGTTCTCCCCGTGACCACGTGGTTTTCCTCCCGGTGCTCTGGTTTCGTCCCACATACCAGTTGGTAGGTTAACTGGTCATTGTAAATTGTCCTGTGATTAAATTGGGGGAGTTGCTGGTCGGCGCAGCTCGAAGGGCCAGAAGGCCGACTCACGCTGTATGTCAATAAATAAATAAATAAACATTTCTCACACCCACTTGGGTATACCTATCACCTTAGCTGGCCTCCTTCCCCTCCCCGCACTTTTTAATTCTGGCGTCTTCCCTCTTCCTTTACCATCCTCAAGAAGGGTCTTGGCCTGAAACATCTTCTGTTTATTTATTCCCATAGATGCTGCCTGACCTGCTGAGTTCCTCCAGCAGTTTGCGTGTGTTACATTTAGAATAAGTTTTTCTCATATCTGTACATATTTCTTTTATCATTGCTGATAGAGAGGAGTCCCTAGTGCATTGAGGATTATATTTCTCTGCTCAATATCATAAGGAAGGATCTTGCTGAAGGTGGCTCTTTGGGATCCCACACATGAAGGATGCTAACTTCTTCAACTCTGTCCCTACTTTTACAAGTTGGTTTGAATAATTAAAAGCAACACACACAAAATGATGGAGGAACTCAGCAGGTCAGGCAGCATCGACGGAAATGAATATGCAGTCGACGTTTTGGGCCGCGACCCTTCTTCAGAACTGAGAAGGAAGGGGGAAGATGCCAGAATAAAAAGGTGGAGGGAGGGGAAGGAGGCTGGCTGAAAGATGACAGGTGAAGCCAGGTGGGCGGGAACGGTCAAAGACTGGAGAAGAAGGAATCTGCTAGGAGAGGAGAGTGAACCACAGGAGAAGGGGAGAGAAGAGGGAACCCAGGGGGAAGTAATAGGCAGGTGATACAAAGCAAAAGGTCCGAGTGGGGAATAAAGGAAGGGTGGGGGAGTCTGGGCCCGGAACGTAGACTATCTATTCATTTCCATATATGCTGCTGAAATCCTCCAGCATTTTGTGTGTGTTGCTTTGGATTTCCAGTATCTGCAGACGTTCTTGTGCTTTTGAATAATTGAAGTTTCACCTGAAATAGTCTCTGCCTCAGCTGGACTTGGTTAGCAGCATGTGGCAACAGAAGCCATAAAGGTCTCTGATTTTACCTGGGATGTTTAGATCCAAGGCTGGAGAAGAATGGCAGAGGCCGGAGGAAGATTCACATTCGGCTCTTGTCTGTGATCAACAGCGATGAGTAACCTCGGCTGATCCAGTTTACCCTTTAGTCTCAGGGGCAATGAATCATCTCTTGTCCTCTCAGCAAGAAATTACCATCTGCAGTACGATGTTTATTTGTCTCCCCAACACCACAGCCAAAATAACTTCCTCATCAGGGAGATTGTTCCCATTATTTCAATTTTGAAGTTGACTTACGGTAACATCCTCAGAAGACCAAGCAATCCTGTTTAAGTAGGTGATGGGAAGGGCTTGTTTTTCACATCTTGTTGATGTTTTTAATCGTCCTGCTCATCTGAAGGTGTGAGTTTTAATTATATTGCAGTTCACCGATGGATTATGCATTGGCTTGAAATGGAGATGACAGTTCAAGCCTTTTCTTTTGTTAAGTGAACTCTAGGTAGCAGACTGGTGTTTTGCTTTAATCCTAAGCAATACACTGTATAATTATTACAGCGTGCCTTTTTTTTTAATAAAGGCTCAAAGGTTTATCTTAATATCAGAGAATATATGTAGCATACAACCTGAAATTCTCACTCTTCACAGACATCCACGAAACAAGAAATCACTTAGAATGAATGATAGGAGCATCAATGCCCCAAAGCCGTCCCCTTGCAGCAGGAAAAGCATCAAGACCCCCTCTCCCTCCCACTCGAGCCAGCAGAGCACTGATGCTCCCACACCTCACCATATAAGCAACAGCAAACCCCCCCCCCCCCCGTAAAGACCTTGATCTGGGCTGCATCGAAACTACATTCCGTAACCGAGCACTTCAGTATCCCAGACAGGCTCTCTTTCTCCAGCAAGAGAGAAGTCGCTCCTGCAACGACCAGAGTGGGAGGCCAGCAACTCGCTGTCCCAATGTTGCAATCTTCTTCTCCATTTATTTAAAATTTTCAAGAAACGTCTTCTTTAGTATACTTACCGCGGTATTTAATTGAATTGAAAAAGATACACAGCCTATTTATCAGGGGAGTTTGATTTACTTTTTAATTTTAGGCAATTACAAGCTCAACTGTTTCTTTGTTCTTCAGAATGAGACAGGTTTTCATGAGTTACGATGTATGGCCAAATCCTCCAGCACCTCAGACGTCCTGGCTAGAGAGCTCCATTCCTATATTTTTGGTTTAATTCTTTTTTTCTTTCCCATTGCACATTCACAGTTCTGTTTTGAATGCCTCATGACAATTTCAAAGCTGAACGCTCTTAAGAATATAGTGCGTCTGCTCTGAGGGCAAAGCCCTTCCCAGCACTGAGCACATTTACAAGGAGTGCTGCCACAAGAAAGCGCTATCCATCAGTAAGGACCCCTCTGTCCAGGCCTGGCTGTCATCTCAGTACCACTATCAGGCAGAAGGTACAGAAGCCTTGGGTCCCACACCAAGAGATTCAGGAACAATTATTACTCGCCAACCATCAGGCTCTTGAACCGGTGTAGATAACTTTATTCACCACAACACTGAACTGATTCTATAACCTACAGCCTCTACAATTCATGTTCCCGGTATCAGTCATTTTTAAAAAATTTGCACAATTTGTCCTCTTTTGCTTAATGGTTGTTTCTCAGTCTTTGATTATATATTGTTTTCTCATAAGTTTTACTGTATTTCTTTATTTTCCTGTAAATGGCTGCAAGAAAATGAATCTCAAAGTAGTATATGATAATATAGTACATAAAAGAGAACAGCTCAGGAACAGTCCATTCGGCCCACAATGTTGTGCTGAACCAGCTACAAAGCAAATCAAATACACCCAAACACTAAGTCCTCTGACCTACACCATGCATCCTCCTTGCATCCATGTGCCTCTCCAAACGTCTCTTAAAAGCCTGTAATATGGTTGCCTCTACCACCATACCAGGCAGTGCACTCCTGGCATCCACGACTCTCTGAGTAAAAAAACCTGCCCTTCACATCCCCCTTGAACCTACCCCCCTCTCACCTTCAATGCCCTCAGGTATGAGACATTTCCACCCTGGGAAACAGATACTCCCTGTCCACTCTATCTGTGCCTCTCATAATCTTGTGAACCTCGATCAGGTCTCTCCTCGGCCTCCGGCACTCCGGAGAAAACAACCCAAGTTTATCTGGCCTCTCGTGACAGGACATGCCTTCTAAACCAGGCAGCATCCTGGTAAACCTCTTCTGCACCCTCTTCAAAGCCTCAACATTCTTCCTATAGTGAGGCAACCAGAAATGTACACAATACCCCAGATGTGGCCTAACTGGAGTTTTATAAAGTTGCAACATGACCTCCTGACTTTTGAACTCAATGTCTCAACTAATAAAAGCAAGCATTCCATAAGGCTTCTTAACATATATGTACTTTGATAATAAGTTTGACTTTGACTTTGAAATTTGAAATGGCTTTATTTCCGTTGTGTGAAGACTGTGTTACTCTGTTCCCTTGTAGAGAAAGAAAAAAGAGTGGCAATTGGGTCTTCTGTCAGTGGGGCAGCTGATAAACCTCCACTGGAAAGGTCAATCAATAACCACTTCAAAACAGGTAAGGGTTTTTTTTTACTTGTTGAAGTATTGTCATCCATCAGGCCCCTGAACCAGTGTGGATAACTTCACTCACCTCACCACTGACCTGATTCCACAACCTACAAACTCACCTTCAAGGACTCTGCAGCTCCTGTTCTCAGTATTATTTATTTTCTATTTATTTATTATTAATAATTTTGTATGTGCACAGTTTGTCTTCTTATGCACAATGATTTTTTGTCAGTCGTTGTGTGTAGTTTTTCATTGATTCTATTGTATTTCTTTGTCCTTCTGTGAATGCCTGTAAGAAAATGAATCTTACGGTGAATCTTATGTGGGAATATTTACAGAACTGTGCAAAAGTCTTAGGCACATGTAAAAAAAGTTCTGTAAAGTGAAGATGCTTTAAAAATAATGAAATAACAAGTTTCTAAATATCAAAACCTTTACTATAAAGAGCAGTAAATAGTTAAAAAAAAACTAAATTAAATTAATGGTGTGACCACCATTTGCCTTTTAAAACTGCATCAATTCTCTTTGGTACACTAGAAAATCAGTTGGTAGGTTGTTCCAAGCATCTTGAAGAACTTGCCACAGTTCTTCTAAAGACTTCTGGCTGTCTCGCTTGCTTCTGTCTCTCCAGGTAATCCCAGACAGCCTTGATGATGTTGAGATCAGCTCTGTAGAAGCCATAACATCTGAAACCATATATTAAAAAAAACTAGGGTGCCTAAGATTTTTGTACAGTGCTGTATGTACTTCAGTCCTAAATTTACTTTGAACTTTGATCCCAACCATGAAGAGCAAAGATCAAAAGAGCCTAAGGTAGGAGTTCCCAACCTTTTTTTATGCCATGGACCAATACCATTAAGGAGTCCATGGGACCAGACTGGGAACCCCCGGTCCAAGAAGAGGGGAGCTGTTGCTTGCAGGAGGTGCTAATGCATGTGACTCCTATTTTGCTCTGTACTCGGTTTTCCTCTCATGAAGCTCCAGTCTGGTGACAGAGCAGTGCAGCCTGTGGATTTTGCTTTCAAATCTCTGCCTTAAAAGAAGAGCATGTGCAATAATTGCAGCATATGAAAGATACTTCGGAGCCTAAAGGCTGTAATAGTTTGAATCTTTAAGCTTACCATCCACAGCATAGGATCCTTAATTCGTAGTAAAGGCAGTCTTGTTCATAACTATTCAACTCATTTTTTTTTTAAATTGGGGTAATTGCAGGAGGTGAGCGTCCTTTTGCACATGATTAATTTTAGCTTTTTTTTCTGAGAACATTTTCTTACCTCCGTATGAGCTTGCGGTGATATTCATGGTTTGCATTCTCCGACTGTCAAGCCTGTGTAAGATTTGTTCTTTGTGTCTGGATGTACAGCGGGAGCGGGCAGCTATCTACGTTGAGACTTTATACGCATTACGTCTCCTTTTTGACTCCTGTTGTGGCTGGGCTATTCATTTACAAATAATACATTAAGTTGTTTTCAACTTGCCTGCAGAAGTAGCCACGGCAGATTTGTTGGATTTAACAGAAGGAGCCAAGCCAGCAAACCGCAGGAGTGGGCCCTCCAGTGCAGATAAACAATATTCGATCAACGACAACCTTGTGTGGGTAAGACCAGCAGTACTGTGGAAGACAGCATTGTTAGTCATTAGCTGAAGGAATCCAGCTTCGCTGCACTTGGAATAAAGTCTTAGAAAAGAATTGTAGAAGAAACTAATAGGTGTACTTCAGATACAACCCTGAACATACTTCCTTTAATTCTTATGGTCCTCCTCAGTAATAGTAATAATAGGCATCCGTTAGTCTCGTGAGACCATGGATTTGCGCCTTGGAAGGTTTCCAGGGTGCAGGCCTGGGCAGGGTTGTATGGAAGACCGGCAGTTGCCCATGATGCAAGTCTCCCCTCTCCATGCCACTGATGTTGTCCAAGGGAAGGGCACTAGGGCCGATAGAGCTTGGCACCGGTGTCGTCGCAGAGCAATGTGTGGTTAAGTGCCTTGCTCAAGGACACAACACGCTGCCTCAGCTGAGGCTCGAACTAGCGACCTTCAGATCACTAGACTGATGCCTTAACCACTTGGCCACGTGCAGTCTCTCAGTGTTGTACACTAAATACTCTTCCTAATATGAAAAAACCTGCAGATGCTGGAAATCCAAAGCCACACGCACAGACACACACACACACACACACACACACACACACACACACAGTGCTGGAGGAACTCAGCAGGCCAGGAAAAGAGTAAATAGTTGACCTTTCAGGAGTCCTGGTGAAGGGTCTTGGCCCGTAACCCCGACTGTTTACTCTTTTCCAAAGATGCTGCTTGGCCTGCTGAGCTCCCCCAGCATTTTGTGTGGGTTGCCTCGGAAGTAAATACACTTTTTGTGGGGCACTTGGCTACAGCTCCCAAGTGATCCTCAAGCAGAAACACAAAAGGCAATAATTTGGAAAATGTGTAGCTCGGGTGGTTGTTGGATTGAGTTGTTCACTGATCTTGGCAGTTCACTTGCAAACATTTCGTCACCGTACGGGGAGACATCTTCAGTGTGCTGTTGATTGTGGTCAGTCCTCCGAATGCCTAGCCTTAATATGGTTATCAATCAGCTGATTGGTCGGCATTTTGGAAACTCACTTATGATGTGGGAGGAAATCTCGTTGATGACTGGTTGCGTGGTGAACTTCGCGCATTGTGGTCTGGAATTTTGCCTGCATTGGCTCATAAATAGGATGAAGACCTACATGTCTGTTTACAGAATTGTTCATGGAACTAGGAGGAAACTATCCACAAGGATCTGTGAACACCAACTGGTTGTAAAGCGCCATGACCAACTCTCCCTAGTCTCTCCTCATGAAGATCAAGAGGGGCACAAAATCGACTGGGCATTAGTGAAAGTCACGGCGCAAGCAAACACGTGGCATAGAAGGGAATTCCTCAAAGTGTAGTTTTTCGTGAACAATCCTTAAACACGTAGACCTCGAACCCTCTTTATGACCTAATGTGGCCAAGATTCCCGACTGCAACACACGAAGTTCGCCACACAGCCAATCAGCAACAAGATTTCCTCCCTACGTCACAGCTGAGTTTCTGAAATGATGACCAATCAGCTGATCGATAAGCATATAAAGGCCAAGCATTCGGAGGACACACCACAATTATCAGCGCGTTGATCATGCCTCCTCGTATGGCGAGGAAATGTTTGCAAGTAAATTGCCAAGATCGCAGAACAACTCAACCCACCAAGGGCAATTTTAACCCAACTGAGGACATGGAATTGGGAGTATAGGGTGGAGTTCTAAGCAAGCTGGTACGAAGTGTCAGCTTCTGAATCTTATTGAGGCAACTGAAATGAGTGAAGGAGCTCTCAGGGGCAGATTAGCACTGATAATGCATTGTATTCTGAAGGGGATGGTCACAAAATGCCTGGATTGCAAGTTTCACTCTGGGCAGACAGGTGACCCCAGACCTTGGGATTCCCGATGGACCTTCGGTGCCATGATATCCTGGCAGTTTATGCGGCACTATTACAACTCGGGGAGTTTTCCGGAGTTCGGAGTTCAATTCCAGCACCGTTCCGTAAGGAGACGCTGCATGTCCTTCCCATGGAATGCCTGGGTTATCTCTTTCTGGTCTCCTCCCACAAGGACGTACTGGGCAGGTTAATTGGTCGTTGTAAATTGTCCCGTGATTAGGTTAGGGTTAATCGGAGTTGTGGGTTTGCTGGGATAGCATGGCACGAAGGGCCAGAGGTGCCTACTCAGCGCTGTGTCACTAAGTAAGCAAACAAACAAATAAAGGTTCAGTGAGAAAAGGCAATCGTTGTGGAGAAGAATTCCTGGTGGGCCAGGAGGCAGGGGAGTGCTTTGTTCTGTTCTGAATCCCAGACCTCTCCTCCACTCCTGCAGACTGCTCTGTCATACTCCCCACCTGTCTTAATACTGATCCTAACAATTAGTTTTGCGCGCAAACACGAGGAAATCTGCAGATGCTGAAAATTCAGACAACACACATCAAAGTTGCTGGTGAACGCAGCAGGCCAGGCAGCATCTCCAGGAAGAGGTACAGTCGACGTTTCGGGCCGAGACCCTTCGTCAGGACTAACTGAAAGAAGAGCTAGTAAGAGATTTGAAAGTGGTGGGGGAGGGGGAGATCCAAAATGATAGGAGAAGACAGGAGGGGGAGGGATGTGTCTTGTTCAACTCTTCACCCACCCCTGCCGATGTCACACAACTCGCACATATCCAGACCAATAATTCTGGTCTGTAGCCCCCAGAATGACTTTGAGATCATTCTAAATCTGAGCTACTTTCCACGCTGATCGCCCCCCTTCGGGCGGATTCTTTTTATTGTTCTTTCTCCAGCACACACCATTATCTCTCCCAAAAATAGCTGTGCTATTAACCCTCCGGCATGCAGATGTGCTATTTGAATCCATTGATCTCATCTATCCACCTTTACTCACTGAACTCTAGAAGAATGAGAGGGGGGAAATCTCGCTGAAAGTTACTGAATATTGAAAGGCCTAGATAGAGTGGATGTGGCGAGGATGTTTCAAAGAGCAGTGAAGTCTAGGACCAGGGGGCACGCCTTTCAGAAGGATGTCCCTTTAGAACAGATGTGGCCCCTCGGTTAATGGTAGGGATGCATGGCCTAGAAAAAGTTGGAACAGAGATGAGGGGAAGTTTCTTTAGCCAGTGGGTGGTGAATCTGTGGAACTTGTTGCCTCAGATGGTTGTGGAGACCATGTCATTGTGTATATTTAAGGTGGAGTTTGATTGGAGGAGGATAAAAGGTTATGGAGAGTAGGCAGGAGAACGGGGTTGAGAGGAAAAGTAAATCAAATAGTGGAGCGGACTTGATGGACTGCATGTTGTTATAAAAACACTACTTTTGTTTGTTTTTAGGAAATGAATGATGATCTGGATGAAGCTTTTGCCAGGTAAAACCAAACTCCCTCTCTTTTGCTTTGAGTGTCTAACCGATGTGTAAACTGGCCCACCGAGCGCTTGTCGCGCTGACCAGTTCACCTTACTGTGTACCTGTCTCACCTCTGTCTGCTCTGACTTTTCCAAGCTGCAGTCTGGACAGCTTTGACCCAGCCGAAGGTAAATAAAACCCTTCTATGTTTTAAACCATTCAGCCAACCAGCTCGGCGCATCTTCATCTCTCCACTGAGTCTGTCCTGCGGTGTCCCAGCTCGCTTGCCGCGGGCTTCATCCCTGCTGAGATTCATTGCCTGTTGCCAATGTGACTAAGTTATCCTGTTGTGCAGAAGGAATGTGGCTCATCTATGTGACTAACTGATTTGCATATGAAATCCTCTTTGCTACCATATCACTCATTTTAGATCTGGAAATCCATTCACCAAGCGTTTTATTCATAAGCCTGAAATTAGTTCGATAGTTAAATCTGGAGAAAATAGCATGAAAGTGGACTGTCAATGCTGAGTATAAGTACCAAATGCAATTTCCTGATAAATGGACTTCCCTTTTTATGATGTCATAAATGCTGTTGATTTGACGCTTTGCACAAAAGGTTGCTTCTTATGGTAGACTTGCTGAGTAGTTTTGGTCACTGCGAACACAAGAAAATCTGCAGATGCTGGAAATTCGAAGCAGCAGACACAAAATTCCGGAGGAGCTCAGCAGGTCAGGCAGCATCTATGAAAAAGAGTAAACAGTCGACGTTTTGGGCCATGAAGGGTCTCGGCCCGAAACGCCAACTGATTTTTCGGTGTCTGTACTGCCACCGTTTAGCTACCTGGTGGGGCTGTGGCATCTGCACAGGACTTCAAGGCGAGCGGTGGTCTCCCGGCTCGAATCCGGCCGGCTGCTTACACGCTTTCCATCCGTGCTGGGTTGCGCACCGAGCTAGCGACTCCATCTCATTAAAAAGAAAGACAAGTGCTAAAGAAACGACAAGGCGCCACAAGCCGCAGGGAGAATCAATAATTGCTACTATTAGTGAAGGAGGTACAGGAGCCTGAAGATACAGACTGACCATTTTAGGAACAGTTTCTCTCCCTCAGCCACCAGATTTCTAAGTGGACAATGAACCCATGAACACTACCCCACCACTTTTGATCTCTATTTGCACTACGTATTTATTTTTAAATAGATATTTCTCACTGAAATTTATAATTTTTCATGTATCGCACTGCACTGCTGCTGCAAGACAGCAAATTTCACAACATACAGTACTGTGCTACAGGCTTAGGCACACACTTGTATAGCTAGGGTGCCTGGGACTATAGCAGAGCGCTGTAGTAATTTTTGTATTTCACTGCGCTGCAAAAGAAAACAATTCCCTGACATATGTGTGTGATGATAAATCTGATTCTGATGTGGGTCTCTATTGTGGACTGAGAGCGGGAAGGGGGCATGGAGAAGGGGAATCACAGTTGGGAAAAGGGGAAGGGAGAGGGGAGGGAACAGGAAGCACCAGAGAGACATTTTGTAATGATCAACAAGCCAGTTAGTTGGAGTAAAATGACCTTGCCTGGTGTCTCGGGGCTGGGTGTGTCATTACCTGTGCCAAACCCTCCCCGGCACTCCTTCCCTGCCACACTCACAACACGCTGGAGGAACTCAGCAGGTCGGGCAGCATTCATGGAAACGATGAGTCAACGTTTCGGGCCGGAACCCTTCGTCAGGACTGAAGAGGGAGGGCAGAACGTGGGGGGAGGGTGGGAAGGAGAAGGCTGGTAGGTTCCCCTTACTGGTTTTTCACCTGAACCTACCAGCCTTCTCCTTCCCACCCTCCCCCCACCTTCTTTATAGGGCCTCTGCCCCTTCCCTCTACAGTCCTGAGGAAGGGTTCCGTCCCGAAACGTCGACTCATCATTTCCACGGATGCTGCCCGACCTGCTGAGTTCCTCCAGCGTGTTGTGAGTGTTGCTTTGACCCCAGCAACTGCAGATTATTTTGTGTTTACTCCTTCCCTGCCACTTGTCCCACACCCCGATTATCTGTTGCCAGTTATTAAGTTAAATTTCTGCTGCTTTCAATACAATTCCTGTGACTGTTGCTGCTTAAAGAATGTCCTGTATCTGTCTGCAAGTTGGCAGATGTAAGTAAGTGAAAACTCCCGTAGGTGGCAGCCTTATCATGCTCGATGCTTTTGAGCTTCTGGTATCCAACTCCCCTTGAGGGAGATCTGAACTGTTTCAGAATCACCGGCATATGTCATGAAATCCGTGGTCTTTGCAGCAGCAGTACAATGTAATGCATAATGATAGAGAAAAAAGATTGAATTTCAGTAAATATATATATATATATATATATATATATATATATATATATATAGTCCATTCAGAAATCGGGTGGCAGAGGGGAAGAAGCTGTTCCTGAATCACTGAGTGTGTGTCTTCAGGCTTCTGTACCTCCTCCCCGATGGTAACAATGAGAACAGGGCATGTTCTGGGTGATTTGATGTTTGAGCAACCACTGTTTGCAGTAGTAGTTCTCTTAGTAATAAATTTACATTTCTGTGTCATTTTTTTTGTGTGGCTCAGCAGCTAACGTAAAATTCTGATCTCTTCCAGGCTGGCTCAGTCTCGAACAAACCCTCAGCTTCTGGACATCGGCGTGAGCCCCCAGGACGTGCAGACAGACGAATGCTTATCTCCATCAGACTGGGAGAAAGGTGACAATGGAGTCACAGAAAAAGATGACCTGTTTGGGCTCTGATACCACGAGGGCCGTGGGGAATAAACAGCTCGGCCCAAAGGAGGAACTCACCCACCCTGAAACTGAACACCGTGCCTTCTCACTGTCAGATGGAATACTAGAAGGCTGGTTTGTGAAAGGTTTGATCTGTGTTGCTGCAGGACTGAAACGGAGAAATAATGATGTTAACACTTGTGGTGCTGCCTTTAAGGAGGTCCAGACCAAAGCAATCAAAAGGCCTTGAAAAGAAACCATTTAAGCTTCTAGACCCAGCCAGTGGTACACATTTCAGCCTAGGTTGGTTGTTAGCTAGCTGCCTGTCCATTCCAAAAGTTATTGGTCAAAATGAATCTTTTAAAAGATTACAGATTTGTATCTATGTAGATAGTGGATTTCCAGTGAATGCTAACTGATTATATATTTTTTCCAATAATTATTCATACTAAATGAACAAGCATCTTATTTTACCTTTGACACTTGCATTGTTCACCCAAACCACTAAAGTAGGACTGATCAAAACCGTGTAACTTTCTTTGTTACATTTCAGATGTAAACATTGTTACTTTGAATGTTAGGAAAAGCAAGAAAAAATGCAGATGCTGGAAATCTGAAATATAAAAAATATTGGAAATGCTCAGCAGGTCGGGCAGCGTCCGTGGAAAAGGAAACAGTTGCTGTTTTAGGTGAAGACTGCTTCCCCAGGTTCCCACAGCTACCTTGACTATTTCTTCCCACTCTGCCTCCTCAGGCCCATTGTATTAGCTCGGATGAGACTCTCCACGTAGGTGTTCCTTCTTCCTAGCTTCCACTCTTCCATGGATGACAAGACACCATCGCCGTACTTAATCTATTTCTTTTGCCCTCATCCCTCCTCTCTCCTTGCACAAGGATGGGGTTTCTCGAGCTCTCGGTTTCAACCCCATGAGCCTCTGGATTCAACTGATCAGCCTTTTCAAATTCCACCACCTTCTGTCAAACGACATAGATTCCCCTCCCCTTTCAACATTCTGAAATGACCATTCCTTTAGTGGAATGCCTGTGATTTCCGCCTGCACTCACCGTAGGAGATACAGCACCCAGCGCTGTCTGTGAGGACTTTGCTTGTTCGCTCCGTGACTGTGTGGGTCTTCTCTCGGTGCCCCAGTTAGTAAGATTAGGGTTAGAAAGTTGTTGGCGCGTTGGAAGCGTGGCTGATCCCAGTTCAGTCTCAGACTGTGTTGCTCCTTGCCGCAAACAGAGTATTTCGCTGTATGGGTTGATGTACATGTGACAAATAAAGCTAATGTTAATCTGTCTGTTTTAGCTCTTCCTTCCCCATCAGCTAAGGATGCAAAAGCAGTCCGTCCAAGGGGAGCACCAGTTCCGCTGCAATTTCAAGCTAGTGTATTGCATTCATTGCCCGTATGTTGGGGAGAGCAAACCGAGATTGTGATGCGCCAGTGTTCAGTTTGCAGAGATGATATTGTGCTTCCTGTGCCCGCCTCTTTAAACTCTCCTTCCTGCACCCACTCCGAATTCTTTATCTTTGGATTCCTGCACTGTTTTAATTCAGAAATTAAGGGTGTAAAGGGACTTGGGAGTCCTTGTGCAGGATTCCCTAAAGGTTAACTTGCAGGTTGAGTCGGTGGTGAGGAGTGCAATGTGATGTTAGCATTCATTTGGAGAGGACTAGAATATAAAAGCAAAGGTGCAATGCTGAGGCTTTCTAAGGCTGTTGTGAGACCTAATTTTGGAGTATTGTGAGCATTTTTGGGCCCCTTATCTAAGAAAGGATGTGCTGGCTTTGAAGGTTGCCCAGAGGAGGTTCACGAGAATTATCCCAGGAACGAAAGGGTTAATGTATGAGATGCATTTAATGGCTCTGGCCTGTACTCGCTGGAGTTCAGAAGAATGAGGGGGGGATCTCATTGAAACTTGTCAAATACTCAAAAGCCCAGATAGAGTGGATGTGAAAAGTATGTTTCCTATAGCGGGGGGCATCTAGAACTGGGAGCACAGCCTCATAATAGGACATTCCTTTCGAAAACAGATGTGGAGGAATTTCTTTACCAGCGGGTACTGAATCTGTGGGATTCATTGCCGTGGGCGGCTGTGGAGGCCAAGTCATTGGGTATATTTAAAGCAAAGGTTGATAGGTTCTTGATTAGTAAGGGCGTCAAAGGGTATGGGGAGAATGGGGTTGAGGGGGATAATAAATCAGCCGTGACGGAATGATGGAACAGACTCATGTGGCTGAATGTTCTCATTCTGCCCCTATGACTTATGGTCTTGACAGGACCCAAAATAAGTTTGAGGAACAACATCTCACCTTTCATCTGGGCACATTGCAGTTTTCTGGAGTCAATACTACAACTCCAAGTAATTTGCTTTCTTTCCTTGTATCACAACGGATTCATTCTGCTGTAGGTAATCAATCCAATTTCTTTTTCTCTTTGTACTAGGACTGCTGGGCATTTTACACAACATTACATTTTTGTGGCTTTTAGGATCATTTCTTTGTGTTCTCACTAAACACCTTCATTAACCTATCAACCTAATGGATTTATCTACCACATGCTTCCATGGTAATTCTGGTCTCAGATTCCTTCTGAATTTCTTTCCCTACCCCCTAGGCATCTTGAAACTGGTCCTCACTCTTCCTCCATTCTGGTAAAAAGTCTTCAACCTATAAAGTTAATTCTTTCTCTCTTTCCACATGCTGCCTGACCTGCTGGGTGTTTCCAGAATATTCCATTGTTATAACCATATTTAGTTTCTTCCTTTTGTGTTTTATATAGCTTATGAATTATAATGTACAATATTATTAAAACTTTTTGTTCCCATTATGTTCCCAACGTCTTCTTGTCTTGCATTAGTTTGGATAATGATTTTCCCCTAAAATGTTTTGGAGAGTGAAAACAGAATTAATTCCGCAATATTTTAATCTGTTTTAATAGAATCTGCTTATGACTTGTGTAAAAGTGAAGATGCAGGAACTTTAGGCATCCGTGGATGTATTTTTCTGTAGATGTGTAAAATGAGTAGCAAGACCACGAAGTTGACGCCATCTATGGAGTGAAGTACTAATATTGCAAACAATTCTAAATAGAGAGAAAATTCAAAAGTATGCAGTGCAAAAAGACTTGGGAGTCCTTGTGCAGGATTCGCTAAAGGCTGATTTGCAGGTTTAGTCAGTGGTGAGGAAGGCAAATGCAATGTCTCATTCATTTGAAGAGTACTAGAATAGAAAAGCAAGGATGTAATATTGATGCTTTATAAAGCACTGGTGAGACCTCACGGAGTATTGTGAGCAGGTTTGGGCCTCTGGGACCCTTTCTAAGAAAGGATGTGCTTACATTGGAGAGGGCTCAATGGAGGTTCACAAAAAATGATTCCTGGATTGAATGGCTTGTTCAATTGAGGAGCATTTGATAGCTCTGGGCCTCTATTCACTGTAATTCAGAAGAATGAGGGGTGACCTCATTGAAATCTATCGAATGTTGGAAGGCTTCAATAGAGTGGATGTGGGGGAGACCAAGACCAGAGGACACAGCCTTGGAACAGAGGGACATCCTTTTAGAACGGAGATGAAGAGGAATTTCTTTAGAGTGGTGAATCTGTGGAATTCGCTGCCACAGGCAGCTGTGGAGGCCAAGTCATTCGGTATACTTAAGGCAGAAGTTGACAAATTCTTGATTAGTCAGGGCATGAAGGAATACAGGGAGAAGGCAGGAGATTGGGACTGAGGGGGAAAATGGATCAGCCATGATGAAATGGCAGAGCAGACTCGATGGGCCGAATGGCCTAATTCTGTTCCTATATCTTTTGGTCTTAATATTCTCCACAGGATAAGTAATAATTGACGGAGTTGTATTTGAAATGTAGTTTTATTTGCAAACAGTTTTGTAATAGTGCTGTGGTTCTGCGTTAATTGGCCCACAAATTAATTGGAGGACAAATAGAATCAGTAGCCAACTTGCAACCTTAAAGGTTTAAAAACATCCAAGTAATCTTGAATTTCTTTTATGTACTGATTATAAAAATTAAGTAAAAAATGACAAACTTGCCCACTTTGATTTTGAACGGCATATCACAGTAGATAACATTTTGTAATGTAGTTTTAGATTTTTAGATTTTGTGCTCATCAAACTCTGATGATACCAGTGTGGAATAACAAAAGTGTCTAAAAGTATAACTAAACCAAACCACCTTTCTTCATTGAATGATTTAGTTATTAGGTTATTAGCAGTTATTAGACTTAATTTATTACAAGTAGTATTTCCATTTCAAAATGTGATTCACAACTGTAACAATCTAATTATAGCTTTAGTATCTGATAAGATGGGTTCAGAATGGCTTCATGCAATGGATTTTTTTTGCTGAAATATTCCACTGAGTTATTTGCAATAGCTGATAGCGGATATCTGACTTTTAAATGGTGATAATGTTGTTGCCTTATCTCACAATGCACAATAAGTGCACTACTGCCAAAGGTTTTCCCTTATAATATTTTAGCAAACATTTTTTGTGTACACTCCTGTCAACTTCAGCCCCTTCTCACAGGTGAGGGCTGCTTCTCTGAGCAAGATCTTGGTGCTTGTTGGTGAGTTCTGACAATGAGAAATTCTGTTGGATGATTTTGAGTGTCTACTCAGGAAACATTCCATCGTTTTTGACTTCCGACAAAAACGACAAGCGGTTTTGTGCTGACCATTGATAATGGATTCCAGTCAAAGGTGTTTCTTGGAAGGAAATTCTCTACCAAGGACGGGTAGGGCAGCTGAAGGGTGCTCTGCACAGAAACAAGGCCAGGGCCATCCTTCACAACACCATGGGACAAGAAGAACCTCAGCACATGTTGCTTGCATACCTTGGTCCAGTATATGGCTTGATACGGCCACTTGCAAAGGTAGCCATCAGGGTAGGAGCAAGGTCTGGTGCAATTTTTCTCCCATTCTCGGGGAACTTGTGCATCATGACCCATCAGACATTATCTTGGATCTTAGGAAGAAAATTGAAAAATGTCTCTGGTGACTGCCACAGGAAAGAACCGCGGTTTGGGCCATATCTGTGCCATGTATAGAAATACCAAACACACCTCACACCTGCTGATCAGGTTTTTGTCCACTGTCACTCCACACTTGCCCCTTTTTTGTTGGATTACCTTTATCTGTTTCAAGCCATCTCCTGCCATGTGCCTTGGCTCTTCTGAATCATGTTCCCAGCATCTTAAGGCAGTCAGACTCTACAGCAGCAACTCCCAACCCTTTTAATGCCATGACCCCCTAACTATTAACCGAGTGATCCGTGGACCCCAGTTTGGGAACCCCTGCTCTGCAGTGAATGGGAGAGAAGGCTGGTCGGAGATTCTTATCAATCCACAGAGCAAGGAATGAGCAGGAGATGGTTACATTGTCCAAGTACAGGGAGGCTTTGATCTGAATGTAACAGTTACCTGCCAATGACAAACTTGCTCCTCCTCATGCCTGAGTTCTTCCTGACAGATTGGCCAAGAGCTTACAGCAGAGTGATGGAAATGGATTGAGCCCACCCTTGCTTAACACCGGACTTGTAGACACACTACCTGCTCCTAACTCAGTCATAGTCATACTTTATTGATCCCGAGGGAAATTAGTTTTCGTTACAGTTGCACCATAAATAATTAGATAGTAATAAAACCATAAATAATTAAATAGTAATATGTAAATTATGCCAGGAAATAAGTCCAGGACCAGCCTATTGTCTCAGGGTGTCTGACCCTCCAGGGGAGGAGTTGTAAAGTTTGATGGCCACAGGCAGGAATGATTTCCTATGACGCTCAGTGTTGCATCTATGACATTACTGCTGTTTGTAAAGCACTTGGATTCAAGGAGTTCCTGGGACAAGAAAATGGCAGATGAACTGAATAAGAATTTTGCATCCGTCTTCACTGTGGAAGACACTAGCAGTATACCGGATGTCTGAGATGTAAGGCAGCAGCAATGAGTGCAGTTGCTGAAATGTCTGAAGGTGGTTAAGTCACCTGGACCAGATGGTGTACACTTCAGGATTCTGAAAGTGCTGGCTGAAGAGATTGTGGAGGCATTAGTAATGACCTTTCAAGAATCATCAGATTCTAACATGGTTCCGGAGGTCTGGAAAATTGCAAATGTCACTCCACTCTTAAGGAAGGGAGGGAAGTAGAAGAAAGGAAACTATAGGCCAGTTAGTCTGACCTCAGTGGTTGAGAAGATGCGAAAGTCGATTGTTAAGGATAAGGTTTCGGGGTATTTGGAGGCACATGATAAAATAGGCTAAAGTCAGCATTGTTTCTGTCAGAGAAAATCTTGCCTGACAAATCTTTTGGAATTTTTTGAGGAAACAAGCAGGATAGACAAAAGAGAATTGGTGAATGTTGCATACTTGGATTTTCATAAAGCCTTTGACAAATTGCTGCACCTGAGGCTGCTTGACAAGGGCAGAGCCAGTGGATTTACAGGAAAGATACTAGCATGGATAGAGGACAATAGACAATAGAGTAGGCCATTCAGCCCTTCGAGCCAGCACCGCCATTCACTGTGATCATGGCTGATCATCCACTATCAGTATCCAGTTCCTGCCTTATCCCCATAACCTTTGATTCCACTATCTTTTAAGAGCTATATCCATCTCTTTCTTGAAAGCCTCCAGAGACTTGGCCTCCACAGCCTTCTGAGGCAGAGCATTCCATATATCCACCACTCTCTGGGTGAAAAAGTTTTTCCTCAACTCCATTCTAAATGGCCCACCCCTAATTCTTAAACTGTAGCCTCTGGTTCTGGACTCACCCATCAGCAGGAACATGCTTCCTGCCTGCAGCGTGTCCAATCCTTTAATAATCTTATATGTTTCAATTAGATCCCCTCTCAGCCTTCTAAATTCCAAAGTATACAAGCCCGGTCGCTCCAATCTTTCGACATATGACAGTCCCACCATCCATGGAATTAACCTTGTGAACCTACGCTGCACTCTCTCAGTAGCAAGAATGTTCTTCCTCAAATTTGGAGACCAAAACTGCACACAGTACTCCAGGTATGGTCTCACCAGGGCCCTGTACAGCTGCAGAAGGACCTCTTTGCTCTTATACTCAATTCCCCTTGTTATGAAGGCCAGCATGCCATTAGCTTTCTTCACTACCTGCTGTACTTTGATGCTTGCTTTCAGTGACTGATGTACAAGAACACCTAGATCTCGTTGTGCTTCCCCTTTTCCTAACTTGACTCCATTTAGATAATAATCTGCCTTCCCATTCTTAACACCAAAGTGGATAACCTCACATTTATCCACATTAAACTGCATCTGCCATGCTTCTGCCCACTTACCCAGCCTGTCCAAGTCACCCTGCATTCTCATAACATCCTCCTCACATTTCACACTGCCTCCCAGCTTTGTGTCATCGGCAGATTTGCTAATGTTACTTTTAATTCCCTCATCTAAATCATTAATATATATTGTAAACAGCTGTGGTCCCAGCATTGAACCCTATGGTACCCCACTGGTCACCGCCTGCCATTCCGAAAGGGACCCGTTAATCACTACTCTTTGTTTTCTGTCAGCCAGCCAATTTTCAATCCATGTCAGTACTCTGCCCCCAATACCATGTGCCCTAATTTTGCCCACTAATCTCCTATGTGGGACTTTATCAAAGGCTTTCTGAAAGTCCAGGTACACTACATCCACTGGCTCTCCCTTGTCCATTTTCATAGTTACATCCTCAAAATTCCAGAAGATTAGTCAAGCACGATTTCCCCTTCGTAAATCCATGCTGACTCGGACCAATTCTGTTACTACTATCCAGATGTGTCATAATTTCATCTTTTATAATTGACTCCAGCATCTTTCCCACCACCGACGTCAGGCTAACCGGTCTATAATTCCTGTTTTCTCTCTTCCTCCCTTCTTGGACAACATCAGCCACCCTCCAATCCACAGGAACTGATCCTGAATCTATAGAACATTGGAAAATGATTACCAATGCATCCACGATTTCTAAAGCCACCTCCTTAAGTACCCTGGGATGCAGACTATCAGGTCCCGGGAACTTATCAGCCTTCAGACCCAACAGCCTATCCAACACCATCTCCTGCCTAATATAAATTACCTTCAATTCATCCATTACCCTAGGTCTTTTGGCCACTATTACATCTGGGAGATTGTGTCTTCCCTAGTGAAGACAGATCCAAAGTACCTGTTCAACTCGTCTGCCATCTCCTTGTTCCCCATAATAAATTCACCCGCTTCTGTCTTCAAGGGCCCAATTTTGGTCTTAACTATTTTTTTCCTTTTCACATACCTAAAGAAGCTTTTACTATCCTCCTTTATATTCTTGGCTAGTTTACCTTTGTACCTCATTTTTTTCTCCACGTATTGCCATTTTAGTTACCTTCTGTTGCTCTTTAGAAGTTTCCCAATCTTCCGGCTTCCCACTCGTCTTTGCTATGTTATACTTCTTCTCTTATTTTTATACTGTCCATTACTTCCCTTGTCAGCCACGGCCTCCTCTTACTCCCCTTAGGATCTTTCTTCCTTTTTGGAACAAACTGATCCTGCACCTTCTGCATTATTCCCAGAAACACTTGCCATTGGCTTTCCACTGTCATCCCTGCTAGGGTATTGTTCCATTGAACTTTGGCCAGCTCCTCCCTCATAGCACCATAGTTCCCTTTGTTCAACTGTAATACTGACACTTCCGAGTTTCCCTTCTCCCTCTCAAATTGTAGATTAAAACTTATCATATTATGGTCACTACCTCCTAATGGCTCCTTTACCTCGAGATCCCTGATCAAATCCGGTTCATTCCACAACACTAAATCTAGAATTGCGTTCTCTCTGGTAGGCTCCAGTACAAGCTGTTCTAAGAATCCATCTCGGAAGGACTCCACAAACTCCCTTTCTTGGGGTCCAGCACCAACCTGATTCCTCCAGTCTACCTGCATGTTGAAGTCCCCCATAACAACTGTAGCATTGCCTTTCCAACATGCCAATTTTAGCTCTTGATTCAACTTACACCCTACATCTAGACTACTGTTTGGGGGCCTGTAGATAACTCCCATTAAGGTCTTTCTACCTTTAGAATTTCTCAGTTCTATCCATACTGACTCTACGTCTCCTGATTCTATGTCCCCCCTTGCAAGGGACTGAATATCATTCCTCACCAACAGAGCCACCCCACCCCCTCTGCCCATCAGTCTGTCCTTTCGATAGGGCGCATATCCTAGAATATTCATTTCCCAGGCCCTGTCCACTTGAAGCCATGTCTCTGTTATTCCCACAACATCATACTTACCAATTTCCAACTGAGCCTCAAGCTCATCTACTTTATTTCTTATACTCCATGCATTCATATACAATACTTTTAATTCATTACTCCCCTCACCTCCCATATCAATTCCTATTTCACTTGGCCATACTGTACGATCCCTTCTTGAGCTTTCTGCTCTGTTGATTCTGCTGTCTTTCTTAACTTTTCTTATTCTCACTTTCCCTTTATCTCCATCCTCATGTTTCCAGTTCGTCCCCTCCCCCCCACTACTTAGTTTAAACCCACCCGCGTTGCAGAGGCAAACCTGCCTGCCAGAATGCTGGTGCCCCGCTTATTAAGGTGCAATCCGTCCCTTTTGTACAATTCATCCTTACCCCAAAACATACCCCAGTGGTCCAAGAATGTAAATCCTTGCTTCCTGCACCAATTCCTCAGCCACACATTCAGATCCATTATCTCCCTGTTCTTGACCACTCCAGCAGGGGAACTGGAAGCAAACCGGAGATAACCACCCTGGAAGTCCTGCTTTTCAGCCCTCTTCCGAGTTCTCTGAAGTCACGCTGTAGAATGTCTTTCCTCTTCTTCCCCACGTCATTTGTGCCGACATGCACCACCACTTCTGGATGTTCACCTTCACTCTTGAGGATTCCCTGCACCTGGTCCGTAACGTCCTGGATCCCGGCACCACGGAGGCAACACACCATCCTTAAATTCGCCTGTTGCCACAGAAACCCCTTTCTGTACCTCTCACTATGGAGTCCTCTACTACCACGGCTCTGCCTGACGTCTGTCTCCTTGGCTTTGCCTCAGCGCCAATTGTTGACTCGCAGATCCGTCCGTCCTGTCTTCTGTCCCGACAGCTTCCAAGAGGGAGAACCTGTTTACGAGAGGCACATCTCCCGAGGTCTCCTGTACTTCAAGCATTCTTTCCTTGCTCATCGTCATCCTCCTACTCTCTTCCTATATCCTGGGTGTAATGACCTCACTGTCGGTCCTGTCCAGAAAACTCTCGTTCTCCCGGATTAACCTAAGTCATCCAGTTTCCTCTCCAGTGCTGCAACATGGTCCCTCGGAAGCTGAATCTGGACACATTTTCTGCAGGTGTAGGAGCCAGAGGCACTATCAGTGTCCCTGACCTTCCACATCATGCACGTAGCACACTGAATCAGCCTAGTGGTCATCTCTTCACCACTTCTCACCCTGTCCAAGTGTGGCGTAGTCTCCTCTCTCAGCCTCCTCGCCGAAGAGTCCTGAGCCAAAGACTCGCACTTTTCTCACAAGGCACTTCCCTCGACAAGGCCACTCCCTGAGAGCGAGCCTTGCTGATATTAGCTGTAATTAGCTTCACCTGCCTCACCTCGTCTGACCTCGAAGGTCTGGTTAGCTCGCAAAGGATTGGCTGATTGGAAGGAGGCAAAAAGTGGGAATAAAGGGGAGCCTTTTCTAGTTGGCTGCAGTGACTAGTAGTGTCCGGACTGATTCTTTTTATATGATATGTCAGTGATTTGGAATTCAGAATTGATGGCTTTGTGGCCAAGTTTGTGGACATAGGTGGAGGGCAGGTAGTTTTGAGGAAGCAGGGAGAATGGAGAAGGACCGGACAGATTAGGAGAATGTGCAAAGAAGTGGCAGATGGTATACAGTGTCAGGAGTTGTATGGTCATGCACTTTGGTAGAAGGAGCAAAATTATTAATGTTTGTAAATAGGCAGAAAATTCAAAAATCTGAGGTTTCAAAGGGCCTTGGGAGTCCTCGTGCACGGTTCCCTAAAGATTAACTTGCAGATTGAGTTTGTGGTGAGGAAGGCAAATGCAATGCTAGCATTCATTTCAAGAGGACTAGAATATAAAAGCAAGGATGTAATGCTGAGGCTTTATAAGTGAGGCCTCGCTTCGGTTATTGTGAGCAGTTGCTGACATTGGAGAGGGTTCAGAGGGGGTTCATGGGAATCATTCAGAGAATGAAAGAGTTGTGGTATAAGGAGGATTTGATGGCTCTGGGCCTGTACTCACTGGAATTTAGAAGAATGGTAGGGGGGAATCTCATTGAAGTCTATCAAATGTTGAAAGGGCTAGATAGAGTGGATATGGAAGGGTGTTTCCTATAGTGGGGAAGTCTAGGACCAGAGAGCACAACTTCAGAATAGAGTGATGTCCATTTAGAATGGGGATGAAGAGGAATTTCTTTAGTCAGAGGGTGGTGAATTTGTGGAATTTGTTGCCACAGGCAGCTGTGGAAGCCAGATCACTGGGTGTATTTAAGGTGAAGGTTGATAGGTTCCGGATTAATCTGAGTGTGAAAGGTTATGGGAAGAAGGCAGGAGGAGACAGGGAAATTGGATCCGGTATGATGAAATAGTAGAGCAGGCCCGATGGGCTGAATAACCTCATTCTGCTCCTATCTCTTATGGATCGAATTCCTGACTCCCTCTCCACAGCCCAGATTAGAGCATGTTCATCATGTAGATGTGCAATGTCCTGTCAAAGACCTTTAAGTCTGAGCTAACCAGAGAAGTGTCCATGGCCAAACACCCCCACCCACCCCGTCCTACACATAGGCCATGGCGTCCCTCTGCAGTGCTGGGTTGGCGGATTCAGGCCCTGCCAGGTACAGGTCACCTATCCCCTGCCAGCACTTGCTCCACCCCTTCCTTCCTCTTTTCTCTGGCTACCTCCTCTCCTTCAGTCCAGCTGAAGGGACTCAACCCAGAATGATGGCTGTCACTTTCCCTGTGGTGGCCAGCTGAGAGCTCCTCCTGCAATCTGTTCATTGCTCCAGATTCCAGCATCTACAGCCGCCAGGTACAGAACAGATTTGGTCTAGGTATGTCATTAGTCCCAGAGCAGACCTGATTAGGCTGGCAATGACCTTGGACAAGACCTTTTGTTTATTTTGCAGCTAAATACTTGCCGACGAACCTGCACCATCCTTCCAGCATAGTGAGCCTGCACTGCCCAATGACACCCATGGGTCATTAACCCATCGTCTTTGGAAAGTGAGAGGAAACCGGAGCACCCAAAGGAGACCCACCCGGTCTCAGAGAGAACAAAATCACCCAGAGGAGACCCACCTGATCTCAGAGAGAACAAAATCACCCAGAGGAGACCCACCTGATCTCAGAGAGAACAAAATCCTTACAGATGGCTGCAGAATTGAACCTGTGGTACGGGCGTGTAATAGTGTTACGCTAACTGCTACACTACTGTTCCGTCCCTAATCTTGTCATCCACATTCAATGAGATGGTGGATTACTAATCCCTGGTGGCCACTCCCTCTTCTTTCTGCTTGTGGATGAAGCTGATGAAGCCGTCCTAATGGTTTCTGCCATGCTACCAGCAAGAAGCAGAGCATTGTACACTTCTGCAGGTGAGTTCATTAAGTCCCACAGACCGGAGTACAACAAGTCTGTAAGCTATTACTTTTGAGGAGTTTTATTCACCTCAAGGGAAACAATGGAACTTTTCAGCTCTTCCACTCAATGGCTATCTCGCTTCTCAGAACTCTGCAATAGAGTTCAAAGTTCAAAGCAAATTTTTTATCAAAATAGATATATCCACCAATTTTCCACTGAGGTTGGGTGGGACTACACCCAAAGGTCATGGGTTAAGGGGAACATGAGGAGAAACTTCCTCACTCAGTAGTGAGAGTGTGGAATAAACTGTCAGCACAAGTGGTGCATGTAAGCACAATTTCAAAGTTTAAGTGAAGTTTGGATAGGTACATGGATGATAAGGGTATGGAGGGCTATGGTCCTGGTGAAGGTCAGTGGCAGTAGGCAGTTTAAATGGTTTTGGCATGGACTAGATGGGCTGAAAGGCCTGTTTCTGTGCTATACTTCTCTATGTCTCTATACAACCCTGAGATTCATTTTCTTGTGGGCATTCGCAGCCAGTACAAGAAACGCAACAGAATCAGTGAACGACTGCCTCCAACGGGACGGACAAAAACCAGTGTGCAAAAGACAACAAAATGTGCAAGCACAAAATGAGGGGAAAAAAAACAAAGTAATAATAATAATAAATAATTAAACAATAAATTTTGAGAACATGAGTTGTAGACTCCTTGAAAGTGAGCCCATAGGTTGTGGAAACAGTTCAGTGATGGGGCGAGTGAAGTTATCTCCTCTGGTTTTAGGGTAGTAACTTCCTGAACCTGGTGGTGAATGAAGTAGAATTGAACTTTGTCATTGCTCAGAACAATGAGATTGCATTGCTACTCCAGTCCTTGCAAAACTGATATTTACAATGCATGCAATATGGCTTAATTTTTTTTAAATCTGATATTTACATGCAACAACTGACATTAATAGTCCATAACACTCAAAGGCCACTGGCAAGCCGGGGTGTAACATTATTCAGTGACACAACTGCCCTCAGGAAGAAGCTGTCTTCATTTTTACTGTCTTTGCTGAGGTGTTTCTGTATCTCCTACCAGATGGCAGGAGATTGAACAGATACTGTTCAGGATGAGATGGCTCTTTAATAACGCTACCAGCGTTGAGAGCTGTAGATTGTCTCTAGGTCCAGTGGTTGAGTCCCAATGATGTGCTGGGCCATCCTAATCACCCTGGGAGTGCTTTGTGATCTGTCTCGCTGCAGATGGAGTCCCACACTGTCATTCCATATGTCAGCATGCTCTCTATCGCACATCAATAAAAGTTGGCCAGCAATTTTTGGGGCAAATTAGCTCTCCTTGAGCACATTATAGTTGCTGTTGTGCCTTCCCTACTATCGAGGTTGTGTTACCGACCTTCGTCCTATAGAGCTCCTGTACCATCTTCCTGATGGCAGCAGCAAGAAGAGAGCGTGATCTGGATGGTGGGGGTCCTTGATGTTGCGACAGTGCTCCATGTAGATGTGCTCAATGGTGGGGTGGGCTTTATTCATAATGAGGGCAGGAAGTTGCTAGAGGCTGTGCTGTCCGTAGCCTTTCTGCCAAACACAATGCCACAAAAAGATTTAATGCGTCTGGCAGTACTGAACCATCCTCTTTGAAGGCCGTGAGTCACAGAACTTCCGCGTGAGCCTTTTAGAAGAATAAGCATATGGGACAGACTCTGCATTAGAAGATAAACTTGGCTGATTCCAGGGCAAATTCTAAGCCTTTCAAACTCATCACCTTAGAGTACCTTTCTCAATATCCTCCCTCTTGACTGCAGAAGGAAAAGATACCTCCACCCCACCTTCCCACTGCCTCAACAGTGATAAGAGTTCCTTTTCTCCTTGTCTTCCACCCCATGAGCCTCTGCATCCAACACATCACTCTCTGCAGCATCCACCACCTTCAAAGTGATCCTATCTGCAGAATTTCTTGTGTTAAATATGCTGCAAGTCGGAGGTCTTGCAATCCCCTATGACAGTGGTCCCCAACCACCGGGCCGCGGACCGGTACCAGGCTGCAAAGCATGTGCTACTGGGCCGCGAGGAAACTATATGATTTGGCGGTATGATGAGTAAAACAACAAATGTCACTTGAGAGTTTCTTTAGAAGAGGTGGTAGGGGACGTAAAAGGCCTAACGATGATGATTATGCAAAGACAGCTGAGGCCGAGACTACAAAAAAAAAAGAAAGCTTCCTTCAACAGAAGATACGACGAGTTGTACATAAAATATGGCTTTATTGCGACTGGCGACTGGCATGTTCCAAGCCTCCTGTGTGTGATGTGTGGAGACAAATTGTCTAATGTGGCAATGAAGCCCTCAAAACTGCTTCGGCACCTTGAGTTCAAGCACCCTGCACTTAAAGACAAACCCGTTGAGTTTTTTGAGCGGAAAAAACGTGAGCAATCGGGACCGAAGCAAGTGCTGGCAGCCACCACCTCCACAAACACTGCTGCTCTGAGTGCGTCGTACTTAGTGGCTAGCCGTATTACTAAGGCTAAGAAACGTCTGTTTGAGCAGCTTTGCGAGGAAATTGATGCAGAGCACAAATGCTTCTCTTACACACTGAAGTCAGCTGGCTATCAAGGGGGAGAGCCCTGGCCAGGGTTTTTGAGTTAAGAGAGCAGCTACAGAGATTTCTTTCAGGAAAAAAGTCACCACTGGCAGCAAACTTCAGTGACGAGGAGTGGATAGCAGAACTCGCTTATCTGTGTGACATCTTCAACCTGCTCAATGAACTCAGTTTGTCACTTCAGGGGAGAATGACAACTGTCTTCAAGTTGGCAGATAAAGTGTCTGTTTTCAAAGCCAAACTGGAACTGTGGGGACGGCGAGTGAATAGGGGCATATTTGACATGTTCCCAACATTAGCTGGGATATTAGGAGAGACTGTCTTTCTCACAGCTGGTGCGCGATCACCTACCTTCGCTGTCGACAGAATTCGAGAGTTACTTCCCAACCACAAATGACCCAAGACATGCAAAGGAATGGGTCCGTGACCCATTTGTGAATGTCCCTGGTGATTCATCCATGTCAGCGCGGGAAGAAGATCAACTCCTCGAGCTTGCAAATGATGGTGGGCTGAAAAGTATGTTTGACATAACATCTCTGCCGGCATTCTGGATCAAAGTCAAGGCTGAATATCCTGAGATAGCCATGAAAGCACTGAAAACATTGCTTCCATTTCCAACATCATATCTCTGCGAAGCGGAGTTTTCTACAATGAATACAACAAAAACTAAATTGCGGAATAGACTGGACATAAGGAACCCCCTTTGAGTATCGCTGTCTCCCTTCACCCCTTGATGGTACTGTCTCGTTGCAGGGAAACAAGCCCAGGCCTCCCACTGATTCAGCGATATTGGTGTGTTGCAATGATTTTATATATTCATATGAGGAAAATATGCACTGTATGTTTAATATCCAAATGTTACTTAAAATGTTATGATGCTATTGACTTATAAGTGTCTTATAATTGACTTATCACTATATTCATGCGAGGAAAATATGCGCTGTGTGTTTAATATTAAATTCGTTAGATAAACTCTTTTAGAAACGAAATTGAGTGTATTAGCAATTTATAGTTGACTTATCACCTATATTCCAGTCGTGATTAACACCCAGCACCCCCCCCCCCGCCGTTGGCCGGTCCGCAAGAATATTGTCAATATTAAACCGATCCGCGGAGCAAAAATAGGTTGGGGACACCTGCCCTATGACTATCTCACTTTCTGAACATCCTTGAAAAATCTCTGAATAGAATTTTCTTTGACTGCTTCTCTCCAATGCAGCAAGGAGTCAAAGATGGGTTTCAAGGTTCAAGTTTATTGTCATCTAACTGTACGTATATGCAATCCTGGTACATCTGAACGGCGAAGGTGCGTACGTCAAAATACTTTTTTATTGACTACAGCTCAGCATTCAATACCATCGTCCCCTCAAAACTAATCAATAAGCTTCAAGATTTTGGCCTCAATTCATCCTTGTGCAATTGGATCCTCCATTCCTCACTTGCAGACCCCAGTCAGTTTGGATTGGCAACAACATCTCCTCCACCATCTCCAGCAGTACAGGTGCACCACGAGGCTGTGTGCTTAGCCCCCTGCTCTACTCATTCTACAATTGTGACTGTGTGGCTAAGCACAGCTCCAAAGATATATTCAAGTCTGCTGTCCACCTCACTGTCATAGGCCAAATTAATGGCCGTGATGAATCAGTATATAGGAGGGAGATTGAAAATCTGGCTGAGTGATGCCACAACAACAACTTCTCACTCAATACCAGAAAGACCTAGGAGGTGATTATTGACTTTAAGAGGAGGAAACCAGAGATCCATGAGCCAATACTCATTAGAAGTAGGCTTGCAACTTTAAATTCCTCGGTGTTATCATTTCAGAGGACCTCTCCTAGGCCCAGCACATAAGAGCAATTACAAAGAAAGCACAGCAGCACTTCTACTTCCTTAGAACCTGGCATGACGTGACATCTAAAACTTTTACAAACTTCTATAGATGTGTGATGGAGAATATATTGACTTGTATGGAAACGCCAAAGCCCTTGAATGGAAAATCCTACAAAAAATGGAGGATACGGCCCAGTCCATCATGGGTAAAGCCCTCCCCACCACTGAGCACATCTACAGTTCTGCTGTCATGGAGGAGAAGCATCCATCATCAACGAGAGGCCATAGACAGTGCAGCCTCCCGTAACTTCCTGTCCTCACCATGGGTAAAGCCTTCCCCACCACTGAGCACATCTACAGAGAGTGCTGCCACAGGAAAGCAGCATCCATCAAAACAAGCCCCATCACCCGGGTCATGTTCTTTAATCGCTGCTGCCACCAGGAAGAAAGTACAGGAGCCTTGGGACTCATACCACCAGGATCAAGAACAGTTACTCTAACATCAGGCTCTTGAACCAAACTCAACTTCACTCGCCCCATCACTGGCTCCATCAACTCAAGCACGCACTTTTAAGGACTTTTCACCTCATGTTCTCAATATTCATTGCTTACTTATTATTTATTAATTTGTATTTGCACAGCTTGTTGTCTTTTGCACACCGTTTGAACGCACAGTTGGTGCGGTCTTTCATTGATTCTATTATGGTTATTGTTCTATTATGAATTTATTGAGTCTGCCCACAAGAAAATTAATCTCAGGTTTGCATGTGGTGACGTACAGTATATGTACTTCGATAAAAAATTTAGTTGGAACTTTGAACAAAACGGAACAACTTTCCTTTGGACCACTGTGCACTCACAATACACATGTCACATACTGCACATAAACCAAAAAATTGCCATAAATAAGTGAATAAAATATCTTTCAAAATGCATTTGAAGTGTGCAGCACAGGTAAACAGTGAACAGCTCGCTGTCCTCGTGGATGTGACCTCGGTGGTGGCAGGGTGTTCACGAGTCTCACAGCCCGAGGGGAGAAGCTGCTACCCAGTCTGGCAGTGCTAGTCCGGATGCTCCTGTACCTCCTTCCTCACGGTAGGGGGACAAAGGGATTGTGGGATGAGTGGTAGGGATGCTCAACAATGCTTCAGATCCTTTGTCTACAAGGCTCCTGGTGAAGGTCACGAATAGGTGGGAGGGAGACCACGGCAATCCTCTTGGCAGCTTATTCTATCCCCCGTAGGGTCTTGCAGTCTGATGCCTTGCAGCTTCTGTACCACACAATGTTGCAACCAGAGAGGACACTGTCGATGCTGCGCTCCCGTAGAAAATTGCTAGAGTGGGGCCAGGGATCTTTTCATGCGTCAGTCTTCTCAGAAAGTGTAGATGCCCCTGTCTCCAATCTGAATAGGCCCTCTTTAACTGCTCAGTGTTTTCTGGGCTAGGCAAGGTTCAAGATTCAAGATTGTTCCATGTAGTTTCCAGAACATAAGTGTAAAGGAGAATGAAATAATTTTTACTCCAGATCTGATGCAGCACAAAAAAAAACACAGTAAGATAACGCAAACACGAGGAAATCTGCAGTTGCTGGAAATTCAAGCGACACACACCAAAGTTGCTGGTGAACGCAGCAGGCCAGGCAGCATCTCTAGGAAGAGGTACAGTCAACGTTTCGGCCCGAGACCCTTAGTCAGGACTAACTGAAGGAAGAGCTAGTAAGATATTTGAAAGTGGGAGGGGGAGGGGGAGGGGGAGATCCAAAATGATAGGAGAAGACAGGAGGGGGAGGGATGGAGCCAAGAGCTGGACAGGTGATTGGCAAAAGAGATATGAGAGGATCATGGGACAGGAGGCCCAGGGAGAAAGAAAAGGGGGAGGGGGGGAAAATCTAGAGGGGTATAGTGAGAGGATAATAATAAAAATAACACAAAGGATAGCTTATACACATAGATTGATTGTATATCCACATGGTGTCTATACATAAGGTGACTGACAGGAAACCATAAGGTTGTGGAGGGGTGGGTTAGTGGGTGGAGGTGTTGGTCACCCTTACTGCTCGGGGAAAAGTAACTGTTTTTGAGTCTGCTTGTCCTGGTGTGGATGCTATGTAGCCTCCGTCCTGGTGGGAGTGGGACAGACAGTCTGTGAGCAGGGCGGGTGGGATCCTTCATGATGTTACTGGCCCTGTTCCAGCACCTTTCTGTCCTTGGTGGGTAGGCTGGTGCAGGTGAGGCACTGGTCAGTTCTGACCACCTGTTGTAGAGCCTTCCTCTCCCCTGTGGTGCAGTCTTCCTACCACGTGGCAGGTTAGAATGCTCTCAAATACACACCTGTCAAAGGACGTGAGCATGGATATGCAGCTCTCTTGAGCCTCCTCCGAAAGTAGAGGCATTGGTGACCTTCCTTGAATGTGTAGGATATGTTCTGGGACCGTGAGAGATTGTGTGTGACATGCGCTCAGAGGGGTTTAAAACAGCTTGTGGTTTCCACCGCCGTGCCGCAGATGTAAAGAGGGCTGTGAGTGATGCGAGTTCTCCTGACGTTGAAGTTGATAAGTTGTCTCGCTGACATTGAGGAAGTGGTTATTTGTCTGGCACCAGGCCCCCCGGCTCCTCCACATCCTCTCTGTAGGCCGTCTCACTGTCATTAGCGACGAGCCCTCCCCCCGCCCCCCACTGTCGTCTCATCAGTGAACTTGACAAGGTGATACTCGGGTGTTCGGCCGTGCAGTCGTGTGCGAGCAGAGTGTGCAGCACTGGGATTAGCACAGGACCCTGAGGGGGGAGCCTGTGTTGAGGATGATGAACTAGCTGAGGTCTGCTGGTTAGCAGGTCCAGCACACAGTTGCACAGTGGTATAGTTTGACCAAGGAGTAGGAGTTTGTTCACCAAGGGCTGTGGGACAATAGTGTTGAATGCCGAACTGAAATCCAGAAACAGCGATCTGACACAAGTGTCTTCTAGGTGTGTCAGGGCCCCGTACATGACAGATGCTATGGATTCTTTCGTAGAGCAGTTCTGTTGCTAAGCATATTGGAGAGGGTCCAGTGTGGCAGGAATGGAATTTTTGATATGTACCAGCCATTTAACACACTTCAGGATGATTAGCATCAGTGTCACTGGATGATAGTCATTCAGCTATGAAGGTGTAGAGTTGCTTGCTACAGGGTTGATGGTGGCTGATTTGAAGCATGTGGGAAAAGCCACCTGGATGAGTGAAGTGCTGAAGATATCCACGATGAGATCGATGAGCTGGTGTATGCACTCCCTGAGAACTCAGTCTGTACTCCGCTCCGTCCGCCACAACAGACAGGATCTCCCAGTAGCCACCCACTTCAACTCTGCTTCCCATTCCCATTCAGATATGTCCATATGTCTCTACTGCCATGATGAGGCTAAACTCAGGTTGGAGGAGCAACACCTCATATACCGTCTGGGTAGTCTCCAGCCCCTTGGTATGAACATAGAATTCTCCAACTTCCGGTAATTCCCTCCCCCTCCCTTCCTCTATCCCTATTTCGCATCACCTCCCTCATAGTTCCGCCTCCTTCTACTATTGTTTTCCTGCCAATCACCTCCCTGCTTCCCCTCCCCCACCCCTTTGTCTTTAAAATTACTGTTTTTTTCAACTACCAGCATTCTTCAAACCCTCCCCAAAGTTCTTCCTTCAGTCCTGACGAAGGGTTTCGGCCAGAAACGTCGACTAATCTTTTCAACTGATGCTGACTGACCTGCTGAGTTCCTCCAGTGCATTGTGAGTGTTCCTTTGACAACAGCATCTGCAGATTATTTTGTGTTCAGTCTGTAAGGTCATCTGGCCAGCTGCCTTACAGGGGTTGACTCTGTGTAGCGTCCTTCCATCTGCGGCGGTTACAGACAGCAGCTGCTCCCCTGGGAAAGGGTTGGCTTTGTGTTGCATGCCCCGAAGCGTGAATAATAGTCGTTTAGAGCATCAGGAAGGGAGGTGCCACTGATACAGTCAATGTTGTTTTCCCTTGTATGGTCAGTAATGCCCCTGGTCCTGAATTATTTTTTGCGTAGACAATCTTTGCCCTCCTGATGCCTAAGAATAGGTTTCTTCTGGCTGTTCTGAGAATTGTCATGTCTCCGGACTTGAAGGCAGCTTATCAGGCTTTTAGTTGGGAGCACACCTGTGCATTCAGCCAGGGCCTCCTGATTCAAAGAGGCTGTGGAATGGGTGGTAGGGATCCTCAACAATGTCTCAGTTAGCCTGCGAGATAGCCAAGAGCAGCATGACTTTCAACTTCCCTTCTGCCCTCCCAGATCTCTGGTCTTCCTGTAGGCGGCAATCTCGTCAGTAGAGGCAGTGGTCAGGGACGAACATCAGTGGATCTACTGCGGGTGACTTGGACGTGAAGAGGAAGTCCACCCTCGTCTGGAATGAGTTGCCTTTTTGAGGTTGCTGCTGGTGACCCGCAGTGAGGAAACAGCATGGCCTGTGTGGTGGGGATCTCTGACGATGGACGCAGTTTCCTCTGACAACACTTCACGTAGATGTGCTCAGTGGTCGGGAGGACTTTACCCATGATGCACTGGGCCGAATCCACTACCTTTTGTAGGATTTTCCATGCAAAGGCATTGGTGCTCCCATGCCAGGTTCTGATGCAGCCTGTCAATACACACTACACGTCGATAAAAGTTTGTCAAAGTTTTAGATGTCATGCCCAATCTGTGCAGACCTCTAAGGAGGTAGAGGCGTTTTCGTGCTCTCTTCACAATTACACTTATGTGCAGGGTCCATACTAATAAATATAAGACTTCGACCCATATAATTTAGATTTAAAGAAGTATTAATCATCAAGCATTGTTCCTTTGTTTTAAAAGGTACTGTCATTTCTGAATTTCCTGAAATGATTCAGATATTTGTGACCATCCTCCCACACACCAATCTTCCTTTGAGTCTGCACTTACATCACTTTAAGATGCTACTGACAACAGACGGCAATGTTTTGTGGGCAGCTACTAAATATATGTCTCCTGATCTGCTATCTCTGCAGTCTGTAGCCTGTAAGTTCCCTTTTGATGATGCTGTGGCATTTCCTTGTTCTTCCGTGAACGCCTGCAAGAAAATAAATCTCAATGGCGTATTTAGTGAAATATACATACTTTGAACTTTAACAGCAAAAACTTTTATTTACACACTGCAATTAATATCGCGAAATGCTTTGCAGTTCTTCACAGTAATGTGACCAGGCATTCTAAAGATGTCATCAATCCAGTTGGGTTTCTCACGCAGCCTTGTGAGCAGCCAGAGGGTGATTCAGTCAGCTTCACCTGTCACTCGAGCCTTGGTGGACAGGGTCTGGACTTGATAGTCCATTGATTTCATTGATAGTTCTGGTCTGTGGATTGGGAGGTAAAGGGAAAGTTTATTTTTGGTTTGGTTGGGGTTGACCATGGTAAAGGCAACTAACTGTAGTCATATACTATGTCATAAAACAGAGATGACACGTTGGCCAAGTGGTTAAGGCACTCGACCAGTGACCTGAAGGTTGTGACTTCGAGCCCCAGCCAAGGCAGCGTGTTGTGTCCTTGAGCAAGGCACTTAACCACACAGTGCTCTGCGACGACACTGGTGCCAAGCTGTATCGGCCCTAGTGCCCTTCCCTTGGACAACATCGGTGTCGTGGAGAGGGGAGACTTGCAGCATGGGCAATTGCCGGTCTTCCACACAACCTTGCCCAGACCTGCGCCCTGGAGAGTGAAGACTTTCCAGGTGCAGATCCATAGTCTTGCAAGACTAACGGATGCCTTATAAACAGAGATGTGGGCATTCAAAGTTCAAAGTAAACTTATTATCAAAGTACATATGCTGCTCTAAGATTCATTTTTTGCAGGCATTCTCAGTAAATCCAAGAAATGTAATAGAATCAATGCAAGACTGTTGTGACTGTCAACGGAAGCCACCAGAGAGGCAAACAGCTGGTAGTATAAAAGTCTTTAATCGGCACACACAAGCTGGCAGTATTTGGAGTCACTCTGCAGAGAGGCTCCCTGGCCCAACATTACATCACATTTTTCTATGCTAAAGATCAAAGGTCACAACAGGACAACTTCCATAGTTATAATGTACCTACAATGCTTCCTTTGAGTTACATATAATTTTCAAACACCTAGATCTTCACACCAACACTCCAGACACCCAAAATGAATGTTAATCACCCCTGTCTCTCAGCTGCATTCATGCAAATGCAGACATCTTAGGTCAACGGGGTGTTTCCTGGTTTGCAATTGACTCCAGTCTGCAGCTCCAAGAAGGCCATTGTTCTGAGCTGCATTTTAAATTCAATCTACAATCCACATTCAAAGCACATTTATTATCAAAGTATGTATAAATTATACACCTTGAAATTTGCCTGCTTACAGGCAGCCACAAAACAAGAAACCCGAATAACCCAATTTAAGAAAAGACTGAAAACCACTGTGCAGAGAAAGAGGGAGAAAACAAAATGCACATCACGCAAGCAATTGAAGCAAGCCAACAGCATCCTGAACGAGACTGAGTTCCGGATCTGCTCCCGGGGCATCCGGAGTAGGGCCAGGCCTTGGTCCCCAGTTTTCACACCAGCAGCCAGATCAGTTCACAGCCTCTTCACCACGGAGAAAGGAATGAACATTCCCCAGAGAGCGAGTGAAATCGGCAAATTCCGATCTATAGACTGGTTGCTGTTGAAAATGATATTCACTATATTCCACAACTCTGTAATATGGCCTTACAAAGACCACATGCAGCAGGATGGACAAACAACCAACGTGCAAAAGACAATGAATTGTGCAAATGCAAAAATAAATAATAATAATAAATTAGTAAGCAATACATATTGAGAACATGAGATGAAGAGTTCTTGAAATTGAGTCCATAGGTTGTGGGAACAGTTCAGTGATGAGGCGAGTGAAGTTATCCCCTCTGGTTCAGGAGCCTGATGGTTGAGGAGTAATAACTGTTCCTGAACCTGACCTTGACTGCATCCCTGTGATCACTTTGGTTACGAACTGCTCAGCAAAAGCCCCTCTCGTAAGGATGGAGTCAGAATGACTGCGATAAGGAAATCCTGGGTATGAAGCTTCTTTGTGAGAGTCCAGAGTTGGTTGGTAAAATGTCTGGTAAACATCATGAGAGAGCCCACAACTGACCATGAGCTGATCAATCACATGATGTCTGATCCTGAACTTGATTGATCTGTAACCACCTAGGATGGCTGAAGTAAGTAGGCATGGGGTGCACCATATCCTTTGTAGATGGTGTTGCCTGGGGTGCCCAGTAGCCTTTGTCCCCACTGGTATCAAAAGACAACACTTAGCTTTACTTGTCACACATTCATCAGAACATACAGTGAAATGCATCGTTCGTGTCAAATCAAATCAGTGAGGATTGCACTGGGCAGCCCACAGGTGCCACCACACTTCTGATGCCAACATAACATGCCCACAACTCACTAACCCTTACTGTATGTCTTCAGAAGGTGAAAAACAACAAACTTTGAACATACCTGGGTGTTGATCATTCAATTTTGCCTTTCACTATTCATCATCATCATCATGTGCCATGTCTTATGATGTGGGTGATCACTGTCTTTCCATCACCATGATGATTCTACAGAAGTGGTTTGCCATCGCCTTCTTCTGGGCAGTCTCTTTACAAAACGGGTGACCCCAGCCATTATCAATACTCTTCAGAGATTGTCTGCCTGGCGTCAGTGGTCACATAACCAGGACTTGTGATATGCACCGACTGCTCGTACGACCGTCCACCACCTGCTCCCATGGCTTCAGGTGACCCTGATCGGGGGGCTAAGCAGGTGCTACACCTTGCCTTGCAGGTTAGCAGAGGGAAGGAGCGCCTTACACTCCTTTGATGGAGACTTATCTCCACCCCGCCACCCAATTAATACACTATTGAAGTAATAAAATGCCTTGAACTTGACGATTAATATAAACAGACAAAATGAAGTGATGCTTTTTGCTGTACAACAAGGTGTAAAATGTTAAGATTAAAGATAAAGACTATCTTTATTTCTCACATGTACACTGAGACACACAGTGGAATTCTTCAATTGCATCTGATTTGCTGGGGATAGCCCCCACATATCTTCACACTTCTATCGCCAACATAGTATCCCCACAATTTACTAATCCTAACCCGTACAGGACTGTACAAAGTCTTAGGCACATATATAGCTAGGATGCCTGAGACTTTTGCACAGTACTGTAGTAACTCTACGTATAGCTCTGTGCTGCTACCGCAAAAAAAACAAATTTCATGACATGTGTGAGTGATGATAAAACTGATTCTGATATGGGTCTCTATTGTGGACTGAGAGTAGGAACGGGACAGGGAGAAGGGAATCATGGTTGGGTAAACGGGGATGGGAGGGAGTGGGAAGCACCAAAGAGACGTACCGTAATGATCAATAAACCAATTGTTTGGAATCAAATGTCCTTGCCTGGTGTTTCAGGGCTGGGTGTGTCTGCACCCACGCCATCCCCCTCCTCCCCTGGCACTCCTTCTCTGCCACCTGCCCCACATCCCTCCCGCGGCACTCCACCCTCGCCATTCTCAACATCCTTTGCTCCACCAATTTTACAAACTCGCTCTCCACTCCAGGTTGACAAATACAAAGTCTTAGGCACCTTAGCTATATATAGGACCGGTGTCCCGCACACCCAGTACCAACACAGCACACCCACAACTTACTAATACTAACCCATATGTCTCTGGAATGTGATCAGAAGCTGGAGCAGCCAGAGGAAACAGGAGGATGGACAAACTCCTTTCAGACAGTGGCAGGATTGAATCATAATCTCCCTTGTCCATTCGTCCCTACCCGCTGATCTCCCTCCTGGCACTTAGCCATGCAAGCAGTACAAGTGCTTCACCTACCCCTGCGCCTCCTCTCTCACCACCATTCAGGGCCCCAAACAGTCCTTCCAGGTGAGGCGACACTTCAACCTGTGAGCCTGTCGGGGTCATAAACTATGTTCGGTGCTCCCGGTGTGGCCTCTTGTATATTGGTGAGACCCGACGTAGAATGGGAGACCGCTTGGCCGAGCACATCCACCAGGACGGGCGGGATCTCCCGGTGGCCATCCATTTTAATTCTACTTCCCATTCCCATTCCGATGTGTCCATCCATGGTCTCCTCTATTGTTGGTATAAGGCCACACTTAGGTTGGAGGAACAACACCTTATATTCCGTTTGGGTAGCCTCCAGCCTGATGGCATGAACATCGATTTCTCAAACTTCCGGTAATGCCCCACCACCCCGCCTTCACCATTTTCCATCTCCTTATCCCTCTCTCAAGTTATCTCCTTGCTCACCCATCATCTCCTTTTGGTGCTCCCCCCCCCAACTTTCTTCTTTCTTCCATGGCCTTCTGTCTCTTTACCAATCAACTTCCTAGCTCTTTGTTTCATCCCTCCCCCTCCAAGTTTCTCCCTCCCCTTCCCCCACCTTTCAAATCTACTCATCAGCTTTTTTGCTCCAGTCCTGCCCAAGGGTTTCAGGCTGAAACATCGACTGTGCTTTTTTCCATCGATGCTGCCTGGCCTGCTGAGTTCCTCCAGCATTGTGTGTGTGCTGCTTGGATTTCCAGCATCTGCAGATTTTCACTTGTTTGTGATTTGAACCGTGTTCTTCCAGCTGACACTGTAACGCAGTATGCTCACCGTTACGTTACTGTGTCACCCATTCCCAAGCTTGTGTTAATGTGATGCAATTCTTTGTGTAGTTTCAGAAACTACTCAGTCTTTTGCAGACAATCATTAGATTGTGGGAGAAACAGCAAAAGAATTGAACATCTTCCATCCAAAAGCAAATTGAACTGAAATCTGGGAAGCTGAAAATCACGCTGGGACATAAGACGTGGGCAGACAGCCGCGCTGGGAACCAAGGTCAGTTTAGTTCTTATCAAGGGAAGACTGGATTATGTCTGCTAAGAGAGGGGTTGCTGATCTCCCAGGAGTCATTAACCATGAAGAATGTTGTATTTTTGAGAAAGAAGACTTGTTTATGTGTGTATTGGGAACTGAGGCAAACTGGGGGATCAGCTGATTGAAGAACGTTTCTGCAATGGAATTTGTTAAGAAATGAAGGTGACTTTGACAACAGGGAATCTCTCTACCGTTCTTAGAGTGTCACAGAACGAGAATTGGAATCAGAATCGCTTTATTTCCAGTATGTGAAACATAGCAGAATTGATTGTGGTCCGGTGCCAAACAGGACAATATCATAATGGACAAGACAATAGCAACCAATTATTTACAAGACAATACAACCAGTCATGAGCAATCAACAATTAGCAGAATGGTCACATGTGCAAATGTCTCTAATCAAAGAACATTTGAACAGACTTAATAATTATTGATAGAACAACGAGAACAGGAAGGACCATTTAATGGATATTTTGCAGGGACCGTTAGGGTATTTCACCTGAGTGAGTTTTGTTGAGAGGCTGGATGGCTACAGGAAAGAAGCTAAAGAGATGACACAGTCCTGGTAGTGATGGACTTGTAGCATCTCCCTGATGGCAATTTAGTGAATTGGTGACTGCTAGGGCGGTTGGAGTCAGCAGTAATTTTTCCAGCTCTTTCCTTTGCTCTGGCGATCAACAGGTCTCTTAATGTTGGTAGCTGACAGCCAATGATCTTCTCCACAGAGCGGACCGCTCACTGCAACCTGGACTTGCAGAGGGAGGAGGCAAACGGTGACAGAGGTGACACACACAAAATGCTGGAGGAACTCTGCAGGCCAGGCAGCATCTATGGAAAAGAGTGAAAGAGGTGGCCAACACGAGGAAATCTGCAGATGTTGGAATTTCAAGCAACATACATAAAAGTTGCTGGTGGAACGCAGCAGGCCAGGCAGCATCTCTAGGAAGAGGTACAGTCGACGTTTCAGGCTGAGACCCTTCGTCAGGAAAGAGGTGACCACAACACTTTCAATGATGGCTGAGTAAAAATTCATCAGGATACACCTTGAGACGTTAGGCTCCCTAAACTGGCATAGGAACAGCAGCCTCTCCTGGGCGTTCTTTCACAACCCTAAAACAATAGACATAACAGGATGCTAACATCTTCTCTGGATGAAATTTCAACTACAACCTGATTCAAATATGAGAACATTACCATTGTGGAAAAAATGTGACTGTCTATTTCTATTCTAATTTACAATTAAATGATTTGGGTTTAAACATGATTTTGATGTCTTGTAGAGTCATAGGCACAGAGTTGTACAGCAGGAGTCATCTATCTGTTTTCTGTCTGTACTGTATTTCGTGCTGTTTTTATTATGGGTAATTTGTCACAAGGGTTAGGGCATGGTCGAAGTAAATGAGTATAGTTATGTAATCTCCCCTTGTCTTAGTTAGTCAGTTTAGTCTAGTCGGAAGAGGGTGAACCGGGGTGACGTTTTTGGTTGACCCCTTAATTATGCTTACTGGAATGCTTATTTCATTAATTATCTTTATATGCTAGTTATTCTTATTTCATTATATTCCATCTGTCATTTTTCAGCCCATTTTTCCAGCTGATGCAAATCTCTCTGCAAGCTATCACAGCCTTTCTCACTTTCCACTACACCCCCAGTCCTGGTGTCATCCACAAATTTGCTGACCAGTTAACCACATTATCATCCAGATCGTTGATATAGATGACAAACATCTATTGCAGTCACTGGATGTAAAGTGTTCCTCTACACAAACGTCTGACACCTGCCGTGTCACATTCCCTCACAGCAGATCCAGTCTCGCACGCTCCCTCACTGGGACGTCTACGTACTGATGAAGGATGCTTTCCTGAATGCATTTGACAAACCCTATCCCATCTCGTCCTTCTACAGTCACATTAATATTTTGAACCCAATCCTGATGAAGGATCTCAGCCTGAAATGTCAACTCTTCATTCCTCTCCATAGATGCTGCCTGACCTGCTGAGTTCCCCTAGTATTTTACGTTTCTGAAACCAAGATTACCTACAGTATATCAGGCAGCTCTAGGCTCTGGATAAGTGAACCAATGTCAGCATCTTCTCCCAGACCAACATCGTAGTACTAGGACTCAGTTACAGTCAGTCAGGTACAATGGGCAGGGCATACCTTTTACTTTCCTGACACCAGATTCCTGAAAGAGGTTCACTATCCTGAGCTCCATCATAGAAAGTGTCTACCGGGTAGATCGAGCAGAATGTGCTCAAACCCTCCTTGAACAAATGCCTCCTTCTCACTAATACTTGGGGACCGTTGCACTATGACTGTGCAAGGAGGAGTAAAACCATTCAGAAAGGTGTTGCGAACACCTGCCCAGGTTACAGCACTGAGGGGTGGCACTTCGCACGGTGGTTAGGGCAACACTTTACAAATCCAGGTATATGATCAGGGATCAATTCCTGCCTCTGCCTGGAAGGAGTTTGTACGTTCTCCACGTGACCGCACGGGTTTCCTCCGGGTGCTCCGGTTTCCTCCCACAGCCCAAAGACATACGGTCAGGGTTAGTGAGATGTGGGCGTGCTCTGAGGTGAGAAACATATCCTTACTAATATGACGACACTGACGATGCATTTCACTGTATGCTTCAATGTTTATGCGACAAATTAAGCTAAGCTTTGATGTTGGAAGGTCAAATGAGGTCAGGACAGACATAATGAATGGTTAGACATAGGGAGTACATAGAAAATAGAACAGTACAGGAACTGGCCCCTCGGCCCATGATGTTGTGCCGAGCCAGCTAAAAAGTAATTTTTTTTAAAAAACCCCAAAATTAATCCCTCCTACCTACACAATGTCCATATCCCTCTATCTTCCTCATATTCATGAGCCTATGAGGATGAGAGGATGAGAGGAGACATGATAGAGATATACAAGATAATAAGAGGAACAGATAGAGTGGAGAGCCAGCGCCTCTTCCCCGGGGCACCACTGCTCAATACAAGAGGACATGGCTTTAAGGTAAGGGGTGGGACATTCAAGGGGGATATTAGAGGAAGGTTTTTTACTCAGAGAGTGGTTGGTGCGTGGAATGCACTGCCTGAGTCAGTGGTGGAGGCAGATACACTGGTGAAGTTTAAGAGACTACTAGACAGATATATGGAGGAATTTAAGGTGGAGGGTTATATGGGAGGCAGGGTTTGAGGGTCGGCACAACATTGTGGGCCGAAGGGCCTGTAATGTGCTGTACTTCTATGAACTATCTAAAGCTCTCTTAAAAACCTCTAATGTATTTGCCTCTACCACCATTCCAGGCATCCACCACTCTCTGAGTATAAAACTTGCCCCTCACGTCCTCTTTGAACCTACCCCCTCTCATCCTCAATGCGTGCCCTCTGGAATTAGACATTTCTACTCTGGGAAACAGATACTCCCTACCTACTCTATCTACGCCTCTCATAATCTTATCAACCTCTATCAGATCGCCCCTTGGCCTCCCCCACTCCCAGAGAAAACAATTCAAGTTTATCCAGCCTCTCATGATAGCACATGCCCTCTAAACCAGGCAGCATCCTAGTAAACCTCATCTGCCCCCTCTCGAAAGCCTCAGCGTCCTTCCTACAGTGGGGTGACCAGAACTGTATGCAATGCTCCAGATCTGGCATTGAGGAACAGAGTGACTTTGGTGTCCAAGTGCATGTACCCCTGAAAGGGGCAGCACAGGTAAATGTAGTGATGAACACATATGAGATGCTAGCCCTCATTAGCCAGAGCATAGAGTACAGGAGCAGGGAAGTAATGATACACATTGGTGAGGCCACATATGGAATACTGAGTGGAGTTTGATGGCCAGAGTACAGAAAGGATTTATTGTTCCAGAGAGGTTGCATGGAATATTCACCAGGATGTTTTCTGGGATGGAGAATCATGGGCATTGATAGGATAAACTGGAGAAGGGGAGATCTGATAGAGGTTTGCAAAATTACGAGGGGCTTCGATAGTGCAGATGGTCACAAATTTTTCCACATAGCCAATTGTTTAAATTAAGGTACAAGAGTTTCAGAGGGATTATTAAAAAACGTTGTCTTTCACCCGCAGTACCACACACAAAATGCTGGAGGAACTCAGCAGGTCAGGCAGCGTTTGTGGAAAGGGATTAAGAGCCGATATTTCAAGCCAAAACCCTTTGTCAGGACTTGGGCCCCTCATTAAGGATGTGTTGACATTGGAGAAGATTAAAAGGAGGCTCACGATGGTGATTCTGGGATTGAAGGCTGTCATATGAAGAGCGTTCGATGGTTCTAGGCACATACACACTGGAATTCGGAAGAATGAGGGGGTGACCTCATTGAAACCTGTCAAATGTTGAAAGGTCTCGATAGAGTACTTGTGGAGGAGATGTTTCCAATGGTGGAGGAGTCTAAGACCAGAGGACACAGCTTCAGAATGAAGGGGCATCCTTTAGAACAGAGGAATTTCTTTAGCTAGTGGGTGGTGAATTGGTGGAATTCATTGCCACAGGTGGCTGTAGGGGCCAAGTCTTTGGGTACATTTAAGGCAGAGGTTGATTGATGCTTGATTAGTCAGGGCATGTAGGGATATGGGAAGAAGGCAGGAGATTGGGTCTGAGAGGGAAAATGGATCAGCCATGATGAAATGGAGGAGCAACTCGATGGGACGAATGGCCTAATCCTGCTCCTATATCTTATGGTCTTATGGAGCCTTACATCCAGAAGGTGCTTGCAGTATGGACTGCACTGCAAAATAAATGGAGGCAGAGACACAATGTTTAAAAGTATCTAGACGGGCATTTAATAGCCAAGACACTGATGGCTACTGACCGAGTGCTGGTAAATGAGATTTGGAAAGGTGGATTCTTGTTAGTTGGCATTGATTCATTCATTTGTTATGTGCCGTGTCATATGACGTGGGCAATCGGGATCTTTCCACAACCACAATTGCTCTTGGCAAATTTTTCTACAGAAGTGGTTTGCCATTGCCTTCTCCTGGGCAGTGTCTTTTTGCAAGACAGGTGACCCCAGCCATTACCAATACTCTTCAGAGATTGTCCGCCTGGCGTCAGTGGTCACATAACCAGGACTTGTGATATTCACTGGCTGCTCGTACGACCATCCACCACCTGCTTCCATGACTTCATGTGACCCTGATCACGGGTGGGGGGGTTACTATCTAAGCAGGTGCTACACCTTGCCCAAGGGTGATCTGCGGGCTAGTGGAGGGAAGGAGTGCATTACACCTCCTTGGGTAGAGACCTATCTCCTCCCCACCACCCATTGGCATTGGCATTGATAGGGTGGGATAAAGGCCCTGTTTCTCTGCAGCGTCACTCTATGCCTGGCAGCATAGACAGGACCTGTACGAACCCTGGAAGGAGTACACCATGTCACAGACCACCCCTCCACCCCTCCCCGGTCATTACAGAACCAGCGCCTGCCGAACTGTGCAAGGGTCTTATCGGTAATCTCAGAACTCACAACACTGGGGCAGAAGCAAGTCATCTTCAACTTTTCTCTAAGAAGCGGTGGGAACTTATGACGAGAATCTCCCTGGGAGCCAGAATAAGTGGCATCTTGAAACAATCTGAAGAGTTAAATGTTTAACATTTAAACAGTTTGAAACAAAAACAATGATTGAAAAGCATTCAACACAGTCCTACCCTCAGTTCTAATCAACAAGTTCCAAAGCTCAGGCCTCTGCGACTGGATCCTTGACTTCCTCATCAAGAAACCACAGTCTGTACAGATCGGAAATAACATCTCCTCCTCGCTGACAATGAACACCGTCACACTTCAGGGATATGTGGTTAGCCCTCTGTCTACACCCATGATTGTGCGGCTAATAGTTTAACTTAAATAATAAAATATTTAATAATTATTATTAATACATTTAAATAATAAATACTTTAATTTCCGTCTTTATATACTTATTGTAACTTATAAATCTTATCATTTATTGCAATGTACTGTTGCTGCAAGACAACAAATTTCACATCATATACCAGTGATGTTAAACCTGGTTCTGATCAGAGATATAGATATCACCAACAGCGGCTTTACAGATAGGTAGTTATTTAGAGCAACTTCTTTGCTTCAGTATAAGTCTGAGACTCTTGATGCTTCGAGTTCAAGTTCATTGTCACCTGACTGCACACGGATGCAACAAAATGAAGCAGAAAGAGCCTTTGATAGCAACACACATCAAAGTTGCTGGTGAACGCAGCAGGCCAGGCAGCATCTCTAGGAAGAGGTACAGTCGACGTTTCGGGCCGAGACCCTTCGTCAGGACTAACGGAAAGAAGAGCTATTAAGAGATTTGAAAGTGGGAGGGGGAGGGGAAGATCCAAAATGATAGGAGAAGACAGGAGGGGGAGGGATGGAGCCAAGAGCTGGACAGGTGATTGGCAAAAGGGATATGAGAGGATCATGGGACGGGAGGCCCAGGGAGAAAGGAAAGGGGAAGGGGGGAAGCCCAGAGGATGGGCAAGGGGTATAGTGAGAGGGACAGAGGGAGAAAGAGGAGAGAGAGAGAAAGAATGTGTGTATATGAATAAATAAATAACGGTTGGGGTACGAGGGGGAGGAGGGGCATTACCGGAAGTTAGAGAAGTCAGTGTTCATGCCACCAGGTTGGAGGCTACCCAGACAGAATATAAGGTGTTGTTCCTCCAACCTGAGTGTGGCTTCATCTTTACAGCAGGCGGAGCAGACTTGATGGGCCAAATGGCCTAATTCTGCTCCTATATCATATGGTCTAAAATTCCTCCAGACGATGGTGCACCCACAGGAGATACATACTGTATATCACACACAGCACATAAACCAAAATATTACCATAAATAAGTTAATAAAATATAACTCACACTGCATGTAATGTGCAGTTCAGGTGAACAGTAAACAGTTTTTACTCTAATGGTACCAAATGCCTTTGTTTTCACACATACTGTAATGACACTACCAGCCCATCTATCGATTGACAGTCCATAGAACATAGAACAGTACAACTCAGGAACAGGCCCCTCGTCCTACAGTGTTGTGCCGAACCAGCTAAAAAGTCAATCGAAACCCCCCCCCCCAAAAGCTAATCCCTCCTACCTACACAACGTCCACATCCCTCCATTTTCCTCATAGTCATGTGTCTGTTCAAACATCTCTCAGAAAAAGCCTCTGATGTATTTGCCTGTACCACCATACTAGGCAGCACATTCCAGGCATCCAGCACCCTCTGAGTAAAACAAAACTTACCCCTCACATCTCCTTTGAGCCTATCCCCCTCACCATCAATGCATGCCCTCTGGCATTCTATATTTCTACCCTGTCTACTCTTTCTGTGCCTCTCGTAATCTTATAAACCTCTGTCAGATCTCCCGTCAGCCTCCACCGCTCCAGAAAAAAAACCCAAGTTTGTCCAGTTTCTCATGATAGCACATGCCCTCTAAACCAGGCAGCATCCTGGTAAACCCCTTCATGTCAATACAATACTCAAACTACCTGTCCTCTGCTTTCACCTATTGTCTTTCATTTCTTCACCACCTCATCAGCGTAACCTGCAGCAAGCTTGACTAGTTTAGGATAATCCAACACTGACTGGAAATTGCTCATATCTCCGCAAGCCAAGACGAACCAAGGGACCTTTAGATGAACTTTCAGAAAAGGCAGTGTACAATAGGTTGAAACCCTGTGTTGGGGCTGCTGAATAAATCCTGCATAGAAATAGCAAATGTTGCAAGAGAATCAATCACACGATCTATTTCCATATAGATGGATTTATTTGATTAATCTTTCATCATCAAGAGATGCAGAGAAACACGGTCCTTCTACCAGGCGGTCTACACATACGCTTTTCGATTGTACATAGCTGTTTACGTACAGTACTGAGCAAAAGTTGTGGGCACAGATATTACAGCTAAGACTTTTGCACAGTACTGTAGTAATTTTATGTATTGCACTGTACTGCTACCTCAAAGAAAAACAAATTTCATGACACATGTGAATGATGGCAAAGGTGACTCTGATATGGGTCTCAGTAGACTGAGAATGGGAATCATGGTTGGGAAAAGGGGAAGGGAGAGGGGAGGGAGCAGAGAGCCATTCTGTAATGATCAATAAACCAAGTGTTTGGAATCAGGTTACCTTGGCTGGTTTCTTAGTCCTGGGTGAGTCTGCACCTGTACCACCCTCTCCCCTTGGCACGCCTTCTCTGCCACCTGTCCCACACCCCTTCCGTGGCACTCCACCCTCACCATTCCCAACCCGCCAGATTTAGAAACTCGCTCTCCGCTCCACGTTGACAAATACAGTACTGTGCCAAAGTCCTTGGCACCCCAGCTATATATGTATCTGTGCTTAAAATGTTGCATAGTATTGTGCAACTATTTATGCATTTATTCACGCATACACTTCCCAATCAATCTACAAGGGAGAGGCTCATATCCAGTCACATCTGATGTTACCTTTCCTGCTTGACTTTACTTGCTTTACAGTCTATTACATTTGAATGGGGTCTCATTATCTCATGCCTAAGGCACCTCTTTGTTCAGCCAAGGCTGGGGTTACCATGGTGATAGTAGCAGGGGTGGCTCCATTATCTCCAATTACCTCATTCTCCTTGGAGGCCTTTTGGTGTCTTTTAGCTTCTGTTTCATTTCCCACACCAGGCCTGACCTGTGTGGACTGAAATACACTTTTGACTTGTGCCATGTTTTTACAACATGCAGGGAAACACCAATTTTTGCTAATTTCGAAATCCTAATGGTTCAGCTCTTGTTCCCTGGCGTTCACTCACTCACCGGGGCTCCCCTGGATCCTTTGCTCCCTCTCTCACACCGGGGCTGTAAATCCTGTGCTCTCTCGTATACCGGGGCTCTGGATAGATGGATAAATAGATAGATACTTTACTGATCCCAAAGGAAATTACAGTGTCACAGTATCGTTACAAGTGCACAGATATACAAACATTGGAAGGGAAGTAAGAGTGAATCAAAAAAAATTACCTCAAAGTCTAACAGGAGGGGGACATCACTCCCCGGCTTTAGGTTGACTCATTATAGAGCCTAATGACCGAGGGTAAGAATGGCTTCGTATAGCGCTCTTTGGAGCACCACAGTTGCCTAAGGCTATATCCACGCTAGACCGGATAAATCCGTAACCGAAGCTTTTTCTCTTCATTTTGACCCTCTGTCCACTCTGAAATGGCGTTTTCTTAGTCTACTACTAAAAGCATTCTTCTTTTCTGCCAAGGTGTCATGCAGACAGTGAGAAACATAGTCCAGAATTGCCAGGATTTTCCGTAGGGTCCCTTATTCTACCACAGCCTCCAGTGTGTCCAGTTTGACTCCTAAAACAGAGCCAGCCTTTCTAATCAGTTTATTGAGCCTGTTGGCATCACCTGTGTTGATGCCATTGCCCCATAAAAGATTGTACTGGCGACAACAGACTGGTAAAATATGTGAAGGAGAGGCCTTCCTACTCCAAAGGACCTCCCTCTCTCTCACTGGGGATCTGGATCCTGTGCTCCCTCTCTCACACACTGGGGATCTGGATCTTGTGCTCCCTCTCACTCACTGGGGATCTGGATCCTGTGCTCTCTCTCTCTCACACTGGGGATCTGGATCCTGTGCTCTCTCTCACTCACTGGGGATCTGGATCCTGTGCTCCCTCTCACTCACTGGGGATCTGGATCCTGTGCTCTCTCACACACTGGGGATCTGGATCCTGTGCTCTCTCTCTCTCACACTGGGGATCTGGATCCTGTGCTCCCTCTCTCACACACTGGGGATCTGGATCCTGTGCTCTCTCACACACTGGGGATCTGGATCCTGTGCTCTCTCTCTCTCACACTGGGGATCTGGATCCTGTGCTCTTTCTCACACACACTGGGGATCTGGATCCTGTGCTCTCTCTCACTCACTGGGGATCTGGATCCTGTGCTCCCTCTCTCACACACTGGGGATCTGGATGCTGTGCTCTCTCTCTCTCTCACACTGGGGATCTGGATCCTGTGCTCCCTCTCACTCACTGGGGATCTGGATCCTGTGCTCTCTCACACACTGGGGATCTGGATCCTGTGCTCTCTCTCACTCACTGGGGATCTGGATCCTGTGCTCTCTCTCACTCACTGGGGATCTGGATCCTGTGCTCCCTCTCTCACACACTGGGGATCTGGATCCTGTGCTCCCTCTCACTCACTGGGGATCTGGATCCTGTGCTCTCTCACACACTGGGGATCTGGATCCTGTGCTCTCTCTCTCTCTCACACTGGGGATCTGGATCCTGTGCTCTTTCTCACACACACTGGGGATCTGGATCCTGTGCTCTTTCTCACACACTGGGGATCTGGATCCCGTGCTCCCTCTCTCACACACTGGGGATCTGGATCCTGTGCTCTTTCTCTCACACACTGGGGATCTGGATCCTGTGCTCTCTCTCTCACACTGGGGATCTGGATCCTGTGCTCTTTCTCACACACTGGGGATCTGGATCCCGTGCTCCCTCTCTCATACACTGGGGATCTGGATCCTGTGCTCCCTCTCTCACACACGGGGGATCTGGATCCTGTGCTCTCTCTCACACTGGGGATCAGGATCCTGTGCTCCCTCCCTCTCACTCACTGGGGATCTGGATCCCGTGCTCTCTCACACACTGGGGATCTGGATCCTGTGCTCTCTCACACACTGGGGATCTGGATCCTGTGCTCTCTCTCTCTCACACTGGGGATCTGGATCCTGTGCTCTTTCTCACACACACTGGGGATCTGGATCCTGTGCTCTCTCTCACTCACTGGGGATCTGGATCTTGTGCTCCCTCTCACTCACTGGGGATCTGGATCCTGTGCTCTCTCTCTCTCACACTGGGGATCTGGATCCTGTGCTCTCTCTCACTCACTGGGGATCTGGATCCTGTGCTCCCTCTCACTCACTGGGGATCTGGATCCTGTGCTCTCTCACACACTGGGGATCTGGATCCTGTGCTCTCTCTCTCTCACACTGGGGATCTGGATCCTGTGCTCCCTCTCTCACACACTGGGGATCTGGATCCTGTGCTCTCTCACACACTGGGGATCTGGATCCTGTGCTCTCTCTCTCTCACACTGGGGATCTGGATCCTGTGCTCTTTCTCACACACACTGGGGATCTGGATCCTGTGCTCTCTCTCACTCACTGGGGATCTGGATCCTGTGCTCCCTCTCTCACACACTGGGGATCTGGATGCTGTGCTCTCTCTCTCTCTCACACTGGGGATCTGGATCCTGTGCTCCCTCTCACTCACTGGGGATCTGGATCCTGTGCTCTCTCACACACTGGGGATCTGGATCCTGTGCTCTCTCTCACTCACTGGGGATCTGGATCCTGTGCTCTCTCTCACTCACTGGGGATCTGGATCCTGTGCTCCCTCTCTCACACACTGGGGATCTGGATCCTGTGCTCCCTCTCACTCACTGGGGATCTGGATCCTGTGCTCTCTCACACACTGGGGATCTGGATCCTGTGCTCTCTCTCTCTCTCACACTGGGGATCTGGATCCTGTGCTCTTTCTCACACACACTGGGGATCTGGATCCTGTGCTCTTTCTCACACACTGGGGATCTGGATCCCGTGCTCCCCCTCTCTCACACACTGGGGATCTGGATCCTGTGCTCTTTCTCTCACACACTGGGGATCTGGATCCTGTGCTCTCTCTCTCACACTGGGGATCTGGATCCTGTGCTCTTTCTCACACACTGGGGATCTGGATCCCGTGCTCCCTCTCTCATACACTGGGGATCTGGATCCTGTGCTCCCTCTCTCACACACGGGGGATCTGGATCCTGTGCTCTCTCTCACACTGGGGATCAGGATCCTGTGCTCCCTCCCTCTCACTCACTGGGGATCTGGATCCCGTGCTCTCTCACACACTGGGGATCTGGATCCTGTGCTCTCTCACACACTGGGGATCTGGATCCTGTGCTCTCTCTCACACACACTGTGGATCTGGATCCTGTGCTCTTTCTCACTCACTGGGGATCTGGATCCTGTGCTCTCTCTCACACTGGGGATCTGGATCCTGTGCTCCCTCCCTCTCACTCACTGGGGATCTGGATCCTGTGCTCTCTCTCTCTCACACTGGGGATCTGGATCCTGTGCTCTCTCACACACTGGGGATCTGGATCCTGTGCTCTCTCTCTCTCTCACACTGGGGATCTGGATCCTGTGCTCTCTCTCACTCACTGGGGATCTGGATCCCGTGCTCTCTCACACACTGGGGATCTGGATCCTGTGCTCTCTCATACACTGGGGCCCTAGATCCTGTGCTCTCTCTCTCTCTCACACTGGGGATCTGAACCTTACAGTTCCTCTCACCCAGTGGGGCCTCAGCTCCCCGTGTTCGTCTTCACACGCTGATGCCCTGATATCTGCGTTCCCTCTCTTGCACTGGGGCTGCGGTCGACATGCGTCCTTGGAACTCACCTGGTTCTTTTCCCCATGCTCCCCTGAAACTGTAGGTGTATGTCTAACGGCTAAACCTTTTTGAGAATGATGAGAATATATGTCAACGTTACACCCAGTTGGTTGGCAAGGAGCACAGTCGTTAGCTCAGCACTTTACAGCACCATCGGGAAAGTCGATCGGGATTTAATTTTCACTGCAGTCTGCAAGGAGTTTGCACGTTTTCCCCATGACTACATTGGTTTCCTTCAGCTTGTCTGGTTTCATCCCACATACCTGAGACATATGGCCTCGGGTTAGTAAATTGTGGGCATGCTATATTGGTGGCGTTTTACAATATGAGTGTCCCGTGTTCAACTCCCACTGCTGCCTGAATGAATGACCTCATGGTCATGAGATCCAGGGGGAGCGGGTTGAGATCTTCAAGTTCCTAATCACCAATAGTCTATCCTGGTCCAACCACATCGATCCCCTGGTCAAGAAAGCTCGCCAAAGCCTCCACTTCCTTAGGAGGCTAAAGAGATTTGGCATGCCCCTTAGACCCTCAACATTTTTTATTCTGGCACCATGGAAAGCATTTGTTCTGGAAGCATCGCAGCTTGGTATGACGATGCCCGTGACCACGTTGCAGAGAGTTAGGGACGCAGAACAAAAAACCAGCCTCCCCTCTATGGATTCTGTCTGTTATTTTCTCTGCCTCGGTAAAGCAGGCAACATAATCAAAGACCCCACCCACCTTGAATATTCTTTGTTCTCCTCTTTGAGAGGAGCCAAATAGAGGTTCATTATACCTATGCATAATGACAATAAAGATCATTCAATTCAATTGAATTTCTCATTGGGCTGAAGATATAAAGCCTGAAAGCTCAAGGACTGCTTCTATCAGGCCTTAATAAGACCATTCAGTGGTTTCCTAGTTCGATAAGATGGTCTGTTGACCTCACAATCTGCTTGGCTTATTACCTTGCACCCTATTTTCTGCCTGCACTGCACGTTCTCTGTAAATGTTCTGAGGATGTTCTACGAGTCTGTGGTGGCCAGTGTGATCATGTTTGCTGTTGTGTGCTGGGGCAGCAGGCTGAGGGTAGCAGACACCAACAGAATCAACAAACTCATTCGTAAGGCCAGTGATGTTGTGGGGATGGAACTGGACTCTCTAAAGGTGGTGTCTGAAAAGAGGATGCTGTCCAAGTTGCATGTCATCTTGGACAATGTCTCCCATCCACTACGTAATGTACTGGGTGGGCACAGGAGTCCATTCAGCCAGAGACTCATTCCACCGAGATGCAACACAGAGCGTCATAGGAAGTCATTCCTGCCTGTGGCCATCAAACTTTACAACTCCTCCCTTGGAGGGTCAGACACCCTGAGCCAATAGGCTGGTCCTGGACTTATTTAATAATTTACTGGCATAGTTTACATATTACTATTTAATAATTTATGGTTTTATTATTATTTAATTATTTATGGTGCAACTGTAACGAAAACCAATTTCCCCCGGGATCAGTAAAGTATAACCATGACTACTATTCTGTTATTGCTTTACCTTCAGGAGGTACCGCAGGTCCACCCGTCAGCGAATTGACCGTTGGCGGAGAAACTGAAGGAGCTGGACTTGGTGCGGATGGCGCTGCTGCTGGGAAAAGGGAGGCTCCGGAGGAGTCGGAGTGTGCAGGAAGTGTGCGGTCTTTTAGTGAGTAATCGTCCTAGCTGCTTTTCTTGTGATCGCAAGGCGCCCTGGAGCATTGTTAACGTGGAATGCTGGAAGTCTGATTCACTGATTTGTTGGCGGACGGTGGGGGTGCTTTGTGGCCTTGTAGACAGGGCTAGGCCCCAAGCCGCGGCACCGCCTGTTTACAGCCACCGGGAGTGAGGTGTGGTGCGGCAGCCAGGTTGGAGTCGGTGCTCCCCCCCCCAGTGTTTGCCCGGCAGAAGACAAGCTGTATTGTGGTCGATTGGAGGTTTCTGTGGTATTCATGCACTCAGGATCAGGACTTCCCTTTCGCGTGGCTGATTTTACTGACATCTTTCACGTGCTATGAGTGCTTTGTGCTGTGTGTGACTGTTGGTATTGTGTTTTGCACCTTGGTCCCAGAGTAATGCTGTCTCGTTTGTCTGCATTCATAGGTATTCATGTATAGATAAATGACAATAAAACTTGAGTTGGATTGAATTAAACTGAATTGAATTAAATTGCACTACCTCAAAGCACTGTGTAAGGCTAGCTGGCGATGTAGTGGCATCCACACTGGACTTTGAGGCGAGTGATCGAGGGATTGAATTCAGCCGGCTCCTTGCATGTTTTCCCTCAGGGATGAGATGAGGATCGAGTGTAAAAAAAAAGACAAATGCTAAAGACCCTGAACTTGGAAGGTTCATCAGCATCAGCACTGGTTGTTAACTCCAAGCTATGAATCTTGCTATTCAGTATAACGAGAGATGATTTAGAATAATGAGCCAAGTGTAGAACTATGGATAATTAATTGTATGTTGGCATGTCAAGGTAACTTGTGTGCTGATAAAGTTGTACTAAAACTAATGTGAATCTCTTTTGTTTGACCAGACAGTTGATATTGAGTCAACAGTTTGCACAGATTCTCGTGTTAGCGGGTGTGGCTTCTTTGATTTCAAGCGGTGACTAGCACAAAAAAGTCACAGCAATTAAGTTTCATTTGTGTTCTCATAAGTTTCATTTTCCTTTTCCGGAAACACAGCAAGACACAGTACAAATGAAGACGTGTGCAATCTAGTCTTTCCTTTGGCTGCTGAAGTGCTTAATGGTATTCAGAAAAACCCGGAATGCTTGAAGCGACGAGCAGGCAGAATTAGCTGTCGAATAAATTAAGTGAAAGACAATTTCATTTTACTGATGTAATTGGCCGTGGAACACGTCCAGAGCTGGTAGCCAGGATACATCTTCTGCAGTTTATCAGGAAGACGTTTGGAGCATTCTGGTAAAAAAAAACACATGACAGAAAGAAGGTAAGATGAAAGATTCAATGGAGCGGATAACTTGTCTGTTGCTTCTCAAGGGTGGCTCATTCACATTTGAGAAGATGTAGCTGAAGTTCTAATTCGGCCAATTATTGGTCATTTCTCCTGAGAGATGGAACTCTTGTGCCAATGGGTTTGGCATCAAAGGGAGTGAAGGTAAATGCTGGTTTATTCTTACTCTGTCAAACTGTCATAATCTCATAAAGAAAGGACCATTTGCATCTTTGTAATATATAGTCATTTGTAAAGAGGAGAGTGCCTCAGGGTAGAAGGTTTTTCTTTTAGAGGGCTATTCTTGTGCAGATTTTACGATGAACCCAACTGCCTGTGTGCGAATGTTTTCTTCTGCCACTCACTTTAAAATAATCTGCTGGAGGAACCCAATGGATCAAGAAGTATCTGAGATAGTTGAGATCTAGCATTGAGACTCTTTATCACGACTGAGAGTGTTAGAGGGGAGATAGTATTAGGAAGTGAGAGGGAAATGGGGGAAGGACTGGCAAGGTGATGGATGGAACCAAACAATGAGGGAGATGACGGGCAGATGGAAACAAGAGGGGGGGAAGAATGGAGTCAGGATACAATGGCTGGTTGGTGATAGTTAGAGATAGATAAAGAAAGGGGGAAAAAGGGGAAATGTAGCTCGGTTGGGAGAGGGCAGGATGGAGGTAAGCACAGTTTACAGTTGGTGGAAGCAACACTCACAACACGCTGGAGGAACTCAGCAGGTCGGGCAGCATTCGTGGAAACGATGACTCATCGTTTCCACGGATGCTGCCCGACCTGCTGAGCTCCTCCAGCATGTCGTGAGTGTTGCTTTGACCCCAGCATCTGCAGATGATTTTGTGTTTACAAGTTGGTGGAATCACGTAAGTAAGGAAGGTGATAAGTGTAGCAGATGAGGGAAGTTATGAGGGTCTAATGGGGGCGGGGATGTATAAACTGGCTGATGGGACGGGGAGGAAGCTGGAAAGTTCAGGATTTAGACTATCAGCTACTGGACCGCCCAGGCGGAACACGAAATGCTGCTTTAACTGGTTTGTATCAGACCTCACAATGGCAGTGGAGAAGGTCAGGGACCGACAGATCATTGGGAAAGGGAGTTGAAATGGCCTGAGACCGGGAGGTCAGCACGGCCAGTACAGGTGAGTGTAGGTGTTCTGCAAAATTGGCCACCTACACTGGGTTGTTGTGAGTGCGATCTAAGTTACTGGAGAGACATTGAAGCTGGTGATATAAGGCCATAAGATATAGGAGCAGAAGTAGGCCATTCGGCCCATCGAGTCTGCCCTACCATTCAATCATGGGCTGATCCAATCCTTCCAGTCATCCCCACTCCCCCGCCTTCACCCCATATCCTTTGATACCCCGGCTAATCAAGAACCTATCTATCTCTACCTTAAATATACCTAATGACTTGGCCTCCACAGCCACTCGTAGCAACAAATTCCACAGATTTATCACCCTCTGACTGAAGTAATTTCTTCACATCTCAGTTCTAAAAGGATGTCCTTCAATCCTGAAGTCATGTCCTCTTGTCCTAGAATCCCCTATCAAGGGAAATAACTTTGCCATATCTAATTTGTTCAGGCCTTTTAACATTTGGAATGTTTCTATGAGATCCCCCCTCATTCTCCTGAACTCCAGGGGATACAGCCTAAGAGCTGCCAGACATTTCTCATACAGTAACCTTTCCATTCCTGGAATCACTCTTGTGAATCTTCTCTGAACCCTCTCCAATGTCAGTATATCCTTTCTAAAATAAGGAGCCCAAAACAGTACACAATACTCCAAGTGTGGTCTCATGAGTGCCTTATAGAGCCTCAACATCACATCCCTGCTCTTATATTCTATACTTCTAGAAATGAATGCCAACATTGCATTCGCTTTCTTCACAACTGACTCAACCTAGGGGTTAACCTTTACGGTATCTTGCACAAGGACTCCTAAGTCCCATTGCATCTCTGCATTTTGAATGCTCTCCCCATTTAAATAACAGTCTGCCCATTTATTCCTTTCACCAAAGTGCATGACTGTACACTTTCCAACATTGTATTTCATTTGCCACTTCTTTATCCATTCCACTAAACTATCTAAGTCTCTCTGCAGGCTCTCTGTTTCCTCAACACTACTCGCTCCTCCACCTATCTTTGTATCATCGGCAAATTTAGCCACAAATCCATTAAGCCCACAGTCCAAATCATTGACATACATCGTAAAAAGCAGTGGCCCCAACACCGACCCCTGTGGAACTCCACAGGTACTGGCAGCCAGCCAGAATAGGATCCCTTTATTCCCACTGTCTGTTTTATGCCGATCAGCCAATGCTCCACCCATGCTAGTAACTTCCCTGTAATTCCAAGGGCTCTCATCTTGCTAAGCAGCCTCATGTGCGGCACCTTGTCAAAAGTCTTCTGAAAATCCAAGTACGCCATGTCTACTGCATCTCCTTTGTCTACCCTGCTTGTGATTTCCTCAAAGAATTGCAGTAGGTTTGTCAGGCAAGATTTTCCTTTCAGGAAACCATGCTGACTTTGGCCTATCTTATCATGTGCCTCCAGGTACTCGTAATCTTATACCTAACAAATGATTCCAACAACTTCCCAAACACTGATGTCAGGCTTACAGGTCTATAGTTTCATTTCTGCTGCCTCCCACCCTTCTTAAATAGCAGAGTTACATTTTCAATTTTCCAGTCATCTGGTACAATGCCAGAATCTGTCAATTCTTGGAAGATCATCGTTAATACCTCTGCAATCTCTCCACCTACTTCCTTCAGAACCCGAGGGTGCATTCTTTCAGATCCGGGAGATTTATCCACCCTCAGACCATCGAGCTTCCTGAGCTCCTTCTCAGTTGTAATTTTCACTGCACGAACTTCACTTCCCTGACACCCTTGAATGTCCAGTATACTGCAAACATCTTCCACTGTGAAGACCGATGCAAAATACGCATTTAGTTCCTCTGCCATCTCTGCGGCTCTCATTACAATATCTCCAGCGTCATTTAGTATTGGTCCTATACAGGTGTCCCCCGCTTTTCGAACGTTCGCTTTACGAAAGACCTACATTCGTACCCTGTTTTCGCTTTCAGAAGGTGTTTTCACTGTTACGAAAAAAAAGCAGCGCATGGGGAAAATCAGCGCGCGCCCCGAGCTGCCGCTGTCCCCCGGATTCAGAACAGCATTCTAGCCGGCACTGCTTAAACACGTGCCTGTGAGCAGCCATTTGCAAGATGAGTTCTAAGGTATTGGAAAAGCCTAAAGGAGCTCGTAAGGGTGTTACACTTAGCGTAAACTAGACATAATTAAGCGTTTCGATCGTGGTGAACGAAGTAAGGACTAAGTGAGTTTGGCTAGTGGGAGCTGACGAACATGACGTTAAAGAGGTTTTGGCATCCCATGACCAAGAACTGATAGATGAAGAGCTGATGCAATTGGAAGAGGAAAGGGTAACAATTGAAACTGAATGCGGTAGCGAACGGACCAAAAGTGAAGTCGTCCAGGAACTGAACGTAAAGCAACTGCGTGAGGTTTTCGCTGCAATGATAAAGTACGACTTTAATTTTGAAAGGGTACGTAGGTTTAGGGGATATTTGCAGGATGGTTTTGAGTCCTTACAAAGAACTGTATGATAGAAAAATGCGCGAGGCTCAGCAGTCAAGCAAGCCTTCCACATCAGCCACAGCAGATGACGAACCTCGACCTTCGACATCGAGGCAGGCAGTCATAGGAGAAGTTGCGCTGCCTGTTCTAATGGAAACGGACGACGAGATGACACCCCAGTGTCCCACCACCCCGCGATTTGCGGAGAATGCAGCGGTAGCCAGGAGGCACACAGCACATCTTTAAGAAAAAAGCCGAAATAAACATGCTAATTAATTAGGTGCTGCCCGATACGTAATTGTCGGTTCAGATCAGAGACGACGCAATCGGAAATTGGCACTGATCTGGGTCGACAATTACATGCTGGGCGGCACCTAGTTAATTAGCTTGTTTAATTCGGCTTTTTTCTTAAAGATGTGCTGGATGCCTCCCGGCTACCGCTGTACCCCTGCATGCTTCGCGGTTCAGTATCTGTCGGCGGCCTGGAGGGTGGGGGCCACTGCACCACCCGACCTGCGATGACTCAGCCTAACACACCATCATCAGTGTGCTCGGTGCTGAACCAATTCCAGAAAGTGATACTACACTGTACATACATTATTTCTACTTTATATCGGCTGTGTATTTTTACGTGTTATTTGGTATGATTTGGCAGCTTCATAGCTTAAAGGTTACTGGAGAGCGCTTACGCCGTGTTTTTGCCAACAGCACTTGCGTGAGATTTTCTGCCGACGGCGCTTGCGTGAGATTTTCGCTTCGGAGAACAGTGCAGTAATGTTTGTGGGAAAGTATTTCTACTTTATATAGGCTGTGTATTTATCATATTATTCTTGCTTTTACTATATGTTGCTGTTATTTTAGGTTTTATGTGTTATTTGGCATGACTTGGTAGGTTATTTTCGGGTCTGCGAACGCTCACAAATTTTTCCCATGTAAATAAATGGTAAGTGCTTCTTCGCTTTACAACATTTCGGCTTATGAACCATTTCATAGGAACGCTCTACCTTCGATGGCGGGGGAAACCTGTATCTACCCTCGACTCCCTTTTACCCTTTATATACTTAAAAAAGCTTTTAGTATCTTCTTTGATATTAGTCGCCAGCTTCCTTTCATAATTCATCTTTTCCTTCCTAATGACCTTCTTAGTCTCCTTCTGCAAGTTTTTAAGAGCTAGAAGTCTTTATTCAATACAACAAGCAGGCATCATTCAGAGCCTCTACATGCTCGGGAGATGGCCGGTTCGGGGCTTGTTAGTGTTGGTACTAGAAGCACAGTGGGCTTTCCCAGCACAATCCTTGGGCTGTGTTGGTCATTCACACAAATGACACATTTCAGTGGTTCAATGTACACGTGACAAATAAACCTCACGTTGAATCTAATCGAAACACGGAAACTGAAATTCCACGAACATGCAAGACCAGGCACTGGCACGCAAGGTCAACTCACGTACGTGCTACAAGTGATCACATCAGCTCAGCAGACGAGGAAATATCATGCTCACGGTCGCTTTGCGCGTAAGTCACGCATGTCACATCATGCTTCCAGTGGGCATGTAACATGATGTACCAGCAAACATGGAACCATCCTAAGCAACCCACAAAAAATGCTGGAGCAACTCAGCAGGTCAGGCAACATCTATTGAAAAGAGTAAACAGATGCCACTTTGGGCCAAGACTCTTCTTCAGGACTGAGAAGGAAGGGAGAGGGTGGGCGGGGGGGGGGGGCAGGGAAGGTGTCTGAATATAATGGTGAGGGGGGGAAGGGAGAAAGGTTAGCTGGAAGGTGGTAGGTGAAGCCCAGTGGGTGGAAAAGGTCAAAGGCTGGAGAAGACATAATCTGATAGGAGAGGAGAGTGGAGACACAGGGAGAAGTAATAGGCAAGTGAGACAAGGGAAGAGCTCAGAATGGGGAATAGAGGAAGTGGGGGAGGAATTTGTTCACTGGAAGGTGTTGCTCCTCCACTTTGAGGGTGGCCTCATCTTGGCTCGAGAGGAAGCCATGGATCGACTCATCAGAACAGGAATGGGAATCAGAATTAAAATGTTGGGCCATCGGGAAGCACCGTTTGCGGTGGATGGTGCGGGGGTGCTTGACGAAGTGGTCCCCCAATATACAATGGGTCTCACCACTGTAGAGGAGGCCACTGGCGAAGTGTTGCCTCACCTGGACGGACTGTTTGGGGCCCTGAATGGAGGTGAGGGGGGAAGCGCATGGACAGATGTAGCACTTGACCCGCTCGCAGGGAAAGGTGCCTGGTGAGAGATTAGTGGGGAGGGATGAATGAACGGGTGGACAAGGAAATCTCAGAGGGAGCGATCCCTGCGGAAAGCGGAGGGGTGGCGGAGGTGGCAGGAATCTCGCTGTCGGTGGTTTCGGTGACTGTGGGTCTGCCTGAATACAGTTATGTATAGCATGATCAGTTCAGATGGCATGCAAAACGAAGCTTTACATCGCATCTCAGCTGATGTGACTGTATCAAACCAATTCCAATACCAACAGCAAGTCCCACGTGATAACGTCAATCTATGCAATCAATTCCTTGCATGTGACAATTACTTAACATTTTATTTGGCTACTGAGCTAAGAAGCGGGTGGCAGGGCAGAGATACGTCCCTACAAAAGGAGATGTGGGGCACTCCTTCCCTCTGCGAGCCTGAAGGTCACCTCTGGGTGAGGTTTAACACCTGCTTAGCTCCTCCCCCCACCCCACCGAACAGGGTCACCTGAAGCCACGGGAGCAGGTGGTGGATGGTCGTACGAGCAGCTGGTGCACAACACAAGTCCTGGTTATGCGACCTCTGACGCCAGGCAGACAATCTCCGAAGAGTATTGATAATGGCTGGGATCACCCGTCTTGTAAAGACGCTGCCCAGAAGAAGGCAATGGCAAACCACTTCTGCAGAAAATTTGGCCATGCATAATCATGGTCATGGATAGAACGACGGTGTGAAGGGGGTCAGCCCACAGTCTGGTTAAAGACAGATGGAAGACCACGATCATCCATGTCATACCTCATGGCCAATAATGAAGATGATGAGCTAAGAACGTTGGAGTGGGTACAGGGAAGATTCACTAGAATGATTCCGGGAATGAGAGAGTTAACATATGAGGAACATTTGTCCGCTCTTGGACTGTATTCCTTGGAGTTTAGGAGAATGAGGGGAGACCTCATAGAAACATTTCGAATGTTGAAAGGCATGGACAGAGTGGAGGTGGCAAAGTTGTTTCCCATGATGGGGGAGTCTAGTACGAGAGGGCATGACTTAAGGATTGAAGGGCGCCCTTTCAGAACAGAAATGCGAAGACATTTTTTCAGCCAGAGGGTGGGGAATCTATGGAATTTGTTGCCACGGGTGGCAGTGGAGGCCAAGTCATTGGGTGTATTTAAGGCAGAGATTGATAGGTATCTGAGTAGCCAGGGCATCAAAGGTTATGGTGAGAAGGCGGGGGAGTGGGACTAAATGGGAGAATGGATCAGCTCATGATAAAATGGCGGAGCAGACTCGATGGGCTGAATGGCCGACTTCTGCTCCTTTGTCTTATGGCCTTATGGTCTAACATATGGACTGTTGACAATGGAGTTTTGTTGAAGTTGCAGGTTTGGAATGGGATTGGGTAGAACTCGATCTACAACTATTGACTGGGTTTGGATAGTTCTTTGGAGAATTCTGGCATTTTATCTTTAAAAAAATGAAAAGAAAGAAGACCTGTTATTGTGCAATAAGTATAAGTGGAATTGACTTTACTTGATGTATTCGTGAAAACCTTTCTCTGTGGTTTTATTACATCATGTCAGTTTTTTATCATGATTTAGCAAGTACAACAGCTCACTTATATTGGGGCCGAAGGTGAAAAAAAACCGCAAAATTCGTTGAATTGCAATGAATCATCTAAAGATGTTTTGAAGCTCCCTTCGTATAACCAATTTTATTAAAATTTATCTATGAATATATAATGAAAAATGTGCATCAAAGTGTTTCTCTTTGTTGCATGCTTTCCCCCGCTGATTCTGAACACTAAATAGCTTTCTTCTGCAAAGTACTAAAGGGCTATTAAAACAAAAACTTCAAGCTATCTTCAAAGTTTCTTCTCCCAAGCAGCAAATCTGCTCAACCATTCTGTTTAGTTCCCTATCCATTACCCCGTCAACACACTGTGCTGTAAATACTTTAAATACTTTAGATACTTTATGTTTCCTTTCCAGCTGGTTTCACCTATCACCGTCTAGCTATCCTCCTCCCTCCCCCACCGCCCCCACCTTTTTTATTCTGGTGTCTTCCCTCTTCCTTTCCAGTCCTGAAGAAGGGTCTCAGCCCAAAACATTGACTGTTAATTTATTTCCGAGGACGCTGTCTGATCTGCTGAGTCCCTCCAGCATTTTGTGTGTATCACTATTTATAATGCTGTTTACATTGTAAATTCATGCTGGGTTTATACACTAATGCGCATTCTATTCATATCCATAGTTTAATGTCTAATTTTTTTATATAATTGTTTATTCTTTATAATTGTTGAATGTTGGTTTTGGTTGCATGTAGTGTACTGACCAACACACCTCAGCAAATTCCGTTTACATGTAAATGTAGATGGTGAATAAAGTTAATTCTTGATTCTTAAAAGAACCATGGTCACTAATACAAGGGAGACACCACAGAGGTGCACTGAGAAGTTGGTGTCCTCTCTGAGATAATGCCTTGCATAACCACCACTTGATGAGACAGATTTTGGCAAACTCAATAAGGCTTGGTTAAAATTTCTTGATATATTCATTAATTCATTCATTATGTGCTGTGTAGTACTGACGTGGGCAATCATGGTCTTGACCATGATTGTTCTTGGCAAATTTTTCTACAGATGTGGTTTGCCATTGCCTTCTTCTGGGCAGAGTCTTTACAAGACAAGAGTCTTTACCAATACTTTTCAGAGATAGTCTGCCTGGCATCAGTGATCGCAGAATCAGGAATTGTGATATGCACCAGCTGCTCATACGACCATCCGCCACCTGCTCACATGGCTTCATGTGACCCTGATCCTGGAAGCTAAGCAGGTGCTACATCTTGCCCAAGGGTGACCAGCAGGTTAGCTGAGGGAAGGACCTTACACCTCCTTTGGTAGAGACATAGCTCCACCCCGTCACCCACTTGATACACTACGCTGTTAATATAGGTGTTTATGTGGTGGTGGTGGTGGTGGTGTGTGGGCACGTGGCCAAGTGGTTAAGGCATTGGACTAGCGACCTGAAGATCGTGAATTCGAGCCCCAGCCGAGGCAACGTGTTGGGTCCTTGAGCAAGGCACTTAATCACACGTTGCTCTGTGATGACACTGGTGCCAAGCTGTATGGGTCCTAATGCCCTTCCCTTGGACAACATCAGTGTCGTGGAGAGGGGAGACTTGCAGCATGGGCAACTGCCGGTCTTCCATACAACCTTGCCCAGGCCTGCACCCTGGAGAGTGAAGACTTTCCAGGCGCAGATCCATGGTCTCGCAAGACTAACAGATGCCTTTACTATGTGGTGGTGATACAGTTAACAGGGTGATGCGCAGTGATTGGGTTATTTACTAACTTTTGACAAGATGTCTAATTCCACTCCCACTGTGGTTTCAATGGCTACACTTCTTGGGTTTCTGGTGATGGTGCTCTGCACCATTAGTGAGAACTCCAATAGATTCTTTCTCCTAATTAATGCATCTCCCTGTCCTTAGCATAATCTGTTTGTGCAACCTTCTATTGACCCAATTTACCACCTCTCGTGAACTTTGTTCTCACTGTGATGTGGAGTGTGAGTCTGAGGCTTGATTTGAAGCACCCCTCTGGCAGGTCACATCTTGATGCATGTGGCAAAATCTGACCTGGTAAGGGGGAGATTGTGCTCAGCGAGGATGATCTCCCAGGGCAATGCTGCTGATGGCAATAACAATAATGATAAAGAGGAGGTCAGTGACCAAGATAGAGTTGATTTTCAGTCTTTCCATGCAGAGGCAAGTGCGGTCACCCAGCACTGGTTCAACGAGCATGTTTGTGCTGCAGGTGTACTTGTCTCCTGTCCAGGTACACCGAGTGTGCAGGTAGCTGTATCAGTGGGAACAACTTGGGATCTGCGTGAGCACATGGTGATGTCAGGCCACGTTGAGCAACGCACGCAAAATGCCGGAGGAACTCAGCAGGTCATGCAGCATCAATGGAAATGGCTAGACGGTAGATGTTTCGGGCCGAGGATCTTTGTGGGGGCTGGAAAGAAAGAGGAGGGGAAGGAGCACAAGCTGGGTGGTGATAGACCAGGTGAAGGGGAAGCAGGGTGGAGTAATAAGCTGGGAAAGGATAGGTGGAAGAGGTAAAGGGCTGAAGAAGAAGGAACCAGTCTGGAGAGGACGGTGGGCCGTGGAAGAAAAGGAAGGAGGAGGGGAAGCAGATGGAGGTGATGGCCAGATGAAGTGAAGAACATAGATGATAGGGTAACCAGATTGAGGAATGGAAAAAATGAGAGTAAGATGGAGGGGAAAGAAATGACTGGACATTGGAGATATCGTTGTTCATGCTGTCAGGTTGGAGGCCACCTGGATGAAATCTGAAGTCTTGCTCCTCCGACCTGAGATTGGCCACATCATGGCAGTGGAAGAGGTCATGGGCAGACATATAAGAATTAAAATGGGAAGCCCAATTGAAACGAGTGGCCACTGGGAGATTCTGCCTTTGGCAGTGGACAAAGCTATGGGGCTCAACATAGAGGTCCCTAATCTGTGAGGGGTCTCATTGATGTAGAGGTAGCTACACTGGGAGCGCGGGATATAGTTGATAACCCCAACAGATTTGCAGGCGAAGTGTCACCACACCTAGGAGGGCAGCTTGGAATCCTTAAGTGGTGGTGGTGAGGGAGAAGGTGTAGGGGCATATGTCGCATTTGACCCCCACCTTCTTATTCCGGCTTCTAAACCCCCTCCCCCAACTTTCCAGCCCTGATGAAGGGTCAACTGTTTATTTCCCTGTATTTGCTCGACTGAGTTCTTCCAACAGTTTGTGTGCGTTGCCGACACTTGCAGCATCTGCAGAGTTTTTGTGTTGAAGGCCTTGTTGAGAGTTGTTGTGTTTGATGTTGTACTGTTCGCTGAGCTTGGCAATTAGCTTGCAGACGTTTCATCGCCAGCCGAGGTAACATCCTTGGCACGCAGTTGTTGGTGTCTCTCTCAGGCAGTGCTCCCGTTTATGTAGGCCCCTGTTCGCTTGCCTCGGTCCTGATTGGCTAAACTTCAGTTGACCTTTGAATTCTATTTGCTGGCATTTCTTTAGTTCTTAGGGATCCGTAGATGGTGCCTATATCGATATGTTTGTTTACAGAGTTATCTCTTCTGATAGCACATCAAACAACTCAACCCGAGCTACCAATATTCACCACCATCCTAAAGTTGCTTGCGCTGTTCAGCTGAACATTGTGGGCGTGCCATGTTGGCGCTGGGACGTTTGTGACACTTGGGGGCTAACCCCCAGCTCTTCCTTAGTTTTCTGACCTTAGAAGTCCTGATGAAGGATCTTGGCCCAAAACGTCGACTGTTTGCTCTTTTCGAGCTGCTGATGATGTCGCAGGCAAAGGAACTGACAGAATGGAAGGGATGTGAAGGAGCGTGATAGCTAGGAACCTGCAATGAAGTTCATCAGCCCGGTGATGCTGGAGACCAAGAGCAACACAATGTCCACTGCACCCCAGCTGCGGGAGACCGAGAACACCAGCACAGACCAGAAACTGTTGGGGGGGGGGGCAACAACTTTACCAGAGAACCAGGCTGATCTCCCCTCAGCAACATCGCTGGGGTACCCATCCCTGAAGGGAGACCATTGCCTGTAGCTCAGCGCACAAACAGTGCAGAACTTACTAAATCTGGGGCAGGCAGACACAGCCTGCGGCAACATGACTTTGAACTTCGAAACCACAAACTCTGGGTATGCAAAGCAACATTCATGGTGTGAAAAGCACTTGCACAATGTGTGTCATGTTGGAGTACTTCACCAGGGTAAAAGCCTGGCCTGCTGAGATCCTCCAGCATTTTGTGTGTGCTTCTTTGGACTTCTGGCATCTGCAGACTTCCTCGTGTTTGTGACACCCTTAGGTTTTGTCGGCTGTTAACGCAAACGACTACTTTCACTGTATGTTCTGAAGTGAGAAGGGAATCTGAATCCGAGAAGGGAGTCATCATCCGTCTGCCCTCTGTGTCTGTAATTGGAGCAAATCGTAGAAACATGGCGCACGCAGCTTTGCCTAGGGCGTACCGTAACTGTGACAAGCCAGGGTATGGGGCAGTCCGGTGCAATGCTGTCATCTACAAGGGCTGCCGATGGCCCAGGTACTGCAAAGCCATCAGCGGCAGCAAGCCTGTTGGGGACGCAGGACACGTCTACTGGGCCTGACCCAAATGTGCTTGTACTTACGCCCAGGCAGTAAGAGGGAATTATTTTTTTAAGCCCGTCACCTCTTCTGGGGCTTAAGCTACCAACAGCAGCTCCCCAAAGTCATCCGTCCTGGACCTGTCTCCTGGACGATCGAAGGTTGATCGGCTCTGTGGCTTCCACTTTCACCACATGACTTCATGAGAACATAAAAACATAAGAAATAGGAGCAGGAGTAGGCCATCTGGCCCATTGAGCCATTGAATAAGATCATGACAGATCTGGCCATGGACTCATCTCCACCACCCTGCCTTTTCCCCATAACCCTTAATTCAAGATTTTTCCTCTCCCATTGGAACATCCATTGTTCTTTATGGGATGGGATTGCTAGCTGGATGTCCAACCCTACTTCTTTCACAGCCGGGCTTGGGACCATCCATGGCAGAGTTAATAAGAGTAGAAGCTGCCAACAGATGCTCAAAAATGAGAACATGCCCCCACCCCTCACCTTCCGCCTGCCAAGAGGCCAGCAGGTCCAACCAACCCAAGCTGCCGGACTCCTGCCACGATTCAGTCCAGGGAAGGGGAAGCTACATTGGGGAGAAGAAGCAGGGGATGGACTTCCAAAGGTTAGGTGACCTCAGAGAATGGTGACAAGTGAGAAAAAGTGACAGGTCAGAATGAGAATCACGTTTATTATCACTGACATACGTCATGAAATTTGTTGTCTTGTGGCAGCAGTACTGTGCAAGACATGATCTGTAAATCATATTAAGAATATATATATTTTCATTTGGAGACACACACACACACACACACACACACACACACACACACACGATGTGGCCACATTATTAGGAACATCTTGGAAACCAGTGTGGTCTTCTACTGCTGTAACCCATCCAGTTCAAAATTCAATAGGTTGTGCTCTCCTACACACCACTGCTGTAACATGTGGTTATTTGAGTTAACGTCACCTTCCTGTCAGCTTGAACCAGTCTGGCCGTTCTCCTCTGACCTCAATCATTAGCAAAGCGTTTTTGCCCACAGAACTGCTGCTCGCTGGATGTTTTATATTTTTTACACCATTCTCTGTGAACTCTAGGCCAGGAATTCCTAACCCTTTTTATGCCATTGACCAATGCCATTAAGCAAAGGTCCGTGGACCCCAGATTGGGAACCCCTGCTGTGTGTGAAAATCCCAGGACATCAGCAGTTTCTGAGATACTCCAAACAATCCCATCTGGCACCAACAATCATTCGCTGGTCAATGTCACTTAGATCACTTTTTTTTCCCCATTCTGATATTTGATCTGAATGACAACTAAACCTCTAGATCATGTCTAAACGCTTTTATGCAGTGAATTTTCGCCACATGATTGATTGATTAGATGTTTGCATTACACATACTCAGTGAATCGGGGTGGCCACTGATTTGGGCCACTTTGCTGCTCAATTGGGACGGGAAACTATTGTCGAAGTTTCGAACTAACATTCATCATGTGCACCTGTGTGGCTGTTAAACACTACACTGTGCTTAGAGCGAATGGTTTTTAAATAGCACCAGCTGTGTGTCACTCACAACACGCTGGAGGAACTCAGCAGGTCGGGCAGCATCTGTGGAAACAGTCAACGTTTCGGGCCGGAACCCTTCGGTTTGAGTCCTGTCGAAGGGTTCCGGCCCGAAACGTTGACTGTTCGTTTTCACGGATGCTGCCCGACCTGCTGAGTTCCTCCAGTGTGTTGTGAGTGTTGCTTTGATCCCGGCATCTGCAGATTATTTTGCGTTTACGACCACCCGTGTGTGTTTGTGTTCAAAAAGCAGTGATTTTTGTCACTGATAGTTGTCGAGAAATGAACAGTAAGACAATTCGGAACTGTTGTTATATAAATTCAGCAAGTAGTGCAAAATGAGAGCAAAACCAGTGAGATGGTGTCCGTGGGTTCACTGACATTTCAGAAGCCTGAAGGCGGAGGTGAAGAAGCTGTTGAGCGTCTCACCAGCCGATGATGATGTTGCAGGCAAAGGAACCGACAGAATGGAAGGGATGTGAAGGAGTGTGATAGCTAGGAACCTGCAAGGGAATTCATCGCAACACCGTGTCCACTGCATCCCCACTGCAGGAGACCAAGAACACTAGCACAGACCAGAAACCGCTGGGGTGGGGGGGGGGGCAACAACATTAACGGAGAACCGGGCTGATCTCCCCTCAGCAACGTCCCCGGGGTACCCATCCCTGAAGGGAGGCCATTGCCTGTAGCTCAGCACACAAACAGTGCAGAACTTGCCAAACCTGGGGCAGGCAGACATAGCCTGTGGCAATACGACTTTGAACTTTGAAACCGCAAAGTCTGGATTTGCAAAGCAACATGCATGGTGTGAAAAGCACTGCATAATATGTGTGAGCTTGGAGTACTTCACAGGGTAAAAGCTGGTGTGGCTTTTTTTTTGCAGGGGTTGCCTTACCATAATCGTGTGACTAAATTGAAGTCATTAAAGACCACCCCCCCACACCACCCAGGACATGCCCTCTTCTCATTGCTACCATCAAGGAGGAGGTAGAGGAGCCTAAAGGTGCACACTCAATTTTTCAGGAACGACTCCATCCCCTCCGGCATCAGATTACTGAATGGACAATGAAGCCCTGAATGCTACCTCACAATAAAGATATCAGTGATATCTTCATATATTAAGGATCTGCAAACTCTTGGACAGGACTGAAAGAAGCTACATAAAGTTGTAAAGTCATAGGGACTAGCCCCTGTAGTATCCAAGGCACTTTCAAGGAGCGTTGCCTCAGATAGGCGACGTCCATCATTAAGGACCCTCATCACCCAGGACATGCCCTCCTCTCATTGTTGCCATTAGGCAAATGCTCAGCGATTCAGGAACAGCTTCTTCCCCCTGTCATCTGATTCTTAACTGGACATTGAACCCACGAACACTACTTCACTTTTTAAAATTATTTCTGTTTTTGCATTATTTTTAATTTAACTATTTGGTATACATTTATAATTACTGCAATCGATTTTTTTTCTATATGTATCATTGTACTGCTGCTGCTACGTTAACAAATTTCACGTCACATGCCAGTGATAATAAACCTGATTCTGATTCTGATGCAGGGTTTTGGCTCGGGATGTCAGCAGTCCCTTTCCTCCCACTGACGCCACTCAACCTGCTAAATTTTCCAGCAGGTTGTGTATTGTGCAGATCCCAGTGTCTGCGGTCCCTTGTAAATATTCATCAATCATTTTCCACTGCATAGTTTCAATAAAACACATTCAGAAAACCCCTCGCTCCGTGATTGGTTTCAATAGCCTTCGAAGTATCAGGTTGAAGTTAAATTGTGAGCAGGCTTTATTTCCTGAGGACCAGTTCTGGAGTCTTTGTCTCCTCATTTCAATTAAGATAAGTTTAAAAAAAGTTAAGGTAAGTTAAGATTGCTCCAAACGCTAATATCAAACTTACATCTGCTATCCATAATTTCCTAATTTTAGAGCAGAGGTTCCCAATCTTTTTTATGCCATGGACCCGTCCCATTAACCGAGGATTTGTGGACCCCAGGTTGGGAACCCCTGCTTTAGAGTACCCTTAATATAGACAATGTACTGTGAACACAGTGTGTTACCAATATATGTGGAACAGCATTGCCTAGCTTCCCCGTTTCCCTTCTCTTGGCAGGGCCTAGTGACTGGTGTTATCTCAATCTCCAGAGTATGCTGCACTGTCAATCTACAAGCCGTGACACCTGGGAACTTGGACCATGTTGCTATTTTTTAATTATTAATTCTTTTGTAACTGTATGTTTATCTGTTATCATAATTATACTTTGACTTTCTACCATCAGGCAGGAGACCCCGATGTCAGGATGTGGAACATTTTCTTCCCTCAGGCCACTAGGCTTCTGAACTCCCTGCCGCATCGCATCCGAGGTGTCACGGCTTAACCTGTTCCGTAGCTTACAATATTTAATTAATGCACTTTAGTTTGTTATTAATGCGTGATTCATTTGTAGATTTTATTCTTACCTTCATAAATTATTGTGTGTTATGTGTGTTAGGTGTACTACTGTCCTTTACTCCCTGGTTCAGAGAAACGTTGTCCTGTTTCTATATACAATATATAGATCATTGTGTTGGCACGTGGCCAAGTGGTTAAGGCATTCGTCTAGTGATTTGAAGGTCGCTAGTTCGAGCCTTGGCTGAGGCAGCGTGTGTGTCCTTGAGCGAGGCACTTAACCACACATTGCTCTGCGACGACACCGGTGCCAAGCTGTATGGGTCCTAATGCCCTTCCCTTGGGCAACATCGGTGTCGTGGAGAGGGGAGACTTGCAGCATGGACAACTGCTGGTCTTCCATACAACCTTGACCAGGCCTGCGCCCTGGAAACCTTCCAAGGCGCAAATCCGTGGTCTCATGAGACTAACGGATGCCTGTAGATCATATACATTTCTATATTACATGTATATAGTTAAATGACAATAAAGTAGACTTATATGTGATAGATGTGTTGTCTGCTGTGTGTGACTGCACCTTGGCCCCAGACGAACACCTTTCTTTTGGCTGTATTCATGTGTGTGGTTGAATGACAATTAAACTTGACCTTGAATTTAGCACAATGCCCGGACACGTCTGCTGTTCTGAACATGCTGTCCATGTATTCATGGACCGTTGCTGCTCACATAGACCAGTATTTCCTTATTTGTTAAACAGATTGTTTTTCTCTTTCTCAAATACTGCCAGGCAGGCAGGTGAGACAAACAGTTCAAAACTCAGTCCACTTCATTTATCTAATCTCTTGGCAAAGCAAAGTTGTTCAGTAGCTCCTGCTGCCCACATCACTCAGAATTTAACAGATCACTTGTTGCTGGTCTACCTCCCTCTTCTGTATTGTAGCTGCTTGAGCAGGGTCCTGCCTGAGATTTCCTCAGGAGACCACCTGTGGAAGAAAATTAAATGTTGAGTTAAATTTTGTTGTCGAACTTGACTAGCTAAAAGTATTTCTCAAGATTTGGGTCGCCGGGGTGACAGGATAAGAGGTAGATCATGCTCTGCTTGTGCTAGCTAACAATAGATCATGCCAGTAATGAGGTATTGCTGACCTTGGTCCGATACCATCTGACTAATAGAGGAACTGAATGTGGATGTGCAGTTCTAATTTTGTGTACCGCGCAGAAACATTTGTGCACCGGCTGATACTTAACAAGTGCTTCTTGAAATTACTGACTATGTATGCTTAGCTGTTGGTTAATGCCCAAAATTTGCTGTATAAATTTAAAATGTAGCCTGACATTGGCGGGGTCGTAAGGCAATGGCTCCCCATGATCACATATTGGTTAATTGTATGCTGAGCTCTGTGTCTTTAATTTTGTTTGATAATGGGACAAATTCCACTACAGTAAAATACCGTGAAAAAAGAGTAGATTCTTCGACACCATCCAATTGTGATATCTGTTCTCACTGTGATGCAAAGCTTGCTCTGTGATGTCATTGCTCAAATTTTCCCAGTCAACAGACGATGCCTTAACGTTGCATAATCCCTTAAGCGTTAGGTCAAAAATGTTAATGCACTTGGATCCAATAAACGTATTTTCCTAATGGCTGGGAACGAGGCAATGGGCAGCAATAGTGATGCTTGTCTTCACCTGGTCGTGGATGGTTGCAGTTCTCCAATGAGTTCCAAAGAGTCTCTGGGTTTTGGAGTACTAGGCAGGTTGGCTGTTGCCTCTGATCACAGGTGTAGAGCTCCAGGTACAAGCCTGTGACGCACCTGGAAATCAACCATCATGTTCTACTGGTAGGGAGATCTGTAGGAAGCTGAATCATGTAGTGTACTAAATAGTTCAGTAATATTTGAATAACATTGTAACATTTGACTAAGCAATTTTTTTTGTTTGCATTGCTCATTATGGGATATATGTAAGAGGTACATGAATGGTATATTTCACTACACCACTATGTCATACTTGAGCACCGCACAAAAGAGAAACTAAGTGTATACGAGTTATCCTGAGCTCCCACATTTTTGTTTCGATTAGTTTTTGGAGCTGCGAAACATAACAGTAGCAACGAGTAAGTTTTAAAACGAGCCCGCGACGATGACCTACCTATTGAAGCATAGCACATTTTTCCTCCACAAAAGGAGAGAAATGTTCGAGTTTTTAAAAAAAGCACAGCACGTGTTTCTTTGGAAAAGGAGGGAGATGGTCAAATTAATAAAAAAGCCAGGAAGTGGACAAAATTCACGTGTTCATAAACAGTGATCATAAATTTTTAAAAAAGCAGAAATGGCTGAACACATCGGAAGGATTGACACATTTAATTGTGCAGCACATAACTGGAGTATGGAAACGGAGTGAATTGAACAGTATTTTGAAGAAATGAAATAGCCAATGCAAAATGAGTTCCAGTGTTGCTGAGTTTAATAGGTGGAAAAGCATAGAGTTTGCTTAGAAATTTGATTTCTTTAACCAAACCAGCTGAAATTACCTTAAAAGTAATGCGGGAACATGTAGAACTGAAACCATTGTTGAATCAATTTCAATGTACATGGCTGAATTGAAGAGATTGAGCATTGTCAGTTCAGTGCTGGGTTCATTTAGATTGTGGAATCTTACAAGAAAGCATTGAAAAATGGCTCCTAACTGAATCACAGCTCGCATTTTAAAAAGCAGATGAAATCACTGTATCAATGGAAACAGCAGACAGAAATACAATTGAGTTGCAGTCAGGAATGGAAGTGAGTGTGAGTAAAATTGTAGCAATTCCACAGAAACTGGCCTACCTGAACGAATTGTGTTATATGGTGGCAGGGGCTCACATAAGCGAGACCAATGCAGGTTTAAAGGTGAAACTTGCAAAAAATGCAACAAAGTGGGACACATACAAAGAGCATGTCAAGCAGACAAAGCTAAATGGACTGTACAGGGAAGAGAAAAAGCTAAAAAGTGAAGTTGCAATTTCAAAAAAAAGCACTAATCTGCCTGCTGTTGATGAAAAATCTTATAATGAAGAAAGTGACACTGGACTGAGTAGCCTTAGGATTTACCATGTGAAAACTGTTAAGAGGCAAGCAATAAGGCTTACACCAGAAGTGAACGGCAAATTAATTAAAATGGAATTGAACACTGGCTCAGCTGTTTCAGTCATTCCACAAAATGAGTTTGAACAGCATTTCAAAGATACTGAACTGAAAACTGCAGATAGCCAGCTAAGAGCTTACACTGGAGAAAAGCTAACTCCTATGGAAAAGACATTCGTAAAAGTGAAATACAACAACCAACAAGCTACATTGGGCTTGTATGTGGCGAAACCAGGAGGGCCAGCATTGTGGAGACACGATTGGCTGAAACAACTCAAACTCAACTGGAGATCCATCCACCATTTTCATGTCATATTCCCTACAATTGAGTCAACCGAGAGTGATTTAAGAAAGGTACTGGATGACGCCACAGCAATGTTTGAGGATGGCACTGGAAAATGCAAACATGTGAAGGGTAAAATAGTGCTAAAATGAAAATGCCACACTCAAAAGCCCGTCCGGTTCCTTATACCATTCGTGATAAAGTAGCCAGTGAGTTAGGCTGCATCAAGGCTGAAGGAATTCTTTCAAGTTTGAGTGGAGCCCTTGGGCAACACCAGTGGTCCCAATAGCCAAGAAGGATCTGTGGTGATTTTAAGGTCACCATCAACCCAGTACTGAAAGTAGATCAATGCCCTCTGCCCAGGATAGTGAATATCTTTGCAAACCTTTCTGGAGGAAAACACTTCAGCGAAGTGGACTTAGCTGAGGCCTTCCTACAGATGGAGATGGAAGTAGAGTTCAAAGTGTTTCTCACCATAAACACTCACAAAGGGCATTATCACTATAATAGGCACTGTTCGGGGTGCTAACATGTCCAGAGGGTGCCAAAAGCGGTTCCTCTCCATCCCTGGGAACGGTCTGCATTGCCCTGGCAGAAGATTCATGTGGATTTTGCCAGAATATTCATGGGCACAAATTTCTTGGTAGTAGTGAGTGCAGCTATAAAATGGCCAGATGTATTCCCAATAGCCTCCACTACAGCCTCAGACACTGCTGATGTGCTGAGAAACCTCTTCTCAAGGACTGGTGTTCCAGAACACTTAGTTAATGGCAATGGACCACAGTTTGTTGCTGAACCGATTCAGACATTCCTGAAAATGAATGGAATAAGACATATTACATCTGCACCGTACCACCCACCTTGGTGGAAAGATTTGCCCACGGTCTAAAGAACACACTTCAAGCAATGTCAGCAGAACACACTACACTGACACTGATTGAGAAGCTCGCCAGTTTCCTCCTTGCGTATCACAGTGCAGCACTCTCCACAACCAATGACTCACCAACCATACTGTTCCTGGGTCCTCCCTTGTGTTTACGCTTGGATCTCCTCAAACCCAATCTCAGAAGGAGTATGCATGACAAACAGCTGAGACAAATTAAGGTCTCCTCAAACAAGGAGGTTCGATGTTTTACTCCTGGACAAGCAGGTGAGGGATGACAGAGATTATCAAAAATGGGTACTTGGCAAGATTAGGGACAGAACTTGACCATTCTCCAACACAGTGGAGATTACATCTAATGTCAATTGCAGATGTCACATCAACCAGTTGAAGAGACAGGAGTCAATTGTTCAAGAAGAAAGGTGTCCAGAGTTGTTAGAACCACCTCCTGCAGTCCCAGAGTCAACTTGTACAACCACCACAGAGGAGGCCGTGGAACCTGAGGTTGTTTCACAGCCACAAGTCTCACCTGCCAAACAGAGTGATCCCCCCCTTGTCAGGAAAGGCATTACCCCACAAGACTAAGGAATCCTCCACAGTGATCAATCTTTAGGCCTGAATGGGACAATTTAAAATTTACTATGTTGTTGATGTCTATATAGTAGTTGTATATGGTAGACTGTATATATCGACAAGATGTATTCTGTATTGAGTTGGAGCTTAAAGTTAAGCAGGGAGGAGTGGTGCATTTAATATTTCAATAATATTTGAGTAATATTGCAAATATATTGCTTGATTAAGCATCTTTGTTTACGTAATTAATTACGAGTTATGTGTAAGAAGTACATGAATGACATGCGTCATAATACCACTACGTCATATTTGGGCGCCTCGCGAAAGAGAAACTAAGCCTACTCGAGTTATCCCGGGCTCCCACCTTTTTCTTTCAGAGTTACAGAACACAACAAATAGAGGACTAAACTTTGGAAACAACATTCTTCAACTTCCCTGAGAGAACAGTCACAGGAGGTGAAGCAGTTCTTTTAATCTCTATTATGACTAGAAGAAAATCTCTTCACAGCATGTATTTCAGTAAACAATCATGAGTTTGGCTGTCCTCCAAGCTATTCCAAGGAAGGAATAAGAGGGCTGCCAATGCTAAGTACTGGAGTGTGTTTAAAAAAACAAGTTGTAGTATGGCTCTTGATGAGGGGAGCTGCCATTCTGTTGAGGGGCCAGAATGAGGCCCAGTAACGGCTCACACTCCCTGATAGTAAAGGCATAAAAGTTCGACCTTTGATTGAACAATTGCTACCTAGTTTGCATCAATGTTACTGCATCTGTTAAAGTGTTACGTCATCTTACATATTTGCTTCAAGATAAAGAGGGTAAGACAGAAGATTTTAAATTTCTCAACGTTTCTGTCTAATCTTTCAGACCACAATATTTTCATTGTTCTAGTTTCAGTGGATGTTCTAGTCAATTGCTTTTGCTCCTGAATAGCGTATCTCTCTTTAAGCCAAACAGCCTCCTCCCTTGGGTTTACCCAAGTTACCAACCTATTATGATGCAGAGTATGAGTGAAAGGTTTGCTCAGTGACATCATGGTTTGAATAGTCATGTTAACTGGACCACAAAATCCTTGGTCTAGGAAGTGTCTTGCTGTAATAACATCTAAAAATTAATTTCTATGTGCAAAAAAGCCAGTGAAAAAACAGTGCCAGCATACTGGGTAGTGTTGGGTTTATTCACTTTCTACCAATTATTAAAGGAATACATTAATAGCCACATGGACCCACTTAACTAGATCAAGTTACTGCTTGCCTCCATTTGCCAAACTTTGGCCAGAGTTCCTCCAGCATTTTGTGTGCGTTGTTTCAATATATCAACAGGTTTTTTGAGATGACCACTCAGTTCTTTGAGTTGCTCAATCATTCAATTAGACAACAGTAGCCTTCCTAATTTTGTTATTATATCTAATCACTCTGCCACCCCTCATACTCCCTTCCACGAAGCTTCTTTCAGCTCCACAGTTATCAGATGTCTGCAATCCTCAAAACTTGCCCCTTTTGCTCTTAAAGCTCTTTCTCAGTTCTGGGAGAAGGCTTCAGACCCGAAATGTCAACTGCTTCTCTTTCCACAGATACTGCCTAAACTGCTGAGCTTCTCCAGTATTTTCTGTTTTTCCTCTTTATTGCTCGCCTATCTACCCAGACTTCTATTCGCCTGTCCTAATATATCTGTGTGCAAGCCTCAGACTTTCCTTGATAACACTCTGTAATGAGTTCCTCAGGCCTGTAGGGGGCACTGCAGAGGTTTGGGCTCCAAGGTTTTTAGAGTATCTGAATTGGTTAATTGTTATTTGATAATTCATTAATCGTTTAAGAGTTCCTTCTGTTTTGCTTGAGTGACTCACTCTTTGTAATGCGGTCTCTTTAAGCTTGTTAAGTTTATTTTGATAGGCTTAAGGATTCCTTGTTAGTTGCATGATTTAAGTGGATGCCTGATTAGCACTAATTGCGGGGTCCGAGTTTTGAGAATGTTACTTCTTGTAGTGTCACTCGGCTGAGCCACCGATGTTCTTTTGGAATTATGAATAAACTCTCGCTGTAGTCTCTACACTTGGGTTCCGATATTGCCAGCACACATCATGACAGGAAGACCCCACGATTAGCGCTACTCACGTATTTGCTTAAATAATACAAGTAACAGGGAATCTGTTAAAATAAACTTAACAAGCTGAAACAGAAGGCTCTAGGAGACCGCATCACAAAGAGCAAGTGACTCTTTGAACGATTAAAGACTGCCTTTAAACACCAATTAACCATTTCAGGTACTCTAAAAGCCCAATGCTCTCCAGCACCCCGCACAGGCCAGAAGACCTCATTACATACTCAGGGTGTTTACTGCTTTAAGATAACCAGATAAAGTGTAAATTGAATAGCAAAATAAGTTTGAAAATGAATAAACTGCTCTTGCATCTTTATCTTTCTTACAATCTTAACAGGTCTGACTCAGGTATGACACACACTTCATTCTCCACAACAACTTCCGTGATTATAACACCATTGTGGAATAAAGAAATAAAATTAACTTTCCATTTTCCATGGCTAATCGCTGCTTTCACTCTCTTCCCCCCCACTGTCTTCACTCACACCTCAAGCAGCCAGGACAGAAACTCATCCGTTTTGTCACAAAGCTACAGATGATTCATGCAATCAGGCAGCTGCAATGTCCTCCCTGTCCCCTTGGTACAGGCCCAGTCCTGCCTCTGACCCTCTCAAGGTTGTGAACAAGGCCAAAGGGAAGCGAAACTTGGGCCGTTAACTCATTGTTTACTGTCATGTAGGTTGCCCGAATACAGTTTGTCAAAGGCACTTCTGAATCAAAGGCACAAGCTTTTATTAAATTTCAGGGACTTTTTAATTTGCTGTACCAATCGACTTGCTCAACCTCGGCACGTGAAGGGGACAGGAACACCCCAAGAAAGAACCTTGAGTATTTATCATCAGCAACTTGTTTCTTAAACTTTACTGAGTGTTATTGTGAATGTCTTGATTTAAACAGTTAACTCAGTTCAATTGTCATTGCTACTGCTACTTTGAAAGTCTGTTATTCTATGTGAAACAGGAGACTATTCTCCAGTAATTCATCTTATAGTTATTTTTGGATATGTTACTCTAAATCATCTGAAGTGGTTTACGTAATGAAGAGGTACGAGGGATGATTGATAAGTTTGTGGCCTAAGATAGAAGGAGTCAATTTTAGAAAACCTAGCACATTTATTTTTCAACATAGTCCCTTCCTACATGTACACACTCAGTCCAGCGGTCGTGGAACATACGGATCTTGGCCCTCCAGAAAATGCTTACAGCGGGGGTGATTGATAAGTTTGTGGCCTAAGGCAGAAGGAGATGAGTTATACAGCTTTCGTTCCATGCACATGCAGTTCAACTCTGAGTGATTATGCAGAAAGATCACAAGATCACAAGATCACAAGACAAAGGAGCAGAAGTAGGCCATTCGGCCCATCGAGTCTGCTCCGCAGCTTCCCCATGAGCTAAACGATTCACCCATCTAGTTCCAATTTCCGGCTTTTTCCCCATATCCCTTGATACCCTGACTAATTATATACCTGTCAATCTCCTCCTTAAACACCCTCAATGATCGGGCCTCCACAGCATTGAGGTTAATAACTCATCAGTTAATAACATAAGGGGTGATTGATAGGTATGTGGCCTAAGGTAGAAGGAGATGAGTTATTGACTTCAAACTTTCTGCACAATCACGCAAAGAGTTGAACTGCACGTGCGTGTAACGAGAGCTGTATAACACATCTCCTTCCACTGTAGGCCACGAACTTATCAATCACCCCTGCTGTGGCTGCTTTCTGGAGGGCCAAGATCCGTATGCTCCATGACCGCTGGACTAAGTGTGTAAATAGAGGAGGGGACTATGTTGAAAAATAAATGTGCTAGGTTTTCTAAAATTGACTCCTTCTACCTTAGGCCATGAACTTATCAATCATCCCTCATAGTTTACTAATTAGATTCAGTGAAGATAGTGGGAGGAGGAGAAAAGCTTACGCAAAATTGGTGTTATTATGCAGGCTTTACAATGTATTCAACTATCCAGAGTGTAAGAACTTATCTTTGGATTTTGTATTTTCTTGGGTGACCTGTCTTTTAAAAAAGAGTAAGAATCAGGTTTAACATCACTGGCAAATGTCATGAAATTCGTTAACTTTGCGGCCACAGTACAATGCAATACTTGATAAACTGGATGGCAGAGAGGAAGAAGCTGTTCCTAAAAAGTACCTCTCTATCATTTTCTTCATATTTTTCCCAGTTTAGTAAGAGTCAAAATAGTTATAAACCAATAATTATTGCAGTAGGTTTCTATTGGAAGGAGAGTTTTGTGTTCTGTGGTCAACATTATGAAGACTCCATTGTCTGTAACAGTGTTAAAAATTAATCTTTCATCTAGTCTCGGATGTAAGTAATTACAGATGTGTTGATGTGTCAATATCTATTCTTGTAGCCTTGTTAATTGCTGGTGTAAAATGTGGGACAACTTTATGGGTCTGTAGAACTAGCTTGAAATCTCCATAACTTCTTTGGAGAAGAACTTTGATGTTCAATCTTTATTCCAGCAGTCATGTATTGATTAGAAAGCTTTTAACAGGTGCACAGCTCAGCTTTCGTAATTTTTCTTGCTCGTAAGGAAATTTTCTGGGAGACGTTGGATGAAAATAGTCTACTTTATTTTCCATGGTTGCTTGTGCCCTAATTCAGACTCGTACACTTTCTTAGTTGTTACACATTGTAGAGCAATGCAGCAAAGAAGCAGATCTTTGAAGGTAGCATCCTTCACTAAAGATCCCCATCAGTGAGGACAAGTCCTCTTCTCATTGCTACCATCAGGGAGGAGGTACAGGAGTCTGAAGGCACACAGTCAACGATTCATGAGCAGCTTCTTCCCCTCTGCCATCCTTTTTAAGAATGAACATTGTACCCATGAACACTACCTCACTACTTTTTTATTTCTATTTTTGCCTACTTATTTAATTTAACAATTTATTATATATTGTCATTTACAATCAGGATAGACCATAGGTGTTCCATCCTAGTTGTCTAGATACGCAAGCCTGGGCAGTATGATATGGCGAACAAGCTGTTGCCCATGTAGCAATCTCTCCCTCTCCAGGCATCTGATGAACCCAAAGGAACGGTAGAGACCGATACAGTTTGGTACCAGCAGCGTTGCAGGAGTTGCCAGTCAGCGTTGGGCTGCCTGAGGGACTCCAGCTCCGGATTTTTCCCTTGGGGTTTACTCATGAAGCCTTCCCTATAAGTGGGTATAGTCTCAAGGCAGCGGAGGATTGAGAGCAGAGTTTTCTTTCTCTTAGATGAGCTGCCAACCATGGCTGACGAGCCCCATCTGCCTGAAGCGACTGGTTTAAAAGCACCAATAACCTGCCTTTGGCCCTTCTGTCAGTAGAAACGGTTCAGCCGGGCTAATTAGTAAGCCACATGTGAAGGCCAGGAGCAGGGCTTGGTTGTCATAGACTATTTGAGGTGCATGTCATTGGGAGCATGTAATAGGTGGTGGGAGCTTACCCCCACTGTCACCAGCATTGTACTGCTGCTGCAAAGTTAACAAACTTTACGACATACGCTGGTGCTATTAACCCTGATTCTGATCCTCCAGCTCAACTTGTCTGTATTGACCAAACAAGCTCGTCCGATTTGCCTGCATCCCTCTAAGCCTTTCTCATTCATATCTTTATCCAAATGTTGCTTAAACGTTTTTGCACATTTTCCCTGACAGCCGCTTCCAGGTATGAGCCATCCTTAGACCCGTTTCAAATGTCTACCCCTCTCCCACCTTACACCTATGGCCCCCTGAGAAAAGAGGCCACAGGCATTCACCCTGTCTACGTCCCTCTTGATTTTATGTATCTCTGTAAGGTCACACCTCAGACTCCTGTGCTCCAAAGAATAAAGTCTGGGCCTGTCGAAACATTCCCTATAACTAAAGTCCTGGCAACATTTTCATAAATCTGAATTCTTGTTGGGGAGTACAGAAAAATTCCAATAATCCGGCACCCTCCAGTTTTGGTGGTGTCGGATTATTGGTGCTTCTGATCTGGTGGACCTTATTCCTTTATCTTGATGGCACACAGCACTGCGGTAGAATACATTTTTCAGTGAACCAGTCGGAGTTAAATGACCCAAATGGAAACTGAATGCCCCTGAGTTTAAGAGGATCACAGTTAACCCGGTCCTGGTGTTTTTGAGGGCAACGTGGAGAAAAAGAGCCAAGTGAGGCAAACGTTGAATTAGCAGGATTTCTGAAAAATAGCTTTTATTGTAGTAGGCCAGCATCAGTGAGGTTGATGTATCGTGAAAGTTGCTCCTTAGGACTCTTTTAAATCTCTCCCTTCTCACCTTAAATCACACCCCCCTCCCAGTTCCCTGGAGGAAAAAGACTGTCAAAGTTCAAAGTTCAAAGGAGCCTCTGTACATCCTCCCCGTGGAATGCATGGGTTTTTTTCTGGGAGCATCGGTTTCCCTCCCACAGTCCAAAGACATGCCGGGTAGTGGTTAAATTGGTAATCGCGAATTGTCCTGTGATTAGTTTCGAGTTAAATCGGGTTTGTTGGGGGTTGCTGGGACAGCACGGCTCGAAGGGCCGAACGGGCCTACTCCGTGCTGTATCGCTAAATATAAAATGATTTTAAAAATAAATTTTTCAGTGAACTGGGAAGAGTTTAAATGGCCCAATGGAAAGTGAATGAGTCTGAGTTTGAAAGGCTCACGAGTAACCAGGTCCCGGTGTATTTGAGAAGAGTGCGGGGGGAAAAGAGCTCGGTGAGCTAATTGCTGAATTAGCAGGATTGCTGAAAAATTGGAGTTTTATTGGAGTAGCACACATTAGTGAGATGGATGCCATGTAAATTTGATTATGATGCTGGTCGAGAGATTGCAACTTGGTTTTTGTGTTGTAAATTTGTCTTCAACGTATTTGTTTGGAATAAATTACAAGAATGAATTATCAGACCTTTTCATCAATGGAATTTGACACTTACTGACTTACAGCTATTTTCAGTTGCTCATTTTTGTTCAAATGTTGATAGCCTAAATAACTCAGATCATCATCATAGCTTGTCACAGCAGACAGTTAGCCACTCTAGTGTTGTTTGGTTGATGTTGAACAGGTCAGTGTCAGCTGAATCAGGTGAGAGTGGGCAGTTGCGCAGAACGTGTTCAATGTTCTGCACCCTCTCACCACACTCACAGGATTCACTGGTCTTTAAACCCCACTTCACCATATTGTCTCCCGTCCTACAATCTCCCGCTCTCGCTCTGTTGACAGTGCACCTCTTCCGTCTGTCAAACAGTGCCCCGTCTGGCAACATTTCTGTGGGGTCTGGCACTGTATTGTTTGGTGGGGTTCTGGCCTCTGTTTGTTGCCAGAGGTCAATCCTGTATGTTTGGGGGGATGTTCCGTGCAGAAGTTCCTCCACTGTAGCAAAGCTTTTCCTCGGTTTTAGGCGGTTGGAAACTGGCACATGATGATGTAGTGGGTGCCGTGGATCCGGGTTCTGTTTACCTTTTTCAATTTTTGTTGCAGTGTGTCTTCGGATCTCTGGGGGAGTAATGCCTGCAAGTCTGTAAATGATGTTAGTGGGTGTGGGGCGCAGTGTGCCCATGATTATTTGGCAGGCTTCGTTAAGCAACAAGTCTGTTTTCCTCGCATGGGCTAATCTGCCTCACACAGGTGTACAGTATTCTGCAGGTGCATAGTAGAGTGCTAAGGCAGTTGATCTAAGTGTGTGAGCATTAGCTCCCCATTTCGTGCCTGCTAATTTTTTCAAGAGAGAATTGCGAGAGCCAACTTTCCCTCGGAGTTTTTGGATGTGGGTGGCAAATGAGAGCGTCCTATCCAGTGTCACGCCCGGGTAAGTTGGAGTTGGATGGCGTTCGAGCTCCTTCCCACACCAGAAGATCTTGAGTTTCCGAGCTGCTTCTTGATTCCTCGGGTGGAATGCACACACTTGAGTTTTTGATGGATTTGGGTTCAGAGACCATTTTTCATAATACTGCTTCATTGCATTGAGGGCTGCTATACTTCAACTTCTTGGAAGGAGTTAAAAAGAATAAGTCAGATGAAAATATTATAAAAAGTTCAATTCTATGGCTTAGGTCTGTTAACTTGTAGGGTGTCTTTAAAATATTTTGAAGGTTAAAGTTCTTAGCCAATCACAAATGGTGAGATCACATGACATGCAGGCCATGTGATCAATAAAATGGCTGCTTGTAGAGGTGATAAGTTTGTTCTGTTATGCTCCATTGTGAGAATTGTATCTGGAAGAAGGCCTGAAATCAGCAGTGGTCATTTAATAAGGCACAGTTAAAACAAAACCACCTGAAGTCCCAAGTGTAAGTTTTAAAGGTGATTTTTACATTTACCTCCATTTCAGCCTAATTTTAATGGCAGGGCACGAAAAGCTCAAAATTCTTTTCAAAAAGTAGATGAAAATGGACAATGTAGCAGTGATCTAATCAAATGAAAGAAATAGAAGCAGGATTAGGCCATTCAGCCTATCACACTCCTGTAAGTTCAATACAGATGTGTCTGTTTTTTTAACTCGGCGGTGTCTTTGTTCATGAGCCCCACTTCCTTTGAATCTCTAATGTCCGAAAGATTATCAGCATCTTGAATATATGCAGAGACTGACCAGTCAGACACGAAACTGTAGGGCAGAAAATTTCAAAGAGTAATTAGTCTCGGGGTGATAAAATATTTTGTCATCTCTCCTGTAGGTGGTTGCCTCATACCAAGAGTTCCCAAGCTCTTTCGTGCCATGGACCTATATCATTAACCAAGAGGTGCATAGCCACCCTGCTTTCTACTGAGAATGTAATCCTTTCTTTTCTAGGCATCCTGCCTTTGGAAAGCATCGTCCCTGTTGCACTTCATGTTCCCTGTGACATCACGTCTCGTTAATGCCTAAATTCCAGAGTACAGGCCCATTCTGCTTAATGTCTACTCCCACAACACCAGCATGCCCCCATCCAAGAATCATTCTGGTGAACCTTGGTTACATTCCTTCCATCAGAAGTGTATCTTCCCTTGGCTATTGGGTCCAGATCTGTACCCAAGATTGCTTTCATACCAAAGCTTTATATATTTGCAGTGAGCTGCCTTTTATACTGAACCAAGTGACCAATTTACAGATGGAAGGGATTCCTCTTGCCTGAAGTTGCACAGACAGTTCTGTAGAGCCAGATGCAGCCTCAAAGTCGATCCATTTTAATGTCTTAAACATTTTTTGATAAAGGCATTTGATTATTTACCACGGTTGCAATTTGATTATTTACCACGGCTTTATAAAGCATAACGTATTTCATCGGCATCTTTGTCAGCAGGCTAGCAGGCCTTGACTGGAGAGATGATTCACGCTGGGTTTTTTTTTCCTTGAGTGTTGTATTGAAAATTACCATTGTTATTACCCACTTTCTTCCTTCAGTTACTGTTAAAGCAATCTGTTAGCAACTATACAAAATTTGGTGTTCTTTACAGGCAATATTTACGATACCTTTTCCCCTCTGGTTGGAAAACCATTTACCATACACCGAGGTCTCTTCTCTTACATTTAGTCTAAATTGACTCTCCCGGAGCCCTTGGTGTCCTTTCTTCTGTTCCCCATCTTGTCTCTCTGCTTGAACTCAGTCGGGGGTGGTCACTGGCCGGCGTGGGACAGCTCTGGCACCTCCGTCCGGACTTGGCGTATACCCTTTCAAGCAAGACTCACGGGTGGGCCTATGCGGAATTCCGTATCACAGGGATCGTTGCCAGATTACTGTCAGAGTTTCTGCTTTGTTTCACCGTATTTTAGTGTAAGAGAATTTACCAAACAGAAACAGACACAGGCCTCGGTATACGGTTAACTCTTTAATATGTGATCACGGGGGAGCCGTTGCCTTGCGACTCCACCGATGTCAGGTTACATCTTAAGTTTACACAGTGAATTTTGGGCAATAGCCAGCAGCTGAACATACCTAGTCAGTCATTTTAAGAAGCACCGGTGAGGTATCTGGCAGTTCACAAATGTTCCCGCAAAAAAAGAAAGAGCTGTACATCTGCAGTCAGTTCCCCTATTAGCCGGACAAAGGTTAATCATACCTCATTATTGGGATGACCTATTGTTGGCTCGCACAAGCAAGGCATTGTCTGCATCTTATTCTGTCACTCATGACCCACATCTTGAGCAATACTTAGCTAGTCAAACTCGTCAACAAAATTTAATTTTTAAAAAAATTTTTCTTCCACACGTACAATGCAGGAAGAAAAGTTCTATCCCATAAAGTTAATGTCAGCTCCTGCAACATTTCCCTTGGCTTGTTGCCCTCTGTTTGTTTTTTATTTAGTGTTGCAGCACAGAATAGGCCATTCTGGCCCTTTGAGCCACACTGCCCAGCAACCCATGACAATGCCCGATTTCACCCTAACCTAATCACTGGACAATTAACCTACTGACCAGCACATCTCTGGACTGCAGGAGGAAACCAAAGCCCGTGGAAAAATACCCACACGTTCCATGGGGAGGACTTGCAGACTCCTTATGGAGGACGCCGGGATTGAACTCCAAACTTTGACGCCTCAAGCTGTAATACGTGGCACTAAATGCCATCTTCCTGTAACGCTTTCTCACTGACATGGTTGCCAGCTGTCCACTGATTCTCCTACCAGGGTAATTAATTTCAGTCTTTTAAGTATCAGCAGGTTTATGGGATGTGAAGGAGCGATGGGAGGTCACAGGGAGAACACACAAACTCCAAGCGTCGCACCCAAACCTGGGCTGCAGGAACTATGTGCCAGTGTCACTAATTGCTATAAGTGCCAGTTCAGCGGTAGCGTCCTCATCTTCCAAATCAGGCGGCTGTTGGCTGAGGTTGCACCGTTAAGATGGAATATTGGTCTCACGCTCCAGTGTGACAAAGTATCATTAGAGTGCTGATGGTCTGCTGTCTCTGATGTGCCCTCTCAGATAAAAAGAACAAGGAAGTTTCGATGTCCGCTAGCTCACCAGGCAGCATAAAAGCATGGTCTGGTTGACATTAAAATGCGGGACCTTGATGCTATTTTCATTGTAGCTGAATTCAATTGGCCAAAAGAGCTGGAGGCAGCTAAGAGGGCAAATCTTTCCTTCAGACACAAACTCCCCTTCCTTCACCTCTTGAATTTTGTAGATCCGGGGTTCAGAATCAGGTTTAATATCACCGGCATACGTTGTGAAATTGGTTGTCTTTGCAGCAGCATTACAATGCAATACATGATAGAGAAAAACATGAGGATATATAAATCAAATAGTTAAATAAGTAGTGCAAAAATAGAAATTTAAAAAAAGTAGTGAGGTAATGTCCATGGGTTCAATGTCCATTCAGAAATCGGATATCAGAGGGGAAGAAACTGTTCCTGAATTGTTGCGTGTTCCCAACCTTTTTTATGCCATGGACCAATACCATTAAGCAAGGTCCTACCGAAGGGTCTCGGCCCGAAACGTCGATGGTTTACTCCTTTCCGTAGATGCTGCCTGGCCTGCTGAGTTCCTCCAGCATTCTGTGTGTGTTGCTTTAGATTTCCAGCATCTGCAGATTTTCTCTTGTTGCCATTAAGCAAAGGTCTGCGGACCCCAGATTGGGGACCCCTGTTGAAGGTGGAAAGGATTCACGTGGAGTCCTGTGATTATCTTAAGAACAATTTTTTTTTCTTTATAACAAGGAGAGTTGCTTGTCCGGGAACAAGTTCTCCCCAATCCAGTTTTTCATTGTTTTTGTCAGCTTTTCCATCCACCATCTCTACCCTGCATGTACTATGTACACATAGAGTGAGGTAAGCCTGTTATAGCATCACACTCTGTGCCTGTGGTTCACATGAACTGTGAGTCATTCCTTTATTACTTCATAAAACCATAAGATGTAGGAGCAGAATTAGGCCATTTGAACCATCGAGTCTGCTCCACCGTTTCAGCTTGGCTGATCTATTTCCCTCCCAGCCCCAATCTCCCACCTTCTCCCCACAACCCTACATGTGACTCATCAAGAACCTATCAACCTCTTTCCTTAAATATACCTGATAACTTGGCCTCCATGGCCACCTATGGCAACAAATTCCACAGACCCACCGCTCCCTGGCCAAAGAAATTCCTCCATGTCTTCGCTCCAAATGGACGTCCCTCCACTCCGAGGCCGTGCCATCTGATCCCAACACCCCCACCACAGGAAAGCTTCCTTCATGAATGTATGAAGTTAGTGTTAGGCTGGTGTCTAGACTGACTTCACTTTAATCTACAATTTGTGACTACCTTGAGACTATGACAGATATTCACTGCCTGGTGTAGAGTCGTCCTTTATCTCTCTGCTATGTGATTATCTCCCCTGATCTCTGCTGCGTTATGGAGCCAAGAATTCACTATTCCTTACTATGGGTCTCTTATGTCAGATACATAATCAGCATTGCTTGCAGTAGGGAGTGTAACATGCCTCAGTTGCGAGCACTTGCAGATTGCAATTGCGTGGAGTGTGTGCAGCTTCTGTGAGGAAAACGTGTAGCAAACCAGAGCTGGGTGTATGGGGAGGGGTGGGAAGATCCTAACCCACACAACACTGGCCATAATATCTTCAACTTCATCACCAGGTCCCATAGTTTTCAGGGAAATGAAATGTACATAATATTCCCCCTGCACTGAGGACAATGCAGGCACGCGAGAACCAGGGTAAATTTGTCCCACGTCCATCTTAGTACAAGGAAGGATTATGGGCTCTGTGAAGTATAGCTCTATCTTAAGGGGGCTACAAGGAGCGAGGAGAAGGAGGAGTTTTGACATAAATCTTTGGAAGTGGCCAGGTAATTTGATGCCAGCCAGTGGTGTAGTGGCACCAGCACCAGAATTCGAGGCGAGTGGTCCCAGGTTCGAATCCGGCCAGTTCCTTGCATGCTTTCCATCCGTGCTGGGTTGAGCAACTCATCCTCGTAAAAAGAACAGACAGCCGGTATGCCACAAGGCGTGGAGGAGAATAACAATGTAACTTGATAAAACTGTGATGTTGATTGAGGAATATATTCTGATAAACTCTTGCTGTTTCATTAATGGAGCATAATGGATTATATAATCATATTCTGGAGTGAGAATTGGTAGTACTGACCTGATGATAGAGGCAAAAGCATTTTTACTGACTTAAGATTGGTTCTGTGTAGTACAGGGGTTCACGGACCCCTTGTTGGGGGGTCCATGACATTAAAATGTTTGGGAACCCCTGCTGTAGTAGAATGCAGATGTAATGTAAGTGTAAGAATTTTTAATGGACGTACTGGTGAACATGTACCAGTAACTAAGCTGTATGTAGAAATGTCAAAAAATAAATTGCTGGAGGAATTTAGCAGGTTTTTCTTCTTCCTGGACCCTGAGCTCCCAGTGTTCCCATCTCCATTGTCCAAAGTCAATGGTGTGGTTGAAGATCATCAATGCTTCTGTAATCTATTGTTTCTACCATACAGGGATTGGCCTTTACGGCTTCACCAGAGCCCCTTGTTGGCCACCCTCACCCATTTCCTCCTCTCACGATGGGATCTTTGAGAGGCGATTTAGTGGGTTAGGTAGCATCTGTAGAAGGAAATGTCCAGTCAACATTTCAGATTGAGATCCTTCATCTTGACTGGAAGGTCGAAGGGAGGGAGTCAGGATAAAGACTTGAGGGGGAACCAGTGGTGTGAGAGATGGATTCAGGTGGAGAGGGGTGATAGGCATATGATGGAGAAAAGAATGAAAAGAGCAGCAGTGGCTGGAAGATGGAGGCAAAAACTGGCTGAAGATGATGGAATCTGACAGGAAAGAGAAGGTGATTGGTGGAGATAGCGACTGGCTGAAGATGATGGAATCTGACAGGAAAGAGAAGGTGATTGGTGGAGATAGCGACTGGCTGAAGATGATGGAATCTGACAGGAAAGAGAAGGTGATTGGTGGAGATAGCGACTGGCTGAAGATGATGGAATCTGGCAGGAAAGAGAAGGTGATTGGTGGAGATAGTGCCTGGTTGAAGATGATGGAATCTGACAGGAAAGAGAAGGTGATTGGTGGAGATAGCGACTGGTTGAAGATGATGGAATCTGACAGGAAAGAGAAGGTGATTGGTGGAGATAGCAACTGGCTGAAGATGATGGAATCTGACAGGAAAGAGAAGGTGATTGGTGGAGATAGTGACTGGTTGAAGATGATGGAATCTGACAGGAAAGAGAAGGTGATTGGTGGAGATAGCGACTGGTTGAAGATGATGGAATCTGACAGGAAAGAGAAGGTGATTGGTGGAGATAGCGACTGGTTGAAGATGATGGAATCTGACAGGAAAGAGAAGGTGATTGGTGGAGATAGCGACTGGCTGAAGCTGATGGAATCTGACAGGAAAGAGAAGGTGATTGGTGGAGATAGTGACTGGTTGAAGATGATGGAATCTGACAGGAAAGAGAAGGTGATTGGTGGAGATAGTGACTGGTTGAAGATGATGGAATCTGACAGGAAAATGGAGGTAGTGAGGGCAGATGGGAACAGTAGGGGGAAGGGATCCAGCGGAAGGGGTGTGTAGGGGAGGGGCAAATCAAATAGGCAAAGAAGATGAAAGGAAGAGGGCATTGGAGGTTTGGGGCAGGTGGAGGAGGTAGATCAGGGTGAGAGAGGGAGAAAACAGGATCAGAGGTGGTGCAAACACTGAATGTTCATGCTGTTGAGTTGTAGACGACTGAGTGCTCCACTGGGTAGTGGAGGAGTCCAAGGACAAACAGGTTGTTGTGGGAATGAGGAACGGAATTAAACTGGCACGCATCTGGGAACTTCAAAATGCAATGGCCTAGTCTTCAGATATTTTCTGCCATTTTTGAATATTTAAAATCTTGTTGGATAATACCGTTCAAAATTGCTCCCAACGAATGATGAGCAACGTACTGTTTGAGCAGCTAAATATCTTTGAACAGAATTTTGACGTTAAGCTGCATTTGTGGTGTTCCCCACACGACGCTGAATCACCTTCATGCTGAGTTAATTATTGTGTACAAGATGTTGACGAGATGGATGTCGAGAACGACGGGCACATTGGGCTCACTGGTGCATACCAATGTATGGCAGTTATTGTCAGTAAATGAGGTTGTGAGAGCTACTGAATGCAATTCAGAGAGAGCGATGATCGCTTGTTTAGCCCCCTGGCTACTCTGAATTCCGCCTCCTGTGCTGGTTGCTAGGCTACAGGGGAGATTTTCAGTGTGCAGGGAAGAAGTTGAGTTCCTGTGATGGGGATCTGAGTCATGAAGGAAGAACGAAGCACACCAACTTTTTATTTAGCAATACAAGGTGGAGTAGGCCCTTTTGGCCCTTCGAGCCATGGTGGCCCCGCAACTCCACAACCCCGATTAACCCTAACCTAATTGCAGTCTGCATTTTGGACTGTGGGAGGAAAGCCATGCATTCCATGGGGAGGATGTACGGAGGCTGCTTACTGAATGGCACCGGACTTGAACTTTGAACTCCAGAACCACCACGCTACCATTGCGCCCACTGTGACCTGGAAAGATGTCTCAGAAGGTTGTTATAGCCGGGGTTTGTAGTGGGGACAGACTCCCACAACCTATTAAAGGCTCCCAGTGGCGTGTGCCTTGAATAGCTTCTGACAACATAGAATATTACAGCACAGTACAGGCCCTTTGGCCTACAATGTTGTGCCGACCCTTAAACCCTGCCTCCCATATAACCCCCCACCTTAAATTCCTCCATATGCCTGTCTAGTCGTCTCTTAAACTTCACTAGTGTATCTGCCTCCACCACTGACTCAGGCAGTGCATTCCACACACAAACCACTCTCTGAGTAAAAAAACCTTCCTCTAATATCCCCCTTGAACTTCCCACCCCTTACCTTAAAGCCATGTCCTCTTGTATTGAGCAGTGGTGCCCTGGGGAAGAGGCACTGGCTATCCACTCTATCTATTCCTCTTAATTTCTTGTACACCTCTATCATGTCTCCTCTCATCCTCCTTCTCTCCAAAGAGTAAAGCCCTAGCTCCCTTAATCTCTGATCATAATGCATACTCTCTAAACCGGGCAGCATCCTGGTAAATCTCCTCTGTACCCTTTCCAATGCTTCCACATCCTTCCTATAGTGAGGCGACAACCAAGTCCAGCTGCTGGCCTTCATGTGTGGCTTAGCTATTAAGCCCCGTGGGTCCGTTTCTACTGGCAGGCGAAGGGGTAAAAACTGGTTACTGGTGCCTTAAAACTAGTCATTTTTGGCAGATGGGGCTCGTCAGCCATGGTTGGCAGCTCAACGAGGAGAAAGAAAACTCTGATTTCAAACCCTTGCTGTCTTGTGGCTACACCCACATTGGGCCGGCTTCGCGATTAAACCCCGAGGGAAAAATCCGGTGCTGGAATCCGTAAGGCAGTGCTACGTTGAGTTCAATGCTGACTGTCAACTCCAGCGCTGGTCCCAAACTGTATCGGTCTCTGCTTTTCCTTTGGATTCATCAGCTGTGTGGAGCGGGGGAGCTAGCTGCATGAACAACAGCTTGCTCTCCATATCGTATTGCCGTGGCTTGCGTGTTTAGACAACTAGGATGCAATATCTGTTGTCGACCCTGACCGACAGTGGCCTCAGAGAGAACAAAATATAAATTAAAAGATAAAAGATGAGTGTAGGACCAATAACTCAAAGGACTTTTCTTCATATCTCGTGGAATAGACTTCCAGAAATGGTGGTGCAGAAATCCCAGATTCAATTAGAAGCAATTGGTTGTCATGGTATTACAATCTCTCTGCATAGAAAATTAATGACCCTCTTCATCCTGTGATCTTTAGAAGTTTTTCTTTAAAGGGAGAGAAATTAATTTAAGATTTGAAATGTACCTTATAGCTAATGAATAATTTATTTTAGAAATGAAAAAGTTATTATGACCTTTAAGAATTATAGCAAAGCCAGTGAAGTGTTTTTGAAGCATAGGAAGTTTAGTCTTTTTCAAGAGCTTATCTCATCCACTAGATGATCTGTAGCAAGCATGAGTTTAACTCCTCGTAAATGAGCATAAATAAAAGATGACTAATTTTTTTTAAACCAAATGTGCTGCAAGAAGCTCAGAGCTTTTTTAATAAACTCTTTATAAAAAAAAATACTGTGAACTGAAGGGAATGAATCTTTTTTTCCTGCTCTGAACTCCACATAGTCTGAAATTTGGAGAGAAATGGCAACTTTTGTTCCACCAAGGATACAAGAGAGGCTGTAGATGCTGGAATCTGAAGCAAGAACCATTCTGATGGAAGAACTCAACAGGTCAACCAGCATCTGTGGGAGGGAAAAGAATTGCCCACTTTCTTGTTTCGCTCAAAATCAGGACTGAAATATCAGCGATTCCTTTAGATGCTTTTAGGTGCCACGATGGTATAGTGGTTAGTGTGATGCTATTATAGCTCGGGGTGTACCGTAGTTTGGAGTTGAATTCAGGCACCATCTGTAGGGAGTTTGTATGTTCTCCCTGTAAACAGTGTAGGTTTCCTCCGGGAGCTCCGGTTTCCTCCCACAGTTCGAAGGCGTACCAATTCAAAGATTCAAAGCAAAGTATGTATGCAGTTTACAACCCTGAAATTCATTTTCCTCACAGACAGTCACAAAACAAAGAAGAACCATGGAACCAACCCATTCCAAGCAAAGCATCCAATATCAAACCCTCCTCCCATGCGCAAAAAATTGCACAAATGGCATGGCAACAAAAAGGAAGCAAGCGAAAATACAGAATACAAAACCATAGACTTGGAAACCATTTATTCAACATTTTTGTATGATGTAATTTGACCTTTTCCGAATCCTTCTTATTAACTTAAAATATATGAATAGAGGAGCGGAGTTGATGACATTATTGAATGTATTCGATTTAAGATATTGGGCTAGCCTTGTTTTGTTCTGTTTGTTTTTTCTTCGGGTTTAGTATTTATTTTTTTTGTTTTTTTGGGGGGGTTTCTTCGCATTATTTTTTTCATTTTATTTCTTTTTTCTCTATGATTAACTGTATTAAGAGTTTGGAAGTCTATTACACCTGTATTATTTGAAGTCTTTTTTCGTACATGTTTGTCAACAATAAGATTATTCCAATCTCTCTGCATCAATACTGTTATTCTGTTTATAATTTTGGAAAATTAATAAAAAGATTTAAAAATACAGAATACAAAACCATTTAGTAGGTTAATTGGTCATTGTAAAATGCCCTGTGATCAGGCTAGGGTTAAATAGCTGGGCTGCTGGGCAGCGTGACTTGTTGGGCCAGAAACTCCCGTTCCAACTTGTCTCTAAATGAATAAACGAATGCTGTTTGACCTACTGGATTTCTTCAGCAAATCACTTGTTTCTGTTGGTTCCATTAAACTCGAATGGTTATAGACAAAAGATTGCAGAGGCTGGAATCTGAAATAACAATCAATCAGCTAAAGCACACCGTCAAGCAGCATCTGTGGGGATGAAAGGAGTTGTTGGTGATTCAAGGCCAGAACCCCGCATCAGGACCACACTTGGATTCTTCCCTGAAGCGTTTGTTACTCTGGTTGCTGGATTGAAAGCCATCATCAGCTTTTTAAAAATGTTCCTTTTTAAAAAGATGCCCAGGATACATATATTTATGTGATGAGAAAGGATGCTTTTCTTTTGAGAGACACCTTTTAATATAGGTGTCTATTTAAATGGTTAATAGGAGCCATCTTCACAAACTAGCTGCCAAGAAGATTGACATAAAGGCCATCAGTCAAAGGAGGTTTGGTGAATCACCTTATCATAGGTGTGTCTGTTTGTTTTACCAAATAAGGAGAGATGGGGGAAGGGAAACTTTTGGGCAATATGCAAGTAGGTCTGGATAGAATTGTTTCCTCTACACATGGGAACAGGCTGTCTGAGGGATTGCTGGGATGAGTGATTTACTCAAAATCGCCTAGAGTTAAAGAGAACTATATATGTGAGTATTATCTAAATTTAAAGATCGTTAGCAAAGAAACTGGAAAGAAAGCTGATTGCACAGACAGGAATGAGCTCCCTTGTGATTTGTGTTGAAAGTTAGAGAGAAGTACTTATGATTGAAGTTTCAGTTAAAGATAAAGTTAAAAGAGCGGCTTGTCATATGATGAGCGTTTGATGGCTCTGGGCCTGCATTTACTAGAATGCAGAAGAATGAGGGGTGAACCCATCGAATGTTGAAAGGCCTTGATAGAGTGGACGTGGAAAGGATATGGTGGGAGAGTCTAGCACCAGAGGACACAGCCTCAGAATAGAGGAGCGTCCTTTTACAATGGAGATGAGGAGAAATTTCTTTAGCCAGAGAGTGGTGAATCTGTGGAATCCATTGCCACAAGCAGCTGTGGAGGATAGGATTTTATGTATATTTAAGGCAGAGGTTGATAGATTCTTTCCTGGTCAGGGCATGAAGAGATATGGGGAGAAGGCAGGAGACTGGGGCTGAGAGGAAAATGGATCAGCCATGAAGAAATAGTGGAGCAGACTCGATGGGCCAAATGGCCCATATCTCATGGTCCTATGGTCTATATGCTGTTAAAAGTACAGAAGACATTTTACTACAGGGTGCTATGTTGTACTTTATATAATATGGTATTCAGTTTCACTTATAATATCTTATTATTTATAGTACTGTAATTAATGTTATTTTATTTGTAGTATGTTTCTGTTTTAGTGCTTTAGTGCCTCATTCTGTGTGGCTGACTAGCATTACCGCAGCCGGATTCATGCAAAAGACTGAAATGGTTGTCATTGTTTCTCATGTTAAATGAGCAGTGTGTTTGAAGAGCAACTTGCTCGTTTGGGAAGTGGATTTATAATTTATATTTAATAGCAGTACCAGGTTATAACCCCCCCCCCGTATATATAAATATAAATCCCTCCCATGTATAAAAGTTAATTTGTGAACATCATCTGTTAAACTTAGTAGCTAAATTAGAAACAGAAAATGTTGGAAACAACCCAGCAGGTCAGTCAGCATCTGTGGAAGGAGAAAGTCAAAGACCCTTCACAAGAACATTTTTTGTACCTTTTACTGTCTGCGTCATTGCTTTATTTTACTGAGAATTGTAGCTGTGGAAGAAATTCTGTTTCGTTACGATGCACGTTGTATTTTCTTCCATTAAATATATTCATGTTAATCTCAAAATGACTATTTCTCTATTTGCTGATGTTGGTGATTAGGAGCGATCCTGACTGTAGTTTGATTCTGGGACGTTTAGGAGCCGAGTGGTAATGTTGCAGCTGTATAGGACCCTGGTCAGACCCCACTTGGAGTACTGTGCTCAGTTCTGGTCGCCTCACTACAGGAAGGATGTGGAAGCCATAGAAAGGGTGCAGAGGAGATTTACAAGGATGTTACCTGGATTGGGGAGCATGCCTTATGAGAATAGGTTGAGTGAACTCGGCCTTTTCTCCTTGGAGCAACGGAGGATGAGAGGTGACCTGATAGAAGTGTATAAGATGATGAGAGACATTGATCATGTGGATAGTCAGAGGCTTTTTCCCAGGGCTGAAATGGTTGCCACAAGAGGATACAGGTTTAAGGTGCTGGGCAGTAAATACAGAGGAAATGTCAGGGGTAAGTTTTTTACTCAGAGAATGGTGAGTGCGTGGAATGGGCTGCCGGCAATGGTGGTGGAGGCGGATACGATAGGGTCTTTTAAGAGACTTTTGGATAGGTACACGGAGCTTAGAAAAATAGAGGGCTGTAGGTAAACCTGGTAATTTCTAAGGTAGGGACATGTTCGGCACAACTTTGCGGGCTGAAGGGCCTGTATTGTGCTGTAGGTTTTCTATGTTTCTATGTTTCTAAATAGCGAATCCTGATAGAGGGTCTAGGCCTGAAAAGTTGACTCTTTATTCCTCTCCAAAAATGCTGCCTGGCCTGCAGAGTGCCTCCAGCGTTTTGTGTGTGTTACTCTGGCTTCCCAGCATCTGCAGAATCTTACAGTTTTTTGATGCTAAATAAACAGTGTACAATTTTAACTGAACTTCAAGTTTGCTTTGATAATGATTGCTGTTGAAGTACATGTCTGATTTATACTAGAGTACATTGTGAATATATTCTTTGGAGGAGTTCTGTCACTCACTTGTCCATAGAAAGACTGTGAATTCATGATGGTTTCATAGCCGTTAATAAACTGTCACTACAGTGGTAATTGTACAGATTTTCCTTTGGAAGGAGTTTAGTGTTGAGGGATTTTGAGAAACTAAAGAACATGCATTCTGCTTAACTTGAAATAGTTTTGTAAACCTAAATAAATTCTAGCTGCAGCTGCTTAGCTTTTTGCAACAGTGGGGTGAATCTAACTAGTTTGAGGATTGGAACCACAGACCATTGCTAAGTCATGGTCATCCCTGCATGCACAGCGAACATCCAAGACCGAGACTTGCTGAGAAGACAGATGGCTCGAAATAATGTCTCTCTATACACAGCATCTGTCACGAGAGCCCACATCGAATCTGGCAGTGGGTTCCACTCTTGGTGGAGTTCTTCGCCATTACACGGAGAAATCACTTCACCAATCCTGCTGCAGGCATGAAGCCATAGAAAACTCCAGCAGGGGAACAGGTCCCTTTGGCCCTTCTAGTTCATTCCAACCCGAGCATCCTGCAGACATCCCACCTCTCCTGGAAGTTCCAGGAGTCTCCCGCAAATTAATAGTAGCACCCTGATGCCCGCAAATTATATACAATGTCCCGGAAATTGATTTTTTTGAGAGCGAGCGCAAGAGCAAGAAAGCAAGCGCGAGAGAGAGTGAGAGCGACCACGAGAAAGAGAGAGCGAGAGAGAGAGAGCAAGAAAGCAAGCGCGAGAGAGAGAGCGAGAGCAAGAGCGAGAGAGAGTGAGAGCGAGAAAGCAAGTGTGAGAGAGCGAGAGAGAGCAAGAGCAAGAAAGCAAGCGCGAGAGAGCGAGCGCGAGTGAGAGCGACCACGAGCGAGTGAGAGCGACCACGAGCGAGCGAGAGAGTTCCAAAAAAAGTCAGTGTGGCAGTGTTCCAAAAGAAAAAAATAAAATGTACGTCACCCCAGACGACACTAAAGTGTACCCCTGCCTAATAGGGGTCAAAAATAATGACAGTGTTGCTCGCTGCACTGTTTGCAACAGTGACTTTTCTATTGCCCATGGTGGGTTAAGACTGTAAAAGACATGTTGAGGTGAGTTTAACAGGTGTCATTCGTTCATTAGCATAGCTAACGTTATTTAAACTAGCTGGCTAGCTGCTAAGGAGTTACTCTATTACAGACATCCCACCTCTCCCGGGAGTTCCGGGAGTCTCCTGCAAATTGATGGTGCTACCTCCCTGAAATGAGTTTTTGCAGGGTGGGATGTCTGCATCCTGCCTAATTCCATCAACCTGCACCCGCACCATATCCCTCCCCATCCATGTCCCTATCCAAACTTCACTTAAATGTTATTATTGAACCTGCATCTATCAGTGCAAGCTAGCACACTCGCACCCACTCTCTGAGTGAGGATGCTTTACCTCGGGTTCCCTCTAAATATTTCACCTATTACCCGAAACTTATGACTTCGAGTTCTTGTCCCACCCAACCTGAGGGGAAAAAGTCTGCATGCCCTCACTCTAACTGTAACCCTCATAATTTTGTATCTCTCTATAAGATCTCCTCTTCTTCTGTCTTCCAGAGCATGGTATCCAAGTACCAGAGTTTTCAATAGCATTCTGGACCCGTGAATTAAGAGCCAAAGGGGGATTTTTATTTAACTTCAGCATAACATATTTATTTCTTTCTATAGTTATAATTAGCTTTTTTATTTTTGAAAGTTTTTTTTTAACAAAGACTTAAGCTTGTATAATTTGTAAGTGTCTCTATATGTAAGAGGGAGATAATAACTTGAGGTCTCGGAGTCATACACTATGGAAGAAGGTCTTTTAACCCTTGACAGCTTTGACAAAAGACAAAACTGTGCCCTAGTCATGTCTTCTGTCTAAATCCGTCAGGAGTAAGACCTTCCAGGAGAGAATCAGAATCAGGTTTATTATCACCGGCACGTGACGTGAAATTTGTTAACTTAGCAGCAGCAGCAGTTCAATGCGATGCATAATCTAGCAGAGAGAAAAAAAAATAATAGTAATAATAAATAAACAAGTAAATCAATTACATATATTGAATAGATTTTTTTAAAATGTGCAAAAACACAAATACTGTATATTTAAAAAAAGTGAGGTAGTGTCCAAAGATTCAATGTCCATTTTGGAATGGGACGGCAGAGGGGAAGAAGTTGTTCCTGAATGCTGAGTGTGTGCCTTCAGGCTTCTGTTTCTCCTACCTGCTGATAACAGTAAGAAAAGGGCATGCCCTGGGTGCTGGAGGTCCTTAATAATGGACGCTGCCTTTCTGAGACACCGCTCCTTGAAGATGTCCTGGGTACTTTGTAGGCTAGTACCCAAGATGGAGCTGACTAGATTTACAACCTTCTGCAGCTTCTTTCGGTCCTGTGCAGTAGCCCCTCCACACCAGACAGTGATGCAGCCTGTCAGAATGCTCTCCATGGTACAACTATAGAAGTTTTTGCGTGTATTTGTTGACATGCCAAATCTCTTCAAGCTCCTAATATATTTGAAGTTAAAGTATATTTGCAGTCTTGCCTTCTTTATAACTACATCGATATGTTGGGACCAGGTTAGATCCTCAGAGATCTTGACACCCAGGAACTTGAAGCTGCTCACTCTCTCCACTTCTGATCCCTCTGAGGACTGGTATGTGTTCCTTCGTTTTACCCTTCCTGAAGTTCACAATCAGCTCTTTTGTCTTACTGACGCTGAGTGCTAGATTGTTGCTGTGGCACCATTCCACTAGTTGGCATATCTCACTCCTGTATGCCCTCGAGTTACCACCTGAGATTCTACCAACAATGGTTGTATCGTAAGCAAACTTATAGATGGTATTTAAGCCATGCCTAGCCAGACAGTCATGTGTATACAGAGAGTAGAGCAGTGGGCTAAGCACACATCCCTGAGGTGCACCAGTGTTGATCATCAGTGAGGAGGAGATGTTATCACCAATCTGCACAGATTGTGGTCTTCCGGTTAGGAAATCAAGAATCCAATTGCAGAGGGAGGTACAGAGGCCCAGGTTCTGCAACTTCTCAATCAGGATTGTGGGAATGATAGTATTAAATACTGAGCTAGGGTTGATGAACAGCATCCTGACGTAGTTGTCTGTGTTGTCCAGGTGGTCTAAAGCCGTGTGGAGAGCCATTGAGATTGCGTCTACTGTTGACCTATTGTGGCGAAAGGCAAAGTGCAATGGGTCCAGGTCCTTGCTGAGGCAGGAGTTCAGTCTAGTCATGACCAACCTCTCAAAGCATTTCATCACTGTCGATGTGAGTGCTACCGGGCGATAGTCATTAAGGCAGCCCACATTATTCTTCTTAGGCACTGGTATAATTGTTGCCTTTTTGAAGCAAGTGGGAACTTCTGCCCTTAGCAGTGAGAGGTTGAAAATGTCTTTGAATACTCCCACTAGTTGGTTGGCACAAGTTTTCAGAGCCTTACCAGGTACTGCATCGGGACCTTCCGCCTTGTGAGGGTTCACTCTCTTTAAAGACAGTCTAACATCGGCCTCTGAGGCAGAGATCACAGGGTCACCGGGTGCAGCAGGGATCTTCACAGCTGTAGTTGTGTTCTCCCTTTCAAAGCGTCACTTTGAAAGTGAAGCATCGCTGCCATTCACGCTATTGGGTTTTTGCTTTGTGGAAAGTAATGTCTTGCAGACCCTGCAAGCACCTGCACATTTGTGACCCTGCCACTTGACACCATGGGGCAGAAGGACAGTGAGGTGAGTCTTCCATGCTCAGACAAGGTGAGTGTGGCTGGCTTGGGACCATCAGTGACTTCCAGGACGGAAGCTTTATTTTCTGCTACTCACTTGGGCCTAGTATCATGGAATGGATACAATGCAGAAGGAGACTATTTGTCCCATTTGCGTTTGCACTGGACAAAAGCCTCAATATTTCAGCCTCATCCTCCTCTAGATTTACATAGAACTTAGAAGAGTGCAGCACAGGATCAGGCCATTCAGCCCAAAATTTTGTGCCAAACTAGCAAAAAAAAACACCCAGACAGTAATCCCTCCTACCTACACCAGGGCCATATACCTCCATGGTCCTTGCATCTGTGAACCTATCTAAACGTCTCTTAAAAGTCTCTATAATGTATTTACCTCTACCACCATACCAGGCATCTACAACTCTCCTGAGTAAAAAACCTTAGCCCACATGTCCCCCTTGAACCTACCCCTTCTCGCCTTCAATGCATGCCCTCTGGTATTAGACTTCTGTCAAGTGCATGTAGAGATCTGTTTTACTGGTAGGTAATCACTGATGATGATTTCCCCTCATGTTTCTGCACTAAAATCTCTGGAACCGCAACATTCTGGACTTTTTTCCCCCACTTCTTTCTTCCCTCATCCCCAACCATTCCATGTATTTAAGTTGTCTCTTGTATCTCGTTTCCACTCCTCCCTCCTCTCATCCCCAACCATTCCTTGTCTCTAAGTTGCCCGTTGTTGACGTCACCCAAGAACTCATCATACTTCCATATCTGCAGTGACATCATCCAGCCCATCTAACTCACCTCCTCAGCTAACAGTGCTTAGTTGCACCTCTCCATCCATATACAAGAAAATAATGAGCCTGAAGGATGGAACTGGGAGCTGCCAATCAGCCCTCGTACCCATTTTGCCCTTCAGAAAGATTGTCTGATCACCAACCTCAGATACATCTTTCTATCCTATAAAATCCAGAAGCCTCTCATTTTTAATGCACTCACTATATTTATTTATTGAGCCCTTCCAGCCTTTCGAGCCACACCGCCCAGCAAGCCCCAGATTTTAACCCTAGCCTGATCGTGGGACAATTTTGCAATCGCCAATTAAATTACCAACCAATACGTCTTTGGAATGCGGGAGGAAGCCAGGACACCCAGAGGAAACCCATGCGGTCACTGGGAGAACATGCAAAGTCCTTACAGGCAGCTTTGGGAATGGCTCTGTAAAGCGTTGAGCTAGCCTTTACGCACACGTGCTGCCCTTGAGATCTCTAAACTTACGTCACCTCCTGAATAAAGACACTCTCCTCATTCCAATCCTGAGCTAGTTTCATTATTTTGAGAATATTATATGGGAATGTATAAGAAGAAGCCAGTCGTTAAATGTTGGGAAGATTATAATCGCTGTGTTCTGTCCCTGCAACAATCTGTTTGCAGCTTTGCCCCCTCACCTTTTTAGTGTTGTCTGAGGATGAATGGATCTTTTGCAGCTTTGGGACCTGTTTGACCCGCAGGTAAACTTCTGCCCCCACATCCTTAATATTAAGTCCACTGGTGCCATTATACCTGCCATTACTCTTGTCGCTGAAACTTGTAGCCATAACTTTGTTGCTTCCAACCAACTTGTACCCTTAGCACTCCTCCTACCTTGCATTTTTTGTGGCCATGACTGCCGTGTCTTAACCTGCACCAGTGTCCATTCCTCCACTGACTCTTAGTGTGGGTCTTAGTTGGCAATGCTTTGGGTTTAATTTTCCCTAATTTTTAAATCCCTTTATACCTCTGGACCCTCTTGCTGCTCCCAAATTCCCAGATGGAGACAATTCAAGTATCTCTGATTCTGATCACAGTGGAGACTTCACGTTGCAGGCTGCAGATTATGGGCTTTGCAATTGCTTGCTTTGTGGGCGGTGGGCACTGTGCTTCCTGCTGGAACAAATAGGGAGGGGGAGGAAGGGGTGATGCTTTGCTGCTGCTTGTGTGTGGGAGGGGTTGGGAGAGCCTTTGGGGTTCTAACGTTTTTTCTGGCATTGACCCTTTGGGGTTTTCTTCTGTTTCATTGATGCCTATGAAGAGTAAGAATTTCAGGTTGTATACTGTCTATATTCTCTGATATTCGTGGATGTCTGTGAAGAGTAAGAATTTCAGGTTGTATACTGTCTACATTCTCTGATATTCGTGGATGTCTATTAAGAGTAAGAATTTCAGGTTGTGTACTGTATCCATTATCTGATATTAAATTGAACCTTTAAACAATGGCCCTGGGTTCCACTGCCAGAGTCTTCTCATTGTCAACCTCTTATTCATTTTCCCTTCATGCATCCTGCTTCCTGGACTAACCCTTTGTCGCCATAGCAATGCAGCTTATTTTTACGGCCTGGGCTCAAATTCTGTTTGGCTGGAGCTCATGTGAAGTGTCTTAGGACGTTTAGCTTTGTCAAGAGTGCTATATAAATGCAAGTTGTTGCTAGCATTTCATCTGTCCTTTTAAAGACCCTACATTAAGTGTATCAATAAAGTATATATACTTTTTAGGGGGACGTAACAGATCCACTGTGAAAATAATAATGGATGGAGATGAAAATGGAGTCTTTTGCAACTTGGAACTGAAGATTGGAGGTAATGATAATGCACCTGTTGGATGTTCTTCTGCAAAAGAGTTGAATGTTCCTCAATTCAAGGAAGGAATTTCACCCACTGCTCATTTGCATGTTCCATTCAAAAAGCCAAGACTTGTTGAAGAAACGTGTTCCTTGTCTTCTGGTAATAAACCACGTTCCAAAATAATGGAGTCACCAGCAGACCGTCGACCTCACTTCCAGTTGAATAACTTGACAGGAGATCCAGGTGTAGCTGCAGGCACAAGGCCCGTTTCTTCATATCAAACATCAGATGAGAATGAAGACCTTGATGACTCATTGTTGGAACTGGAGGAAGAGGAAGATGATGAAGATGATCTAACTAACTTCACATCTGAGGAAATAGATGTGATTCTCCAGGATTCAAATGATGACATTGATAATAACTTTGATTCACTTAAATGTGGTGATGTGAACGGAATAGGTGCTGGTGCATTCGGTGAGCATACACATAATCTCTCTTCTTTATTTTCCCCAAGTACATCACATTTGCCCAAAAGCTGCCTTGTTATTAATGATTTAGAAGCAAGTGATCAAGTTGATGCCTTGATGACAAATGTTTCTACATTGAAAGTGGATGAAAAGATTAATCAAAGTGTCAAGTCTGAAAAGCATAACCAAAATTCTATTTACGAAATTACTGAAATAGAGAAATCAGAGGAGCTGTATCATATAACAGTCGATAGCATTGCCGTGGTAATTCCTCTGCAAGGTAGTGCAGATGAACACTCAGATGAGAGAGACCACACACCAAGCAGCAGTGAAGCAGATCCTGAAACTCAGGATGCTGTCTTGTCCGGATCTTCATCAAGCATACTTAAGGAAGACGATAATTCAACACTGGAACAAGATATTTCTGAAGAAAAGGCTGCAGATGGAAGAGTAAAAGACACTGACGTTCCTGAATGTGGGGAAGAGGAAGTCCCTGAGGTAAAGGTAAACAGGCAATAATCGATTTTTTTTTGTCTTTACATTGTATAAGATGTTATGTGGTGAATTTGTCTTGTACTGCTGGAGTGAATTAAATAATGTATGGAAGTCTCTAACTGAGCCTCTGTAACGATCACTATTGAATATGGTTGATTAGCATGTATTTTCTTAGAAACTGAAGCACAAAATTGAAGGCAGCTAATTGAAGGAGGGAGTTCTTCACTGTTGTACTTGTCAGTTTTTAATGAGCCAAGATTTAGTCAGTTCCTTTGGGTCCGTGTAAAGTCCCACGTGGAAGAAGTAGAAGTGTTACCACCAATGAGCTGCAGGCAGTATTAACCCCGAGAGGTTAGTATAACTCATACGAGGATTATTAAGGAAGAAAGTAATAAATTAGATCTAAAATATATATATATAAAGCAAATTAAACATTTAGAAAATACAGAAGATTTAAAAAATTAAAAGGCTCACTTTATGCTACAGATGATCAATCAAATCCCACTCTAATATGGCACGGGATTCAACTCTTGATGTTATTCTTAATTAATGTTTTAATTATTTCTAAGCATCTTCGTAAATTTAGAAAGTCTATTTTTAAAAAAGTAATTTGTAATTAGGCACTTAATTTTAATTGTTAAATGTTTCTGTATGTCAAAAACAATCAAGATTGTTATGCTTTTGTTCTGTCCCTTCCCCTCACATCTTTACAAAGGTGACCGCTGCTCTATCTGTCAGTCCAGCTGAAGGGTGTTGACTGTCCGTTTCACTCCACCTGTGCTGCCCAACCCACTGGGTTCCTCCAGCATCTCCAGCTTCCAGCACTTGCAATCTCTTGTGTCCTCACAAGGTTCAAAAGTTCAAAGTAAATTTGTTATTGAAGTCCATAATAGAATCAATGACAGACCGCACCAACTTGGGCGCTCAACCAGTGTGCAAAAGACGACACACTGTGCAAGCAACAAAAAGAACAAAATGATAATAAATAAGTAAGCAATAAATATCAAGAACACGAGATGAAGAGGCCTTGAAAGTGAGTCCTTAGGTTGTGGGAACATTTCAATGAGAGGGCGAGTGAAGTTATCCCATTTGGTTCAAGAGCCTGATGGTTGAGGGGTAGTTAACTGTTCCTGAACTCAAAGCTGTTTCTTAGTGGAGAATTAGCTCAAGTTCATGCTTTGATGATCGTTCTGTTGGATGTATGCAGGAGAGGAGATCCCTACATTGGTGCATTTTAACTATGCATGCGCAGATACCACAAGTTTAATTCGTGTTTCCCCATTATAGCACAGAACGTGCTTCACCAAAACATTATTCATACAGCAAAATCTGGCCTATTATTTTTCCTCATGAAATCTCCGTCCTGATAAGGTCATGCAATTGGTTTTACTTCCTTTCACTAAGTGATACCAAAATTTGTACATCGCTGAAAAGTTTTTTTTATATATTTTCATTAAATGGCATCTAATATCACTTTACCAGCATTGCAACCTGCTCTCCTGTTTCATTTTCCTCAATTCTATGTTTTCCTAGCTTCTCTTTGCTCTTGTCCTCCACCTTGTCGTTGGGTTAGGAGGTTTGTGTGCCTCAAAGACCTGGTGAGCTATGTTGGCTAGAGTCAGGGCCTTACACTTTGGGTCTCAGTAGGGTCACTCATACCAAACAGGTCAAAGGGTAGAGACCAGACTAAGAGTGGTCCACTGGTCCTCCAGGTTCGGGGTTTCAGCTCAGTGACTGGTTGAACAAAACTGTTACTGAAACAGCAATGAAGAATCCTTCTGCATCTGAGTGTGACGGTATTCCTGAGTCTCCACCTGGGACTTGCATAACTGACAGTAGTGAAAACTGAGAGAAAGCTACTGACGTGACGAAGGGAGTGCTGAACGCCACCGGAGATGGAGGACCTTCATTGCTGCCCGAAACGCCAGTGGTGTAACGGGCAGTAAGTAAGTCATTGTTCTTGTCAAATGGAGGTGGGCGGAATATTGGGAGATTTGTATTGTAAATCTGGTGCCCTCAGATTGTATATTATGTTTTGATGTGGAAAAATTGCTGGAATGTCTTCCAGGATCCCGGAAAGCACCAGCAGAGTGCTGGAGAATCTTCACAAGAAATGGAACCACGGAAATGCAGCCCATCAGAAACAGGCAGAACACATCTCGCAACAAGGCAGAAAACAAGGTAAGCAGTCACCTGTGAATTGATAAATTGCCATGAGAAGTTGCTGATGCTATCTTTGTTAAAGACTGCGTCCATCTCAAAAGCAGCAGTGTAGGAGCCACGTATCTGTTGTCAATCTGCATTGTATTTGGGTAGTTTGTCATGTGGGATGGGTTGTCGGCGATGCAGAGCTTTGTCTTTAAGGTCAGTTTAGAGCTAAGGGAGTGTTGAGCGTTTTTGTTCACCTCTTAAGTTTGTTTAATTATGTGATAGTGGGGTCCCGGCCCAGCATATCGCTGTGGCAGGGCCCAGGTCGTAGTTCAGGGGACAACCCGGTTTTAGGACAGTTTAGGTGCTGGCCCAGATGCTCTGAAAAGGCAGGGTCTCTGGACCGAAGACGAGAGTCAGTCCGATACGGCTCGCTACTCTGTGACGTTTGCTCTGCTCTCCGCGGCACTCAGGCTGTGAGACTGCTCCAGGCTTCGTGTCTATGAGCTTCGTGCTGATTTGCCTTGCTGTGTGATGAACCGAGGCTATGGGCCTGTTCCGGGCTTTGTGTCTATGGACTCATTTTTGTTCTGAATGCTGTTACTTGCACAATTTGTTTTCTCTCTCTGTGTTGGTCTTTTTTTAAAATTGGGTTCTTTCAGGTTTCTTGTTGTGTGGCTGCCTGTTAGCACATGAATCTCACGGTTGTATAATTTATACTTTGATAATAAATGTACTTTGAACTTTAATTACAGTGGTGAAAGCTGAATACGCTAACACTGTTTATTTCTTTATATTGCCAGTTTTTGTTTCATTAGTTTTTATCACTTCAAGATTGTTTGTTTTGCTAGTTTCTTAATAAAAGATCGAACGTATTCTTTGACTTCGGAACCTTGTTATTTGGATTGCAGAGCACTTCCAACAGGGTCAACCCCTCCCCACCGTGCTTAGTCTCTAAGTGGTGGTGGCTTGTTCGAGTAGCGGCTACAAAGAGGTTGTTCACTTACCAGAAGCAGAGGTTAGCATTGGAGGGGTGGTTTTCTTGATGGAAGACTCTAAGCAGTGGGGTACTATAGGGAAAGAGTAAACAGTCGACGTTTCGGACCGAGACACCTCATCAGGACTGGAAGAGTTGAAGTCAGAATAAGAAGGTGGCTGGGGTGAGGGGGGAGGGTTGGAAGAAGTACAAGGTGGTAGGCGATCGGTGAAACTGGGAGAGGAGGAGGGGGTGAAGTAAAGAGCTGGGAAGTCGATTGGTGAAAGAGCTAAAGGGCTGGAGAAGGGGGAATCTGATAGGAGAGGATAGAAGACCAAGGAAGAAAGGGAAGGAGGAAGAGCACCAGAGGGAGGTGATGGGCAGGTAAGGAGGTGAGGTGAGAGAGAGAAGCGGGAATGGTGAAGGGGACAATTATCAGAAGTTTGAGAAATTGATATTCATGCCGTCAGTTTGGAGTCTACCCAGACGGAATATAAGGTGTTGCTCTTCCACCCTGAGTGTGGCCTCATCACAGACTACAGAGATTGGTGATGACCATGGTTGTTTGCCACATGTAAATGACTTGGTGATCAATAAGTAGAATGGTGGGTAGCCAGGAAGGCAGAAGGGACTTTGCAGAGGCTGGACATCTTCAATATCACACGCAAAATGCTGGAGGAACTCAGCAGATTTAAGTGATAGATGTAAATCAGAAACGGAATCAGGTTTAATATCACCAGCGTATGTTTTGAAATTTGTTAACTTTGCGGCAGCAGTACAATGCAATACATAATAATAGAAAAACACTGAATTACAGTAGGGGAGGGGGAGGGAACGTCGACTCAGACCATGAGAGGCCTGCGTCGGGCATTTTCATGCCTTACAAGGCGCAGATTGGAAGTCTGTGTGGGGCGCCATTCCTCGCACAGACACTAGAGCAATGTGTGGTTAAGTGCCTTGCTCAAGGACACGAACACGCTGCCACAGCTGAGGCTCGAACTAGCGACCTTACAGTGTTACCTTAGCGAATTACAGTAAGTGTGTGTGTGTATAAAACGTAAAATAGTTAAATAATGCCAAAAGTAGAAATAAAAGACTAGTGAGGTAGTGTTCATGGGTTCAATGTCCACTCAGAAGCTGGATGGCTGGGAAGTTTTTCCTGAATCGTTGAGTGTGTGCCTTCAGACTTCTCTACCTCCTCGAGGTGGTAGAAATGAGAGGAGGGCATATCCTGGGTGGTGGGGGCAAATTAAAAAATTAGAAAATGCCACCTATTTAAAAAAATTACCCGGCCTACTTTATGCTACAGATTACCAATCAAATCCCACTCTCTGTCTAATCTGGCACAGGATTCAAGTCTTGACGTTACTGTTAATTGGTGTTTTAATTATTTCTATGGAGCGGAATCAACAGTCGACATTTTGGGCTGAGATTAGATGAAGGGTTTTGACCCAAAATGTCTGTTTATTGCCTTGACCCGCTGATTTCCAGATAGCAATGCAAGCTACAGAGAAACATAGAGTTGTTGGAAAGTTGGGCCAAGTGATGGCAGAGAGAGCTTAATCCAGATCAGTGTGAAGTAGTACAACTTGGGACACAATATACCAGCAGGACATATACAGGAAGTGACAGAAATCTCAGGAATGTTGTTCTACAGAGGGACTTGGGAACAGATTCATAGCTCACTGAAAATTTGCTTCCATTGGCCGTTTCACTAAGTATAAGGGTTAGGTTGTCGTGCTGCAGCTGCACAGGACGTTAGTTAGGCGGCACTTGGAGACAGAACATAGAAGAGTACAGCTCAGGAGCAGGCCATTCGGCCCATAACATTCTGCTGACCCAGTTTAAAAAAAAACAAATCCAAAACATTTAAACACTAATCACTCCTACCTACACCGTGTCTATATCCTTCCATCTTCCTTGCATCCATATACCTATCTAAACGTCTCTTAAAAGCCTCTAATGTATTTTCCTCAAACCAGACAGCACAGTCCAGGCATCCACGACTCTCTTGAGTAAAAACCTTGCCCCTCACAGCCCCCTTGAACCTACCCGCTGTCTCATCTTCCATCCATCCCCTCTGGTATTGGACATTTGCACCCTGGGGAAACAGATACTCCCCGTCCACTCTCATAATCTTGTAAACCTCTATCAGAGTACTGTGTATAGCTCTGGCTACCAAGCACTACAGGATGTAGTAACGTTAGAAAGAGTGCAGAGGAGATTCACCCGCAGTGCTTTACCTGTTGGAAAGCATAGCTTATTCTCACCAGAAAGCTTAGCAGTGACATTATAAAGTGTTATAAAATTATGAGGGGTGTAGGTAATAGGGGTCTTTCCTAGGGTGGGAGGATCTAAAGCAATAAGTCATAGGTTTAAGACAGGGGTTCAAAGTGCAGTTATTATCAAAGAATGTATACACCCTTGAGATTTGTCTGCTTACAGGCAGCCACAGAACAAAAACCCGAAAGAAGCAAATTTTTTAAAAAAAGATCAACACCCAATGCGCAGAGAGAGGGGAAAAAACACAAATTGTGCAAACAATAAAGGCAGGCAGCAGCATTTAGAATGAAAGTGAGTCCGTAGACTCGAAGCCCGGACCAGGCCCACAGGCTCGCCCTCCGTTCATCACACGGTGGAGCAAATCGTTGCGAAGCTCACGGACACGAATCCCGGAGCAGATGGCGCAGGCCCACAGCCTCGGCGCCGTGGAGAGTGGAGTAAACGTCACAGAGCAGTGAGCAGAACCGGCCCGACCCTCACCTCTGGCCCTGGCACCCTACCTTTTCAGTCCATCTGGCCCAGTGTGTCCAAACATTGGGTTGTCCCCCCACATTAGGACCCAGGCCCTCTCTTAACTGTTTTTAAACCATGGACCCCTTCCGTTAACTGAGGAGTCCTTGGGCCCCAGTTTGGGTACCCCAGTGTAAGGTGAGAGGGGACATATTTCAAGGAGCTCTAAGAAGCATACTTTGCACTCATAGCCTGGAAGTAAGTGGAAGAAGCCGCCAGACGAAATGGTAAGGGCAGACACAATTGAAGTGGTTAAGAAGGACTTGAACAAGTTCTTGGATAAATATTGACCAGAGAGATATGGGCCTAACAAAGGTAGATAGACCTGGTGGTCAGCATGGACAAAAGTTGGGGTGAAGGTCCCACTTCTGCGCTATACAATTCTGACTCTATAAGACAGCGACAAATATTACAGCTTTTTGATTCTATGAAACACACGCAAAATGCTAGAGGAACTCAGAAGGTCAGGCAGAGACCCTTTTTCAGGACTGAGAAGGAAGAGGGAAGTCGCCAAAGTAAAAATGTTGTGGTGGGGTGGGGGAGGAAGGACAAGCTAGAAGGTGATAGGTGGGTAAGAAAGATAAAGGGCTGTGGAGAAGGAATCTGAAAGGAGAGGAGAGTGGACCATAGGAGAAAGGGAAGGAGGACAGGACCCAGAGGGAAGTGATAGGCAGGTTAGAAGAGGTAAAAGGGTAGAGTGGGGAATAGAAGAAGAGGGGAGAGGGAGGAAAATAGTAACTTCTTACCAGAAGGAGAAATCGATACTCATGCCATTAGGTTGCAGGCTACCCAGATGGAATATAAGGTGTTGCTCCTCCACCTCCTCATCTTGGCACAAGAGGAGGCCATAAACCGACGTGTTGGAATGGAATCGAAATTATAAGATTTGGCCACTGGGCTGGAGCGGAGGTGCTCGCTGAAGCGGTCCCCCGATTTACAACGGGTTTCACCAGGGCAGAGGAGGCCACATTGGGAGCACCTGTCACAATAGGTGACCCCAACAGATTCACAGGTGAGGTTTGGCCTCACCTGGAAGGACTCTTCTATGAATTTGGTTTAGGCTGGAGACCGATATATGTATCTCACCAGTTAAATCAGTCAGCACAGTTCATTTCCCAAAATTGGTCATTATTTTTGGAGTTTTGTCCCAGAAAATAAACATAAATATTGTTTTGATACCTGTTTTCCACATATTAATGTACATCTAGTTATTATCTGTCTTGATCTATTACTTGCAGTATGCCTTTCAGCCTCTAGGTGGAAGTATTGCTTTATGTCAAACCAAAGGAGCCCCCAGTAGGTGCTCCTGAAATGGCAATAGGTTACACAATTTCTTCTGCATTCCTTACGCACACGTTATCTGCTCTATTTGCTTGGAGCGCTTCCAATCTAGGATATCATGCATCTGTGTGAAAGTAAAGTGCTCAACTTTAATTGAATGAAAGAAAACAAGGTCTTTTTTATTTTGGCATCTTCCCCTTCCTTTCCAGTCCTTTTTACCCTGAAATGTCGTCTCTTTATTCATTTTTATTAGATGCTGCCTGACCTGCTGAGATCCTCTAGCATTGTGTGTGTGTGTGTGTGTGTTGCTTTGGATTTCCAGCATCTGCAGACTTTCTCGTGTTTAATACGAAGTATTTTGTCCAGGATTATTAACGAGTTCATGTTTCCTTTTCAGATTAAATCCTGTATTTAGTAAGGAGTTGGAACAAGAGAAACAACAATATCTTAAGAGTGTTTTCCACCACGTGAAGGGGCATTATGAGAATCAAGGTAACCTGTAGTACATGGAACAAAGTATGGAAAATTTTAAAATAAAGTCCGTGAATTCCTGAAATGTGTTGAAATTTTAATCATCCTCGCCTTCGAAACAACAAATACTACTATATTATAGGGGGTGGGGGTGGTTTAAAAAGCTAATCTCTGAATCAAATGAACACAGAAATTGTCCATTCATAAAGTTCTTGGGTTTGTGATTGTTTTGGTGAACCTGTAATTAAGGTAAGTTTCATTAGTAAAGTCTGTGTAAATTGACCTTGTTTGAGGACAAGGAAATCCTTTTTTCGTTTTCCTTTCTTTTATTTTCCTTTCTTTTTTTATTTATTGAGATACAGTGCAGAATAGGCCCTTTGAGACGCACTAACCAGCAATCCCCCAAGTTAATTCTAGCCTGATCACGGGACAATTGACAATGACCAATTAACCTACCAACTGGTAGGTCTTTGGACTGTGGGAAGAAACCGGAGCATGCGGGGGAAACCCACGCGGTCACGGGGAGAACGTACAAACTCCTTACAGGCAGTGGGTGGGAGTTGGACCCTGGTCGCTGGTACTGTAAAGCATTGTGCTCATTACTATATTACAGTGCTGTCCTAAACGTTCCTTAATGTTCTATTTCCCCTTTCTCTTAGGCTTTGAACGTCTTTTTAAAATGTAATTTTCAATGAAAGCAGAGAGAAAAGGTTTTAATTAGATTGCCTTCTGATTCCCTATTTTATATCTTTTTTGCGGCATACGGCTGGTGACTGTAAATCTTTATTTTATCGGCACGGTAGCCTAGTTGTTAACACAATGCTTCACTGTGCCAGTGACCTGGGTTCAATTCCTGGCGCTACTTGAAAGGAGTTTGTACGTTCACCCGGTGACCGTGTGGGTTTCCTCCGGGTGCTCTGGTTTCCTCCCACAGTCCAAAGACGTACCAGTTGGTAGGGTAGTTGGTTATTGTAAATTATCCCATGATTAGGCTGGGATTAAAACAGGAGTTGTTAGGTGGCGTAGTTTGAAGGGCTGGATGGGCCTATTCTGAGCTGTATGTCAATAAATAAACAATAAATTATAATAATTTCATCATTGTGACTTTGGAGAACTGCAGTAGTATCATATCTACTCACTGGCTCTCCACGTGACCTTGGATCACCTGGACAATAAAAATACCTATGCTGTTTATTGACTGCAGTTCAGCGTTTAATGCCATCATTCCTACAATTCTGATCGAAAAGCTCCAGAAACTGGACCTCTGTACCTCCCTCTGCAACTGGACTCCCAGCTTCCAAACCTGAAGACTATAATCGGTGTGTATTGGAAATAACATCTCCACGTCGCTGACAATCAACACTGACACACCTCAGGGATGTGTGCTTAGCCCACCGCTCTACTCTCTCTACACCCATGACTGTGTGACTGGGCACAGATCAAATGCCATCTATAAATTTGCTGACGATACAGCCATTGTTGGCAGAATCTCAGATGGCGATGAGAGTGTGTACAGGCACGAGATATATCTTCAAATTGAGTGGTGTCACAGCAGCAACCTTGCACACAATGTCAGTAAGACCAAGAACTGATTGCGGACTTCAGAAAGGGTAAGAGGAGGGAACACACACCAGTCCTCGTAGAGGGATCAGAAGTGGAAAGTGTGGGCAATTTCAAGTTCCTGGGGGTCAATATCTCTGAGGACCTCACCTGGACCCAACATATGGATGCAGCTGTGAAGAAGGCATGACAGCGGCTATATTTCATTAGAAGTTTGAGGAGATTTGGTATGTCAGCAAAAACACTTGCAAATTTCTACAGATGGACCATGCAGAGCATTCTAACTGGTGCATCACAGTCTGGTATGGGTGAGGGAGGAAGAGGGGAGCTATTGCACAGGATCAAGGTAAGCTGCAGAGAGCTGTAAAATTAACCAGCTCTGTCATAGGCACTAGCCTTCAGAGTATCCAGGTCATCTTCAAGGAGCGATGCGTCAAAAAGGCAGCATCTATCATTAAGGACCCCCATCACCCAGGACGTGCCCTGTTCTCATTGCTACCATCAGGGAGGAGGTACAGGAGCCTGAAGACACACAGTCAATGATTCAGGAATGGCTTCTTCGCTCCACCATCCAATTTCTGAATGGACATTGAACCCATGAACACTTCCTCACTACTTTTTATTTCCTATTTTTTGCACAACTTATTTAATTCAACTATTTTAAAAGTAATATATATATACACACACCGTAATTCAGTTTTCTTTTTTCTCTATTATTATGTATTGTACTGCTGCCACAAATTTAACAAATTTCATGGCATACACCAGTGATTTTAGTTCTGATTCTGGTGGTTATTTCCATATTTGCTAAAGACATTTCATTGTGGAAAACAATCATCTTTGTTGCACATTTGAGTTACAGAAATGCTGATAATGATACTGGGAACAAATTATAATTGATCTTATTTTATAACTGTGCTACACTAACCATACCACAAGGGGGCGGCACAGCGATTAGCGTTGTGCTTTACAGCACCAGTGACCCGGGTTCAATTCCTGTCCTTGTCTATGAGGAACACACATCAAAGTTGCTGGTGAACGCAGCAGGCCAGGCAGCATCTGTAGGAAGAGATGCAGTCGACGTTTCAGGCCGAGACCCTTCGTCCTGACCTGGACGCTGCCTGGCCTGCTGCGTTCACCAGCAACTTTGATGTGTGTTGCTTGAATTTCCAGCATCTGCAGAATTCCTGTTGTTTCCTGTCTATGAGGAATTTGTATGTTCTTCCCGTGACCATGTGGGTTTCCTCCGGGTGCTCCAGTTTCCTCCCATGTTCCAAATAGGTACGGGTTAGTAGGTTAATTGGTTGCATGGTGTAATTGGCAACGCGGGCTCGTTAGACTGGAAGGGCCTGTTACTATGTTATATCGCTAATTAAAAGAAATAATTAATTAAGAAACCTCCATAAATGTTTGAAACAATTGGGGTGCGAACATTTTGTACACTACTACTTTGCAAATGTAGTACTCATGTCATAAAGGACGTAGTTTAAAGATCGCGACCACACGTTGACTCAATTTATCCTTCCCATTACCCATTCAGCTCCATTTGCTTTAGTTTCCTTATCTGTTTCCACCTATCAGCCATTAGTATCTCCCCCTGCCCCGCCAGGCTACATCTGCCCTCCTCCTTCAATTCACTTGGTTCCACCAGTCACCTTCTAGTCCCTGTCTCGCCCCCCCCTCACCTTTTTGCAGTATTGTGCAAAAGTCCTAGGTACATGTATATAGTTAGGGTGCTGAAGACTCGTGCACAATATGGTAGTAATTTTATGTATTGTGCTGCACTGTTGCTGCAAGAGAGAAAAAAAACAAATTTCATGATATATGTGAGTGACGATAAACCTGATTCTGATCTGGGGTCTCTATTGTGGACTGAGAGTGGGAAGGGGCTAGGGAGAGGGGAATCATGGTTGGGAAAAGGTGAAGGGAGAGGGAGAGGGAACAGAGTGGGAAACGCCAGGGAGACATTCTGTAATGATCGATAAACCAATTGTTTGGAATCAAACGACCTTGCCTGGTGTCCCGGGGCTGGGTGTATCTGCACCTGCGCCAGCCCCTGCCCCTGGCACTCCTTCTTTGCCACCTGTCCCATGCCCCTCCCGTGGCGCTCCGTCCTCACCATTCCCAACATTCTTTGGTCCCGCCAGATCGACAAGCTCACTTTCCGCTCCTCGATGACAACTACAGTATTGTACAAAAACCTAAGACAGCCTAACCACAAGACCTTTACACAAAACTGTATACTGACTCACAACTGCAGTTCCTCACCCAAAATGTCAACCATCTCTGACTTGCTGTTCCTCCAGAGGTTTGTTTTTAACTCCTAATCTCAGAGTCAGCAGTCTCTTGTGTCTCTTCGATTCTTCCAGTGAGCCAATTATAATGGTCAGATTGCATTAAATCTTTGTCATTGACCTAGGCATCGAGAGAGAGAGAGAGAGAGCATAAAGTTATTTGCCACGTAAACTGTCTTTGAGTCTGCTGAAGGAAGTGTTCACAATTTAGTGAAGTCTTTTTCAGAGTCCTGACGCATTAAGTCACAATTCTGACCTCTAGGACTGCTTACAGATGTCCGCTCTGTAGCAGAGATGAAGCAAGCATGATTCAGCCTTAACCTTCGGCAGTTCTTGGGGCTTCCCGTACCCAAAATCATTGGTAAGAGCACCGAGCAAACGGTGGAAAGCAGCGGAAGATGTTATATTAATTCAGAATCAGAATCGGGTTTAATATCACCGGCAAATAGAACTGGGAAGATTATGTAGTTTTTAATATGTGACTTAAGGAATTGGTGTAGGAGGGAGGACGTAAGATTTTTGGATCATTGGACTCTGCTCCAGGGAAGGTGGGACCTGTACAGAAGGGGCGGTTTGCACCTGAACTGGAGGGTGATTAATATCCTAGTAGGAAGGTTTGTTAATGTTGCATGGTGGAGTTTAAACTAAAGTTGCAGGGGGATGGGAACCAGAGTGCCAAAGCAGTTAGTGGAGAGGTTGTGGAGGCAGATGTTGGTAAGACCTCAGACAAAGTCAGGAAACAAAAGGTTGAGCGAGGTATGACTAGTGTCCTGAGCTGCGTATGTTTCAATACAAGAAGTATCGTAGGAAAGGCAGGTAATTTCTGAAACGCTCGTTCGCTGCTGTCGTTACTGCGTGGTCGAGAATCTTCTGGAGGGAAGGCCTCAAAATCCCCGGCTTTGTCTGCTATTGGCGACCGAGATTGAGGTCGAATCATTCGGACAGAGATGGCGCTCAGTACTCGGTGTCGGAGAGCTGATCAGAGCTCGAAGTTTTCGGATGACTCAGAGTCGGACTGTGGTCGGCATGGCAGGGAGAGTTCTTCCTTCTCCCGTCTGCGTGAGATGTGGGACATCTGAGAGACTTTGAACTTTTACTATGCTCAGTCTTGGTCTGTCCTGTGTTTGTGATATCACACCGGAGGAAATATTGTATCATTTCTCAATGCATGCATTACTAAATGACAATAAAGGAGGACTGTGTGTCTTCATAATCTAAAAACAATTCTAATAGTGCTGAAGATGAGGTAGCTGGTTTACAAACAGAGGCAATGTGCAGTGAAGAGATGCTACTGATGGGGAAAAATTGCAGTCAACAGGATGAGTTGCAATATAAAAAGGTGGACAATATCGAAAACAGTGGATACAGAACTGAAGATGTTGTATTTGAATGCGTGCAGTATTTGGAATAAGGTTGATGAACTTACCACAGGTTGCAGATTGGCAAGTATGATGTCGTAGGCATCACTGAATCATGGCTGAAAGAAGATTCTAGCTGCGAGCTTAATGTCCCAGGACACACATTGTATCGAAAGGACAGGCAGGAAGGCAGAGGGGGTGGAGTTGCTCTGTTGATTAAAAAAAAAAGAGAAATCAAGTCATTAGAAAGAGCTGAATTAGTGGTGGAAGGTGTTGAATCATTGTGGATAGAGCTAAGGAACTGCAAGGGTAAAAGGACCTTGATGGGAGTTGTATACAAACCCCCCCAAACAGTAGTAAGGATGTAGCCTACAAATTACAATGGGAGATAGGAAGTACATGCCAAAAGGGCAATATCACAATAGTCATGAGGGACTCCAGTATGCAGGTAGATTAGGAAAATCTGATTTGTGCTGGATTCCAGGAGGATTGGGAAAATTGGATTTGTGCTGGATTCCAGAGGGGGAATTTATAGAGGACCTGTAAGATGGATTTTTAGTACAGCTCATGGTTGAGCTCACTAGGGGATCAACTATTCTGGATTGGGTGTTGTGCAATGATCCAGAACTGATTTCTTTAGGGTAAAAGAACCCATTGGGGCAAGTGATCATAATATCAAATTCACCCCGAAATTTGAGAAAGAGAAGCTAACGTTAGATATGTCAATGTTACAGTGGAATAAAGGGAATTACAGAAGCATGAGAGATGAGTGAATCTAGGATCGATTGGAAAAGAACACTGGCAGGGATGATGGCAGAGCAGCAATGGCTGGAATTTCTGGAAGCAATTTGGAAGGCACAGCATATGTACATCTGTAAGAGGAAGAAGTATTCTGAAGAAAAGATGACACAACCGTGGCTAACAAAAGAAGTCAAAGCCAACATAAAAGCCAAAGAGAGGGCATATGATAGAGCAAAAATTAGTGGGGTTAGCAGATTGGGAAGGCATTAAGATAAAAACGGAATAAGAAAGTAAGCTAGCCAATAATATTAAAGAGGATACCAAAAGTTTCATCAGATACATGAAATGTATAAGGCAGATGAGAATGGATGTCAGACTACTGGAGAACAATGCTGGAGAGGTAATAATAGGGGACAAGGGAATGGCGGGCAACCTGAATAAGTATTTTGCATCAATCTTCACTGAAAGACACAAACAGTATGGTGAAAGTTCCAGGTGTTAGGGGTCATAAAGTGTGCGACTTTATCATAACTAGAAAGAAAGTTCTTGAGAAGCTGGAAGTTCTAAAGGTAGATGGTCATCTGGACCAGATGGTGTACACCCCGGGGTTTTGAAAGATGTAGGTGGCTGAAGAAATCAAGGAGACATTAGTAATTATTTTTCAAGAATCACTAGATTTTGGATTGGTTAAAAGGAAAAACGAAACTATAGGCCAGTTAGTCTGACCTCAGTGGCTGGGAAGATGTTGGAGTCGATTATTAAGGATGAGGTCTTAGGGTACTTGGAGGCACATGGTGAATAAGCCATCGTCCGCATGGTTTCCTCAAGGGAAAATCTTGCCTGACAAATCTGTCGGAATTCTTTGAAGAAATAACAAGCAGGATAGACAAAGGAGAATCGGTTGATGTTGTGTACTGTACTTGGATTTTCAGAAGGCCTTTGGCAAGGTGCCACACATAGTCATAGTCATACTTTATTGATCCCGGGGGCTGCTTAACAAGCTATGAGCCTGTGGTGTTACAGAAAAGATTCCAGCAGTGGCTGATTGGCAGGAGGCAAAGAGTAGGAATAAAGGGAGCCTTTTCTGGTTGGCTGCTGGTGACCAGTGGTGTTCCACAGGGGTCTTTGTTGGGACCGATTCTTTATATGGTCTATGTCAATGATTTGGCTGATGGAATTGAAAGCTTTGTTGCAAAGTTTGCAAATGATATGAAGCCAATTGGAGAGGCAGGTAGTTTTAAGGAAGTAGAGAGGTGACAGAAGAACTTAGACAGATTAGGAGAATGGGCAAAAAAATGGCAGATGGAATACAGTGTTGGGAAGTATACGGTCATGTACTTTGGTAGAAGAAATAAAAGGATCGACTGTTTTCTAAATGGAGAGGAAATACAAAAAGCTGTGATGCAAAGGGATTTGGGAGTCCTTGTGCAGGATTCCCCAAAAGTTAATTAGCAAGTTGAGTCTGTGATGGGGAAAGCAAATGCAATATTAGCATTCATTTCAAGAGGACCAGAATATAAAAGCAAGGATGTAATGTTGAGACTTTATAATGTATTGGTGAGGCCTCACTTGGAGTATTATGAGCAGTTTTGGGCCCCTTTTAGAAAGGATGTGCTGAAACTGGAGAGGATTCAAAGGAGGTTCACAAAAATGATTCTAGGTTTGAATGGTTTGTCATATGAAGAGTGATGGCTCTGGGCCTGTATTCACTAGAATTCAGAAGAATGAGTGGTGACCTCAATGAAACCTATTGAATGGTGAAAGGCCTTGATAGAGTGGATGTGGAGAGAATGTTTCATATGGTGGGAGAGTCTAAGACCCGAGGACACAGCCTCAGAATGGAAGGGCATCCTTTTGGAATGGAGATGAGGAGGTGAGAGTGGTGAATCTGTGGAATTCTTTACCACAGGTGGCTGTGGATGCCAAGTCTTTACGTATAGTAAAGGCAGAGATTGATATATTCTTGGTTGGTCAAGGCATGAAGGGATAAAGGGAGAAGGCAGGAGAGTGGGGCTGAGAGGAAAATTGGATCAGCCATCATGAAATGACAGAGCAGATTTGATGGGCCAAATGGCCTAATTCTGCTCCTTTCTCTTCTATGTTGTGAAATCTGTTGACTTTGCACAGCAGTATAATGCAAATCATAATAAAAGACAAAAAAAGAATTACATTAGATATATATAAAAAAACAGTTAAATGACTTTATAAATTGTTTTCCATAAATTGATCTTGTACTGCAGATTCATGAATGTTGTAAAGGACAGAACATGAGAGAATGTTAACACTTCTGGCAATGAAAGAAATTAAAAGTTGATGATGCAGCAAGTGTGAGACTAAAGTTTTAGAATTTTCAGAAGTCATCTCCAAAATAGTAGCAGATATTAAGAAATTATATCGTGCTTAATGCAAAAATCATTTGGTATCTTCAGGATCTCAGCCAATGCGTGCGGTTCGTAAATTAGATTGCTACCATCCTGCTGGCTAGATGCGGCGAATATATTTTACCTCAGGGCAGCCAATGGTAATTTTCGTACAGCAAGGTAAATCCCACTGAGCAAGGTAGAATATATTTCAGTGGAGTTCTGCAAGGGATGAATGTTGTGCTCTCCTTTCAATTGTACAGACTTATGGTTTGTGACCACTGGAACAATAAAAAAGGGGTTTGGTTTATTACTTCACCACCTGAAGTACTGCTACGCTCCCAAAAGTCTGCACTGAAATGGCAGCCTAGTTTATGCTATGCAACTCACCTCCCAAGTACGTAGCTGCTAAACCAAAGCCGACCCCGTTATGCTTCGCAACTTCAAAACATTAAACTAATTCACAAGGAAGGCAAAGGAGTCCGAAATGTGAGTCTAACTCAGAGCGAAGCACGCACGTATCATGTGGTAGTGTGATGACGTACGCAGTTCACATATTTATACATATAAGTCGTAATTATTTAAACAAACAAAAAATGCTGAATCTGCAGGGTAATGTAGGGGGTGGAAATGTGCATAATTCACAACCACTGACAGTGAGATGGGTTTCATTTTAAGAGGCTGGTCTGACATGATGATAGAAACATAGAAAGCCTACAGCACAATACAGGCCCTTTGGCCCACAACGCTGTGCCGAACATGTACATACTTAGAAATTACCTAAGGTTGCCCATAGCCCTCTATTTTTCTAAGCTCCATGTACCTATCCAGGAGTCTCTTAAAAGACCCTAGCGTATCCTCCTCCTCCACCACTGTCGCCGGCAGCCAGTTCCATGCTCTCACTACTCTCTGCATTTTTTAAAAAAACTTACCCCTGACATCTCTCTGTACGAGATAGTATGAGATACTTCTAAGCATCCTAAAACTGTGCCCTCTCGTGTTAGCCATTTCAGCCCTGGGAAAAAGGCCTCTGACTATCTGCACGATCAATGCCTCTCATTATCTTATATACCTCTATCAGGTCACCTCTCATCCTCCGCCACTCCAAGGAGAAAAGGCTGAGTTCACGCATCCTATTCTCATAAGGCAAGCTCTCCAATCCAGGCAACGTCCTCGATGTGAAGTTTTTTTTTACCGCACGTTGTGTTGACAGTAAAGTGAGTTGTTATGGTTTCCCTTAAAATGCTTCTGCTGTTTAATTTACGGAAACCTACAAATCAACAGTGTGTTGAGAGGATTACTCAAATATTGCTGAAATTTTAAATACACAACAGACACCAATAAAGACTGCTTTACATCTGTGTCCTTTGCATAGACATTAAGCAACTGTATATATGATAGTACTTCAACCTGTTACTTCATCAGTCAATGCGTAATCAAGCTGATCCAAGTTACTTCCTTCCAATAAGCAAGTAGTCTGTGCTGGTGGTGTCGTGGTATCCGCACTTGGGCTTTGGAACAAGAGGTCCCAGGTTCAAATCCGGCTGCCTCCTTGCATGCTTTCCATCTGTGTCGGGTTGAGCATCGAGCTAGCAACTCGGCCTCGTAAAACAGACAAGAAACGGCAAGATTGCTGCCCGATATGCCAAACAAGGCGCGGGGAAAATAACTGAGCAATTCTGCTTGGAAATTCATAGTGGGCAGAAGATCCATATTGTCTTTCCCCACTTGAGAATGAAGTGTGCAGGCCTGGCAGCTTAACCTGGTAATGACAAATACTTTTAGGCTCCACTGTCCTGTAGCTCTTCTTGATCTGTCAGATTGTTTGATTGGGAAGTGTGAAGGGCGCCATTTTAGCATAGTGGTAGCACGGTGCTATTGCAGCTCAGGGCGTTGGAGTTCGGAATTCTCGGTATGTCAGACCCATGGAATAAGTGGGTTTTCCCTGGGTGCTCCGGTTTCCTCCCACAGCCCAAAGACATACAGGGTAGGCTAATTGGTCATTGTAAATTGTCCAGTGATTGGAATAAGGTTACATAGGGGTTTGTCATGGGTTGCTGGGTGGTGCGGTTCGAAGATCCAGACATTCTGTATATCTAAATAAATAAATGTGATCGCCAATTCTGCAAGAATTAGGGAATTCTTTCTTGTAATATTAATATAGTGTTATATAGGAATATATAATATAGTGATTTTTATATAGCAATATAATTATTATATAGTTCATTCATTTGTTATGTGCCATAACATATGACGTGGCCGATCATGGTCTTTCTGTGACCGTGATTGTTCTTGGCAAACTTCTCTACAGAAGTGGTTTGCCATTACCTTCTACTGGGCAGTGTCTTTACAAGACAGGTGACCCCAGCCATTGTCAATACTCTTCAGAGATTCCGCCTGGCGTCAGTGGTCGCATAACCAGGACTTGTGATGTGCACCAGCTGCTCGTACGACCATCCACCACCTGCTCCCGTGGCTTCACGTGACCCTAATCGGTGGCTGGTGCTACACCTTGGCTGAGGGTGACCTGCGGGCTAGTGGAGGGAAGGAGGGCCTTAAACCTCCTTTGAAGGAGACATATCTCCACTCCACCACCCTATTATATAATAGTATCATATTGATAAATTATTAGGATAGAAAGGAACATCAGTGTAAAAATGGTGAGATTTTCTTCCTCATCTTCGTTCACCTTATAATCAGTGGGGAAATAAGCTGTCTTAGTGCTACAGCTCCTTGAGGATTATTGAAAATTAATTTTAAAATGTTACTCCTGATAGTGAATATACACTGTAATTAACCCAGTGTTAACCATTGCAGCAGTTGTGGCATTGAGTTTTCCAAATTTAGGTAACCTCCTGGCCAATGGATTCTTCCTCCTTTCCCTTCTGATCATCCTCAGGCCCTCCCGTTTTTGCCTCCTTTTCTCTCAAGCACCCCCCCCCCCACTCCCACCTTCCCCTGGCTCACATTCACCTACATTCTACTGCCCTCACCTTTCCTACCTCGATCTCACTCCATCTGCCATTCAGCTAGCCCCAATCTCCCACCCCGGTGATTCGCAGATTTAATTCCATTGCACATCAGATTCCAACACCGGGTAGCCCTTTATGTTCCTGCTTATCTCGATCTGTGCAGAGGTTCCCAGCCTTTGTTATGCAATGAACCTCTACCAGTAACCGAGGGGTTCGTGGACCTCCGGTTGGGAAACTCTGCCCTCATGGCTGTCTTCAGCCCTCCGCTATCTCACCCCACCTCTAATATTTCCTCTCTTTGCCTCTCCCAGATCTGCCACCCCGACTTGACGCAACCTGCTTGTCATCGTTCAGTGGTTCTTGAGTCTATCAATTGCCTCAGACTGGTGTCCCCTGGCCCTCTCCACTGCACTCCCGGTCCTGATGCAGGGTTATGGCCTGAGGCTTTGACAGTTCCTTTCCTCCGTCAGATGCTTGCTCAGCCTGCTGAGTTCCCCGAGTTCCTCAAAGGGAAAGCACTTTGAAGCATAGTTTCAATTCAGAATCAAGAGTCGGATTCAATATCACTGGCACACGTTGTGAAATGTGTTGTTATGCGGCAGCAGTGCAATGCAATGCCTTGCCTTGCCTTGTGCCCTAAACTCCTGGTGGAGTCGTTTGGGTGCTGTCACGACAAGCTTTGCACCGGTCTGTTCCATCTGTCGCGGTTGTATGCCAGAGCCTGGGTCACCTCAAATGTTTTCCCTGTCCATTCTTTACTGTTGTCCGTCCATTTTTTCCTCTGTCTACCTCTCCCCCTTTTCCCATCCGCAGTTCCTTTTAGAACGGTCTTTGCAAGACCACTGGATCTTGTTACATGGCCTTACCATCTCAGTACAATGCAATATGTAATAAACACTGTGGATTACTGTAAAGTATATATTTAAATTAAATGTAGTGCAAAAAGAAAGGACAAAGAGAAAGTAAAAAGAGAAATCTAATCATGAAATTTAAATCTTCAAATAAAGCCTCTCTCCCTTGATCCTGGTATGTCTTTTCAAGCTTGGTCGTACATTGTGACTTTGGACAGTTTAAGCAGAAGGAGCCTCTTTCCTGGGAGAAATCTTGTGTGCTCATCCATACTTATGTTAGTTATAATTACCAATATATCATTTTGGAATAGAAACGATGGCTGATTTCTTTATTGTCTGTAAATGAAGCCTCACTTTTCAGTTTGAAGCTCTCCTCCTTAAGATTATCGTTGTTGCTCTGTACGTCACTGGGTGCAGTCACCTTCTTCTCTTGCCCGTTATGCCGCTGGCATTTAGGGCAGCAATGAAGGTCCTCCATCTCTGTCAGCAGCTTCCTCTCAATTTGCTGTCAATCATGCGAGTCCCGGGTGAAGACTCAGGAATACCGTCGCTCACAGGCGTTGAAGGATTCTTCATTGCTGTTTCTGTAACAATTTTGTTTGTCCAGTCGGGGTTGTTAGCCCTGAGCTGAACCCCCAAACCTGGAGGACCGGTGGACCACTCTTAGTCCAGCCTCTACCCTTTGACCCTACCAAGAGCCATAACTCTCTGGGTCATTGAGGCATGCAGGCTTCCAAATCCGAGAGGACCACAACCTTGTCGTTGGGTTTGGGGGCTTGTGTGCCTCAATGACCCAGAGAGTTATGTTCGCTGGAGTCAGGGCTTTATTCTTTGGCTCTTGGTAGGGAGTTAGAACATTCTCCCCGTGACTGAGTGGGTTTCCACCCACAGTCCAAATGATCTACTGACTGGTAGGTTAATTAGTCATTGTAAATTGTCCCGTGATTAGGCTAGGGTTAAATCAGGGGTTGCTAGGCGGTATGGCTTTAAGGGCCAGGAGGGCCTATTCTGTGCTGTGTCTCAATAAAATAAAATAAATCCAGTAATTGTAATGGAAAGGAAAAGTGGTTTGCTTTATCCAGTGAAGGTTAAGCAATCTTCACAGTCTATCTGACCTTTTACAAGAACTTCAAATTAATCTGGTTATTCAGGCAAGTCAACTTGGAAGGAACGCGTTTAAGTTATTGACTCAACTGAAGAAGCTAAAAAAAAGACACAAGTTGATTTCTTGAACTCTGAGGTTGAGGAGATATTAATTTTGACAGTCAAATATTTATCTCCTCTCTATGTCAACTTAAGAATTTTCATAAATTAATTTGACAATATATGGCTTATTTTGTTGGTTTAATTGGTTAAAGATGTAAAGTAACTCATTTTAGAAATCGGAATATTCCCCAACTTGAAATAAAGTTGGGTACAACGCAATGGCTTTTTATTTTGCTTTGTAAATGTTCCCATATGTCTTTTTTTTAACTTTGGGGTTCAAATGAAGATGCCTTTGTCAACTATTGATAATTTATTTATTTAATTGTGCTCCAGCGCGGCATAGGCTCACCCGGCCCTTTGAGACACGCCGCCTAGCAATCCCCCGATTTAATCCGAGCCTAATCACAGGATAATTTAAAATGACCAATTAACCACCCAAATGGTACGTCTTTGGATTGTGAGAAGACTCCGGAGCCCCCCCCAGAGGAAGCCTATGCGGTCACAGGGAGAACAGACAAACTCCTTACAGGCAAACAACAGGAATTCTGCAGATGCTGGAAATTCAAGCAACACACGTCAAAGTTGCTGGTGAACGCAGCAGGCCAGGCAGCATCTATAGGAAGAAGCGCAGTCGACGTTTCAGGCCGAGACCCTTCGTCAGGACTAACTGAAGGAAGAGTGAGTAAGGGATTTGAAAGCTGGAGGGGGAGGGGGAGATGCAAAATGATAGGAGAAGACAGGAGGGGGAGGGATAGAGCCGGGAGCTTTACAGGTGATAGGCAAAAGGGGATACGAGAGGATCATGGGACAGGAGGTCCGGGAAGAAAGACGGAGGGGGGGGTGACCCAGAGGATGGGCAAGAGGTATATTCAGAGGGACAGAGGGAGAAAAAGGAGAGTGAGAGAAAGAATGTGTGCATAAAAATGAGTAACAGCTGGGGTACGAGGGGGAGGTGGGGCCTAGCGGAAGTTAGAGAAGTCAATGTTCATGCCATCAGGTTGGAGGCTACCCAGACGGAATATAAGGTGTTGTTCCTCCAACCTGAGTGTGGCTTCATCTTTACAGTAGAGGAGGCCGTGGATAGACATGTCAGAATGGGAATGGGATGTGGAATTAAAATGTGTGGCCACTGGGAGATCCTGCTTTCTCTGGCGGACAGAGCGTAGATGTTCAGCAAAGCGGTCTCCCAGTCTGCGTCGGGTCTCACCAATATATAAAAGGCCACATCGGGAACTCCTTACAGGCAGCAGTGGGAATTGAACCTGGGTCGCTTGTACTGTAAAGTATTGCGTTAACCACTATGCTGCCATGCCACGTATATCGTTCAAGCATATGAGAAAGTTTTCTCTTTATATTGTATTCATTATTGTATAATCCGGGGGAAAACACAAAAGTTAAATGTAGTATTAATCGAAATTTGCTTGCACAGAAAACTCTCTTCTGATAAAGTGGAGACGACGAAATGTTTGCAAAACCTAGCACGCGCCATTCAAGTACCATGGGGTGCCACGTTAGCATAGTAGTTATTGCGACAGTTTCGCAGCTTGGGGTGTCAGAGTTCAGAATTCAATTCTGGCGCCTCTGTAAGGAGTTCGTATCTTCTCCCCACGGCGACATGTATGTCATCCGGGTGCTCCAGTTACCTCCCACAGTCTAAAGACGTACTAGCTAATAGGTTAATTGGTCGTTTTACAATTTATCATCTCAAATGTGCCATGTCATATGACATCATCATTATACGCCGTGTCATACAACTTGGGCAATCATGGTCTCATGATAAATTTTTCGACAGAAATGGTTTGCTATTGCCGCCTTCTGGGCAGTGTCTTTACAAGACGGGTGACCCCAGCCATTGTCAACACTCCTCGGAGATGGTCTGCCTGGCCTCAGGGGTCACATAACCAGGGCTTGTGATGTGCACCAGCTGCTCATACGTCCATCCACCACATGATCCGCTAGCGTTACGTAACATTGATCGGGGAGCTAAGCAGGTGCTGCACCTTGACCAAGGGTGACCTGCAGGCTAGCGGAGGGTCGGTGTGCCTTACACCTCCTTTGGTAGAGACGTATCTCTGCCCCGCCGTCCCGTGATTAGGCTAGGGTTAAATAGGTGGGTTGTTGGGTGGGCGGCTCATTCGGCCAGAAGGGCCTGCTCCGTGGTCTTCCTGAATAGCTAAATAAATAAACAAACGCACAAGATATCAACAAATAAAACTGAGCTGACTAGGATTTGGAAGTGCCCGTCCGATATGCCGAGGTGCTGGGTTACGGACTGTAGTTTTGGATGGATTCTGGATCAAAATCTCTTTGGGGGCTTTTGCTATTGTTTGCGTGGTGGCTGGGTCGTTTGGGGTGGGGTTCAGTTCTTCTGGCGCAAGTAGAGGGTGGGGAGGGGGAGGGTCGATGCTTCTGTTGCTTGTGCATGGGAGGAGGCAGTGGGGGTCCTTGGGGTTCTGGTGTTTCTATCATTCATACTTTGGGGTTTGTTTCGTGGCTGTCTGTGAAGAGTAAGAATTTCGGGTTGTATACTGTATACATTCTCTGATATTAAATTGGACCATTTTTTGGATGTGACTTTGATTTGAAAACATAAATATTCAGTAAATCTCAACAGTGATTAGGTTTCCTTCCATATCTGTTACATGGTGACGGCTTAATGCATTCCATGTAGGACCATTGTATCTTGAAACATTGGAAACACTCTAAAATGTTGTGAAATGAATCAGGATTTAACAGCATTTATTTTGCAGGACTGATGGAAGAATTACACTCCCTGATGGATAAGGAGGCTGCTAGACGTTATTACACATCTTGGCAAAGCAAGTCAGACCTCACTGTCAGGTAAACCTGACATATTGAACTTTGATGTATGTTGCTTGAATTTCCAGCATCTGCAGAATTCCTGTTGTTTGCGGTTATATTGAAGCATCGTTTTTTTTTAATTGAACATTTTGTTGCATAGTTATGGCATTTTTCCTCTTCATTTTAGAGTCACAGAAAGCTGCCGGACAGAAACAGCCCCTTCAGTCCATCTAGTCTGTGCTGAAACCATTTAAACTGCCTACTCCCATCGAACTACACTGGGTCCACAGACTTCCATATCCCTTCTGTGTATCTGTCCAAACTTCTCTTAAAAGTTGGAATTGAGCTCAGAGGCACCATTTGAGCTGGCAGCTTATTCTATACTCTCACTACGTTCTGAGTGGAAAAAGTTTCTCTTCATGTTCCCCTTAAAACATTTCACCTTTCACCCTTAACCCATGGCCTCTGGTTGTAGTCCCGCCAAACCCCAGTGGAAAAAGCCTGCTTGCATTTACCCTCATAATTTGAAACACAAACCCAAACACCTCAGTGAAATTTCTCCTCATGTTCCCCTTAAACATTTCACCTTTCACCCTTAACTCATGACATCTTTCCTCTAGGTAGGTGACTAAATCTTCCCCCCGATACTCACAAGATTGTGCAGCATCGATTCCATGAATATATTTTCTAAATTCGAGCTTGAGGTGGGATGTTGCCGGCTTATAGTGACTGTTATTGCTCCTCTCCTCGTTACAGGAAGATGTAAATAAGGTTGAAAAAGTACAGAAAAATACTTTTCAAGGCGTTGCCAGGTCTGGAGGACCTCAGTTATATGGAAAGAAACCCAGTGGCCTGAGGGGAGAAACTGTTTCCCATCCTGACCATTCTTGTTTTTACGCATCAGAGTCTCCTGCCCGATGGTAGAAAGTCACAGAGGGTCCTGAATGGATGGGTGCGATCCTTGATAATACCAAGGGCCCTGTGTATGCAGCGCTCCTGATAAATGTCCCCGGTGGATGGTAGGGAGACCCCTATGATCCTCTCAGCTGTTCTCACAGTCCTTTGTAGGGACTTCTGGTCCAATGTTTGCTGCTCCCATAACAGATGGAGATGCAACTTGTCAGGACACTCTCAATGGTGCTCCTGTAAAATTCATTTAAGATGGGGATGGGGAGCCTTGCTTGTCTCAAACTCCTTAGGAAGTGGAGGTGCTGCTGATTGGCTGAATCTGCAGTTTAATTTTTTTTTTGTGGCTGTATCTAGTACTGGAGAACAAGATATTTTAAAAATCTGGTTTACTATTTTATGTTAGGGGGAATGTTCAGCAATTGTCATTAATTAGACTTGTACAGGCCACAAAGGGAAAAAAATTGAGTGAATATAATCAGGGAAGATACTGACAGGCACAAATGAGGGAAACACTGTGAAGGTCAGTGTTTTATTTTCTCAGCAGAAAAACAAGAAAATATCACATCTCTTATTTTATGGGCCACTGGCCTTGAAATTGGGAGTAATAATTTTTTCATAGGCCATTGACCTGTGTAAGTAATTGCTTCTAACCAGAGACCTTGAATCTGACTGCTACCTAGAAACTTAATATTGCACTTGCTATGTTTTGCTTACTGTGGAATATTTTGTAAATCTGTTTTAACATTGCGACACTTTCTTTTCCAGAAATTATATGAAACGGCATAGGTCCCAACGCAAGATTGATTTGCGCGAATGGGCAATGAGGAGTGGGGAAGCTCCTCGCTTCCTTAAGTTTGTACAATCTCTCCAACATGGTCCTCATTCCTAAGTTGCACAGCCGAGAAGCTGTTATATTCCTCGGACATTCATGGCACAAAGTTTTAGATTCAGTCTGTCTATGTGCTTGTGTCTAAAGTTTCTGATGGTTGCTTATATTCTGAAGCATGATCCTGTGCTTGATAGAGAAGCATCATTGTTTAGTTTTAAAAGTATGGGTGTTTGATTTAAGGGTATAGATACGTACTTTCCTGTAGGAATGGGGAATGGAGGTGGTTGGGGAGGTGCTAAAAGCTATGTTCTGTACTGTGCCTTAAGAACAGAAGACTCTCAGGAAAATTGGATGAACGTAAGCATTTACTATTTTCATTTTGAAGCAGCATATGCAATTATACACCGCCATTAACAAGTCTAAAGGAGTAGCAATTGAGAGACATCAGAATTTTTATCAACTGTGTTTAATCCTCAACACAATAATGTCTGTTCTTGCAAATGAGAACCTAAATTGTAGATTACCTGAAAAATTCAGTTTTATTAATGAAAGTAGTAATTTTAGAAATTTGGTCATTTAGAAGCAAAATTCTACAGGTCTACGTTGCATTATTCAGTATTTTATGAAGGTCCTACCAGGCATTAGATTACATGATTACGGTTTCAAAGCTGTAGTAATTTTGGTCATGATATGTGCAAAACAATTGTGCTCGTCTGCGAAACTTTCATACGATGGAAAAGAAAGCACTGAATACCTTTTAACCCTATATCTCATTCCTTCAGAGTTCAGTGCCGTCTTGAGTGTTGGTTATGTTTGATGACCTTTTAAATTCTGCACACTTGGATCTGAAGGGAAATGATTTGATAACAACTGTTTATTCATAGTCTAATGGTTTTGGTTCATTCAGTGCACTTCTGTCAGTCCCATAGAGGAGTCTTAAGCACTGTTGTCAACAATATTAATGAGAATGTTACCAGACTTACACCACATACCATGGTTCTGAAGAAGCTTCGTGTTTGCGTTTTGGATTGTGTTACATTTATCTTGTAGTTTAAAAAAAGTGCAATTTACCTACAGACCTCATTGAAAAAGCTGCATGGTCAGAAAAGTATTTCCTTTATTTACTGTGCCTTAAGATAAAGAATTGTAATTTTTAAGTATTTTTTGAAATGTTAAACCTGCTCTTTCAAATCACTGACCCTTTATACTTTCTATGATAACTGATAGTTATTCATTCACCATCTGACAATGTAAATAGTGCTGAATGGCCTTTGATTATTCTGCCTTCTCATGCTTGTATGATCAATTTCTTGCTGTTCTGTAGCAATGTTTTTATGCCTTGTTTGTTTATGTATCGGCCTTTAATTGGTGAAGGCCATGATTGTATCTTGAGTGTGAATTGATTTTACCGTACACTGATATTGTTACAGTTTAACGTTCAAGGCTCAAACTGATTGTCAGCTAATGCTACATCATGCCATTGTCGAGGAAAATTCCCTGTGAATCAGACAGATACAAATAATGGCAGCAAAATAGTTTTAAAAACAATCTTGGCAATTGTGTGGGTGACTGCTGTGTAGTGTGAAAGTATGATGGTAATCTTGCACTGTTGTATAGCAATTTAAATCTTGATGTAATTTATTTGGTTGTTAAAATGTTATATTATCCAACATTTATCATTACAGCAGTCCTCAACAGGTGGGTGGCTCTACCAGAGCCGCCTCCTGCATTCTCAGCTCCTGGCTTCTACCTCCAGCCCTCACCTGCCTGAATTTTTCCATGTCTTACTGATCTTGAAAGTCAAGAGCAATCACTCAAAGCAGGTTGGAGCCTGTCCTTGGTGAATCACACCACAGAGGGGTTGCAAGTCGCAGATCTCTCCTGCGAAGTGAAGGGTCGGGGAGGCCTCTAGTTGGTTAGAGACACTTTGGTTCGCATGAAAGAAGGGGACAGTGAGGCCTAATGATTTTGTGAAACAAAACCAGTATTGAATAACAGCTTTTATTTTGAATTGCATACAGATATGTTGGTGGGTGACTAAACGAGTGTATTTGTGTTCAACATGCCTATCCAAAATCCATTGTTTGAGAGTTTTCAGGGTGGTACCTGATGATATCATAGAAAAGAAAGTTCTGCTTGAGTGCCTGATTTTCTGGCTTTAACGATTGAAGTCAAAGGAGGAGGTGACTGAGAGAAATGTAAGTTTGAAAGGTAGTTAGAATGCATTTCACTTAAGCAATTTATTTAAAGTGAAGATTTGTTGCAATCTCTTAATGCTTTGATATACATACATCCCAGACTGCTTAGAAGTAAAATACATCAATTAATAAAGGGTTTACTGGAAAATTCTAGATCAACTTCTAGGAAATTATTTCACAGGCTATGAAAACTTATTTGCTTACTGCCCGTTATGCCGCTGGTGTTTAGGCAGCATTAAAGGTCCCCCATTTCTGTCTTTATAGAAGGATTCTTCATTGCTGTTTTCATAATTGTTTTTGACAAATCAAGGTTGTTAGCTCTGAGCTGAACCCCCACACCTTGAGGACTGGTGGACTACTCTTACCCTGGCCTCTATCCTTTGACTTGTTTGACATGGGTGACCCTACCGAGAGCCAACGCTGTTTCACCATGTCACTCACCAGCAATACAGATTGCATAATGAAAAGTTTTCATTGTTGTCCCTTATTGATTTCGGCATCTTCCAGTCATTTTTGCCAGTTTTATATTTCTTCAGATGTTCAATTAAAGATGTTTTCTAAATGTTTGCCAATTGTGCTTTCTTTTCAGCTGTTAACTGAATGACACATTCTAGAGTTTGTGACGGTTTATTCTGACTGAATAGCTTATACAAATTATACATACAGTACAGTCTTAGGCACATATACGTAGATAGTGTGCCTAAGACATTCGCACAGTACTGTAGTAATTTTGTGTATTGCACTGTATTACTGCCACAAAAAATAAAGAAATTTCATGACATACGTGAGTGATGATAAACCTGATTCTGGTATGCGTCTCTACTGTGGACTGAGAGTGGGAAGGGGGCAGGGAGAGGGGAGTCATGGTTGGGGAAGGGAGAGGAGAAGAGAGGGAATAGGAAGCACCTGAAAGACTTTTTCTTTAATGATCAATAAAGTTCAAAGTAAAATTTATTATCAGAGTACATACATGTCATCACATACAACCCGGAGATTCATTTTCTGTGGCTATTCACAGCAAATCAATGAAAGAGCAAGAGCCATAGAAGGCAACAAATTGTGGGCAAGTGCAAATATAAATTAATAGCAATAAATAATGAGAGCATGAAGTAACAAGATAAAAAGTCCTTAAAAGTGAGATCATTGGCTGTGGGAGTATTTCAATAGGTGAGTGTAATAATCTGGTTGTTTGGAATCAAATGACCTTGCCTGCTGTCTCAGGGCCAGGTGTGTCTACATCTGTGCCAGCCCTGCCACTGGCACTTTTCTGCCACCCTGTCCCCCACACTTCCTGTGGCACCCCGCCTCGCCATTCCCAGCATCCCTTGCTCTCGCCAGACTTACAAACTTGCTCTCCGCTCCACATTGACAAATACAGTACTGTGCAGAACTCTTGGGCACCCTAGTTATGCGCCTAAGATCTTTGCACAGCTCTGTAGAAGTTAGAAAATGCATAACCTGAACAAGTTGCAATTGTTCTGTGAAATCTGTAGTAAATGTTTCTGGGAAAATGGAACTTCTGAATGCTAAGTGGATCTGCTAAAGTATTGTTCATAATTTTATAGTTTTCACACATTCCCTGATTCCCTGGAGTTTAACCCAGATAAATGTGAGGTGTTCCACCCTGGTAGGGCAAATGTAAGGGGACGATATACTGTTAAGGGCAAGATCTTTAACAATGTTGTTGAGCAGAGAGATCTTGGGATTCAAGTTCATAGCTCCTTGAAAGTGGCTACACAGGTTGATAAGGTGGTGAAGAAGGCTTATGGAACGCTTGCTTTTATTACTCGAGGCGTTGAGTTCAAAAGTCAGGAGGTTATATTGCAACTTTATAAAGCTCTGGGTAGGCTACATCTGGAGTATTGTGTTTGGTTCTGGTCACACCCCCCCCCCCCCATATAGGAAGGATGTTGAGGCTTTGGAGAGGGTGCAGAAGAGGTTTAGCTGGATCAGACGGTATGTGCTATCATGGGAGGCTGGATACTCCTGGTTTGTTTTCTTTGGAGTGCCCGTGGTTGAGGGGCAGTCCGATAGAGGTTTGTGAGATTATGAGAGGCTTAGATAGAGTGGACAGGGGGTATCTGTTGCCCAGGGTTGAAATATCTAATACCAGAGGGCATGCATTGAAGTTGAGAGGGGCTAGTTTCAAGAGGTAAGATTTTTTACTCAGAGAGTTGTGGATGTCTGGAATGCTCTGTCTGATAGGGTGGTAGAGGCAAATACATTAGAGGTTTTTAAGAGACATGAATGTGAATAAGATGGAGGGACATGGATATGCTGTAGGTAGGGGGGATTAGTGTTTGGGTGCTTTTGATTTGCTTTCTAGCAGTTTGGCACAACATTATGGGCCGAATGGCCTGCTCCTGTGCTGTACTGGTCTACATCAACACACACTTGTATCTTGTAGTGGTCACAAACAAGAGAAGATCTGTATATGCTCGTAGTGGTTACTTCAGAACAGTAAATGCTTAATTATGTCACCCACAAACAATAAAAATATTTTCTAATTGATACTTTTTTAAATCACTGGCCATGTATCAATTTTGTGTTTCTTTCATGCTCAGCCGCCTGCTTGGCGCACATTATTAATTTTTCTTTTGAAAATCATTATAGGTTCCTCTGTCCATTGTCTTCTCACATACGAGGACTCTTGCTATTGTTGTCAATTTGTTGGATGAATGAGTATGTCTGAGTTTAAAATTTATTCATTTTGGTTGTTTAAATGTACATAAAGATATTGGAATGGATCTTGCTCTGAAATGCTGCCAACAGTAGGAGCTTGTAACTCCTCCAGAGTTGTCACAGGTCTCTTGGTGGCCTCCCTCACTAGTCCCCTTCTTGCACGGTCACTCAGTTTTTGAGGATGGTCCAGGCAGATTTACAGCTGTGCCATATTCTTTCCATTTCTTGAAGATTGACTTAACTATACTCTAAGGGATTTTCAGTGACTTGGAAATTTTCTTGTATCCATCTCCCATGTATTTTTACTTGTAAGGGGGTTTTGTCTTTTATGTTACTGTGTAGGCTAATTTAAAATGGCTTCTTTGTTATGTTATACTTGGGAATGCTTCTTTGTTATGTTAAATGCTGAGTAAGTTTTGCGCTAGCAGCTTGTTGTGGGTTGGGGGTGATAAGAGGATGTTACGAACCAATTGGGATAGTTGTTAGGACTTTGGTGTATCTGGAAGATTTGTATGCGTGGGGTTTTGAGGCAGAAGGCAGGAGAGAGAGAGACAGAGAATGGACCAGATGCTGTGAGTCCGCTACTGGTGTCGGACCCTGAGCAGGGCGTTCAGCGAGGAGAGGAGATGGAGACGGACTCATGGGGAGCGTCTGGTCAACCACCGTTGTTGGTCCCAGGCGGCTGGTCGAGGTGATCCGAGGGGTCACAGGGTGAAGAAGAAGGGTCCTGAGCTCCAACTGTTTGTGCACGAAGAGATTGAACTTGGATAAGTGTGGCGCTGTTTATTTTCCTTTTATATTTTATTCTCTATTAATTATATAGTTCCAGTAATATCTATAAACTGTAAATCATTTAATCGTATCTGGTGTATTGTCTGTTATTTGGGTGGGGTGTGGTACATCACACAGCATCCACACAAACTAATTACCCAGTTTGGCGTGGCCGAGGGCTGTTTCCCTGTTTCAACAGCGAGCCGAGTGACCCTGAGGCTGGCCGGGGGGCTACATACTACAATCAATTGAAACCCCTTGACTGCACACAGGTGATCTCCATTTAACTAAATATGTGACTTCTAAAACTAACCAGCTGCGCCAGTGACGATGTGATGTGTCATATTAAAGAGGGTGAATACTTAAGCAATCAATTATTTTGTGTTTTATATTTGTAATTAATTTAGATCACTTTGTAGAGGTCTGTTTCACTTTGACATGAAAGAGTCTTTTTCTGTTGATCAGTGTAAAAAAAAGGCCAAATTAAATCCATTGTGATTCAATGTTGTAAGATAATAAAACATGAAAACTTCCATGGAGGGAAGGGTGAATACTTTTTATAGGAGCTGTATGCCTTGTGCCTTTGACGTCCGATCTATACTTTCTTCCAATCGCCTTAAATTTATGCCCCCCTCTTATTAGCCATTTCCACCTCTGGGGAAAAAGCCACTGGCTGTCCATTCTACCTATGCCTCTGATCAACTCATACACCTTTATCAAGTCACCTTTCATCCTCCTTTGCACTAAAAAAAAAGCCCCAGCTTGCTCAACCTTTTTATCATCAGACATGCTCTCTAATCCAGGCAGCATCTAGGTTAATTTGTCTGCACCCTCTCTAAAGCTTCCATACACTTCCTATAATGAGACAACGAGCACTGAACACAAAACTTCCAAGTGTGGTCTAATCAGGGTTTTGATGAACTGTAGCATTATCTTGTGGTTCTTGAACTCAAGAGTTCATGTTTATAGTCTGTTGAAAATGGTTATTGTGTTACTTTCATAATTTTCCAAAAGCAATGCTTGGATCTCCCCCTCCCCCTCCCACTTTCAAACCTCTTACTAGCTCTACTGGCTCTTCTTTCAGTTAGTCCTGACGAAGGGTCTCGGCCCGAAACGTCGACCCTGCCTCTTCCTAGAGATGCTGCATTCACCAGCAACTTTTAAGTGTGTTGCTATGTTTTTTTTTTGCCACGATGAGGCCACCCTCAGGGTGGAGGAGCAACACCTCTTACTCTCTCTAGGGTTCACCTCCAACCTGATGGTACGAACATCAATTTTGTCTCCCCCTTCCCTCCTGTTCTATTCCCCACCCTGGCTTCCTATCTCTTCTCCTCACCTGCCTATCACCTCCCCCTGGGGCCACTCCTTCTTCCCTTCCTCCCATGGTCCAGTCTTTTCTCCTAGCGATTCCTTCCTCGCCAGCCCTTTACCTTTCCCACCCACCTGGTTTTACCTATCACTTTCTAGCTAGTTCTCCATCCTCTCCCCCCACCTTTTTATTCTCTCATCTTCTGCCTTACTTTCTAGCACTGAAGAAGGGTCTTGGCCTGAAACATTGACTGCTTATTCATTTCCATAGATGCTGCCTGACCTGCTGAGTTCCTCTAGTATTTTGTGCATGTTGCTGGCAGAGCTGTTGCATTGATGTATTATTAAAGTACCATGGGACCTGAATACAGTAACGTGGCCTGCAAATAAAATGACATACAGCACACTGTAGATCAGAAGTACAACGGGCAGTTCCACATTGCACAGATTGATCAGCGAGGCTCGTAGCTGTGGACTTGCGGATTTGAGGTTCATGTTGCATGTGTTTCTGGATTCTGGTTCCTCTTTTTTTGCTGTTTTTGAGCAGTTTAACTGGGGTGCTTTGGTGAAGACGAGCTCTGCGGCCTGCAGTCGGCTAGCAGCGCTGAACTGGACTAAACAATGCCCCTAGATCAATGTTGATATTTCATGTGTCGTTTGCTCACTTTTTGCCGTTTTGCGCAAATTGCTCTTTTTTTCTTGGGTTGGGTGTTTGGTGTTTTTCTTTGAATGGATTCCATGGTGTTTCTTTGTTTCATGGCTGCCTGCAGGGGGACAAACGTCACAATTGTATTTTGTATACATATTTTGAACTTTGACTTTTGACTTTGATGAGGACATAAATAAAGCACAGTTTTCTAATTGTAAATTTCCGATCCTGTTGTTTGCTTCAACTCTCTCGATGTTCAGTTATACATCCGTAACAGCACCAAATTATGGTGCCAATTAATTTCTTCAATGAATAACTGAATCAGAAATGCTTCTAATTTATTTCTCTGGTGTTTGTGAAGTGTCTGGGCAATTTGATTGCTGTGTTCATACATTACCACAGTGACTATATTCAAAATCCTTCAAAATTGTAAAATATTTTCACATTGACAAAACAGTTCTGTACATCACAATTAACTATTATAATAGTTAAAAAGGTTTAATTTGCAGACCTCCTATGGTCCAAAGATGTAACGCGTTCCCTGTAATTTTTTTTACAACTGCATGGACCAACCATTGCTTTGAGCAGGAAATTTTTACATGGTCTGAAAGTGGTATGGCACTTAATTTTTTTCTTTGTAATATGTTTTGACTAGATGACATTGGTGATCCACTGGCTGGAGGTTTATTAAAAATTAGCAACTGACTTCCATTCTGTGTTTATTGTTACACTTTGTAACAGTGTTGTAACTTGAAACACTGACAATGTAACTATGTTGAAACTCTAAAATGTTTCAAAGTAAATATATGTTTATTATTTAGAAAGTTTATGGATTATATTCATTAATAGATAATTACAGGGTATTTCACAAATATATTAGCATAGATTTCAAAATTATATTAACTTTATATAAAAGAAAGTTCCAACTGCATGGCTATGAAGGCTATGTCTGTGGGAGCATTTCAGCTACTGCATGGCTGTGTACTTGCACAGCTTAGAGGGAGCAGTGGTTAAGCAAGTGGGTTGCTGGGCAGTGCAGCTAGTTGGGCTAGAAGAGTCTGTTTGGCGCGTCATCTCCTAATAAAAAATAAAATACTATACTAGCATTATGATACACCGAAGATAAACTCATTTCATTCTGATTTCAGTTTTAATTCTGTTCAGTTACTCAATAGTAAGCAGATTGGCAATACTTGTGAAATATTGCACTGGCCACAGTTCCTCATTAATAAGCATATCTCAAAGGTTTGTTAATATGCAAGAGTTGAGAGGTAAGATTTCAGCATTTTTGAAAAGTTTTGTGGCCATGTACTTTCACTCCCACAGTATCGTCAGTTTCTGAAGCCTTAGATAAACCCAGGCATATTACAACATTTACATCTTAAGTAAACTTTTCTTAAAGTGAGGTAACTGTTAGGTCCATAGAGCACCACAGCATATAAGCATGTCCTGTGGCCCATCTAGTCCACACCGAACTATCATACTGCCTAGTCCCATCGACCTGCACCTGGACCATAGCCCTCCATACCCCTTCCATCGATGTACCTATCCAAATTTCTCTTAAATGTCGATATCAAACGCACATCCACTGGTAGCTCATTCCACACTTTCACCACCCTCTGAGTGAAGATATTCCCCTCAAATATTTCACCTTTCACCCTTAACCCATGACCCCTAGTTCTAGTCTCATCCACCCTCAGTGGAAAAAGCCTGCTTGCATTTACCCTGTCTGTACCTCTTAAGATTTTGTATACCCCAATTCTCCCCTTATTCTCCTACGCTCCAGGGAATAAATTCCTAACCCATTCAAGCTTTCCCTCCAACTCAGATCTTCAAGTCCCAGCAACAGCCTTGTAAACTTTCTCTGCACTCTATCAACTTATTGATACCTTTCCTGTAGGTAGGTGACAAGAACTGCACACAACACTCCAAATTAGGCTTTACCAATATCCTATACAACTTCAACATAACATCCCATCTCCTGTACTCAATACATTAATTTAAGAAGGTCAATGTACCACTGTCTGGTATAGGAGGAGGTGCTACCTCACAGGATCAAAGTTAAGCTGCCGAGAGTTGTAAACTCAGTCAGCTCCATCATGAGCACTAACCTCTATAATATCCAGATAATCTTCAAGGACCGATGCCTCAAAAAGGCGGTGTCCATCATTAAGGACCCCATCACCAAGGACATGCCCTGTTCTCGTTGCTACCATCAGGAAGGAGGTACAGAAGCCTGAAGGCACACACTCAACGATTCAGGAACAGCTTCTTCCTCCTCTGCCGTCTGATTTCTGAATGGACATTGAACCCATGAACACTACCTCAAAATACTTTGTTTATTTTTGCACTACATATTTAATTTAACTATATTTTATTTATATATACATACACGCTTACTGTCATTCATTTTGTTTCCCTATTATCATGTATTGCACTGTTGCCACAAAGACAACAAATTTCATGACATATGCTGGTGATATTAAACCTGATTCTGATTCTATTAATCAATAGAATAATTAATAGATTGTCACCAAAAGACATTTGAAATTATCTTTAACATGTATATTGAGGAAAAATAGAGAAAACACAAGTATATAGTACAGTTTTTATTTTGAAAATATCCCTCATACATTTTTTATCATCTTACAATTTGTAAAGTCATTGGTAAAAATGTAAAATCCTCTAGTTTATATACAGCAGTAAGTAATCATGCTAGCCCTCTTAATAGTTAATAATATTTAACATATTTGCAAAATACAAAACTCTCAATATGCCTAATTTTTGTTAAGTCACCATGCCAATTATTTTCTCAACAAAAAATAATTCAGATATCCGAATGAAAGAAGTTGAACAAATGGCAGGTACATTAGAGTTTGAATAAATTGATTAACAATTACAGGAATGGAAAGCAATTGTTGGGCATTTAAGTAGAGAAGGTCATTCTTGTTACTCAAGAGATTCAAACTAACAACTTCAATCACATCCTCCTGCTTTGTTCCTTGTGCTATTCAGCTTCATGTAATGTTTCTGCTTAATAGTCAAGACATTAATTGTTTTCATCAATTATTGGTAGTGATGTAGTATTGTAATCAGCTATTAGATGATTTTTTAAAACCAGTTTCTCACCCCTTATAATTAGTGCAATGTTAACCTTTGCAACTGTTTAATGCGTTTGAACAGTTCTATCTGCATCCCCGTTGGCAGTGTAGGGCTGCTGTGTGCTCCAGATACAAGGACCAATGTTCCTTAACACAATCCTGTAATATGATCATAATTACATTGTGCAAGGCATCATATTTTGATTCATATGTAGTCTTAAGTTAACTTTGTTGGTAATTAAAGATGGTATGGTTCATTGCCCCCTCTGGGAGAGAGATCGGGGCTGGCAAGAGTTCACATTGAACAAGAATAAGTACAGAGATATTATTGTATTTTCTTGTAGATAGCTTTTTGTAAATATTGGCATTTTCACTATTTTCACTCATTTTGACACACCCTTGCATTAAAGTGCTAAGTGACTCCAGCCATTTTCCCTTTGGTAAAATTAAAGGTCATACCCATGTGTTGTTTTTTAACATGACCCACATTTTTTCACTTTGAAGAATCAAGGGAAGATTTGACATCTTTGGACCTTTTCGTCCATCTGCCTGATCATCTCTCCCCCCCCATGACCCTGCTAGAGATAGTAAATCACAAACATGACAAAATCTGCAGATGCTTGAAATCCAAAGCAACACACACAAAATGCGGGCGGCCCAAAACGTCGTCTGTTCACTCTTTTCCATAGATGCTGCCTGGCCTCCTGAGTTCCTCCAGCACATTGTGTGTCCTGCTAGAGATAGGGTGGCTCTTTTGGAAGTCTACCATTGGACATGTGAAAGATGTGGCCTGCCCAACAGAGCCAACCTTGAATAGATGGACAACTGAGTCCCCAGTTGGAAAGTGAATTCCAGTGATCCACTACACTCTGTGTGAAGAAACTTCTTGTCTCCGTGGTGACAAAATTTTATTTGAGATTATGACACTTAATGCAGTGTGAAGGTCAGCTCTACATTTCCCTTGAGATTTTATGTCATCTCTGTCCTAAACCACCATTTGCTTTGGCTGCCATACTTTTTTTTCTGTACTAAAATGAAATTGGGTGTTTTGTAGTTAGCTAGCTAATCCCTTTATCATTTTGTTTTTTTGGAGATGAGTAAAGCATTTGCCACTCTCAACAACTTTGACATGATCTGTGTTTTGAAAGCCTCTTAGAAAGTTATTCCAGGGATGTAAGCACTCTTTAGAACAAAATTATCAGACATGGTAAACCCTTCACTGTTACTGCTCGCGACATAATTTTCTGAAGTTTCATTTCAAGTTCTAATTGTGAATAAAAGCTTACATGGTATCTTTTACCTATTGGCATCATTCCTTAGATATTTCATGCTTTGATTTATTTGTGAAAGTTTTCCATTTTGAGTTTCATATAGAGTCTCTGTCTTCAGCCATATGTGTCTTAATTTCTCTGCCCTTTATATGGGTGTCTGTTTTTATTTGTAACCTTAATGTCATTCAATCTCATTTATACAGTACATACCTCTCTGGGCATTCGTACATCACCATTGTACCTGAAAATATCCTCACCTTTGCCAATTTCACTCTGTACCAGATTATTACCATGGGCCTGCATTCTGGGCCGGGGGGGGGGGGGGGAGAGGAGAGGGGAGATCTGAATGCATTCATTGAGAGGTTTAGCACTAGTAACCTGGTATCCAAACCACAGGCATAAGACCTTTTTTTTTAAAAGGCAGAGTATATGGCATTTTGTGTTTTTTTTAAACTATGAGAGCAACGTAAAACTACAAAGAGCTAAAGCAGGGAATTGTGCCCCTTTGCAGTAATTGAAAACCTCCTCAGAATTGTTCTCTATCTGCTAGTGGATGTGCACTAGGACATGGGGTTAACTTTCAGGCAGCTCCGAAGAAATTCTTCCATGTTGCACACTGAGAGCTGGTGCTGTCAACCATCTGAAAGACAATAACGGATCACACTGACCCATTATCTGAACTGACCCAAGCCCAACTCCTCAGAGTGAGGGTATACTAAAAATTAGAATTTGATACCCAAATAGCTCCTGGGCACTCAAGAAATACTTCTACTCTGAATGTTTCAAGTATTTGGCCACAGAAGAGCTGGAAATAGGCAATCATGATAAATCCCTTTCAAGATAAATTGTACTATCAGCAGCTTAAGTGATGGAATAAATTAAATGCAATGTTTCCAAGATAACGCAATTTTTTAACACAAGTATTTTTGCAATGCACTTGACTCTAAGTGCATGTTGTAATATTGATACCGCAGGGATCAGAACGAATTAGAATTAGCTGGTCCACCTACGCCCCCCCAAAAAAAAAGCTGACATTTTAATGCCATGGGTCATAAGAAATAGAAAGGAAGATCATGGTTGAAGGATTTCCTGTATCCCTTTCACCCTGTCAGTCTAAGTAAAGTGTAGTCCACCCTTCTTCTGAACCAAGAGTTCCCAACCCTCTTTATGCCATGGGGTCCATGGACTCCATGTTGGGAACCTCTGATCTAGACTGAAAGATCTCCTCTCAGTCCAAAACACTGACTGTCTCTTTCCCTCCACAGACGCTGCTTGACCAGCTAAGTTCCTCCAGATGTTCATTTTTCAATCGTTCAAAGTAAATTTATTATCAAAGTACATACATGTTGCCATCGACTACCTTGAGATTCATTTTCTTGCAGGCATTTACAGTGAGAATTTTACAAGGAACTATACATAAGCAAACAACCGATGTGCAATAGAAAGCAAACTGTGTAAATAAAAGTAATTCTGAGAACATGAGGTGTGAAGAGTCTTTGAAAGTGAGTCTATGGGTCATAGAATCGTGTAGCAGTGGGGGGTGAAGTTACACACGCTGGTTCAAGAGCCTGATGGTTGTATGATAATACTGTACCTGGACCTGGCGGTGGGGTGGCACCTAAGGCTCCTGTATCCGATGGTTGGCGTGGGAGGAGGGCTGGGATATTTGAAGATGGATGCTGCTTTCTAGCGGCCGTGCTGCAAATAAATGCACTCAATGCCAATTACTTTACATTCCCGACCACTTCCATTCCTGTGGATTGGTGTTTCCATACCAGGCCCTGATACACCAAGCTAGGATGCTCACCACTGTGTAGTTACAAAGTTCGCCAAAGTTTTTGATGACGGTATGGAAACACCAATGCCCTTGAATGGAAAACCCCAGAAAAAGTAGTGGATACGGCTCAGTCCATCGCAGGTAAAGCCCTCCCACCACTGAGCACACCTACACGAAGCATTGACGCAGGAAAGCAGCATCTATTATCAGGGACCCTCACCACACAGGACACGTGCCCTTCTTGCCGCTGCCAGGAGCCTCAGGACTCACACCACCTTGTTCAGGAACAGTTACGACCCCTCAACCATCAGGCTCTTAAACCAAAGGGGATAACTTCACTCGCCCCATCATTGAAATGTTCCCACAACCTATGGACTCACTTTCAAGCACTCGTCATCTCCTGTTCTTGATATTTATTGCATATTTATTTATCATTATTACTTCTTTCTTTTTGTATTTGCACTGTTTGTTGTCTCTTGCACATTGGTTGAATGTCCAAGTTGGTGCGGTCTTTCATTGATTCTATTATGGTTATTATTCTATTATGGATTTACTGGATATGCCATGTATAAAAAGGAGTCTCAGGGTTGTATATGGTGACATATATGTACTTTAATAATAAATTTACTTTGAACTTTGATATGCTGAATACATGCAAACATCTAGCATCTGCAGTCTCTTGTGTCTCCATGTAGACTAAAGCAAATTTATAGTCTTAATATCTACTTTTGAAGACTGTGAAGACTTGTTTCTATACTCAAAATTTATCTGTAATTATTTGATGATAGATTGTAGGATAGCAATGTGAAAATTGGTTTCCACATTTCCCCAACAGTGATTACGCTCCACAGGTACATTATGGTCTGTAAAAGGTTCTTTTAAAAAATTTCCACAGATGTACTGTGGAGAGCATTCTAATTGGCTTCATCGCAATCTGGTATGGGGTGTGGGATGGGGGCGACTGCACAGGATCGAAGTGAGCTGCAGAGAGTTGTCAACTTAGTCAGGCTCCATCATGGGCGCTGGCCTCCCCAGCATCCAAGTTATGCCTCAGAAAGGCAGCGTCCATCAGTAAGGATGACCATCACCCAGGTCAAGCCTTGTTCTCATTGTCACCATCAGGAAGGAGGTACAGAAGACCATAAGACAAAGGAGCAGAAGCCGGCCATTTGGCCCATTGAGTCTGCTCCGCCATTTTATCATGAGCTGATCCATTCTCCCATTTAGTCCCACACCCCTGCCTTCTCACCATAACCTTTGATGCCCTGGCTACTCAGATACCTATCAATCTCTGCCTTAAATACACCCAATGACTTGGCCTCCACTGCCGCCCGTGGCAACGAATTTACTTTGCCTGAAGGCACGTGCTCAACAATTCAGGAACAGCTTCTTCTCTTCTGCCATCAGATTTCTGAATGGATATTGAACCCATGGGCACTACCTCACTACATTTTCATTTCTATTTTTGCACTATTTATTTAACGATTATATATATATATATTTATTGTAATACGCAGCTTTTCCCCCTCTATTATTATGTATTATACTGTACTGTTGCCGCAAGGACAACGAATTTCACAACGTATGCCGGTAATATTGAACCTGATTCTGATTCTGAAAACATTTTCCACGGATATTCCCTGAAAATAGCGATTAGAAAAAGGAATCTTGACAAGTATTGATAGTATACACCACAGAATGACTACAATATTAAAGAATTGTATTAATGTAGATGAAGCTGTCTCGTATAATAAATTATGAATCCAGCTAACATTGTTGAAACTAATAGTACTGGCAGAATTCATTCCCCATCATTTACATAGCCCAGAAGCAGTCTGTGATCAACAGTTTAACACACCACACTCAGATGAAATATGGTCATTTTGAAGACTTTTACAAGGTTCATGAAAAAAAATGCAGAACTGTCCTCCAGTATATAGATTATGTCCTTCACTAGGTCTTTCCAAATGGTCAGTATATCACTATAGTAATATATTTTTTTGATAAACTTATCAGATTTCATATATATTTCAGGATATATTTATCTTATAAAGATGGCATGGAAGAGTAGATAGGTCTACAAACACCCAAACACTGGAGGAACTCAGCAGGTCAAGTAGCATCTATGGAAATGAATAAACATTTGATGTTTTGGGCTGAGACCCCTCATCAGGACTAGAATGGAAGATTGGTCTTTTTTTCAATTTCACCCCTCTCTGAGTCTCCTAGTGATAAGATGCCACATGCTGCATCTTCTGATTAGTCAAAGAACGGTTTCTGAAACTGAGTCAAGTATCTAGAGCGATGGCTATCCTCAGTATTAGCCCCTCCATGGATCTTTTTATTACTCATAGAACTCAACCAGATTTTACCATTGGAGCCAGGTTAAACCATGTGATCCTTCTCTGGAAGGCAAACAATAGCTATAAACCCATAGTAAAAGTTGTGTCTTGTGCACTTACGGATTTTAAGATTTGATCCATTAGCAATCTATCTGTGACAATACAGTACCACGCAACTTGAAACTTGAAGGGGAACGTCACAATTTTTGATTCACTGATGTACACAAATGTGGAAAAAGCAATGGGGTGGCACGGTAGCCGTAGTGGTTGGCACAACGCCTTACAGTGCCGGTGACATGGGTTCAATTCCCGTTGCTGCCAGTAAGGAGTGTGTACGTTCTCCCCGTGACCGCGTGGGTTTCCTCTGGGTGCTCCAGTTTCCTCCCACAGTCCAAAGATGTGCCAGTTGGTAGGTTAATTGGTCATTGTAAATTGTCCCGTAATTAGGCTACGGTTAAATAGCGGGGATGCTGGGTGGTGCAGCTCAAAGGGTCAGAACAGCCTATTCCACACTGTATCTAAACAAACAAACAAACAAGTAAATAAATATTAAAACTCTTAAAGAAACAGAATTTATATCAAATGATTTTGTTCTGGTTTAATCTCTCGCAAACTAAAACCTATTGATTGAAGAAGGCTTGTGGAGCGAGTCATGGGTGAGCACTGACTGCTATGGTAGTTGTGGTGAATTGGTCATTCATACCCTCTATGAGTCACCATAAGGAAAACAATGCTGTTGCAAGGAACTTAGATTGAAGAGAAGTAACAGAAATGACGTTGTTATAGTCCTAATTTTTTTTCATAGTGGCAAATTTTCTCATGATCTCAGTTACATGGTTCACGTTAAGTATTTTATAGAATAAAAGTGATCTGCAATTATATTTATGTAACATTGTAACAATATAAAGATAAATAGGAGATTCTGCAGATGCTGGAAATCTTGAGAAACAGACACAAAATGCTGGAGGAACTCAGCAGGTCAGGCAGCGTCTATGGCGGGGAATAAACAGTCGGTGTTTCAGGCCAAGAACCTTCATCAGGACCCTGAGTTCCAGCACAACAAGTCGACTGTATATTCTCTTCCGTAGATGCTGCCTGACTTGCTGAGTTTCTCCAACAATGTAAACATCAGAAGTTTCTTTAATTCAATTTCGAAGTTATTAATGTTTGACTGATGCTATGAAACTTGAAGTAGTTCTGTTCCAAAGAGCTCACTCACGCAAAATATTTATTGAGATACAGCGTGGAATAGCTCTCCTGGCCCTTAGAGTTCCACGACGCAGCAGTGCCCTGATTTAACCCTAGCCTAATCGCAGGACCATTTACAATGACCAATTAACCTACCAGCTGGTATGCCTTTGGACTGTGGGAGGAAACCAGAGCACCCGGAGGAAACCCACACAGTCACGGGGAGAACGTACAAACTCCTTACGGGCAGCGGCGGGAATTGAACCCAGGTCACTGGAACTGTGAACGGCTCTGTTAACCACTACGCTACCATGCCGCCCTATTTTATCCCGTACATGTTCAGCTTGCACTGAGATATTCAGTGCCTAACAGCAAGACTATAAGGAAAATGATCTGTGAATAAAGTAAGAATTTGGAGTGTAATACTATAAGAAGCTGGTATATATTGGTTAAGGTTGAAATCCAAGCTATCTCAAATCTGGAATTTTGATGATTATAATCAAGCTTTGAGCTATTCTCAATGAAAGAACATTGCTTTAGAGAAATTAGATTTGAAAAATGAACATATTTTATAAAAAGAAGTATATTTGGAAACATAAATAATTTATGCGCGATTTTCTAAAGGTCAGTTTAAATCAATCTCAAACAACAATATAATTCTCCTTCAGGGAGAATTGTAGGGAGTAATATGACTTTATAGGACAAATCAGTGAGTGCGTGGAAAAAATAAGAAGTCAAACTTCATCCAAACTCTCGTTCTGGACTAGGGTATGGCAAGCCGTGTCTAATGGAGGCATGTGTGAGCAACAGTTGTGTAGGATCAGTAAGGGTAGGATTATAAGACATCTTGGATACAGCCAGCTCACTTTTTATAAAAGTAATGCACATTGTATATGGGTGATTCAAATCATTGGCATTTTACTCATACTCCTGGTCAGCTTCACCATTAAGGAAGAACTGAGATTTTAAAAAATGGGCTGACATCCCACTGTGACTTTGCTCAATCTAAAAAACATGGAACCCTTGTACTGGTTTAACACAGAGTGACAATTATGCACACAAAGTGTTATATGATCATTTTCCAGGAAATGTCTATCTATTTCAGGGGTTTCCCAACCTTTATTATGCCATGGACACCTACGTTTAACCATCAGGTTAGGAACCCCTGATCTATTTATAAAGGCACATCATTTATACAAGTTTGTTTCTGCTTTAAACTTTTGTTTCACTGTAATCCACTGCAGAGATGCTGTACATTCTTGTTACCCCCATATCAAGATGATCTGAATTCCAATTCACAGTTCTACTGGAGTACAAATAGGGAAAGTGACTTGGGGGGGGGAGGGGGTGATTTCCTCACTGTTGTGTCTGGCAAAGCTTCATGGACAACATGAGGAAAGAAAACATCGAAGTTCCTATCAGCAGTAAATATCCAAATCCCCCCGTGATTTCCCTAGTATTACTATGAAGGGTTGCATGGACTCAGATTGAGTAATGGGCATAACTGGAATATTGAAAGGAAGAGTTTCCTACTTTTTTTCCTTTCAGCCAACAACCACACTTTCCAAACCCAAACGTGGCTCGGCATCACTGTGCAGTAAAAATCTGTGATAATCTGGTATCCAGCCATATGGTTTGGGTAGCGGGATAGAGCTATAAAGCGCTCCTTCCCTCCGCTAGCCTGCAGTTCACCCTTGGGGTCATAGCATCTGAAGTGGATGGTCATATGAGCAGCTGGTGCACATCACAAGTCCTGGCAACCACTGATGCCAGGCAGACAGTCTCTGAAGAGTATTGATAATGGCTGGGGTCACTCACCCATCTTGCAAAGACACGGCCCAGAAGAAAGCAACGGTAAACCACTTCTGTAGAAATATTTGCCAAGAACAATGATGGTCACGGATAGAGGAAGACCATGATCATACATGTCATGCAACACAGCACATACAGTAATTATGATGGTAAAATAACTACTGGGTTGCCGCATGTGTATCTGTGTAGGTGTGTGGGTGGATGATGCTTGAACCACTTGTGGTAGGTAACCTTTGAAGATCAATTCAGATTTTAATTTTTTTGGCTAAAGTTCTTTGCACCATTCAAGGAGATCTTAACAAATTTGCCCAGCTTTGGCCACGTACCTCATTATTCCACTATCCTAGAGAAAGGCTTCGGCCAAAAATTCAGTCATAGACTTGAGGAAAACAAAGCACCGAAAAAATGTGAATTTGCTCTTTAAAATACTTCTAGTGATCAACTCTCCACAACCCTCTAGGGTATAGAATTTCAGGTATTTTTCACCCTCTGCAAGGAAAAGTTACTACACACATTTGCTTTTAAGTGAATGGCTACTCCATTGTAACTATGTCCACTCTTTTGAGACCCACAAATGGAAACATCTTAACATCCACCACATCTTGAACACTTAAGATCTTGTATGATTTGAAAAAATTACCCTTCATTCTTCTAATTCAAAAGAGATGTTTTAAAAAAAAGTTTAGTATCAGGTTAAGTATTTTTGTACAAGTTGAGTACACCTTATCCAAAATTCCAAAATCCAAAAACCTCCGAAATCCAAAATTTTTTGAACGCTGAGATGACGTCAAAGTTTCACAAGGCACTGGGGAGGTTCTCATGCGATGTGCAGGTCTCTACACACCACAGAAATTCTGAGAAGTCACCTCACATATGCAATGAACAGAAGTTAATGAAAAATAGAAAAACACTACATAAAGTGAAAAATGAAGATCGCGATTGAAGGAGTGGATTTGTCAGTGTTGCAGTGAATGTATGTCACTTACTGGCATGCAGGTCATGAAAGAAGCAAATATCTATCATGACAAACTGAAATTGAAGGTAATTGTGAATATTCAGCAGGCTGGTTGCAGAAATTTAAGAAAAGGCACAGCATTAAATTTTTAAAGCTTCTGCTGATCACATAGCAGCAGAGAAATTCATTGAGTTTGCCAAGATTGTTGCTCATGAAAATGTAACAATGTTGATTGTTTTTATACCTTACATAAAACCTAAAAAAAAAGTAAAAATCAAATACAGTGTACTGTAACCTTTTAATTGAAACAAGGCATCGTAGATGGAGACTGAAAGCCTGTCATTGTTTGTTATTTAACAGCTGATTCAGGTATTCTCCCGATGCTACTGTGCTGTTTTTGTTACCCTGCACACAGTATATTTTCATTATGTTAATAGCATGTAGTAATTCTTACTGCTAAGTACAAATGTGTGATGAGCAATTGTAAGACAAAGACTACTTACCGAAAGCACATAAATTCAGAGTTGGAAATGATGGCGATCCCAAGATAAATTCCAAAATCCGAAAAAAATCAGAAATCTGAAACTCTTCCAGTCCCAATCATTTCGGATAAGGAGTACTCAACCTGTGTCTACATTTATAATGTGATAATCTAATCTACACTTCAGGTTTAGTATTTTCTGATTAAGGATTATTGCTCCACAACTACATAAGTTTCAGACAGAATGGTGGGCATCACAAAATCATCACAATTCACTTATACTGGTAAATGCAGTAACATACTATGGACTGCACCACAAAAAAAAAGCCAACGTCAGCACAGGCCTGCAATAGTTTTAAAGCACAAATCTGTTGAAAGATTCCTCTAATTAATTAAATACCAACTGCCTCTTAATTATTTATTGTGTTACATGTGTTGGGATTTCAGCCTGCCTGATCCCAGATGAGATATCCCATCTGTCCCAGTCCCCTCTTTATGTCCCTGTCGGCCTGCAATTTATTCTCTCCCACGTGCTCATCAATTCACCTGTTTAGAATTAAAGAAAAAGAAAAAGCACTGGATCCTTTTTCAAAGAAAAACGTGTACGTATTTCAAGATCAATCTGTACATTAGAGACGTGGTGTAAAAGCAAATAGGTTCTATAGCCCTAATCGTTTTAATCCCACTCTAAACTGTGACCACAATTTTTATCATAGAAAGAGTTCAGAATGCTTTTACCAAGTCTTCACTGCTTCTAAGTTTGATACAGCTTCGGCTACAATGAAAAAGTTAAAAGAACATTCTCAATTTGTCTATTATTTTGTAATTAAGAGTTTGGTCGTCTCTATTTTTAAAGGTGCCCTGTTGGATAAATTTTTGAAAAATAGTGAAAGTGTTTTGTGCTGTTTGGTGTTAATGGTTCATGGGCAAACAAATGGTTGGAAAGATAAGAAAGTGCTACTTCTTTGTAGATTAATTTCATAGTACAGACCATATGCTATAGGAAATATCCAGCTTGCAAGTCAAAAAAAAATTCATGAGCAAAACGGAGATTTAATATAATTGATTATGGAAATAGAAATATAATAATCTTTGCAATAAAGGGACATCAAAAGTTGCTCTGCCATTCTCCTTGTAGAGAAGCTGCCCTTCATTATACTTAGATCATGAAGTGATATCACCTTAGTAATTATCGTCAAAATTACCTTCCTCGTTGTACCTTTAAAGATGCTAAATATCTCCTTAAAGGTCTGCATGTCATCGGTAGGTCACATTTCCACAACCGCTCTTGTCAATAGTTAATATTTCGTCCAATGAACCGTCAGTGAGTGAACTTCAAAGCCACGCCGGTAATTCTAAATGTTTGTTTCCGTAGCAGAGTCTCCTTTCACGGGAAGGTAGAGGTGAAATGTTGGTTAAATTACCTTTAGTTGCAGAGTACAAAATGATCAGGACCTTTGGGTCTTTTCCACAGTTGAGGAATTAAAGTATGTCGTGACTTTTTGAAGATGATCTTCTTTTAGGAGATCTTGCTTAATGTGTGCTTTTAATTCTGTTTATGAAGCAGGGTGTTCGGAGCATTCCGACGCTGGCTGCTTCCTCCCAAGGGAAAGTTAGAGTGGGTTTTTTGGAGCATCCTCTTGGCCGCAGAGCATCAGGCTTCAATGATATTTACAGAAGGCTTGTTCTTCGGAAACTGAGCAAAAGGATGAAATTGTTATTTAAAACAGCATTTTATTAACACAAGTATCGTCATGACTCACTCTATAAATGCAAGTGATCTGTGCGATGCTTAGCCATTGGAGAATTCTTATAGATTTAACGGTCGAGTTAGTTTATGAAGAGTAAAGGAATGTTTTATTTGTTTGGAGATTCATTCAGTGATCATAACTTACACAGTGCTGCAGTGGGACGGCACAGTGGAGTAGTGATTATCACAGCACTTTATAGTACCGGCGACCTGGGGTCAATTCGCACCTCTGTCTGTAAGGAGCTTCTACGTGGGTTTCCTCCGGGTGCTCCGGTTTCCTCCCACAGTCCAAAAACCTACGGGTTGGTAGATTAATTGACCATTGCAACTTGTCCCATGATCAGGCTAGGTTTAAATCCGGGGGGGGGGCGCGGTGCTGCTGGTGGCGCGGTTCGGAGGAATGAAAGGGCCAGTTCCGTGCTGAAGCTAACTAAAAATAGAACAATCAGGAGGCATCCTGTCCACAGTATTTGTGCTGGACGGAACCAGAGTCTGGTTAGCCCCATTCCAGTCATTCCCTTTCACAATTTTAGCTGAACTGAAAATTATAAAAAGGTAATAGGAGAAGAAGGAAGCCATTCAGCCCTTCCAGCCTGCCCTACTATTCAATATGATTCAATCTGCATTCAATATGGTTGGTTGATTTGTCCAAATCTTCTTTGATGCCCTCAACTCCCTGAACTTGCAAAACAGAACTACATCCTTGAACTGCCCCCCAAAACCTAGCCTTTACAATCAAAGATTTCAGGCTTTCTAACTAAAAGCAATGCTTGTTAAAGTCCTAATTGACTCTCCCTTTGGGTCTGTATGGACAATGTACAATTTTTTTGAAAGGTTAGACAACTTAGAACTGTTCTAAGATTATCCGGGACGATAGTTACATCTGAATATCAGGATCTGGCAAAAAATCATTAAGGAATCTTCTAGCAGCTAGCTATGTATTTCGGGAAACAATTTGGCTGCACAAGTCGTGCATGCAAGCTTGATTTCAATGCTTAAGAGAAGTTTGGATAAATACAATGGATGGCAGGGGTATAGATGGCTATGGTCCTGATGGGAGAAGACAGTTTAAATGGCGTGGCATGGATTAGATGGGCTGAACGGCCTGTTTCTGTGCTGTACTTTTCCGCGACTCTACGGCTATGATTTTCAGATCTAGGGCAGATCAATACAACCAGCTGGAAAGTGAAATCAAATTTCCTGAGTTTCGAATAGTAAGCAGAAGCCACAGTGCCTGAAAGAGCTATTTTTAATTATTCTTTTTACTATCAATTGTACCAGATGGCAGCTTTAGCCATTTTGTTTTGACGCTTAACTAAGCAGAGCACAACACTCACCTAATTTTCAGACTGGCATAACAATTATGATTCATGTGCAACCAAGGCACATGCAATAAAAGCCTCCAGTGTTTACACACATTCTTCATCTGTTTGCTGACAAAGAGACTGAATCAGTGATAGCAAGACTACTATTATGGCCACCATTGGTATTGAGGTGTGAGAATCGAGAGCTCCAAGTTCCTAGGCGTGGACATCACCAATGTTCTGGTCCAATCACATTGATGTCATGGTCAAGAAAGATCAGCAATGCCTCTACTTCCTCAGGAGGCTAAAGAAATTTTCCATGTACCTGTTGACCATTAAAAAAGTACCTACTTTTATCGATGCACCAGAGAAAGAATTCTGTCTGGATGCATCTCGGCCTGGTATGTTAACTGCAGGAAACTGCAGGGAGTTGTGGGCACAGCTCAGCACGTCACAGGAACCTATCTCCCCACCATGAACTATAGGAAGGACATTGAGGCTTTGGAGAGAGTGTAGAAGAGGTTTACCAGGATGCTGCCTGGTTTAGAGGGCATGTGAGTGGCTGGATAAACTTGGGTTGTTTTCTCTGGAGTGTCAGAGGCTGAGGGGAGATCTGATCAAGGCTTACAAGGTTATGAGAGGCACAGATAGACCTTCCCAGGATTGAAATGTCTAATACCAGAGAGCATTGATGGTGAGAGGGGGTAGGTTCAAGGTGGACGTGAGGGGTAAAATTTTTACTCAGAGAGTCTATACTCTAAGTCAGCCTACGTAATCATAGACCCCCCCACCCAACCCAGACACTTCTCCCCTCTCCCGCTGGGTAGAAGATACAAAAGTCTAAAAGCACGTTCCCACCAGGCTCAAGGACAGCTTCTATCCTACTGTTGTCAGACTCTGGAATGGACACCTTGTACAATAGGATGGTCTATTGGCCTCGCAATCTATCTTGTTATGATCTTACACTTTATCATTTACCTGCACTACACTTTTTTGACAGCTTTTACTCTTTGTGCTGCATAGTTACCTATTTCTAACTCAATGCACTGTGGAATTATTTGATCTGAACAAACAGTATACTAGATAAGCTTATCACCGTATCTCGGTACTTGTGACAACCAAAGCCAAAAACAAAAATTATTAACAATATTAACACAACAAGCATACTTTTTGTATGTATTGGGACTAAGCCCCTCTCTTCAAATTTGCAAATGGTTTTAACAAGTTATTTATGCTATTCTGTATAATTTAGTACAATCCATAGTCCACTCAGCTTATTATATAAGAAAAGCTGTCCTAAGCCTACATTTTATTGCATTTTGTCACGCACTGTACCTTTAAGTTTCCCCAGAGGGTGGTGGGGACCAAGTTACTCAGTGTATTTAAGGCAGAAATTGATAGATTCTTGATTAGTAAAGGAGATTAGGATTGTGCAGAGAAGGTAGGACAAAGGGGTCAAAACAGTTCAGATAGACTTATTATCAATGAATGTATAAATTTACAACCTTGAGATTTGTCTGCTTACAGGCAGCCACAAAACAGGAAATCTGAAAGAACCCAATTTTAAAAAAAGACCAATGCCCACCGTGCAGAGAGTGGGGGAAAAAAACGAATCATGCAACAATAAAGCAAGTATCAGCATTCAGAACAAAGTTGAGTCTGTAGGCCCGAAGCCCGGAACAGCCAGAGCTGGCCTATAGCCTCAGTCTCAGTTCATCGCACAGGAGGGAGATTTGCCGCGAAGCTCACAGACACGAAGACTGGAGCAGCCAGAGTAAGCCACAGGCTCAGCCTCAGCGCCCAGGAGAGTGGAGTAAAACGTCACGGGACAAAACCGGCTCGACCCACACCTCTGGCCCTGACACCCTGCCTTTTCAGGCCACCTAGGCCGATCCCCTGCACAAGGACCCGGGCCCTGCCGCGGCGATTTGCTCTGGGCAGGCCCGTACTCAACATTTCCAAGATGGCCGGTGCTTAGATTGGTCCAACCTCACTCCCAGGTGGGCAGGCTCTGAAACGACTTCTTTCCTCTCCACTCTCTCTAACTCTGACTTCGTCTTGAACATGCCTCGACCACGCTCCAGCCACTTGAACATGCTTCGGCCATGCTCCGACTCCGTCTCACACCCACACGCCACGACCCTTGGAACAGCCCTTGCTTTTGCTCACCTCTTCATTGCTTATGGTGATTGTTTACAACTATTTTCCACAGAAAAAAGTCTCATTCAGCCATGATTAAGCAGCACATATTATTGTACTGACTTCAAAGTTGTGGGGAATTAATTCTAAAATTTTATTTGCTTATGTCAAGATTTTAATACTGTTTTTTAATACTTTAGACTTGAATCTTTCAATGTTTGAAAGCTTATTACTGTGGAAAAGAACAGTGACAGTCTGATGCTTGATCGAGAGCTTTTGTTACTTTAGTGAGAGGGAAGTCTAAGGTCTGCCCAAGCCAACAAGCCATGTCTACGTAAATGGGCAAGCACGCCATTCCTTTTTGGATTCCTGCCATTCTGCAAATGGTCACCAAGAAGTAATGTGTTGGTCAAAATATTGGGGGTGGAGGGAGAGGGGGAAGATGATCACCAACAAAGACCAGGAATTGGGAAGAGGTTACCAGTGGGACAGGATTTATCATCATCATTATGCACTGAGTTGTATGCCTTGGGCGATCATGGTCTCATAACCTTAATAGATTCTGGCAAATTTTCATATAGAAGTGGTTTGCCATTGCTTTCTGGGCAGTGTCTTTACAAGACGTGTGACCCCAGCCGTTATCAATACTCTTCAGAGTTTGCTTGGTGATCACATAACCTGAACTTGTAATATGTGCCAGATGCTCATATGATCATCCACCATCAGTTCCTATGGCTTCACGTGACCCTGATCAGGGGTGGGGGGTGGAACTGGAGGCTAAGCAGGCGTTACACGTTGCTCAGAGGTGACTGGCAGGCTAGTGGAGGGAGGGAGTGTCTTACAGCTCCTTTGGTAGAGACGTACCTCCACCCAGGGAAGAAATTAGTGGTTCAATAAGATCATTGGTGGAGATACCGACCAGCAAGATTAAAAAATCCATCTTAAATGAAGCCAGGAAATCTCAGAATCACCAGTAATGTCCAGGAGGAGATGATCCCTTTGGGTAATTACAATGAGGCTCAACCATCTGGTTAAGGCCAGCCTCAGTATTCAAGGCTGTGCCATTCACAGGGTCCAGTCGAAGGGCTGGGTTTTGGAGAACATATCAGGACTCCCGTCCTTTTCTCAGACTCGCGTCCTTGCAACTGACCAGCAGTCGCTGTAACCGGTTCATGTTTACAGAAGTAAACTACTAGAACACAATGTTCCAAACTTTAACGAGCTTCGCAAAACATTCTCTTGCGTGAAGCATTACAACTAGGCGTTACCTGAGAGGATCTTTATCTTTTAAATATTTTTCATTCTGGAAATAACAGCTTAAAAATTCTAGGACTTTGCTGAAAGGTTTTCTGTTTATGCACAGTACTGCACATATATATAACTAGGGTGCCGAAGACGTTTGCATAGTACTGTAGTAATTTTATGTATCTTGTATATATATATGTGCCTTGTGGTCGCGCTGACACACAACGAGTGAAATCAATACGCTGATTCGAGCAGGGTCTGGTTGAACTGTTTACTGTTTCAATCCGCGTGCGCTTAAGTTCCCGCTCCCAGCATCCCCCGCTCTTTGCGGGGTGGAAGTGACATCGGCTTCCAGGCCAAGGTCTGCCCCGCACTCAGAGCCCCTTCGGTTGCCGCTGGCTGCAGACTCGCTCGTGACTGCTGGATCCAGTTTGCTTGCCGCGTGGACGAGCCGCCAGAGCCGAAGACTTTACACAGAACTGCAGATATTTTATCTTTGTTCTTCCAGAGGGACGGTGAGATCACTACTTTTCACAGCAGTAAAGCCTCATAAATCATCCATCTGAGAGAATACTTTCTTTCAATTCTTCGACAGATTCTACTTTATTCATTGTTCTGTATCACTGTAATTACACTAACAATTTCCAACGATATGCTTCAGGTTAGGTAAATGGTATTTTTGGCGGAAACTCCCTTGGAGTTCTCCAGCTACATTACTGCAACTCTGTAGGTGTTTGTCACTTTATTCCACCGCATTGGTTTCTGCTGAATTTCTACCAAAGTAAGTTCATGGATTGTGTTTCAGAAGTCAGTATGGGGATAGCCCAGTGTTTGCAAAGAGCCTTTAATACAAACAGAAAGGCTGTATACATTAAGGGAGGTTTCATCTCAAAATACTGTAGGTAAAAAGTGTAACACTAAATGTCCCATTCACACAATATACTTCGCAAATTATATTATAGACATATTTTTTATGGCACAGAACCTCTTCACAAGATTACCTCTAATAGGAGGAGGAGATTGGAGGAAAGTATAAGGAGGCTGTTGGAGGAACATTTTTTTACACAGAGAGTGGTGGGTGCGTGGAACGCTCTGCCAGGGAGAGTAATTCAAAGTTCGAAGGAAATTTATTATTGAAGTACATATAGAGCACCATATGGAATATTTCTTGCAGGAATTCAGAGTAAATAAAAAGAAACACAAAGGAATCGATGAAAAGACACACAGCAAATACAGACAAACAACCAATGTGCAAAAGACAACCAACTACGCAAATACAAATAAAGAGAAAAATAACAGTATTGATAAATAAATACAATAAGTATCAAAAGCATGAGAGTTATAGAGTCCTTAAAAGTGAACCCATAGGTTTGGAATCAGTTCAGTTTTGGGGTGAAGGAAGTTATCCCCTCTGGTTCAAGAGCCTGATGGTTGAGGGATAATGGTTGAGGGTGGTGTGGGTCTTGAGGTTCTTGTACCTCTTTCCTAATGCCAGCAGTGAGAAGAGAGCTGGCCTGAATGGTGGGGCTGTCTGATGATGGATGTGCTTTCCTGCGACGGCGCTCCGTGTAGATGTGCTCAATGGTGGGGAAGGCTTTACCTGTGATGGACTGGGCTGTATCCATTACTTTCTGTAGGACTTACCATTCAAGGACTGTGATGCAGCCAGTCAGTATGCTCTCCACTGCACATCTAAAGGAGCTTGTCAAAGTTTTAGATGACGTACTGAATCGGCGCAAACGTCTAAGATAGTAGAGGCATCGCCGTGCCCTCTTTGTAATAACACTCACGTGCTGGACTCAGGAGAGATCCTCTGAAATGATAATGCTGAGGAAGTTAAAGTTGCTGATTCTTGGCACTTCGGATCTTCTGCTGAGAACCGGCTCATGGACCCCCAGTTACCTCCTCTTGTAGTCGATAATCAACTCTTTGATTCGTTGACATTGAACGAGAGGTTGTCTTTGTGGTACCATTCAGCCAGATTTTCAGTCTCTCTTCTATTTGCTTATATGTCATCAGCTTTGATTCGGCCAACCGCAGTGGCGTCATCAGCAAATTTAACTGTGGCATTGGAGCTAGTAAAGCAGGCTTGAGCATGCGGGCTTGTGGTGCACCTGTGCTGATGGAGACTGAGGAGGAGATGTCGTTGCTGATGTGAACCGATTGGTGTCTGCAAGTGAGGACATCAAGGAGCCAATTGCAGAAGAAGGCATTGAGGCCAATGTCTTGAAGCCAGTCCTGCCGAAGGGTTTCGGCTGGAAACGTTGACTGTACTCTCTTTCTAGATACTGCCTGGCCTGCTGAGTTCCTCCAGCATTTTGTGTGTGTTGCTCTTGAAGCTTAGTGATTAGTTTTGAGAGGATGCAGATCTGTAGTCAATGAAAAGCATCCCGATGTATGCACCTTCATTGTCCAGATGTTCCACGGATGAGTGAAGAGCTGATGAAATGGCACCTGCGGTTGACCTGATGTGGCGGTAGGTGAATTGGAAGGGATCGAAGTCGATCCTCAGGCAGGATTTGATATGCTTCACCACCAACCTCTCAAAAGACTTCATAATGGTGGATGTAAGTGCTACTAGACGATAATCACTGAGGCAGGTTACCACATTCTTCTTGAGTACTGGTGGAGGCAGATACATCAGAGATTTTGATGAGACTCTTGGGCAGAGACATGGAGGACTATGTAGAAGGCAAGGATTAGAATGAATCTAGAGTTGGTTAAAAGGTAGGCACAACATTGTGGGCTGAAGGGCCTGTACTGCGCTGTAATGTTCTGCGTTAGACTGATCCTTGTTCAAATTCGATTCTGAGAAGCACATACTGTAACAATGAGAACCATCTTGTTTGCACGTTTACAGGATTTATTATAGGTCTGTCATTCTGGCTCCTGCATGGGGAGAGGGATCTAATGAAGCGGTGGAATACTCAGATCAGTTGCACCGCGGAGAAAGGACTAGACTTAACATTTACCTGAAATTTTCAGGACTTGTCTAACTCCTTTGAGAATTTTCATCATTTTCTGTTTTCAAGTCAGATTTTTCATTCTCACTGAATTTTGCTTTTGAAGCAAGGAAATGGAGAAGTGTTTCACTGAATGCCCGAATTCAAAGTCTGTGAGCCAAGAAGAATCTATCTTTAATTAGAGATGGAGGTGGCTTTTAATTCATCTCATTCACCAGAAGGAGGAAATTACTGCATCTGATTGTGTCCAATTCCTCATACGCGTTGTGCTATGTTACACAAGCCTACACGCGGATTGGAATTGTAGCATAGGGTGGCTGCGCAGTGATGCACAACACAAACACAGCTTCAAATGATTCCAGTTTTATCTCCATATAGAAACAGGAGATACATTGCAAATACCTGCTACTCTTCTGCATAAGGTAATTGTCTAGGATTTGCTCCACCTCAGCTTGGGCCCCAAGTCTCTGATCTCCTACTATAAACTTATTCTGAAGCAATACATTGGCTTTCAAAGCATTTCCAAGAATATAAATCAGTGATGCCAGTTTAATAATGTGTTAATGTTTTAATCAATTTTCTCAAAAATCATAAGCCAAGTCTGTCATCATTTTTCTCTCACTGTGCCTATTAACTAGAGTGTGCTATGCCAGGGAACGTGCACATTTCATTTTGTCTAAGTGGATGACTATATTGTAATTTGCACTGAAGTACATAGCCCAGAGGACACTACTGATTTAGATTGCAAACTCTCAGTGGTTACTTTAATAATTACACATGTACACCTGATCATTAAAGCAAATATCACTCAGCCAATCATGTGCCAGCAACTCAATGCATAAAAGCATGCAGACATGGTCAAGAGGTTCAGTTGTTCAGTCCAAATATCAGAATGCGGAAGAAACATGATCTAAATGACTTTGACCGTGGAATGTCTGCTGGTGCCAGACAGGGTGGTTTGAGTATCTCCTGGGACCTGGGATCCTGAGGGCTGATCTCCTGGGATTTTCATGCACAACATTCTCTAGAGAATGGTGTGAGAAATTAAAAAAAAAGTCCAGTGAGCGGCAGTTATGTGGGCAAAAATGCCTTGTTAATGAGCGAGGTTAGAGGAGAATGGCCAGACTGGTTCTCAAGCTGGCAGGAAGGTGACAGTAACTCAAATAACAACACATTGCAACGGTGGCGTGCAGAAGAGCATCTCTGAACATACAACATGCTGAAACTTGAAGTGGAGGGGCTACAGCAGCAGAAGACCACGAACATACATCCAATGGGCACTTCATTAGCCTCAAGAGGTGAATAATAAAGTGGGCAGAGTGTGTAACTGTCCAGTGGAACTGAATGCTGTGATTTCCGTAGGGATCACTTTCCAAATGACCTCCAACGTCTTGTCCTGTTGAACAATGAATGGATTCACTCCACTGTACTGCACGTTTTCTCTGTAAACTCTGTAAGCTCGGATTTGTACTGTACTATTAGCAGAATAAAATCTCTATCGTTTTATGGGTCCATCAAGTGCCTTTAAAACGGAGATGAAGAGGCATCTCTTCAACTGAAAGGTGGTGAATCTGCACAATTCATTGCCACAGACAGCTGTGGAGGCCAAGTCACTGGTTATATTTAAAGCGAAAGTTGATAAGGTGCTTGATTAGTCAGGTGTCAAAGGTAACAGGGAGAAGGCCAGAGAATGAGGTTGAGAAAGAGAATGGAACTGGGGAGGCACAATAGTGTCGTGGTTAGCACAATGCTTTACAGTATAGGTGACCTGGGTTCAATTCCCGCTGGAAATGAATAAACAGTTGACTTTTCGGGCCGAAACCCCTCATCAGGACTGGAAAGGAAGGCGGGGGGGGGGGGGGGGGAAGATGCCAGAGTAAAAAGGTGGGGGGAGGGGAAGGAGGACTAGCTAGAAGGCGCTGTCGGTAAGAAGTTCATATGTTCTCCACATCACTGTGTGGGTTTCCTCCAGGTGCTTCACTTTCCTCCCACAGTCCAAAGATGTACCGCTTGGCAATTTAATTGTTGATTGTAAATTGTCCCGTGATAAGGCACAGATTAAACTGGGATTTGCTGGGCGATGCGGCTCAAGGGGCCAGACGGGCCTGTTCCATTCTGTACCTCAATAAAGGAAAATAAATTAGCCATGATTGAATAGTGGAGCAGACTTGATGGGTCGAAGGGCCTAATTCTTCTCTGTCTTATGGTCTACATGGTAGAACCAAGACATGCTGGAGATTATTCAGGGAAATGGAATTAAGGCAAAATTGGCTGTGATGTAAAGTACTTATTTCTGCCTTTAACTAGCTTTTGCAATTCACCAAAATGGCAAAATAACATCTTAAATGTGTGAATGAGGCTTTTGTGAGCTAAATGTTCTCTGTTTGCCACAGCTTGTAAATATTGCTTCCTTCTGGTGTGATCTAGCTCTCTTCCTTGCCGGGATCAGTCCTCGCACGGGCTGTTGTGGCAGATACAAGCCTCACCAAGACAGCAGTTATTTGTCAGAATGTCACAACATTTCAAACTGAGTAAAGAGCTAGCTATACGTCTTTTCCACATTGCTGCCTGCTGTTGCTTCTATCAGGAGGGAGGTCCCTGCTGAGATTCTCGGCAATCTTTATTTAATTTATTTTTTAGTTTGAGATAAAGCACGGAAAAGGCCCTTCGGGCCCTTTAAGCCGTGTCGCCCAGCCATCCCCCTGACAACCCCAATTTAACCCTAACCTGGTCACAGAACTATTTACAATGACCAATTAACCTGCTAATTGGTACGTCTTTGGACTGTGGGAGGAAACCAGAGCACCCGGAGGAAACCCACATATTCCACAGAGAGGACGTACAGAATGTCCTTATGTTGGGATTGAACTCTGAACTCTGATGCCCCGAGCTGTATTAGCGTCACGCCAACCTATTACTCAGCATAAGGAGTGATAATAATGAAATCGTTCCTTATGCTGGGCATTTTAAGTATCACCCCCTAAACAGCGTCTTAAAATTTAACATTTGCCAAGGACTTTTCGTTTGCTGGAGTTTCATTAGGTAGCCCCAGAAAAAAGACACAGCGTTCGCAATGTGTAATTAAACCATGCTGAGTCAAACCGGTAAAAGTAATCTATAAATTTGTACTGTCTGCTTATCAGTGTGATTGTAATTGTACTGTTATGTTGGCTGGAGCCTCAGGAAGGGAGTCTAATTCAGAGAGTAGCAACATTTCTGTTTCTTCTTAATCTTATCATCCCTACTGGGGCATAAGCCACTGACAACAGCTTCCTCTGTCTCAGGCCGGAGGTTGTTCACGGCTTTCACTTGCACCACACAACTTCATGCATCTGCGAGGCGAGGATCCTTCCTCCCCCAGGGATCAGATCTTTGGAGCTTCTGTTGGTGTTGCTGTAGCTCTGGATAGCAGACATCCCACCTCTCCCGGAAGTTCCGGGAGTCTCCTGCATATTAATAGTGGCTCCCTGATGCCCGCAAATTATATACAATGTCCTGGAAATCAATTTTTTTGAGAGCGAGAGCGCGAGACAGACCACGAGAGAGAAAGAGAGAGAGAGAGTGAGGGAGCGAGCGCGAGAGAGAGCGCACGCCATGGGAGAGTGTTCCAAAAAAAGAAAATATAAAACGCACGTCACCCCAGACTACCCTAACGTATACCCCTGCCTAATAGGGGTCAAAAATAATGACAGTGTTGCTCGCTGCACTGTTTGCAACAGTGACTTTTCTATTGCCCATGGTGGGTTAAGACTGTAAAAGACATGTTGAGGTGAGTTTAACAGGTGTCATTCGTTCATTAGCATAACTAACATTACTTAAACTAGCTGGCCAGCTGCTAAGGAGCTACTCTATTGCTGACATCCCACCTCTCCCGGAAGTTCCGGGAGTCTCCCGCAAATTGATGGTGCTACCTCCCTGAAATGAGTCTTTGCAGGGTGGGATGTCTGAGATAGGGTTTTTACTGGAGAGGGTTGCTAGCTCCATGCCCAACCCTCCTCCCTCCGCAACCAGGTTTGAGGCCATCCCCGGCGGAGTTGAGTAGCAACGTTGGTTGAGATGGTTCCGTACTGGTGAAAAGCTGACTCCTTCGTATGAAGGCGAGAGATGGTGTAGTTTCAGATACTGCTGAGTGGGAGGGCAGCCGCACCTGGGCCATGGCAGGCCCTGCACTTGTCTGCAGCTGAAACTGGATGCTCAGTGAAGCAGATGACAAGGATCAGATGTGCAGGTTACCAATGGTGGAGAGGGGGTGGGGAATGGGGAGGGGCAAGGGGCTCAGGAATGGGAGGGGCAAGGGAATCAAGAATGGGAGGGGCAAGGGGCTCAGGAATGGGAGGGGCAAGGGAATCAAGAATGGGAGAGGCAAGGGGTTCAGGAATGGGGGGGCAAGGGAATCAAGAATGGGGAGGGGCAAGGGGATTCAGGAATGGGAGGGGCAAGGGGTTCAGGAATGGGGAGGGGCAAGGGGATCAGGAATGGGAGGGGCAAGGGAATCAAGAATGGGAGGGGCAAGGAGATTCAGGAATGGGAGGGGCAATGGGCTCAGGAATGGGAGGGGCACAGTGAGCACAGTGGAAGATGGTAGCTCAGCATAAGATGCTCTGGAGTTGTGACGAAGACTTAGATGCAGTTTTATCAACATCTGGTTCAGACAGATGATTAAGGTCACTTTCAAATGCCACTCCACCACTAGCATCTGTGTTCAACCACTTGACCACCCTCACAATCAAGCAATGCCTATTAATCAGGAATGATACTTAACACTATTACGGTATATATGAGAGCAAACACCCCAAAACACAATGGTCCACAAGATTCATTCTCACATTTCAGTATCTGTGCACACTGCAGTACACCCCATCAAGCAGCAGGCACTAGAACACTTCCTTCTCGTTGGGAAGACAGGGTAGGACAATCTCTGGCAGTGGCAGCTGGTGAAAGGGGGCAGACATGGCTGTATCACATAACCATTCTTATCCCATGAATACCACAAGGGTAAGGCTGTGGCACGTTACAGGGGCTCCGACCGATGAGGATGCTGGAACTTACGGAGACAATGAGACCATTTTTCTAATCCTCCTCCTCACATCCAGCTTCCTCCATATGACATAGTACCTGCTGATTTATGAATAAAGGTAAAATCCTGATTAGACCACAATAGGGCTGTTGTGTTCATTTCTGGTCGCCTCATTATAGGAAGGTTGGAGAAGATTTAGAGAGGGTGCAGAGGAGATTTACCAGGATGTTGCCTGGATTGGAGAGCATTTCTTATGAGAATAGGTTGAGCAAGCTTGGGCTTTTCTCTTTGGACTGACGGAGAATGAGAGGCGACTTGATAGAGGTGTACAAGATGTTTGTTTGTTTTGTGCTGTGTTGTATGATATGGGCAATTATGGTCTTTCCATGACCGTGATTGTTCTTGGCAAACTTTTCTACAGAAATGGTTTGCCATTGCCTTCTTCTGGGCAGTATCCTTACAAGACGGGTGACCCCAGACATTATCAATGCTCTTCAGAGATTGTCTGCCTGGCTTCAATGGTCGCATAACCAGGACTTGTGATATTCACCAGCCGCTCATATGACCATCTATCACCTACTCCCACGGCTTCAGGTGCTAAGTAGGTGCTACACCTTGCCCAAGGGTGACCTGCAGGCTAGCAGAGGGAAGGAGCACCTTACACCTCCTTTGGCAGAGACGTATCTCCACCCTGCCACCCAGTACAAGATGATAACCAGCATAGATCAAGTGGATAGCCAAAGACTTTTTCCCAGGGTGTAAATGACTAATACCAGGGTGTATAATATTAAGGTGACTGGAAGAAAGTGTAGGGGGGATGCCAAAGGTAACGTCTTTACACAGACAGCGTTGAGTGCATGAACATCCTGCCAGATGTGGTGGTAGAGGCAGACAGAGGCAGAAAAGGGCATTTAAAAACTTCTTAGATAGGCACATTTATTTTATTTTATTTATTTATTGAGACACAGTGTGGAGCAGGGTCTTCTGGTACTTTGAGCCGGGCTGCCCAGCAACCCTCTGATTTAACTCCAGCCTAATCACGATACAATTTACAATGACCAATTAACCTGGACTGCGGGAGGAAACCAGAGCACCCAGAGGAAACCCACGTAGTCACGGGGAGAGCGTACAACTCCTTACAGGCAGCGGCGGGTATTGACTCTGGGTCACTGGTAATGTAAAGTGTTGTGCTAACAACTCACACTACCATGCTGTCCTATCATGGATGATAGAAAAGTGGATGGCTATGTAGGAAGGAAGGATTCGATCAGTCTTAGAGCAGGTTAAAACTTCAGGACCAAATTGTGGGCCAAAGAGCTTGTACTGTGCGTAGTGATCTATGTTCTATGTTTCAGTGTAAGGATCTACCCATTTATCTGATCGTCCCATCTTACAGAGTAAAGGTCAGATATGATACTACTTGGCTTTAGAAATTTCAGTGTATCAGTCTTTCTTATTGACATTTTTATACAACGCAGTCTTTAGTTTTCCGGTCGGTCTGCAGCTAATACTTCCTTTAAAGGCTTCTACAAAACAATAAATCGTGTTGAGCGCACCTGAGCTGGTGCAATAAAAGCAGAAAGGGCATAAGAAATTCATCTGAAGATCTTCCCACTTGCTGCATTGGAGGAGGAGGTGCAAGAGAATAAGCCCATCCTAGGGCACTCTCAAACGTAATTTCAGTTGCTCATCCTGTCTGTGGCCATATTGGGACTGAGCAGCTCGGTGGGTGACAGCAAAGGCATTGTGCGTAAGCACTCTGTTTCCCATCGATAAAGTATCAGCAGCTGATGAATGACAGGAACCAGGGCAAGTGAATACATAAAGGTTTTAGAAATCTACGTAAATACCATGGGCACCACGGTAACGTTGCGGTGAGCACGATGCTATTACAGCTTGGGGCATCAAAGTTCAGAGTTCAATCCCAGCATCCTTTGTAAGAAGTTTGTACGTCCTTCCTGTGGAATGCATGCGTTTTCTCCAGGTGCCCCAGTTGCCTCCCACAGTCCAAAGACATACTGGGTAGGGTTAATTGGTCATTGTAAATTGTCCTGTGATTAGGTTACGTTTAAATCGGGGTTGTTGGGGATTGCTGGGTGGTGCAGCCCAAAGGATCAGAAGGGACTACTCTACACTGGATCTCTATGTAAAGTAAATAAGTAAACAAACAAAATATATATTTATAAGTGTGGCATCGTGGAATAGCAGTTTTAGTAACGCTATTACAGCTGTAGGATCTGGGTTTGATTCCTACTGCTGTCTATAAGGCGTTTGTATGTTCCCTCTGTGACCCCATGCGTTTCTTCCAGTAGCTCCAGTTTCCTCCCACGTTCCAAGGACATAGGGTTTGTAAGACATGGGCATGCTAAGCTAGTGCAGGAAGCTTGGCAAACTTTGTGGGCTGCCCTTCACAATCCTCGCTGATTTGATTTGACGCAAACAACACATTTCACTGTATGTTTCGGTGTACATGTGACAAATAAAGCTGATCTTTATATACAAACTGTCCAGGTAATTGGTAAAAGTATTCATAGCCATAGGGGGAAAAAATAGATTGCATGCCAAGTTTTCATAATCTGCTGAAAATGTGTAGGGAGATGATTTGTTGGTTCTCTCAAAAGGAACTTGCTTGAAAGGGAAGAGAATGCGGGATAATTTGGCAAGAGCAAGGGACTGGATAACTTCACCAGAACGGGTATGATAGGGTAAAGTCTCTTTCTGTGTCATGATGCAGTTATAGTCTTTTGCCAACTTAAATGGGGAAGATGTGAAGAGCACAAATTTCCCAGGTGAAACAAACCACGTTAAGGCAACAATATCGGTTTTATCTCAAGCAGCAGCACACTCATCTCTGATGCAGAAGGTTATTAGTCCAAGTCCTACCCTTGAGTGCAAATAAAACAGGCCGAGGCTTCACTGCGTTACTGAAAGATTGCTGCATTGTGAACAGTACTGGATTTGGATGTGTTGTTTGAAACTTTCAAATCTACCAAATACAGAATCAAAGTTCAAAGTACATTTATTATCAAAATATGTACACTTTATACAACCTTGAGATACATCTCCTTACAGGCAGCCACGAACAAAGAAACACAATAGAACCCATTTAAACAAAAGAAACCACCCCCTCCAAACACCCAATGTGCAGAGAGAAAAAAGACAAATTGTGCAAACAATAAAAGTAAGTAAATAGTATTCAGAACTGAAGTTCACGAAAGTGACTCACTTGCAGGCCATAGCTGCAGTTCAGTGCGGAGATGAGTAATATCTGCTGGATATTGTACTTCAATTCCAAAACATGGTTCCAAAAACTACAGGCTACATAGCATAGAGCAATTTTGATTTGCCTATTATATTGAGAGATATTTCAAGGGCCTAAGGAATTTGAAAGATCATATGGCACTATGTGAAGGACAGGAGAACCACCCTCAGTATCTCTCAACATCAAATAAAACAGATCAACTGATTTTAATTGCACTGATAGGGAAATTTTGTACACAGCCTACAGCAATTTGGGCATCGAGGGAGAGAGGAAGAGGAGAGCCATCCGCAGTACCACCGATGCAGCAGAGAGGGCCTCAAGATGGCTGTGGCTCAAAAGAGGGGAGCCATGGAGTCATAAGTAGCTAGCCATCTGGACACAAGCTGGGGTCTGATCAGCCCCGGCTGGGTCGCCTGGAGGAGGTTGTATGATGTTGAAAGACCCGAAACACCCGATGATTCCAGGAACATCACTGAAGATATGTCCAGAAGCATCAATAGATGTATGTACACAGCAAAGATTCAAAGATTCGCAGTAGATTAATTACCAAAGTATGTTTGCACTAAACCACCCTGAGATTCGCCTTGCTCACAGACAGCCACAAAACAAAGAAAATCACGGAAACTGTTCAAAGGATAAACGTCAACCCCACCCCGTGCGTGCAAAAAAAAACAAAACAAATTGCGTAAATGGCAACAGCAAAAGAAATTAGCAAGAAACACAGAATACAAAACACAGAATTGAAAGAGCCCAGGCATATTCAGTTCAGCTCAGTGTTCATTATCTCCAGGCTGGTCCTATTCAAAATCACCCAAAATAGCGACAAAAAGTCGGGAGGAGAAGATGGCAGCGTGCCGCGCGTGCGCAGCTCTCCGGTGAAAAATGATGTCGTATCTGTTAAATAGGGGCCATGGACAATTCTGATTTGATGGAGAATGGATGTGAAATCACAGAGGAACATCTGGAGAAATTTCTGAAATGCCCGTACGTTGCTGTCGTTACTGTGTGGTCGGGAATCTTTCAGAGGGAAGCCCTCAAAATGCCCGGCCTTGCCTGCTTTTGGCAACCGAGAAGGAGGTCGAATCGCTCAGACGGAGATGGCGTTCAGTACTCAGTATCGGAGAGCTCATCAGAGCTTGAAGTTTTCGGATGACTCAGAGTCAGATTGTGGTCGGCATGGCAGGGAGAGTTTTTCTTCCCTCTTCCGACTGCGTGAGATGTGGGACATTTGAGAAACTTTGAACTTTACTGTGCTCACGGACTTTCTTCATCAAGTTATGGTATTGTTGCACTGTTGTAACTATATGTATAATTATGTGGTTTTGTCAGTTTTTTCAGTCTTGGTTTGTCCTGTGTTTTTGTGATATCACACCGGAGGAAATAATGTATCATTTCTTAATGCATGCATTACTAAATGACAATAAAAGGGGACTATGTGTCTTCATATCTAAAAAAAGGAGCAAAGTGCTTCCTACAAAGTTCCTTCTATGAATGACCTGTTTTGTAGTGTATATGTTGTTAAAAAAAAGTATTCAAAGAATATTTTAAAATTTCAGGTGTCATAACATGTTAAAATAAATATATTTTTGACCTTTACATAATTTCTACAACTTAAGAAATAGTTCCCTGGTTGATAACAACACATCATCAAGCAAAACTGAGATTCCTTTTCTCAATGTGCTGTAGAATGTCTACCCTTTCCTTTTAATGATGCCAGTGATTAGTGCATCCCAGAAACAGATATTGGAATTCAAAACCCCAGGGCTGTTACCGACATACTCTCAAGTTTGTTGCTGGTATTTCTTTTCACAAGAAAAAAAAACCTTTTCTGCAATGTGTGAAATGTTTTGTTGATTATTTATTGTTATGTTGAGATACATCGCAGAACAGACCCTTCTGGGCCTTTGAGCCGTGCCGGCCATCAGCCCTCGATTTAACCCTGGCCTAATCACGGGACAATTTGCAATAACCAATTAACCTACCAACAGGTACGTCTTTGGACTGTGGGAGGGAATCAGAGCACCCGGAGGAAAGCCAAGCGGTATTGGGGAGAATGTATAAACCCCTTACAGGTAGCAGCAGGAGATGAACTGAGGTCACCTGTACTGTAACGTGCTATGCTACTGTGTTTAAGAAATCAGAGTCAGGGTCTCAGGAGAAGGGTAAGGAGAGGCTTGACAATCTATAAAGTGAAGCCATGAAAGTTTTAGGATTGATATTATTCTTCAGCAATAACACAGAATTCTCTTGTGGAGCAGTGCCATTTAAGTCCAACTGATACACCACTAAAGATTATTTTGATTACTATTATTGCTCCTGCCAGTAGGAAAAACTAGGAACGGTCTTTAACAGAGTTGTCAAGGCTACTAAAATAATTAAAACCAAGGCCATCTTATCCCCAGGCCAGTGTAAATTAGAGCTTCATCATTAGTCTGGGCTGGAGTTCTTAACCCATTCAGTAAAGTGCCCAATCTTCCTAACTTTTAATTTGTGGAACAACGATCATCATATTGTTATGTTTGGAATATTTATGGAAAAGGACAAGGCGAAAGCATAAAAATACTAAAGATCATAATGATCCACGGGGCTCATTTTTGTGAGTTAAAAACGAACCTTAGCCAAGTTATCAAGAACCTGAAACTGGTAGGAAGGATAGTAATTGGATAATTGAAGTACTCCAGAGATGAAATGGTTCACGTACAGAGTAGACAGCAAGCTATCAGGGTGAAAGTAAGGCCACCTAAAGGATATCTATCGAGATGACAGTATTTAGTGGTGGGAGTTGTCTTTGACTACTTTTATTAATATCTCAAGATTAGCAGCTGGCAGTTGTCCTTGCCTGCCGCACTTTAAGCCAAATCTGGGGTGAAGACTCTGGATTTGCTTTCACTGTATTTGCCATCATTCCAGTGCCAAAGAAAGTGACAGTAACCTACCCAAGTGACTATTGTCTGGTGGCATTAACATTGCCCATTATGAAATACTTTGAGTGGCTGGTCATGGAGCACATTAAAGTCTTTCTCCCGGCTACACTGGACCTTTTCCAGTTCACCTATCGCTCAAATTGATCCACTGATAATGCAATAGCCTCTGCCCTCCACTCTGTCCTGTCCCACTGGAAAATGGGGTCTTGTATGCCAGACTGGTGTTTATAGACTTCAGTTCAGCGTTCAACACCATCACACCCCAGAAACTGGTGGGGTAACAATCCTTGCTGGGTCTCACCACCTCCCTCTGCAGCTGGTTACTGGACTTTTTAACAGTAAGGCCACAGTCAGTCTGTGTGGGCAGCAACGTCTCTCGTCCCATCACGCTGAGCATGGGGCTCCCCAGGGCTGTGTGTTCATCCCACCGCTGATGCACGACTGCGTCGCAGGATCCAGCTCAAACCATGTCATCCAGTTTGCAGATGACACAACAGCGGTTGGCCTTATCAAGAACGATGGCAAGACGGAGTATAGAGAGGAAGTGGAGCGGTTGGTGGATTGGTGTGAGAAGAACAACCTAAGCCCAAATGGGGAGAAGACAAAGGAAATCATTGTGGACTTCAGGAAGGTGCAAACAAACCATCCCCCTCTGTGAATACATGGCTCCTCCATAGAGAGAGTTAGGTGCACCAAGTTCCTGGGAGTTCACATCACGGATGACCTTAATATCACCTCCCTGAACAAGAAGGCACAGCAGTGCCTCCACTTCCTGAGAAGATTGAAGCAAGCAAGGCTCCCACCTTCCCCCACCCCTCATCTTAACTACATTTTACTGGAGCACCATTGAGAGCATCCTGACAAGTGACATCTCCATCTGGTATGGGAGTAGCCGAGCATTAGACCAGAGGACCCTACTAAGGACTTTGAGAACAGCTGAGAGGATCATAGGGGTCTCCCTACCACCCACCGGGGACATTTATCAGGAGCTCTGCATACACAGGGCCCTTAGTATTATTAAGGACCCCACCCATCCATCCAGCATCCTCTTTGACTTTCTACCATCAGGCAGGAGACTCTGATGCATAAAGACAAGAACAGTCAGGATGAGAAACAGTTTCCTCCCCCAGGCCATTAGGTTTCACCTCCCGGCTGCATCATGTTCGCAAGTGTCGCTGGTTATTCTGTTCTGTGTCTTACAATATTTAATATTAATGCACTTTAGTTTGTTGTTTATGCATGATTCATCTGTAGATTTCATTCCTTACCTTCATAAGTCATTGTGTGTTATGTGTACTACTGTGCTTTAAGTGCTGGTTTAGAGAAACGTTGTCTTATTTCTATATACATTATACGAGGGGTGATTGATAAGTTCGTGGCCTAAGGTAGAAGGCGTCAATTTTAGAAAACCTAGCACATTTACTTTTCAACATAGTCCCCTGCTACATCTACACACTTAGTCCAGCGGTCGTGGAGCATACGGATCTTGGACCTCCAGAAAGTGTCCACAGCAGGGGTGATTGATAAGTTTGTGGCCTAAGGCAGAAGGAGATGAGCTATACAGCTCTCGTTACATGCACATGCAGTTCAACTCTGAGTGATTATGCAGAACGGTTGAAGTTAATAACTCATCAGGGGTGATTGATAAGTTCGTGGCCTAAGGTAGAAGGAGATGAGTTATTAACTTCAAACTTTCTGCATAATCACGCAAAGAGTTGAACTGCATGTGTTGTAACGAGAGCTGTATAACTCATCTCCTTCTACCTTAGGCCACAAACTTATCAATCACTCCTGCTGTGGGCACTTTTTGGAGGTTCATGACCGCTCTATAGTCGCTGGACTAAGTGTGTAAATGTAGGAGGGGACTATGTTGAAAAAAAAAGTGCTAGGTTTTCCAGAATTGTCTCCTTCAACCCTAGGCCACAAACTTATCAATCACCCCTCATATATGTTATATACATGTATGTAATTAAATGACAATAAACCTGACTTGAAAAGAGAATATTACCAGTATAGATTATTGGACGGGACGGGGGGAATATTGACATCAATAAAAATAACTAAACAGGAGGAATATAAAAGGCTGACAATCTTCAAAATAGAAAATTAAAGAGACTAGTACCATTCATCCTTGAACTGAAAGAAATGATGGTTGAAATTCTGCAGAGGCTGCACACAATCTTGCAAATCTGCTTGAAAGCACAGGAGGTCCCAAGTGCTTTCTGGATAATAATTACTACACCTGATTGAGAAAGAAGGGAGGATAAACCAATGACCCATTACCTCCTGAGGAGAAATTTCTCATTTCCCGTTGCCTCGCACTTACTCTCCACCTCCCCTTTGCTCTGAACTTCGCCCTGAAAATGCTGAACTGCTTCACTACAGATCATTTCCTCTAGTGATGCTCTTTGCAGACTTCCAATACTAGTCGTTAATTCAACATCTTATGTAAAATTATATTTTGTATTTTTACTGCATACATCTGTCACTTGTCAATGACAAGTTTATTGTCATTTAATTACATACATGTATATAACATATATGAGGGGTGATTGATAAGTTCGTGGCCTAAGGAGGGAGGAGAAGATGGCGGCGTGACGCAGCGCGCGCGGCCGTTCCGAATTGATATCGATATGTGTTAACTAGGGGGCCGTGCACAATCCTGATTTGACGAAGACAGCCGTGAGAAGCACGGAGGAACACCTGGAGAAACTTCTGAAATGCCTGCTTCACTGCCGCTGCGAAGAGGAAAGGAACTTTAACAAAGGTGAAGGTCTCGCTCTAAGTAAGAACAAGAATTAGATTGTAAACAAGGTGGGACAGGGTAAACCTGATTGGATGAGGACTAACCAATCAGGAGGGACGGACGGTGGGCGTATAAATACCACCAGATTAGGCATGCCCAGGCATTATCTCTGATGAAGATGACAGAGTTTGTCATCCAAACGTCAGTTATAATCGATACCTGAAAGCCCGAGAGGAATTTATTCATAATGATATAACTGTCAAACAGACCAAGAAATGACAAACTTCAGTTATGCAGTAGGACCAAGAAACTTAGAAAGATAAGCATTGTTCTAAATTGTAAACAGTTGTGTTAAGGGTAAATGAGGTAAAGGTGTATTGAACTGTGCAGGGATTGGAGTAACTAGTGGATCCAGCGACACAATGAATTACAAACAGAAGAAAATCTGCAGATGCTGGAAATCCGAGCAACACACACAAAATGCTGGAGGGACTCAGCAGGTCAGGCAGTATGTATAGACACAATGAATTGATCTGATCTGCAGCATTCTCCCTGAAAGCAGTTTCAATAGGTACCTTCTGAGGGGGATTTGAGAAATAATAAAAGGAAAGCATACAAAACTTTGTGTTGGGACTTCTCTGTTTTAGTACTTCGTCGCTCTTAATTCGATTGTCGCAGAAAAGCAGCATTCATCATCAGTAACCCCCACCACCCAGGACACGCACTCTTCTCATTGCCGCCATCAGGAAGAAGGTCCAAGAGTCTCAGAACTCACACCACCAGGTTCAAGAACAGTTACTATCCCTCAACCATCAGGCTCTTGAACCAAAAGGGATAACTTCACTCAACTTCACTTGCTCCATCATTGAAATGTGTCCCACAACCTCCCTTCGTCTCATATTCTCGATATTTATTGATTATCTATTTTTTTTTGCACTCTGGTTGAACGGTCTTTGATTCTGTTATGATTATTATTCGATAGATTTATTGAGTATGCCCACAAGAAAATGAATTGCAGGGTTGTATAGGGTGATATATATATATATATATATATATATATATATATATATATATATACACACACTTTGATAATAAATTTACTTTGAACTTTGAACTATTTATTTATTGGCCACAGCAAGGAATTGGCTCTTCTGGCCATTTGAGTAACACTGTCTAGCAATCCCACAATTTACCTGGCCTGATCACAGGACAATTTACAATGACCAATTAACCTCATCTCCAACCAGTACGTCTTCGGACTGTGGGAGGAAACTGGAGCACCCAGAGGAAACCCACACGATCTCGGTGAGAACGTGCAAACTCCTTAGAGACAGCGGCGGGAATTGAACCCAGGTCGCTGGTACTGTAAAGTGTTGTGCTCACCACTACGCTACCACGCCACCCCAAATTAACTTGTCAATACTTAATGAGTGACCGTTAGATTGACAACTCATCTCAAATGGAGGTTAAAATTTCTGTGGGTTGGAACAGTATTTCTGGCAAATAGTTTTTACTCTTCACTGGCTAACAACTAACTTCCAGTTCTTTTCTGCATAAAGTAAATTCCAAAAAATCATTTGAAATAGAAGACTGTGATTATTTTAATCACATGACAATCTCCACAGTGTTTTTGATGGATCTAAGAATTGGGATTACTAAGCAATACAAGTTGCTTGTCAATACTTCTTTATACATTTAATGACACTTTATTAGGTCCATCTGCTCAAATCGGCCAATCATGTGGCAGCAACTCAATGCATAAAAGCACGCAGACACAGTCAAGGCATAGTTGTTGGTCAGACTGAACTTTGGAATGGTGAAGAAATGTAACTTTGACGTTGAATGATTTTTGGTGCCAGACACAGTGGTTTGAGTATCTCTGAACGGCTGGGATCTCCTAGGATTTTCATGCACTACAGTCTCTAGAGTTTACGGAGAATGGTGCGAAAAACCAAAAATAAAACCCACTGAGCAACTGTTCTGTGGGTGAAAATGCCTCGGTAATGAGAGAGGTCAGAGGAGAAAGGTCAGATTGGATCAAGCTGACAGAGAGGCAACAGTAACTCAAATAATCAGGCATTACAATAATGATGTGCAGGATAGCATTTCTAAACGCACAGCATGTTGAACCTTGAAATGGATGGGCTTTTCTCCATAGGATGAGCTCACTTCCGGTCACCTCACTACAGGAAGGATGCGAACACTATAGAAAGGGTGTAGAGAAGATTTACAAGGATGTTGCCTGGATTGGGGAGCATGCCCTATGAGAATAGGTTGAGTGAACTCGGCCTTTTCTCTTTGGAATGGTGGAGGATGAGAGGTGACCTGATAGAGGTGTATAAGATGATAAGAGGCATTGATCGTGTGGATAGTCAGAGGCTGAAATGGCTAACACAAGAGGGCAGAATCTTAAGGTGCCTGGAAGTAGGTACAGAGGAGATGTCAAAGGTAAGTTTTTTTATGCAGCGAGTGGTGAGTGTGTGGCATGGGATGCTGGTGACGGTGGTGGAGGTGGATACAATAGGGTCTTTAAAGAGGCTCCTGGATAGGTACATGAAGCTTGGAAAAATAGAGGGCTATGGGTAACCCGTGGTAATTTCTAAAGTAAGTACATGTTTGGCACAGCATTGTGGGCTGAAGGGCCTGTATTGTGTTGTAGGTTTTCTATGTTTCTATGCTTCTATTGCAGCAGCAGAAGACCATACCGTATTCCACTTCTGTACTTAACAGATTGGCCACTCAGTGTATATTATAACTACACATTAAAATGATAAATGTTACTAGCTATTGTGGTTACACGATTTGTTTCACAGCTGTACTATTGGTTTAAAAGTTATATTGCTACATACAGTACAGGCACTGAAGGAGGGAAGTGATGGCAGCAAATACAAGAGATTCTCCAGTTGCTGGAAATCACGTACAAAACGCTGGGGGCACTCGGCAGGTCAGGCAGCCTCTGTGGAAGTGAATAAACTGTTGACCTTACGGAGCAAGACCCCTCATCAGGACTGGAAAGGAAGGGGGAAGATGCCAGAATGAAAAGGTGTGGGGAGTGAGGGAGGACTACCTAGAAGGTGCTGTCTGTAAGGAGTTTGTATGTTCTCCCCGTGATTGTGCGGGTTTCTTCCGGGTGCTCCAGTTTCCTCCCACAGTCCAAAAGATTGGTAGGTTAATTGTTGGGTTAAGAACTTTATTGACATTTATTCCTTTAGCTTTTTTTCTCTGAATCCATCGAGTGTTTTGTGTCTTCGGTAGAAAAATAGTGCACCCTGCCATACTGCTTGTCGTGATCCTTGAGGCATTTTTATTGAGTATACAAGTGGGCTTGATGCCAAAGAGATTCGTGTTCTGGTTTTATACACGCCTATCCAAGAGTAGGAGCTGAATAGCATGTCTGCTTTTCCTGCAGCCACCACTCTTGGCAATGAAACATCAGATTTCTTTTAGAAAACATCATGTGGAGAGCCAAGAAGAGTTTGAATCCTCTCCTGACTCTGGTCACTGTATCGAGCGGTTGGCAAAGACAAACACGTACTGTTGGTTTACAAAAATAAATTGACTAAAACTGGTACTTTAACAACAGAAGTGTCTTTCTAAAAATTGAAGTTATGATGCAGTTAAATCCAAGATACTTCCAACTCAACAATTATAACACTATAAGCCATAGGAGCAGAATTAGGCCATTCAGCCCATCAAGTCTGCTCTGCCGTTCGATTGTGGCTGAATTATTTTCCCCATTCTCCTGTCTTCGCTGTAATCTTTGATACCCTTACTAATCCAGGACCTCTCACCCTCCACTTTAAATGAACCCAATGCCTTATTCTCAAAGGCCTCGATAGAGAGGGTGTGGAGAGGATGTTTCCCATGGTGGGAGAGTCAAGGACCAGAGGGCATGGCCTCGGAATAGAGGGGCGTCCTTTTAGAACAGAGATGAGGAGGAATTTCTTTAGCCAGCGAGCGGTCAGTCTGTGGAATTTGTTGCCACAGGCAGCTGTGGTTTTATGTATATTTACGGCAGAGCTTGATAGATTCTTGTTTGGTCAAGACGTGAAGGGATACAGGGAGAACACAGGAGATTGGTGCAGATAGGAAAAATGAATCAGCAATGATGAAATGGGAGAGCAGATTTGATGGGACAAATAGCCTAATTCTGCTCCTATATCTTATGGTTTTATGGGTTTAAGTATACCCAAAAGCTTCTTGACTCATCAGTCAATGAGTGGCTATATGCGCAAATCGTTACAATTTTATCTTTTAGCTTCTTCCCTATACATTTATTTAATCCTATTATATACTAATATGGTTTGATTTGTTTCAATGTAAACCAGGATTTAAATATAAACACTTAAAATGGCAGCCACTTCCTCCTACCTTGCTGCGTAACAGCCCTCCCGTCGGGTGCTCTGGAGTGCTGTATTCTGAAGAACTCTTGGCTTTGTCCTTATTGTTGTTAGGTTCGTTGTCTTTGATGATATCATATTGCCTACAAAACAGAGCTATGACACCTGGCAAAATAGAAGAGAAGAGTCAATTGTCAATCTGAACTTAGGATGTAGAAAGAAGGAAGAGCACACAAAGCAAACACTATCTCACATCAATTGCATTCCGTCAGCGGAATTCTTTAGCATCTACGAACACAGAGTCAGTCGTTCTGATTGCTCTTTGGTACCCAGAGGAGAGGGCACTTATGGATTAATAGATTTTATTGATTCAAAGAATTCAGATTCAGATTTCTTTATGGGCATTGAACCCATGAACACTACCTCTCTACTTTTTTTGCACTCTGTTTGATCTTTCATCGATCCTCTTATGCTAACTATTCTATAGATTCGTTGAGTATGCCCAACAGAAAAAATAAATCTCAGGATTGTATGTGCTGACATACAAACCCAGAACATAGAAAATAGAAATCTACAGCACATTACAGGCCCTTCGGCCCACAATGTTGTGCCAACTCTGTAACCTACTCTAGAAACTGTCTAGAATTTCCCTAGCACATAGCCCTCTATCTTTCTAAGCTCTTAAAAGACCCCATTGTACCTATGTACTTTCATAATAAAATTGACTTTGAACTTTGAACTTTATATATACACACTTCTTACTGTAATTCAGTTTTTATCACTGTGTACAACAACAAATTTCACGACATATGCCAGCGATATTAAACCTGATTCTGATATTAGTACCATATGAGAAAGAGCTGTCTGGCCTGTAGAGTGTGGAGATGTTATGATTCAGGAGTCAAGAATGAGGTGCAAGTGTTGTTATTGGATGTTCATCAACGTGGATATAGCAGCAACCAACTCAACCTACTGTAAGGAAGAAAGAAAGCGAAGGGAGAGAACAAAGAAAGAGCAAAGAACAAAGAAATTGTGGCCGTCTTATAATAGCTCGAGGTAGAGTCATTCTGTTGATAAGAAGCAAACTATGAGGTGGCTGGATTCCATGGTGTGACCCAGGCTGCAGAGAAACTACAGGAAGCATGAAGAAAGCACAGCAGTGCCTCTACTTCCTTAGGAGTTGTCAAAGATTCGGCATGACATCTAACAGACTTTGACAAACTTCTATAGATGTGTGATGGAGAGTATCTGGACCGGCTGCATCACAGCCTGGTATGCAAACACCAATGCCCATGAATGGGAAATCCTACAGAGTAGTGGATGTGGCCCAGTCCGTCATGGGTAAAGCCCTCCCCACCACTGAGGACACTGTCACAGCAAGGCAGCATCCATCATCAGGGACCCCTACCACCTAGGATGTGCTCTCTTCTCGCTGCTGCCATTAGGAAGAAGGCACAGGAGCTTCAGGACTTGTGCCACCAAGTTCAGAAACAGTTACTACCCCTCAACCATCAGGCTCTTGAACCAAAGGGGATAACTTCACTCAACTTCACTTGCCCCATCACTGAGATGTTCCCACAATCAATGGACTCACTTTTAAGGACTCTTCATCTCGTGTTCTCGATACTAATTGCTTATTTATTTATTATTATTATTTCTTTCATTTTGTATTTGCACTGTTTGTTGTCTTTTCACGCCAGTTGAACGCCCAAGTTGGGCAGTCTTTCACTGATTCTTTTATGGCTATTATTCTATAGATTTATTGAGTATGCCCACAAGAAAATGAATCACAGGGCTGTATATGGTGACACGTGTACTTTGATAATAAATTTACTTTGAACTTTGTAGAAATATGGAAACAGCTGAACTACTCTTACAGAAAATTTACTGAACAAGCACAGACAAACAGGTAATGATATAAACCTATAAGCAAGCATTAAAAAAACTAACAATTCAGGCTCTATCTGACAGGGGGGCCCACAGTAGTGTAGCAGTTAGCGTGATGCTGTTGTAGCTCAGGGCATCGGCATTCAGAGTTCAATTCTGGTGTCGTCTGTAAGGAGTTTGTATGTTCTCCCTGTGGAATATGTGGGCTTTCTCCGGGTGCTCCAGTTTCCTCCGACAGTCCAGAGACGTACAGGTCAGTAGGTTAATTGGTCATTGTAAATTGTCCTATGGTTCGGCTAAAGATAAGTAGGCATGTTACTGGACGGTGTGGCTCATTGGCCCAGAAGGGTCTGACCGCACAGTATCTATAAATAAAAGACTCCAAAATAAAGCCCAAGTCCTCTTCTTAGCTTATCCTTTTGCAGGTTTTGGCAGGGTTAGTGCTCATTCAAGTGCTTGCTAAATGCAGAAGTCTTTCTGCGTCCAACCTCCCTTAAGCATCGATTTCAGACTTCCTCGCCTTTTGGATAAAAAAAATACTCAACATTCCCTGCCATTACTTTCTTTAAATCTAAGCAACCTTGATTTTGGCCTCACCATTAAGGCAAATAAAATTAATCCTATTCACTCTATTTTAACCCCTCATAATTTTATACACTTCGATTAAACCTTCCCTCAGCCTCCTCAGTTCTTAAAAACAATTGCCTTTTGCAATTTTTTTCTTTAAAAAATTTTTTTTTGAAATCCTCCTGTCCAAGTAGCAATCTTAGTACCTTTCATTGCCCCTTTCCTCGACTAATCATCAGTGTTGCCTCTCATTTGGTTTTTGCAACTGCGCAGACCAACCCTTGCCCTGAGCAGGACATTTTTGGGTTTTATGTGAAGGTTGAGGTGTGCTAATTGTTTGGCAGACTTCCCACTTTATAAAAATGTAACAGTAAGTAAGGTATTTAATTGGCCTTTTGGAGATCTTGAGATCATGAAAGTGGGTGACTAATGAACGCCCTGACCAAACGAAAAATTGCTTTGGCATGATCATATAAAAGATACAGAAATGTTTCGTTCAGCTTTCATTCTGTTGTGATGTTAATCTTGTCTGGGTCGTACATTTTTATTATTTAAACAACAAATGTGACAACAAGGTTTCACTCCTAGATGAGCTCAAAAGTGCTTTATATTCATTTTGATCGTCAAAATGTGGAAGCACTTTCACAAAGTCCCACAGTCCCCGATGACCCTGTGATGTGAGTCTCTGAGGCCGACATGCGATCATCCTTTAGGAGGGTGAACTCACGCAGAGCATCCAGCCCAGAGAGGGTACCTACCGAGTATTAAAGACCACGCTCTTCAACTGACTTGTGCTTCACTGATATCTATAACCTAATGAATGTTGAAAGGCCTCGATAGAGTGGATGCAGAGAGGATGTTTCCTGTGGTGGAGGAGTCTAATACAAAAAGACACAGCCTCAGATTAGAGGGGTCTCCTTTTAGAACGGAGATGAGGAGGAATTTCTTTAGCCAGAGAGTGGTGAATCTGTGGAATTCATTGCCACAGGTGGCTGTGGAGGCCAAGTCATTGAGTAGATTTAAGACAGTTGATAGAGTTTTGATTAGTGAAGGCATGAAGGGATACAGGGAGAAGGCAGGAGTTTGGGGCTGAGGGGGAAAATGGATCAGCCATGATGAAATGGCAGAGCAGACTCGATGGGCCAACTGGCCTAATTCTGCTCCTATATCTTATGGGCTTATGGTCTAACTCCATGGCTCTCTCTGTGACTGTGACATGACACAGTTGGTCACCTGAGTCAGGTCTTTCAAAAATGGGACAATAACTCATTCTGATAGGAATATTCTGATGGGGCAGTTAGTCGGACAGTGTATACATATCTTGCAAACCCTTCAGTAGTTGCACAGACACCTGAAGAGCAGACTATCTGTTGGATGAAAGCGACCAACAACTCAGCTGGAGGCAGATGCCGAGTTTTTAAGCTCACCAGTGGGAGGTGGTGCTTTAGCACAGCTGGCCCACCACCTCGAGGGAGTCTTGATCATAAGCGGGCTGAAACTCTTGAAGACAGGTGGCAGATCAACTGATGATCCCACTGGTGATAGCACAGGACAGTTAACATCTTAGTCCACGTGTATTTTTTAACTGTAATTCCATTCAAACCCGTTAAATCGTTGGCAGAAAAGCATCTGGCCGGAGATCATTACTTAGTAAATTCAGCAGCTGTGACACCAACTCCTGCCCAAGGGTGTTGTGCTATACTGCAATGAAAAGCATTACTGTACTATACTTATTGAACAAAACACTGAAGTACTGGATCGATACTGGGATGGTGTTTGTGCAGAGCAATTTATTGCTGGGCATCTAGCAGATCAACTTTATTGAGAGGCAATAAGTTAAAATCTACACCTGAGCCATTAACTTCTGGAAAGGAACAGAAGAATTGGCTGAAACTCTCTAGTCCGACATCCTGTCGTTTTGATCTGTATTAAGTACTGATTCTAACCAAGATCTAAAATCGACTAGGATTCGTGGAGCTACAGTGGTATAGCGGTTAGCAGGATGCTAATACAGCTCAGAGCGTCAGAGTTTAGCGTTCAAATCTGGCGCCATCTGCAAGAGTTTTATGCGTCCTTCCCGTGGGTGTGTGGGTTTCCTCCAGATGCTCCGGTTTCCTCCCACATTCCAAAGATGTACTGGTTCCTAAGTTCAAATCACAAACAGGAGAAAATCTGCAGATGCTGGAAATCCAGAGCAACACACACAAAACGCTGGAGGAACTCAGCAGGCCAGGCATCATCTATGGAAAAAAGTACAGTCGACGTTTTGACCTGAAACATCAACTACTTTTTTCCATAGATGATGCCTGAGTTCCTCCAGCATTTTGTGTCTGTTGCTCTGTTTTGTAGGTTAATTGGTCATTGTAAGTTGTCCTGTGATTAGGCTAGGATTAAATAGGGTTGCTGGGCAGTGCCACTTGTTGAGACAGGAGGGCCTGTTCCACACTCTATCTCTTAATAAAATAAAATTTAAAAATCTGTACTAGTTTGTAGCTAATTATCTTTCCACTGTAATTTTTGCAATTTCAGCCCACAACGACCTCAGCCACGTGTTTCTGATGTGGAACCTTCAGGTTGTGGATAGTTCTTGTAACCCTTATGTAACCTGGTAGCCAGTTCTCTGGCTCGGAGGAAGCTAATGGGGGGCAATTTCCGTGGTTCAGATTTTCCATGGTACAGTACTGGACAGGTCCCAAGGGTGCTGGACTAGAGGGAGTCAACCTGTATTCAGATTGTCAAAATCGACAGGGCAACTGAAATGTCACATTATGACCCAGTGCAATTAAAGATGTGGATTGGGCAGTTGCTGAATTAGTAGAGGCACTATTAGGCTTAGCCTAGGTACTGTGAAAGCTTCTGAAACTGGGGAGACTAGTAGGAACAGGGAGGAGTTTAATGAGAAAGATACAGAAAGCAAAGAGCTGAACATCTTAGCATTCTCTTTTTGTTTGGATTTTGGAGAGGAGAATTCACTGGCCACAACCTTGTTGTGGTTGGAGGCTTGTGTGCTTCAATGACATGGAGAACTATGCTGGCTGGCATCAGGGCTTTCTGCTTTGTCTCTTGGTCGGGTCACCCATGTCAAACAGGTCAAAGGGTAGAGGCCAGACTAAGAGTGGTCCACCAGTTCTCCAGGTTCAGGGGCTCAGCTCAGACCTAACAACCCTGACTGGTCAAACAAAACTGTTACAGAACCAGCAATGAAGAATCCGCCTACATGTGTGTGTGACGGTATTCCTGAGTCTCCACCAGGGACTTGCATGACTGGCAGTAAACCGAGAGGAGGCTACTGACACAGTGAAGGAAGCCGTGGACACCGCCAAAGATGGAGGATCTTCATTGCTGCCCGAAATGGCAGCTGCACAAAATCACTGTGGGTGGCGGAGATCTGAGAGATGCTGGACTGATTCCAGTGTAAAATAACAATATTAATCTGGAGTGCTTGAGGAGCCTGAAGGATGAAGTCTGGGTTGGTGCAGAAAATAAGAAGAGGAAGTTGATTACGACATGGGAGTTTGGTAATGAGAACTTATAAAAAGTAAAATGTAGAAGTGATTAATTAATAAATCAGTTTTGGCAAAAGGAAGGCGGCAGGAATGAGAGAGAGAGAGAGGGATGGAGGGCATGTGGAACTGTGTACATTAATAAAAGAAATGTACTGGGTAGGATTACAAGTGAGATCTAAGTGGTGTAATTGACTTTATATAAACGATTAGCAAACTGATAAATCTGTGAGGTTCATTCACAGCTGGCAACAGGTTGGAAGCCCATGATCCAGATACACTCATATCCAATAATATTTTGGAACGGGGTAATAAATATATTAAATGTTGAATAAATTGGCTGTAAAATTGACTGCTGTATTCTTTAAGTACAAATAAAACGTTTCTGCATTTGAGATGTAAAGTGCCAACACTCTCACAGTGCCAGACTGAACAGCAGGCAATGCAAGTACAACGCAGTACCTGGCAGTACAACGCAGGACCTTGCAGTACACTGCAGTAGCTTGTGGTACAACACACGTACTTCCCAGAGAGCCAAGAGCACAGCAAGTGTGTAACATCACTCACCTGCCCACATGACCAGAACAACCACAATGATGATCATCTCGCCAGTCCGTAATTGTGTATATCGTCTCTGTAGCATCTTCGTTGTCACTTCATCTGCAAGACAGAGGTCAAACAACAAAACTGAGAGAGGCACAAGGTTACTTGTGTGAATCAACCACATGCCGTAGAATGACTAGAGATTTTGTTCATACCACTGCAAATCTCCATGAAAAAGCATTGCATAATAATAGCAGTATTCTTCTCAAAATCTGAATATACAGAGTGTATTCTCTGAGTATACAGAGATCTAAGATAGATTGAAGATTGTGACAGACAATTATAGACTGTTTCAGCTATAGAAAGAACTTTTAAATACTGCAGTTGCTATAAAATATACAATAAACTTCATGGTTTTGATGAATTTAGCAAATTCAGTATGTTTCCCCTTTCGCTAATATAATATTTGATTCATTTCCTAATTTCTTCTGCCCCTGCCTTTTTCCCCTTTGTCCCTCACCATCTGTTTCTGTGCCTTTGGCAACATCCGTTTCCAGGTTTGGCTGCACCCCACCCACAGAGAGGACTGAGGAGACGCTAGGAGGACTAAGTTGGCCAAATTTAGAAATGTTGATTTGGATTTCAGAGAGAGTGTGAGAGAATGTGTGTGTGTGTGTGTGTGTGTGTGTGTGTGTGTGTGTGTGTGTGTGTGTGTGTGTGTGTATGTGAGAGAGAGAGAGAGAGGGAGGTAGAGAGAGAGGGAGAGGGATAGAGTGTGACAGGGAGAGGGAGAGAGAGAGAAGGGGAGAGACAGTGAGAGAGAGAATGAGAGAGAGGGACAATGAAAGAGAGGGAGGGAGAAGGAGGGAGGGAGAGTAGGAAAATGCTGAGAATTTCAAAAAGGTATAATAGAGTTCGAACTTAAAGCAATATCTTTTACTGCCTGATATTTTAATTTGAATGTACGTGCATGAGATCAGGGATGAAGTACATGCCAGAAGGTTATTGTCCTTTTAATATTGCTCTGAGAATTGTTTTATTCCAAAAGAACCTGTAAAATTAATAAGACAAGGAAATAAACAGATGTTATTAAGAGGCAATCAGGAGAGAACTAGTTTAAAAGGGAATCATTCCTGTCATCAGGGCTTAGTTGCTTCTTGTTTACTCCAGTGCAGTGCCAGGAGGAGCAGATGTCACACTGATGGCTCCTATCACAACTGCCCTTCTCCACCTACAGCCTGAGGCATAGCCCAACATCACTGCCAGCAGCTTAGAAACATAGAAAACATAGAAAAAACCTACAGCACAATACAGGCCCTGTGGCCCACGATGCCGGGCCGAACATGTACTTATTTTAGAAATTACCTAGAGTTACGCATAACCCTCTATTTTTCTAAGCTCCATGTACCTATCCAGGAGCCTCTTAAAAGACCCTATCATATCTGTCTCCACCACTGTTGCCGGCACTCACCACCCTCTGCGTAAAAAATATGCCACTGACATCTCCTCTGTACCTACTTTCAAGCACCTTAAAACTGTGCCCTCTCCTGTTAGCCATTCCAGTCCTGGGAAAAAGCCTCTGACTATCCACATGATCAACTCCTCTCATCATCTTATACACCTCTATCAGGTCACCTCTCATCCTCCGTCGCTCCAAGGAGAAAAGGCCAAGTTCACTCAACCTATTCTCATAAGGCATGCTCCCCAATCCAGGCAACATCCTTGTAAATCTCCTCTACACCCTTTCTATAGTTTTCACATCCTTCCTATAGTGAGGTGTATGGGGTGTCAGGGAGGGGTAGCACCTCTGGTGGGGGAACATGTCGCATCCTTTTCAAGGCGGTTAATCCACCTTTGGTCCCCACCTGGCACTCAGCTCTCACCTGTGGCTCCCCGTAGCTGTTTGCATGCGACAGCGGCCACACCCCGGGCAACGGCTTCGACAAGCCGGCTAAACCAGGTGGGGGTAGCCGACGGGTCTCAAACCCTTGGTGAGATAGGGAGTTGTCTATCCCACCATGTGAAGACAGACTCCAGCGGATTAAGCAGATGAGACCAGCGGAAGGTCCAACGGTCAAGAAGGCGGTCTCTGCAAGCGTCGTGGAACGTGTAGAGCAGGACAAGACACAGAAGATGTCCTGGTCATCCACTGCGCCTAGTCCCATCTCCAGCCATCTTGACTCTGTCTTGCCACTGGATACAGATGGGAATTGGGAAGAGAGAGTGAGGCTGACGCTGCGCAACTCTCCCTCACTTAAATCCAAATCACGCGTTAGTCTCAACACCATAATGATGGTGTCGAGGTCCTCGTCGACGTTGATGATGGACGAACACATAGTGAGGTGACCAGAACTGAGCACTCAGTACTCCGAGTGGGGTCTGAGCAATGTCCTATAAAGCTGTAACATTACCTCTCAGCTCTTAAACTCAATCCCACAATTGATGAAGGCCAATGCACCATATTCCTTCTTAACCACACTGTTAACTTACACAACAGCTTTGAGTGTCCTATGGACTCGGACCCCAAGATCCCTCTGATTCTTCACACTGCCAAGAGTCTTATCATTAATACTATATTCTGTCATCATATTTGACCTACCAAAATGAACCACCTCACACTTATCTGGGTTGAACTCCATCTGCCACTTCTCAGCCCAGTTTTGCATCCTAACGATGTCCTGCTGTAACCTCTGACAGTCCACCACAGTATCCACAACATCCCCGACCTTTGCGTCATTGGCAAATTTACTAACCCATCCCTCCACTTCCTCATCCAGGTCATTTTAAAAATCAAAAGAGAAGGGGTCCCAGAACAGATCCCTGAGGCACACCACTGGTCACCAACCTCCATGTAGAACATGACCCATCCACAACCACACTTTGCCTTCTGTGGGCAAGCCTATTCTGGATATGCAAAGCAAGGTCCCCTTGGATCCCATGCCTCCTTACTTTCTCAATAAGCCTTGCATGGATACCTTATCAAATGCCTTGCTGAAATCCATATACACTACATCTACTGCTCTACCTTCATCAACATGTTTAGTCAAAAAATTCAGGCTCGTAAGGCACGACCTGCCTTTGACAAAGCCATGCTGACTATCTCTACTCATATGCCTCTCCAAATGTTCATAAATCCTGCCTCTCAGGATCTTCTCCATCAACTTACCAACCACTGAAGTAAGGCTCACAGGTCCATATTTTTCTGGGCTATCTCTACTCCCTTTCTTGAAAGGGAACAACATCCGCAACCCTCCAATCCTCCGGAACCTCTCCTGTCCCCATTGATGATGCATAGATCATCACCAGAGACTCAGCAATCTGCTCCCTCGCCTCGCATAGTAGCCTGGGGTACATCTCGTCCGGTCCCGGTGACTTATCCAACTTGATGCTTTCCAAAAGCTCCAGCACATCCTCTTTCTTAATATCCATATGCTCAAGCTTTTCAGACTGCTGTAACTCATCCCTACAATCACCAAGGTCCTTTTCCATAGTGAATACTGAAGCAAAGTATTCATTAAGTACCTCCGCTATCTCCTCCAGTTCCATACACACTTTTCCACTGTCACATTTGATTGGTCCTATTCTCTCACGTCTTATCCTCCTGCTCTTCACATACTTGTAGAATGCCTTGGGGTTTTCCTTTATCCTGCTTGCCAAGGCCTTCACGTGGCCCCTTCTGGCTCTCCTAATTTCATTCTTAAGCTCCTTCCTGCTAGCCTTATAATTTTATAGATCTGTATCATTACCTAGTTTTTTGAACCTTTCGTAAGCTTTTCTTTTCTTCTTGACTAAATTTTTAACAGCCTTTGTACACCTCGATTCCTGTACCCTACCATCCTTTCCCTGTTTCATTGGAAGAACGTCATGCAAAATATCCCCTGAACATTTGCGATATTTCTGCTGTACGTTTCCCTGAGAACATCTGTTCCCAACTTATACTTCCAAGTTCTTGCCTGATAGCTTCATATTTCCCCTTACTCCAATTAGGCGCTTTCCTAACTTGTCTGTTCCTATCCCTCTCCAATGCTATGGTAAAGGAGATAGAATTATGATCACTATCTCCAAAATGCTCTCCCACTGAGAGACCTGACACCTGACTAGGTTCATCTCCCAATACCAAATCAAGTACACCCTCTCCTCTTGTAGGCTTATCCACATATTGTGTCAGGAAACCTTCCTGAGCACACCTAACAAACTCCACCCCATCTAAACCGTTTGCTCTAGGGAGATGCCAATCAATATTTGGGAAATTAAAATCTCGCACTATGACAACCTTGCTATTATTATACCTTTCCAGAATCTGTCTCCTTTTCTGCTCCTTGATGTCCCTGTTACTCTTAGAAGTCTATAAAAAAACACCTTGAAGAGTTATTGACCCACTCTTGTTCCTAACTTCCACCCACAGAGACTTAGTAGACAACCCCTCCATGACTTCCTCCTTTTCTGCAGCCGTGACACTGTCTCTGATCAACAGTGCCATGCCCCCACCTCTTATGCCTCCCTCCCTGTCCTTTCTGAAACATCTAAAGCCTGGCACTCTAAGTCACCATTCCTGCCCCTGAGCCATCCAAGACTCTGTAATGACCACAACATCACAGCTCCAGGTACTGATCCAGGCTCTAAGCTCATCCATCTTGTTCATGACGCTTCTGAGGCCTCAACGAATCCACCCACCATGACTTCAGATGAGGATCAGGTTATAAGGTATGGTGGATTCATCTTTGGCCTCTTGTTCAGGCTGTGTTGACTATCTGCTCCAGAACCTGGTGTACAGCCAGCCACACTTCCTTGGCTTTCACAATGCTGCAAAGCCAGGGAGAATGGTTAGGATATGAAAGAAAGCTTACAGCTATAAATTTGTGTCCGCTAGAGTTTTAGGTGTTCCTTTAACTATGGCATATTTGTAAGTAAATAAGACACCAGTTCTTGAATCAAACCTCACAACCCTAATCCCACCTCAGCAATGGAACATTACAGACCACCTCTTACTCCACCATGGACTTGTGTCTTTTTTGTGTCAATTATTTTCCCCAAGCAGTAAGGGTGATCAACCCCTCCACCCACTAACCCACCCCTCCAATCACCATTACTTTATCATTTCCCGTCTGTCACCTTATCTACAGACGCTCCTGTGCCTAGCGTCACTTTACGGACATACAGTTAATCTATGTATGTAACCTATCTTATGTATTTCTATTTATTGTGTTTTTAATTATTACTGTGTTCTTTATCTTATTGTGTTGTTTTTGTGTTGCATCAGATCCAGAGTAACAATTATTTAATTCTTCTTTACACTTGTGTATTGGAATTTACATTAAACAACCTTGAATCCAAATCAGAATCAGGTTTAGTATCATCGGCATAGGTTGTGAAATTTTTTGACTTTGCGGCAGCAGTACAATGCAATACATAATATTAGAGAAAAAAACTGAATTACAGTAAGTATATATATACATAAAATAGTTACAATAAGTAAGTAGTGAAAAATGGAAATAAAAAATAGTGAGGCAGTGTTTATGGGTTCAAAATTCATTCAGAAATTGAATGGCAGAGAGGAAGAAGCTGTTCCTGAATCCTCAGTGTGTTCCTTGAATCTTGAAACTTTTTTTTTTGCAGTAATGGCTTGCTTCTGCATCGTCTTTTTTCCCTCTCTTTTCACAATCTCGTATAATATATCGGTGTAATTTATATTCTGTGTTATCTGTGCTAGTGTGCTTGTGAAGAGGCATGCAAGCCTCTCGTCAGGCAACAAAGACCCTGCTGGAGGAATTCAGTAGCTCAAGCAGCCTCTGTGGGAGGAAAAGAAGTGCTGACATTTTGGGTCAAAACCTTGCAGCGTATTTCCCTCTCACAGATGCCGCTCAATCCAGTCGTTCATCTGGCAGAACACTTGTTGCTCCAGCTCTCCCTTGTATCTTATTGTACCTGTATTTCAATGCTCTTATCTACATTCAGTAGCCACTTTTTTAGTACACTTGTTCATTAATGCAAATATCTAATGAGCCAATCACATGGCTACAACTCGATAAATAAAACCATGCTGTCATGGTCAAGAGTTTCGGCTGCTGTTTAGACCAAACATCAAAATGGGGAAGAAATGAGATCGAAGTGACTTTGACCGTGGAATGATTGTTGGTGCCAGATGGGGTGGCCTGAGTATCTCAGAAACTGCTGATCACCTGGGATTTTCACACACGACCAACTCTAGAGCTCATAGAGAATGGTGCAAAGGACAAAAAGGCATCTATTGGGCAGCAGTTCTGTGGGAGAAAATGCTTTGTTAGTGAGAGAGGTCAGAGGAGAATGGCCAGTCAAGCTGACAGGAAGGTGACAGTAACTCAAATTACCACACATTACAACAGTGGTGTGCAGAATAGCATCTGTGAATGCACAACACATTGAACAAGAGGTACCTAATAACATGGCCACTGATTGAATATGACAAAATCTCAATATGCATGATGGTATCAGAATGATTTCACATGTAAGAATATAAAAAAACAAGGTTTGATGATGATAGGATTTGAAAAGGATGTAATTCTGAGTCTTTATAAGGTACTGGTGAGGCCTCATTTGGAGTACTGTGAGCAGTTTTGGGCCCCCTTATCGAAGAAAGAATGTGCTGACATTGGAGAAGGTTCACAAAAATGACTCAAAAGAAAGGTTTATCATATGAGGAGTGTCTGATAGCTCTGAGCTTGTACTTGCTGGAATTTAGAAGAATGAGGAGTAATTTCATTGAAACCTATCAAATGTTGAAAGGCCTAGATAAAGTGACTGTGTAGAGGATGTCTCCTACAGCGGGAGAGTCTAAGACCAGAGGGCACAACCTCAGAATAGATAGACGTCCATTTAGAACTTCAGCCAGTGGATGGCGAACCTGTGGATTTCGTTGCCACAGGCAGCTGTGGAGAGCAGGTCATTGGGTATATTTAAGGCGGAGGTTGATAGATTCTTGATTAGTCAGGGCATGAAGGGATACAGGGAGAAGGCAGGAGTATGGGCTTGGGAGGGAAATGGATGAGCCATAATGAAATAGTGGAGCAGACTCAATGGGCTTAATGGCCTAATTCTGCTCCTATGTTTTATGGTCTTGGGTATCTACTCATTAGCTTTCATCAGCCTATTATAAAGAGCACATCCTTCTTCCAAAACCTCCTGGTACCTAGAGATGCTTATAATTAGAATTGACAAGCACAAGACTGGCACACAGACCACCTGCCAATACACAATTGGTATCAAGGACTGTCAACACATATCTGCTCAGAAAGAAAAGATATTTTTGCTGCATCTGCTGATTGTTGGCTGTGTCCACAGGCCCTTAGGATTCTGTTTCCAACATTTTCCTGGGTGCAAAAGGGAGTAAATAAATTTACGTGGACAGTTGCAATTAAACACAAAAAAAATCAAAGACCAGGGTCATGTGTAACCTAAACGTATGAAATATACTCATTACAGCACAAAATTTTCACTGTAACTTGGGACATGTGCCAATACTAAACTAATTTCATATCCAATTCCCCTCCAAGAGGACTACAACCTTGTGGTTAGGCTTGGAGGCTCGCGTTCCTCAATGATGCAGAGAGCTATGTTGGCTGGGGTCAGGGTTTTATATCTTGGCTCTTGGTAGGGTCACCCATGCCAAACAGGTCAAGGGTAGAGGCCAGACTAAGAGTGGTCCACCAGTCCTCCAGGTTCGGGGGTTAAACTCAGGGCTAACAACCCTGACTGGTCAAACAAAACTGTTACAGAAACAGCAATGAAGAATCCTTCTAGATCTGAGTGTGACGATATTCCTGAGTCTCCAGCCGGGACTTGTATGACTTGTAGTAAAAACTGAGAGGACGCTACCAATATAATGAAGGAAGCCTTGAACTCTACCAGAGATGGAGGACTTTAATTGCTGCCCTAAATGCTGGTGGCATTGCTGGTAGTAAAAAAAATCCAATCCCAATAAACAAACGATAAGGGTTTTTGTTCAGGCGGCAAGGATCACCAAGTGGCTCGGACCCAGATATTCTTTCTAGATAGGTGGAGATATCCGATTGATTATGAAACACCCCCACCCTATGTGGAAGGGTTGGAATAGTTCTTTATGAGGGACAATACTCTTGAAGCTCAGAAGAAGCAATGCAACAGACTTTTAACATCGTAAATCAGCGAGTTGTTTGTTATGTCTCCCCTCTTGCTGTGAAACAGAGACACCACTTTCTCCCTTATTAGGGAGAGAGAGAGAGCCTGTGGTATGTCGAATTACTGGGTGAATAAGTAGTCTTTGGGTTACTGCAAGTCTGTGTCTTTATTGATGCTTTGCTGCACGCTTAAGTTCTCAGAGGGGGGCGCTGATGCTTTTTTTGCTGGTGGGGGGATCATTGCTTTGCTACTCCTTATGCGTTGGGGGGGAGCTGGGGGGTACTTTGGGGTTCTAACATTTAACTGTCATTCATTCTTTGGGGCACTCCTCTGTTTTCATGGATGTTTGCGAAGAAAAAGAATTTCAGGATGTATATTGTATACATTTCTCTGACATTAAACATACCTTTGAAACCTTTGAAGTACAGGATAGTATTGAGAACCTGCAGGCATGGAATACTGCAATAAGAGGCCATAAAATGTAGATTATTTGGCTCTGAGACCTTTCACAAGCTTTAAAAAATGGAAGCTTTATAGAGAACTAAAACTCTTCTCTTCAGACAGATTGGAAGAATATTTTAATTCAGAGCAATTATAGATAGCAGAGAGCTATAACTTAGGAACAAGGAATTAAAGAACTGAAGAGACAGTTTGTGCCTATGTCACCATAAATTATTATGCGCTGGGTTGTATGACTTGGCGACTTGCCACCCATATGTATTTGTGCTGAACAGGTTCTCGGGTTATTGAAACTTTGGAAATTTTTAAAAAGCAGGTTCGCAATGGACCCCTATCGTTAACCAAGGAATCCATGGATCTTGGGTTGGGAACCCCTGCACTAAAGGATAGATTTGCAGTTTAAATGATGAACGGATTCAGTTAAAAACGATCTAGTGCTTTCCTGGCATATTTGATAAAGAAAATCTTCTCGGGCTTCCAGCTGGGTACAGGTATCAATATAACCAACATTTCAATAACAAACTCTGCCATCTTCATCAGGAATGATGCCCGGGCACGTCTAGTTATACCCCCATCGTCCGTCCCTCCTGATTGGTTAGTCCTCATCCAATCGGGTTTCCGCTGTCCAACCTTGTTTATAATTCCAGTTCTTACTTAAAGTGAGACCTTCATCTTTGTTAACATTTTTTCCCTCTAGTTTTATCACAGCGGCTTCCTTTACCAGGTAGCCTCGAAAGCCATTGGGGCAGCGCAGTAGTTTTGTGCCATCAAAGTCAATCCTATGGCCGTTGCAAACACAATATTCTGCTACCGCTGATTTCTCCAGGTAAACCAAACAGATACGCTTCCTGAGCTCCTTGATGCGGGTTTTTATCATGCGTTTTGCCTGGCTGATGTACGCTGCCCCGCATTCGCTCAGGCCAACCTGAGTCCAAGCTCAATGTTTGACTCACATAAGCTGTGATTTGAGCTTCCTTATGGGTTTATGGATGGTGTTAATCTGGTATTTCTGCAGGATCCTGGCGATCCTTCTATGAATAGTGGAAATATAGGGAAGATAGGTGGCAGCAACAGGTTCCTCCTCATGGTGTTTCTTGGTTTTCTCCTCGGCCATTTTAAGGGCCCAAATGATTTCCTTCACCTTGTAGCCATGCTGTAGGAACATCGTGCGTAATGGTCTTACTTCCTCGGGGAGACTCTCCGGGTCCGAAGTAGTTTTCACACTGTTAATCAAACCCTGTGAAAACTGGGATTCAGGTCGGCTTGCATTTATGGGATTCCCTGTGAATGCGAAGAAGTGTATATCAGCCAGACGGGATGCACGGTGGAAACTCGCATCAAGGAGTACAGGAGGTGTATCCATTTGGGTTACCCGGAGAAATCGGCAGTGCAGAACACTGCATTCGCAATGGCCATAAGATTGACTTCGATAGCATAAAACTATTGTGCTGTGCTAGTGGCTTTTGGGACCACTTAGGAAAAGAAGCCTTTGTAATAAAACTAGAGGAAAAGACTTTTAACAAAGACAAAGGTCTCGCTCTAAGTAAGAACTGGAATTCAATTGTAAACAAGGTGGGTGAGTGGGAACCAAATTGGATGAGGATTAACCAATCAGGAGGGATGGACGATGGGGGTATAAATACCACCGGACTAGACATGCCCAGGCATAATCCCTGATGAAGATGGCAGAGTTTGTCATCGAAACACCTGTTATAATTGATACCCGTACCTGGCTGGAAGCCAGAGAAGAGTTTATTCAGATCCAGATAAATTTGTAAAACTGTAAGAGTCTCATGTTTGATGTGGCTTGAAAAGCTGTAACCTTGAACAAACAGCAACGAAAGATGCCAAGGAGTATCATCATCACGAGGCACAAGTGTGTCACAGTGAACCTGATATTTGGATGATGATTTAGGAGCCGGGCCAGGTTGTAAAGGTCAGGAGGTCGGCGCCGATTCAAGTGACAGGCAGGCTCAGCCTGCTGCTGTGCTCTGCGCTGAACTATGGGTTGGGGGATGGACTTTACTCGTGGACTTCAGTCCAGGACGATATTTGCTTGCGTTTATTGTTCGCATGATTTGTTTTTTTTCTGCACGTTGTGTGCTTGACCATCTTCTTTTTAATGTGTTCTTTTGGGTTTCTTTGTTTCATGGTGTCCTGTAAGGAGACAAATCCCAAGGTTGTATAATGTATACATACTTCAATAATAAATATACTTTGAACTTTGAAATGTGAACTCTTATAGTCAGCAGGCAGTAGTGAAAGCCCCCACCCTAAAAGTGGTATAATGGACGTCAGTGCCATGTTCTCAGTAAGGTGGTACCATATGATATGATCTGCAGTCAGGCCACAATGACATTCTCCCCACATACTACACATTGATTAATGGCCCTTCTACAAGTATTATGGTCTTTAGCCCAAGAAACTTCAGTAAAACAGCAAAAACTTGCTCTTGTTTATACTATTTGTTGAAACACAACACCATGATACTGGACTGTTACCAATAAAACTCAGAATGGCAATAAATATCGATTATGCCGGCAAAGCTCCGATTCTGGGAAAACAGAAAAAAGAAAGTTCTTCTTGTGTGAAGCCAGACAGTGATTACAACATCAATCTGAATCTTACCAGGAGTTTGCATGTCATGATTTTCAATGGTGTTCTTCTGACAATGATCAGGAGTAGACACAGTGACAAGTTATTCACTCTCTATGGCCTGGGAGCATTGATGTCGATGCGCTGGGACACATCATCCGTGATGTGACCTGGGTCACTGGGTCTTTCAACATCTGGTCTCCCGGTCGGGATAGTGCTAGTGAACAACACTACTTGGGGTGATGTCTTCCAGACAGCCCACAAAACTTTCTCTTTCGCTTCTTTTTCTTTTAAGTGTGTTTCTGGCACCATTGGAGTCTGTGATCTACAGTTTAAAGGCGAATTTTTGGGCTGATTGAGTGATCTGGCGCTTTGCTGTCTCTGAGAAGATTCCAGGAGCTGAGCGACATCGAGGCCAAGAAACTTGGAGACATCAAGCGAAGTGATGAGCAAGCCCATGATCAACTCCATTTCTCACCAATCTCGCAGATTAAAGCATCGAGGCGAGTGAGTGTTCAGTGCTGTCTACCAGCTTCTCGTTCGCTGCCGCTGAAGAAAGGTGTCTGTGTGTGACAGTCACGTTCTCCCTTTTGCTCACTGCTCCCGAGAGAAGGCCCCTACGTTCCAGTGGTCTTTCTCTCTCCCCTCCAGTGCCACTGGAGGGTGGTGCCAAAGTTCTGGGTCTGCAGCTTATGGGTTGCATTGGAGTTTGCTTGTATTTCAGTCCGACTCTTCTGATTTTTATCTTTCTATGCACTATGTTTTTGCTCGTCGTTTCTTGCTGCCACTTGCACGATTTGTTTGCTTTTTGCACGTGGGGGGGAGTTGATGTTTTTGTCATTTGCACGATTTGTCTGCTTTTTGTGCGTGGGGGGGCGGGTTGATGTTCTTGTCATTTGCACAATTTGTTTGCTTTTTGCATGTGGGGGGGGGGAGTTGATGTTCTTGTTGCCGTTTGTGCAATTTGTTTTTTGCACCGGGGGGGGTGGGGTTTGATGTTTTCCTTTGAACAACTTCCATGGCTTTCTTTGTTTTGTGGTTGTCTGGAGCAGACGAATGTGAGAGTTGTATACAGCATACGTACTTTGAAAGTAAATGTACCTTGAACCTTAAACATCAGACACCCTTGTCTGGGTGACCCAGCCAGGGTTGATGAAGCTCTGGCTTGTGTCCCAGTGGCATTGGTCCACGGGTCACACCTCTTGATCTATAGTCATCTGGTGGCTCGTTCAGCAGCCTCTGGGACGATCCTGATGGCTTCTCTCTTTGCAGCCCCTGTAATGCCAAGGAGAGAGTTCTGCACAACAAGCAGGCAGCAAAACCTCTACACCCCACCTCTAAAGGTTCGCATCGTGCTCTCCACCTCTGTTTTTGGCACTGCTCTACCAGCTCCTGGTATTTGGCTTTTTCATACTCAAATGCCTCCTCAATCTGGTCTTTCCAAGGTACGGTCAGTCCTACCATGAACACCTACTTCGAGATTTCTGACAGAATGACCATTTCAGGCCTCAGGGGTGATGGTGCAATGAAGTCAGGGAACTTTAATTGCTTGTTAAGATCAATTTTCAATTGGCAGTCAGACGCCATGGTGAGCAAACCTGCTGGTGATCTGGGCTGAGGCTGTGGTTGGTCCCCAGCTTTGACAATGATGTGATCAAGTCAAGGAACTTTAATTACTTGCCATGATCGACTTGCAGTGGGCAGTCAGACGGCGTGGTGAGAAAACCTGCTGGTGATCTGGGCTGAGGCTGTGGTTGGTCCCCAGCTTTGACAATTAATTATAGTCTCCTCAGATTTTTTCTCCTGCTTTCACCCCAGTATCAGAACTGAATCAAGTAATGATGCAGAGCATGAAGCTAGCTGTTACCACTTAGTGCAAGAACAACTAAGTAAGAGCATTAATCCTGAATCAGTAACACATTTACATACTGACAACACTCTTGTACGAGTCAGAATGCTGGAGAGTGGCAGAGAACGGTGCTGCCAAGCTGTCGTCACTCCATACCATGAACCGCCGGACGATCCTCCCTATTTTGTGGCCAAGAAAGATCTCCGACCACATCCTACTCCCTCAGTGTCTCCAAGAGGACATGGCCACAATCATCACGAGGAAACATTGAAGATGGATTGTACATGTGATGGGAAGAGAGGCCATCTCCATTATCAAGGCAGCACTCCATTGGTCTTCTGAAGAGAAGAGGAAATGTGGGAGGCCAAGGACAACTTGGCGCCGAACTGCAGAGGCAGAAATGAGGACGCTGAACCACATCTAGGGCACCATAGAGAAGACAGCCTCGACAGAGATGGAGGACTTCCAATGGCTTTCCTAAGGACCGACAGAGTAATGAGCAGTAAGTAAATAAATAAAATTTGTATTTACCTCGGGGGAGGAAGGGAACATCAACTCAGACCATGAGAGGCCTGCGTCGGGCATTTTCATGCCTTACAAGGCGCAGATTGGAAGTCTGTGTGGGGCGCCATTCCTCGCACAGACACGAGAGCAATGTGTGGTTTAGTGACTTGCCCAAGGACACAAACACGTTGCCACAGCTGAGGCTTGAACTAGCGACCTTCAGATCACTAGACGAACGCCTTAACCACTTGACCACGTGCTCAACACATTTACCTCAGGTAGTGTAGAATTATACTGACTCTCAATCAATTCGCAAATCTCAAGAATATAAGCTCATGGGGTGGTTTAAGAATTGGTGCCTCTTAAGTTGTCTGCAGTGCTGACCTACAGTACCAGAGGAATGACTGAGGAGTGAGACTGTGTTTATTTGTTCTACAGACATCCCACCCTGCAAAAACTCATTTCAGGGAGGTAGCACCATCAATTTGCGGGAGACTTCCGGGAGAGGTGGAATGTCTGCAATAGAGTAGCTCCTTATCAAGCCAGCCAGCTAGTTTAAATAACATTTGCTATGCTGATGAATGAATGACACCTGTTAAACTCACCTCAACATGTCTTTTACAGTCTTAACCCACCATGGGCAATAGAAAAGTCACTGTTGCAAACAGTGCAGCGAGCAACACTGCCATTATTTTGACCCCTATTAGGCAGGGGTACACTTTAGTATAGTCTGGGGTGACGTACGTTTTATATTTTCTTTTTTTGGAACACTCTTGCTCTTGCTCTCTCTCTCACGCTCTCTCTCTCTCGTGGTCACTCTCGCACGCTCTCTCTCTCTCTCGCTCTCTCTCTTGCTTTCTCTCTCTCGCTCTCAAAAAATTGATTTCCGTGACATTGTATATAATTTGCGGGCATCAGGGAGCCACTATTAATATGCAGGAGAGTCCCGGAACTTCCGGGAGAGGTGGGATGTCTGGTTCTATGTACTGTATATTCCATTGTTATAAAGTGCGGGATGCTAATGTATGAGCAACAAGTGTAGATGTCTGAAATTCTTTCATTTATTATATTAGGTTGTTTAAAATTACTAGAAAGCTGAATGTCAGATGAGGACTCAATGAGTTGTAGAGGCAATCAAAGCAACGTGCAGACAAAATGCTGGAGGAACCCAGGAGGTCAAGCAGGGTCCACAGAAATGAATAAACAGTCGACATTTCAGGCCAAGACCCTCCTTCAGGACTGAGAAGGAAGGAAGAAGACATCAGAATAAAAAGGTGGCGGAAGGGGATGAAGGCCAGCCGGAAGTGATAGGTGAAGCCAAGTGGATTGGAAAGATAAAGGGCTGGAGAAGGAATCTGTGAGGTGAGGAGAATGGGACATAGGAGAAAAGGAAGGAGGAATGGACCCAGGGGGAGATAATAGGCAGGTGAGAAGAGATAAGAGGTCAGAGTAGGGAATAGAAGAAGAGGGGACTGGGAGGGAATTTTTAAAAAATTGATATTCATCTCTTCAGGTTGGAGGCAATGTTCCCTCTAATTTGTAACGATCAGTGTGTGCAAAAATCTTGTGCTGTGCAATCTTTTTTGTCCAGTGACAATAATATGTGCACATTGAATAATTTCTTCAATAAAAACAGTATAAATAAGCCTGTTCTAAAATCTGCAGAGAAACCATTGCAAACTCCTCATTGTCAACGCCATGCGCATCAGAAACTGGAAAAGGAAGTGTGCTTGTGTACGATCGTGAGATATACTTAACATGCCGACGAGGTAGAGGGTGACAACCTTTTGTGCGCAGTTCTAACTCTTTTGTGCGCTAGTGGCAAAAGTTGTGTGTGCGCGTACAGATGCATGCACCTTAAAGGGAACAATGGTTGGAGGCTACCCAGATGGAGTGGCTCCTCCACCCTGAGGGTGGCCTCATCATGGCACAAGAGGAGGCCATGGATTGGCATTTTGGAACAGGTATGGGAATCGGAATTTGTACAATAATGTGCCACAAACAATTTCAAGACTTATTTCTTCATGCAGGTTACTTATATTGAAAGTTAAAGATTCCCTCTACCTCAGTAGTTTTACTAATTGATAAATATACAAAATCTCAGTGCATTAAGAGATTGCTCTTCAATGAAGTAGTTCAGAGCATTACCTGGGACAATACATCAATGATAGACCAGGAAGCTAGGTAGACATACACTCCCATTATTTCAATTTGCACATTAAATATTCTAATTGGTGATTATTTACATTTACTCAAAGAAACAAACAATTATGCGAGATAAATAAACTGAAATTAATTCTACACATGAAAGATACTAGTGGTAAGTCATTGTAAGTTTCATTTCATCTATGCATTTTGTCGGTCCAATTGATTGTTGTACAATTTCAGCTGAAGCCCAACATTTGCACTACATTTTTTCATTGCCTCGATGCCAGCTCTTCGATTTATTACAGGCAGGAGACAGACTGCAGATGCTGGAAATCCAAAACGACTCGCGCAAAACACTGGAGGAACTCAGCAGGCCAGGCAGCATCTATAGTAATGAATACACAGTTGACGTTTTTGGGCCGAGACCCTTCATCAGGACTCAGACTGTTTATTCATTAGCATAGATGCTGCCTGATCTGCTGAGTTCCTCTGGCTTTTTGTGTGTGTGTGTTGCTTTGATTTATTATTCAGAAATAATAGAAAATGCTCACAAGATTTCTAAAATAGATTTATAACAGGATTCAGTGATTCAGGAACAGCTTCTTCCCCTCTGACATCTGGTTTCTGAATGGACATTGAACCCACGAACACAACCTCACTACTTTTTTTCCCCTCTTTTTGCACTAATTATTTAACTTTTCAAAAATATATGTATATTTCTTAGTGTAATTTACAGTTTTTATTATCATGTATTGTAATGTACTTCTGCCACATAACAATACATTTAATGACATACCATACACCAGTGATAACAAACCTGATTCTGATTCTGAACAGAAGTAATTCAATTTAACAGCTTTTTTTCTTTTGGTCTGCTTGTCAGAGGATTTATATTATTACAACGATTACCTCTTGAGTAATGGTTTCCTCCTTTATAAGATTTCCAAGGCCATGCATATATTTTAGGTACAATTGCACTGCAGGGCATATTATAATGTGAAACATGCACTATAAAGAACTTGGATGGCAAGGAAATGAAAACATACATCACTGGATATAATATTGGATACTATCTAAGAAAGGATGTGCTGACATTGGAGCCTCGCTTGGAGTATTGTGAGCAGATGGGTCCCCTTACCTAAGAAAAGGTGTGCTGATGTTGGGGAGGGTTCAAAGGAGGTTCATGAAAATGATTCCAGGATTGAAAGGCCTGTCATATGATGTGAGTTTGCTGGTCTGGACCTGTATTCACTAGTGTTCAGAAAAATGAAGGGGGAACTCATTGAAACCTATCGAATGTGATGGCCTCCATAGAATGGACGTGGAGAGGATGTTTCCGATGGTGGGAGAGTCTAAGACCAGAGGACACAGTTTCAAAATTGAGTGTTGTCCATTTAGAATGGAGGTAAGGAGGAATTTATTTAGCCAGAGAGTGATGAATCTGTGCCACAGACGGCTGTGGAGGCCAAGGCATATTTAAGGCAGACGATAAGAGGTTCTTGATTTGTCAGGGTATGAAGGGATATGGGGAAGAGGCAAGAGAATGGGGCTGAGAGGAAAATGGATCAGCCATGATGAAATGGCAGAGCAGACTTAATGGTCCAAATAGCCTAATTCTGCTCCTATATCTTATATTAAAAACAAGGCAGAAAAAAATTAATGATCACAGCTTAAATGTTCTACAAGCAATTTTCCTTTGTTAAACTAACTGCTTTCAAATTATTATTATTATTATTATTATTACTTTTGTATATTGCTTGCACATTATTGCAGCAGGATCTAGAGGAACATTGTAACCTAGTGCAGACTAAACACAATCACAGAAGTATTGGAAGCTACTGTTTTTTTTTAAATAATGCTTTTTATAAGATCTGTACTTTTTAACAAACTCATGAATTTTTCACAGTCACTTGCAGAAAGCGGTACGGCAGCTAAACTAACGGTTTATCACCTTTCCCATTTTTCATTGGTTAAGTATTAGCACATTGCCCACGTGATGTAATTGTTTTAATTATGTAGCCTATTAACTAGTTTAATCCTATCTAAGGAATTTCCATTATCTTATCCATAAAAGTGGTAGATTTTTCAGAAGTGCCGTTTTTATTTCTTTTTACTCCTTTCTCTGACATCCCTAAGCATTAATACCCATCTTAGCATCATTTCTCAGCTCTTTATTGACTTTGCTTAGTATTTTTATGTTTGTTTGTACTCTAAAATAAACTGAAATCTCAGAAATATGACTGGTCACCATTTTTGACTCCTGGAAGAACCCTAAGGATCAGAAATTAAACATTGATCCAACAGAAGCAAAACTTACTCGACAACAAACTGTCTCTCCATGATGGGATGTGGCATAAAGGATGTCAATAGACTGCCTGAGCCAATGACTAATGAAGTCCAACATTTAACTTAAGTACTACTTACTAACTGACCCGGCTGGTGGTGTAGTGGCATCAGCGCCGGACTTCGGGACAAAAGGTCCCGGCTCCCCTGCACGCTTTCCATCCGTGCTGGGTTACGAGCTGGTGATCTCTTTGGAAACTCACCCAGCAGAAGGCAATGGGCAAACCACTGCTGTAACTTGCCTCGTACGTGGTTCTGCAAAATCGTCCGCTAACCAGAGAAACTCTGGATGTGACGTACCTTTCCTGTACTACTTACTAAAGGTTACTGCAGTAACTAAAAGTTATAATCATTTTTGCTTAAACTGTCAATTTACATGAATTTACAGTAAAAACATTTGAAACCTTATTTTCATCCAATGAAATAGGTGAATTATACTTTTATTTTGCTGACTTTTGTATCTCCCTCAAGCTCTTCTCTAGTCTTCCCTCACCACATTTTATCCAATATCACTGCCTTAGACCAGGGGTTCCCAACCTTTTTAATGCCGTGGACCAATACCATTCAGCAAGGGATCTGTGGACACCAGGTTGGGAACCTCAGCAATAGACAGACCAACTTCCCACTCCTTTAATGTGATTCTTACTAATTTTGTGACCACCCAGTTTTCGTTTCTGACACCTACAACAGCTGACTTAAAGCAGTATCTCACATTCGGTATTGTTGGAGGCTCCTTTTAAAACAGTCTTAATTAAAAATAATCACCACCAGCTCCTTTGCCCTTGTAAGATCCCTACTAATCTTCAATGGATATTTTACTTCCAAGTGGATCTCTTCCAAATCAACTCCAACTTTTCAAAAACTCATATTTGGATCTCACCAATTTGATTTCCCAATTCTTGACACTGCAACAAAACAATTTCAATTAAAGCAACACGTTAACATCCAGGGACTACTTTCATCACATCTTCAATATATTGAATTTTCTCCATTTTTGACATCACCCTCCTTCAACTCTTCTCCACTGGTTCGTTTTTCATTTGGTTTTCATTTCACCCACCCGATGGGAACCAGATTACAAACTCGGATTGAATCAGCCTGTTTGCCTTATCATATCCACATGCAAGCTCTGCCCATGGTCTCCTTTTCAATATTGTACAGGCCCCTTACACCTTACCTGCTTCTAAAATCCACATTTATAACATTGTCACTTTCTTTCCCAACTGTGTCTTTCCTAGTCTTCGTTCTTTTGTTTTCCAAGATTGCTTCTGCCAAATTCTCTTCCCATTCAGACAGACAAATGGGCAGAGGGGGAATGCATGTCAGGCAGTTGGGTTAGTGCACAGGGGCATCGTGGTTAGCACAAACATGATGGGCCCAAGGCTCTGCGTCTATGCTCTGCTGTTTTATGTGAGTTGCAAAGGTGGGTGGGGGCAAAGCCCCTTCTGTGCTTAGACACAGGACATTCTCCTTCACTCTGCCTTCTCCAGACGACCCCAATCCCTCTTTGAGGGACCATAGCAGACAGTGTGCTATTGCCTGCTGTTGTTTGCACCTCAAACCATCATTGGAAATTTGTGTAGCTTAGCCCATCTATACCACCAGTAAGGATGAATCTAACCACAGGACCCTGGTCAGACCCTACATGGAGTACTGTGCTCAGTTCTGGTCGCCTCACTACAGGAAGGATGTGGAAACTATAGAGGAGACTTACAAGGATGTTGCCTGAATTGGGGAGCATGCCTTGGTTGAGTGAACTCGGCCTTTTCTCCTCGGAGCGATGGAGGATGAGAGGTGACCTGATAGAGGTGTACAAGATGATGAGAGGCATTGATCGTGTGGATAGTCAGAGGCTTTTTCCCAGGGCTGAAATGGCTAACATGAGAGGGCACAGTTTTAAGGTGCTTGGAAGTAGGTACAGAGGAGATGTCAGGGGTAAGGAATGCGTGGAATGGGCTGCCGGCAACGGTGGTGGAGGCAGATACGATAGGGTCTTTATGAGACTCCTGGATAGGCACAAGGAGCTTAGAAAAATAGAGGGCTATGGGTAACCCTAGGTAATTTCTAAAGTAAGTACATGTTCGACACAGCTTTGTGGGCTCTAGGGCCTGTATTGTGCTGTAGGTTTTCTATGTTTCTAAACAATTCTTGAATGCCACACCTACAGGTTTCTAATTTAGCATCCCCAGGTAAATCCATGTCATGTTAATCAAATGTTAGGAGCTAAATTCAGACTTTCAAACCAATGAGATTGAGAGCCCTCAGTAGCTTAAGGTTCGTGCGATGCTATGACAACAAGGGGAATTCTGGAGTTAGGAATTCGGTTCTGGCACTGTTCTGTAAGTAGTCTCTGTATGTGGAATGTGTGGGTTTTCTCCAGATCCCGATGAGTCAGGGTGTGAAATGTTATGGGGAAAAGGCAGGAGAATGGAGATAAGAGGGAACTAGATCAACCATGATGAAATAGCAGAGAGGACGTGATGGGCTGAGTGGCCTAATTCTTCTTCCTATGTCTTCGAGTCTTATGGTTTCCTCCCACAGTCCAAAGACATACCTGATGGGTAAGTTGGCCTGAGATTAGGGTTAATTGTGTTTATCAGGGGTTGCTGGGGCGATGTGACTCGAAAGGCCGGAAGGGGCTACTCCACGCTGAACCTCAATAAATATATTAAAAAAATTAGAACTGCATCCATTTTGTGTCAACTTTCATTCACTGCCAAAATAAAACCTTTTATATTTTCAGTAAAGAGATTATTAATGAATCTGCTGCCAAATTAATACAAGTCAACAGACACTTATTTGAAGTAGCTTGTTCATATATACAGAGTTAAGCATGATAACAAATCCCTGAAATTAATTTGAAATGTTCTAATTTTGCAGAATACAGCTGGTAATCAGACTGAACTCGCATCATTAAATGGTTCTATTAAAGGGTACAGATCTACTGTTACCTTTCAAGGCCAATTTCTCGGCTTCCTTTGGGGTCCGGAAGGAGATGGGCTCACTGGCCGGGCTAACGCCTGTCAGGCTGATGGACTGAATGTGGACGGTGTACTCAGTGTCCTCCTCTAGGTCCCACAGTATGCAGGATCGCGTTGTGGTATTCACTTCCTGGATAAGGCGTAGCATTCGCACATCCTTCCTCTAGAAATAAAGAGTAAACTTTTAACGCTGGAACAGAATTAAACTGACCTTTGAACATTCTCGGGGAAACAACTGAGCTGGAAAAGAATATGAAATCCGGACACAGCTGCTTTGTGTCAGTACGTGCTCTTTATATTCTGCAATTAATTCCCTAATAGCTGTCAGATTAGTGAAGTAAGGCCATTAATTTTGGAGCTGTAAGGAGACTACGGGAGGCAGTGTGGAGATACGACTCTGCCAAAGGAGGAGTAAAGCGCTCCTTCCCTCCGCTAGCCTGCAGGTCACCCTTGGGCAAGGTGGAACACCTGCTTAGCCCCCGATCAGGGAGATGCGAAGCCATGGGAGCAGGCGGTGGATGGTCGTACGAGCAGCCGGTGCAGATCACAAGTCCTGGTTATGTGACCACTGACGCCAGGCAGACAATCTCTGAAAAGTATTGATGATGGCTGGGATCACCCGTCTTGCAAAGACACTGCCCAGAAGAAGGCAGTGGCAAACCATCTCTGCAGGAAAATTTGCCAGGAGCAAACATGGCTATGGAAAGACCACAATCACCCTCATCATACAACACGGCATGTAATGATGATGATGATAAAGGTTACCAAATGGTGACCATGTGGGTTTCCTCCGGGTGCTCCGGTTTCCTCCCACCGTCCAAAGACGTACCGGTTGGTGGGTTAATTGGTCATTGTAAGTTGTCCTGTGATTAGGTTAGGATTAAATCGGGGAATTGATGGGTGGTATGGCCTATTCCACACTCTATCTCAATAAATAAATAAAGAAATGCATTACCCCTTTCAACCCAATTCTCCTGCCTTCTCCTAATTACGGTTGACACCCTTACTAATTAGGAACCAATCTACCCCTGCTTTAAATATACCCAGTGACTTGCCCTTCACAGCATCTGTGGCAAAGATTCACCACTCTGTGGCTGAAGAAATTCCTCCTCATCTAATAGCGTGTTTTCGATAGACTAGAGTTAAAGGCACAAGGCTTCTAGTATGTAATGTTTTCATGGTATAAATTAAACAGTACATAAATTATTTCCACAGAAGTGAACACACTTCTGACATAAATATATGTAAAGGTAATAGGAATAAGAAAAAATTTAAGGCTTTCTTCCAGGAAAATATTGAAATTATGTTTGAGAATTGCCTCAGGAAAGCCTAAGGGCATAATTCAAATTTCAACTTTCTGGATAAATTATACAAACTTCCAAGAGCTACTTCATTCTATGTGCTGATTTCATTATCAAAAGAAGTGCCGTAATTATTTCAGGGATTGAAAGTATTTCTGAGGAAATGCATGCTGAGTTTCTCCCTCTGCTGCCTGCGCTTATTAAATTCTTATCTGAGTTTACTGCCCTCCCAGCAGGCACTCACTTTAAATCTTAATTCCTCAATTTTGTGCTGTTTATTATTGCAGTCCATCGTTTGGCCTGACTCCACAGCATCCTCTCTCGATTAAGTGAGGTGGATAATGTGGGGTATCAACTAATCTGTGTTTTTGCCACTTCAGTGCCCAACCTGAGTTTCACAGAAATGCCCGCTGGAGGATTTCTGATTTACACTTTATACTTTACACTTTATTGTCGTCCAACAACTGATACTAGAACGTACAATCATCACAGCAATATTTGATTCTGCGCTTCCCACTCCCTGGATTACAAATATTAAATATTAAAAATAGTAAAAGTTAGTAAATATTAAAAATTTAAATTATAAATCATAAATAGAAAATAGAAAAATGGAAAGTAAGGTAGTGCAAAAAAACTGAGAGGTAGGTCCAGATATTTGGAGGATATTGCCCAGATCTGGGTTAGGATCCGTTCAGCAGTCTTATCACAGTTGGAAAGAAGCTGTTCCCAAGTCTGGCCGCACGAGTCTTCAAGCTCCTGAACCTTCTCCCGGAGGGAAGAGGGACGAAAAGTGTGTTGGCTGGGTGGGTCGTGTCCTTGATTATCCTGGCAGCACTGCTCCGACAGCGTGCGGTGTAAAGTGAGCCCAAGGACGGAAGATTGGTTTGTGTGATGTGCTGCGCCGTGTTCACGATCTTCTGCAGCTTCTTTCGGTCTTGGACAGGACAGCTTCCATACCAGGTTGTGATGCACCCTAGAAGAATGCTTTCTACAGTGTATCTATAAAAATTAGTGAGGGTTTTAGGGGACAGGCCAAATTTCTTCAGTTTTCTCAGGAAGTAAAGGCACTGGTGGGCCTTCTTGGCAGTGAACTCTGCTTGGTTGGACCAAGTCAGGTCACTTTCTCTTCTGCTTTCAATAACAGTGCTTCAGTAACTCATAGTCTGTTCACTCTCCGTAAAATTCATCCAGAGAGAACGGTATGGTGGGATATTAGGTAAGGCTTGAAGTAAAAATTTTCCAGGAGGACCACAATTGTGTTGTGATTTGGAGACTTGCGTGCCTCAATGACACAGAGAGCTACGTTGGCTGGAGTCAGGGCTTTATGAATTAGCTCTTGGTCGGGTCACCCATGCCAAACAGGTCAAAGGGTAGAGGCCAGACTAAGTGTGGTCCAACGTTCCTTCAGGTTCAGGGCTAACAACTCTGACTGTTATGGAAGCAACAGTGAAGAATCCACTGTGGTTCCAATAGTGCCAGGCTTCACCTTGGAAGCGGTGAAGTTTCAAGCTGACTGAGCAAGCAACACACAAAGCACTGGAGAACTCAACAGATCAGCGGCAAAGAATTCAATGCCATTAAATTGATCTTTAGATTTCTGTTTTCAATGGCGTCAATTACTGGAGCTGTTGCCCTCTGGAGTTCAGAATTCCAAAGGTTCACCATCCACCAAGTGAAGAAATTTTTCCCCATTTCAGTTCTAAAAGCCTATGAGACTGTAACTCTGTACTTCAAGACTTCTTGGCCGAGGGAAACATTTTCCCCTTCTCTACCCCGTCAAGCGCGCAAAGTCTTTTGCGTTCAGATTTATTTATCACGTGTACGTTGAAACATACAGTGAGATGCGTCGTTTGCGTTAACAACCAGCATACTCCTAGGTCCCACTGAACGTCAACCAACAATGCAGAGGAGAGTATACTGACTGGCTGAATCAATGTAAAAGACTTTGCGGGCTTCACGGGGTAGAGATGGGAATGCTCTTGAATGGAAAGTACTACAAAAAAGTAGTGTATACGGCCCAGACCATCATGGCTAAAGTCCTCCTCACCATTGAGTACATCTACTTGAAATGTTGCTGCAGGAAACCGGCATCCATCATCACAACCCCCACCACCCAGGTCATGCTCTCTTCTCACTGCTGCCATCAGAAAGAAGGTACCGGAACCTCAGGACTCACACAGATAGCTTCAGGAACAGTTATTACCTCACAACAATCAGGCTCTTGAACCAGAGGGGATAGCTTCACTCAACTTCACTTGCCTCATCTTTGAGATGTTCCCACAACCAATGGTCTCACTTTCATGGACTTTTCATCTCATGTTCTTGATATTTATTGCTTATTTATTTATTACTAGTATCTCTTTCTTTTTGTAATGGCACAGTTTGTTGTCTTTTCACACTGGTTGAGCACCCAAGTTGGTGTGTCTTTCATTGATTCTATTATGGTTATTATTCTATAATGAATTTATCGAGTATGCCCACAAGAAAATGAATCGCAGGGTTGTACATAGTGACACATATGTAGTTGGATAATAAATTTACTTCAAACTTAAAAAAAAATTAGTCTGTCTCCCACTCAGTATCAAATATACTCAGTCCCTTTTACTTTATTCTCCAGTGTAAACAATCTCATATTTTTTACACATCACGTTCAGCTATACTGTTGTACACGCAGTCAGCTTGTGTGTGTCCCTTAGAAGCCTTTGTGCATCTTCTTCACAACCCAAAATCACATTTCATGTTGCCAGAAGCGATCAGATGCCAATCAAGTGCTCGTATCTACCTTCATGACCTGTGCTATCAGTACACAATGATTGCTGCATGTGTCATCTGGAAGATGTGTGTAGGCTACTCATCTCCCAAACTACTAATTCTATTACCAAGGAGGACAAGGGCAGCAGGCACAGGGAAACCCCACCACCCTCAGAAGCCCCTCCAACTCAAATAACACGCTGACTTGGAATTAAATCACCTTTCCTCCATGGCTACTGAAAATCCTGACCATTGTGGGTATATCTTCAGCAGAGAGAGATTGCAGTGTTTAGGAACTGGCTCGGCACCTATTCAAGGAGAATTAAGCAGTAGCAATAAATGCTGGCCTCATCAGAGATGTTCACATCCTCAAAATTGGCCTGTTTCTCATTGTCTCTGTATGCTTTTTTGACTCTGGTGGCAGATGTTTAATTTACTCTTCTAACACCCTGGATAAGATTTTTACTGCTGTGCTGTAGGTATTTCATTTAGCAGATCTGTAAGAGCGGTCTGTTCTGCTTTCAGCCTGTTTGGGTTTGAGCTGCAATAAGCAGCTTTATTCTTCAGCTCAGGGATGTGCTGTCAGCCAGTCAGGATAGTGGTATTGGGAGAAGGTTCCGGAGAATGCTGGGTGGAAGGTCTTGGTTGGCGGGAGTTGGGAGAAGACGGGAGGAAAGTTGGCTGAGGGTGCCGTCCCTGTTGCACAAGATGTTTTGTGCGGGTGAATGGCTCCAAGCAGGAAGGACGGTCCAATACTCCCGTGGGAGACCCGTTTGTTCAAGATGGATTTCGAGCGATGTTCGGCAGGTGGTGTGTGCTTTCACACAGAGCATGAGCGCATGAGTGACAAGCAAGTTCAAGATGAGCTCCAACTTAAGTACACATTTGACTGTTTAAGAGTAATGGGCCCTTTTTGTTTTTTTTTTCTTTCTTTCATTTAATAACTGTCTGCTTAACTCAACACTCTGAAATGTTCTCCTTTGTAATGGTACGCAGTGTACAATCTGTAATTTCTTGCCGGGGGCAGTAGAGCACACAGCGTTCACACAAACTGGGTTCTGGGTGGGCGAGACAACCCAATCTCATGGATTTGCCGGGACAGAGGTCGCAGACACCCTGGACATACGAAGCCTGAGAAAGGTGGGAATCGAGTGGCTGTTCGCAAGGGGCGCCCAGTAAAAGGGGGTTTCACTTTGTATGGGGCCCTCCTTTGGTCAGGGTCAACCATGGATATTTTGTCCCAGCTGTCTACACGGTATGCAAGCCAGGACAATATGAAACGGCGAGCAAGCTGTTGCCCATGCAGTCAGCTCTCTCTCTCTCCAGACAGCTGATGAATGCAAAGGAACGGCGGAGACTGGTACAGTTTGTCACCAGCGGTGTTACAGGAGGTTTCAGTCAGAGTTCAACTCAACGTAACACTGCCTTAGGGACTCCAGCTCCGTACTTTTCCTTGGGGTTCACTCCCAAAGCCTTCCCCATGAGTGGGTATCGCCACAAGGCAGCAGAAGTTTGAGATCAGAGTTTTCCTTCTCCTAGTTGTGCTGCCAACCGCGGCGAACTGCCCCCCTCTGCCTGAGGCGACTGGTCTTAAAGTGCCAGTAACCCGCCTTTGCCCATTCTCCTGTCAGAAGAACAGTTCCACAGGGTTTAGTAGTTAAGCCACCCATGGAGGCCAGGTGATGGACTTGGTTGTAAGAAGCTATTTGAGACACACATCATTTGGAGCATTTAATAGGCAGTGGCAGCTTATCCCCACTACCATCCCCGCTATAACAGCCTTAAGAAACCAATTTACTCTACGCTCATCAAAACATTCTGTTTTGTAATAATTTTGCTGTGTTAAGACAACTTTGTCTCCACGCACACAAGAGACAGAGTAAACTCGTCAAATTTTAATATTTAGCAGCTTGATTAATATTTAAGAACCTAAGAATGCCTAATTATTTAGAATTTTGTTTCCATTTACAATTCCCAGAGCAAACACAGGCAATATCTGAAATAGTAATTCTGAATTCATTTACTGCTTTAGTGTCACCTGCCTAGGGTTCTACCCAAAAGACTAGCAGTCCTTACTTAAATAGCAATTGAATTGCAAAGAAAATAATCTACTTTTGCTAGATTTGAATCTTCAAAAAAAGTTCTTATTTCTTGTTACACACATGAAAGTTGCTGGTGAACGCAGCAGGCCAGGCAGCATCTGTAGGAAGAGGTACAGTCGATGTTTCGGGCCGAGACCCTTCGTCAGAACTAACTGAAAGAAGAACTAGTAAGAGATTTGAAAGTGCCCACTTTCAAATCTCTTACTAGCTCTTCTTTCAGTTAGTCCTGACGAAGGGTCTCAGCCCAAAACGTCGACTGTACCTCTTCCTATAGATTCTGCCTGGTCTGCTGCGTTCACCAGCAACTTTTATGTGTGTTGCTTGAAATTCCAGCATCTGCAGATTTCCTCATGTTTGCGTCTTATTTCTTGTTTCCTTCTCACAGTTCACGGAACATATAAGGCACAAACACAAAATCAGGTAGGCGGAATTTGTATCAAAAAGTTCCAAAAAAGTAAATACAATAATACCTGTTGTGATATAGCATAGCCAATAACTGCATCGCCATTAGGAACTTCCCAGGATACCACCGCCGAGTTGGCTTGCAGATGTCGCACCGTGACATTGACAGGGGCTGCTAATATGTCTACAAACAAAGAAAATAATCTGATTAAAACAAATCTCTTCAATTTCCTTAAAATATACTGATCAGTGAGTGAACTTGGACTTTTCTCCTTGGAGCGACAGAGGTTGAGACGCGGCCTGATAGAGGTGTATAAGATGGTGGGATGGTATTGATCGTGTGGCTTTTTCCCAGGGCTGAAATGGCTAACAGGAGGGGGCATAGTTTTAAGGTGCTTGGAAGTAGGTACAAGGGGATATCAAAGGTAAGTTTTTCACACAGAGAGTGATGAGTGCATGGAATGCACTGGCAGCCAAGGTGGTAGAGGCAGATCAATAGGGTCTTTTAAGAGACTCTTAGATAGGTACATCTTAATTAATTAATAGGTATCCGTTTGTCTCATGAGACCATGGATTTGCGCCTTGGAAGGTTTCCAGGGTGCAGGCCTGGGCAAGGTTGTATGGAAGACCGGCAGTTGCCCATGCTGCAAGTCTCCCCTCGCCACATCACCGATGTTGTCCAAGGCATTAAGACCCATACAGCTTGGCACCAGTGTCGTCGCAGAGCAATGTGTGGTTAAGTGTCTTGCTCAAGGACAGACAAGCTGCCTCAGCCAAGGCTCGAACTAGCGACCTTCAAATCACTAGACAAATGCCTTAACCACTTGGCCTCGCGCCAATATGGAGCTTAGGAAAATAGAGGGCTATGCGGTAGGGAAATTCTAGGCAGCTTCTAGAGTAGGTTACATGGTTGGTACAACATTGTGGGCCAAAAGGCCTGTAATGTGCTGTAGTTTTCTATGTTTCTGTGTTTCTAATACTTGAAAAGTGCTTTTTCACTTGAAGTTGCATAATAGTTACCCGAATTCAAAGGAATCAAAGTACATTTATGATCAAAGTGTGTATGCAGTATACAAGCCTGAGATTCAATTTCCTCACTGACTGCCTCGAAACAAAGAACCATGGAACCTACCCATTCAATAAAAACATCAACCCCCTCCCCACATGCAAAAAAACAAATCGCACAAACAGCAACAAAAAATGAGCAAAAATACAGAATCTGAAAGCACAAAATCAAAAGGCACATTTCAGTGTTCATTATCTGCAGGCCACCCTGTTTCCAAAACCACTCAAAAATAGCAACGAAGGGGCAACAAGAACTAGAGCACGTCATAAAGTGATATACAAAGTCCAATCCACAAACTGCATTGATTAAAACCAAATTATATTGTTCTCAGTTTTACTATTTCTATTCGTACTGTTATGAGGCATGACTGCCCATGAGAAATAAGTCAGGTAATAGATGGCTTTGTGGCTAAGTTTGCTGACGATACGAAGATAGGTGGAGGGGCCGGTAGTGCTGAGGAAACGGAGAGTCTGCAGAGAGACTTGGATAGATTGGAAGAATAGGCAGAGAAGTGGCAAATGAAGTACAATGTTGGAAAGTGTATGGTTATGCACTTTGGCAGAAAAAATAAATGGGCAGACTATTACACATTCATTTACTTTAATACCATTTTATCTTTCCAACATTGCCATTATCTCATAGAAGGTTCGCCACTCACCTACACGTTAGAAGCAAAGTACACTGGGCACTTAACCTAATGCACACTGCATGTCATTGGAACGTGAGAGGAATTCCTGCCCACCCAAGGGAAATGCACACCGCCTTACGTACATAGAACGGTAAAGCACAAGAGAGGGGTGTCCCAGGTCAGACCCCCTGCCAAAGGCCATTGGTCACCACCCTTTAGGCAGAATATGCTCCATTGTACAAACCCTACACAGGCATGCAGACTCCGCACAGAATCTGATCAAACCCAGTTCATTGGAGCCCTGAGGCAATGGGTTTTGCCACTGCACCACTAATGGGACAGGTCTTCTGCTACACTGGGTTCACCAGTCTCCTGCACACTGGAACGCTTTGCATCTTCCAGCACGGTCATTGACACAGTCTTCCTTGAGGAACCTATGTCCCACTGCATCAGCAAACGCCAGAGCAGCGGAGGGCCTTGCCAGAGTACTGTCATTTACTTGAGCTGGTTGCACTGGCAGCAACATCTACACTCCACCATGCTCCCACCACAGCTCACAATCTGCCACAACTGTCAATTAAGCTGAACGTTCAAAGTATACGATTCTGAAATTCTTCAGTTCTCCAGGTAGCCATGAAACCAAGAAAGAAAATGTAGCCCCCCCAGTAGCCTCAGGCTCGCTCAGCTCGCTCCGTCTAGTGGGAGCAGCCTTCAGCCCCGTCAACCTGGGTAATCAAGCTGTGTGTTGTGTCCCCTGTGTAACATCAGTACCCCTAAATAACATTCAGTCCACAATGTGCAGTTAAACGATTAAGATTTTATATTTAAGTATGGGGTTAGTAGAGAAACAAAAGAAAAGGAAAACAAATAAAAGGTGCCAATAATCTCATAAACATGTCCAGTGCACAAACGTTGGAGCTCACGGATTCCCTTTCGCTGATCCTCCTTCGCTCGTCGTGACCCCTGGGCTCCCGCCCCGAGCCCAGGCCCAGCGGGTCCGGCAACCGTTTCCTCAAGCTACCTCTTCCCTCTTCATCCTCTTTGCGCCTTCTCCCCTGAAGCCCGCGCAAACTAACAGCTTTCACACAGACAGAAAGAATAACATCTATCCCAATTGGTTAACAAATGAATAAAAGTCCCATTATCACTAATTATAATCCAAACATACTGCTATAGAGTACCACTGTCTCAGCAGTTAACAGTACAGAGAAGCCATTTTATTCATCTTAGTAGTAACATAAAAGAAGAAACCCTTACAAAAAGAGAGGCCCCAAATCCCCTCTCCCCGTAAAAAAAAAGAACTAAAACGGAACAGGCACATTGACCCCCATATACCTCCTCCCAAACAAAAATCAAGCAAAGCAGATCAGATACATCGACAAGGTTGAGGAACTGGAGATGGTGCTGGATGCACTCAGGGCCATCCGGGAGGCTGAAAGCCTCATAAATGAGTTTACTGAGGTGGTCACACTCAAAATGCAGGATTCAGATTGTAGATGGGTGACCGCCAGGAGAAGTAAGGGGAATGAGCTGTCAGTACAGGGCTCCCCCTGTGGCCGTCCTCCTCGTATTCCTTCGGATACTGCTGGGCAGGATGACCTAAAAGGGTGATGTCTCTGAGACTCAGCAGGGAAAGGTAAAGTCAAATAGTGAAAGGAGACTCATTAGTTAGGAGGATGGACAGGAGTTTCTGTGCATATGAAAGAGAAGCCAAGGTGGTGTGCTGCCTCCCAGATGATAGGGTCCAGGATGTCTCAGAGCCGCTGCAGAAGATTCTCAAGAGGGAGGGTGAGCAACCAGGGGCCGTGGTGGACATTGGCACCAATGACATAGGTAGAAAGAGGGAAGAGGTCCTGTTCAGTGTGTGTAAGGAGTTAGAGAGAAGGCTGAAGAACAGAACTTCCAAGGTAGTAATCTCTGGATTACATGCAGTGCCACCTGATAGAGACAGCAGGAATGGGATGATAGTGCAGATGAATGAGTGGCTGAGGAACTGGTCCAGTGGGCAGGGTTTCAGATTTCTGCATCACTGGCATCTCTTCTCGGGAGGCATGACCTGTCCAAAAGAATTCTACGTTCTAAAACTTTGATTTTCAGCACCTGCAGATTTTCTCTTGTTTTAGGTTACACCTGAACCGGAGGGGGACTAATATCCTTGCGGGTAGGTTTGCTGGAACTGTTGGGGAGGGTTTGGCAGGGAGGATGGGAACCAGAGTGATAGGGCTGAGGATGGGGCAGCTGGTATACGAGTCGATGCAGTGTGTAGTGAGACTGTGAGGATGGACAGGCTGATGATGGGGCAAAATTGCAGTCAGTGGGAACTGAAGTCCTGAGGGCTTCTCAAACCACAGCATGGACCAAGCAGCTGAATTGGAGAAGACAAAAGGTGGAAGCCTGTGTTTCATAATAAACTCCTGTGGTGCTCAGCTGTGGCAGGTTTTCTCGTACTCTTGTTCCCCTGACCTACAACATCTCATGAATAAGTGTCGACCGTTCTACCAACCAAGAGGGTTCTCCTTCATGATCCTGACTGCAGTTTACATACCGCCAAAACCTGATGTTAATCAGGCAATCAAGATATTGAATGCTGCCATCACCAAACAAGAAACAGCCCACCCCAACACATTCCAAATCATAGATGGGGTCTTCAATCAGGCTTGTTTGAGGAAATCTCTGCCCATTTATCATCAACGTAGAACCTATAGCACCAGGAGTCCCATCACACTCGACCATTGCTATACGATGATGAGGAATGACTACTGTTCCATGCCTAGACTGCACTTTGGGAAATCTGATCACCTGGCTGTCCTTCTCCTCCCTGAGTACAGGCAGAGGCTAAAGAGCAGGACTCTAAAGACAAGAAAGAGGCGGCCGCAGGAGGCAGAGGAGTGGCTGTGGGTTTGCTTCGAGTCAGTGGACTGGGACGTTTTCAAGGGCTCATCAGAGGATCTGAATGAATGCACCACGGTTGTCATGGACTTCATAAAAACAATCATAGACAAGTGTGTCCCCATCAACTCACTCAGAGTCTTTCCCAACCAGAAGCTCTGGATGAACCATGAGATCTGAAACCTGCTGAGGGCCAGATTAGTGCCATTCAGGTCTGGCGACCAAGTAAGGTGCAAGAGATCCAGGTATGATCTCTGGAAAGCCACCTCAGGTGAAAAGTGGCAATTCCAGACTAAACGTCAATCATCAAAGGATGCTTGCCAGCTGTGTCAGGGCTTGAATTTTACTAACTCTTACAAAGTGAAACTAAGCGACATAGGTGATAACAAGTCTTCGCTCCCAGATGACTTAAGTGTCTTTTATGCTTGCTTTGACCATCAAAACATGGAGGAACCTTCACAAACTTCCAAAGCCCCTAGTGACCCTGTGATTTCAGTCTCTCAGGCTGAGGTGAGAGCATCCTTCAAGAGAGTGAACTCACGGAAAGCTTCCGGACCAGATGGGGTACCTGGCCAAGTACTAAAGACCTGTGCTGATCAACTGACTAGAGTGCTCACCAATTACATTTAACTTCTCACTTCTGTAGTCTGGGGTACTCACCTGCTTCAAACAGGCTTCAGTTATACCGGTGCCCAGGAAGAGCACGGTGACCTGCCTCGATGACGATCATCCAGCAGCACTTACATCCACTATGATGAAGTGCTTTGAGAGGTTGGTAATGGAACATATCAACTCCTGTCTGAGGAGCAACTTGGATCCCTTCCAATTTGCTGACTGGCACGACAGGTCCACAGCAGATGCTCTTCACTCAACCCTGGAACATCTGGACGGCAAAGATGCATACGTATATCAGGATGCTCTTTATCAACTATAGCTCAGTATTCAATGCCATGATCCCCTCAAAACTAATCAATAAGTTTCAAGACCTTGGCCTCAATACCTCCTCGATGTCCTTACTTGCAGACCCCAGTCAGTTCAGACTGGTAACAACATCTCCTCCACAATCTCCATCAGCACCAGTGCACCGCAAGGCTGTGCGTTTAGCCTCTTGCTCTACTTGACCGTGAGGCTAAGCACAGCTTCAATGCTGTTTATAAGTTTGCTGACGACTCCACTGTCATTGATCGAATCAGAAGTGGTAACAAGTCAGGATATAGGAAGGAGATTGAAAATCTGGCTGAATGGTGCCAGAACATCAACCTCTTACTCTATGTCAGCAAGACAAAGGAGCTGATTATTGACTTCAGGAGGAGAAAACCAGAGGTCTATGAGCCAGTCCTCGTTGGGATTCGGAGGTGGAGCAAGTCAGCAACTTTAAATTCTTCGTTTCAGAGGACCTGTCCTGGGCCCAGTATGTAAGTGCTTTTACAAAAAAAAAACAAGGCAGCACCTCTACTTCCTTACAAATTTGCAAAGATTTGGCATGACATCTACAACTCTGACCATCTTCTATAGACATGCGGTGGAGAGTATATTGATTGGTTGTATCATCGTCTGATATGGAAACACCAATGTCCTTTAATGGTAAATCCTACAAAAAGCAGTGAATTTAGCCCAGCCCATCACAGGTAAAGCCCTCCCCACCATTGAGCACATCTACACGGAGCGCTGTTGCAGGAAAATAGCATCCAACATCGGGGACCCCCACTGTGCAGGCCACACTCACCTCTCACTGCTATCATCAGGATGAAGGTACGGGAGCCTCAGGACTCCTCACTGAACTGTTCCCACAATCAATGGACTCAATTTCAAGGACTCTTCATCTCATGTTATCAATATTTATTGTTTATTTGTTTGTTACTTATTTATGCATTTATTTATTTATATGTATTTGCACAGCTTGCTGTCTTTTGCACTTCGGTTGTCTGTTATGTTGGGTATGGTCTATCATTGATTCTATCATGTTTCTTGGAATTACTGTGTATGCCCACAAGAAAATGAACCTCAGGACTGTATATGGAGACATATATGTGCTTTGGTAATAAATTTACTTTGAACTTTGTACACAAGATTGGCTCGTTGACAAGAAGCAGAGTTGGAATAAAGGAGGCCTCTTCTGATTGGCTGCCGGTGAGCTGTGTTGGGACCACTACTTTTTTATGTTATATGTCAATGATTTGGATGATGTAATCGATGTCTTTGTGGCCAAGTTTTTAGATGATACAAACATAGGCAGAGTGGTAGTATTGAGGAAGCAGGAGACTGCTGAAGGATTCAGACAGATTGAGACAATGGGCAAAGAAATGGCCACTGGAATATAGTGTAAGGAAGTGTATGGTCATGTTAGAAAGAATGAAGTCACAGACTTTTCTAAATGAGGAGAAAATTCAAAATTCAGATTACAAAGGGATTTGGGAATCCTTGTGCAGGGGCCCCTAAAGGTTAACTTGCAGGTTGAGTCAGTGGTGAGGAAAGCAAATGCAATGTTGGGATTCACTTCAAGAGGACTAGAACATAAAAACAAGAACGTAATGCTGGGGCTTTATAAGCTACTGGTGACACCTCACTTGAAGTATTGTGAGCAGTTTTGGGTCCCTTATCTAAGAAAGAATGTGTTGATGTTGGAGAGGGTTCAAAGAAGGTTCACAAAAACGATTCTGGGATTGAAAGTCTTATCATATGATGGCGTTTGATGGCTCTAGGCCTCTACTCACTGGAATTTAGAAGTATGAGTGGGTTCTCACTGAAACCTGTCAAATGTTGAAAGACTTGGATAGAGTGGATGTGGAGAGGATGTTTCTTAGAGTGGGGGGATTTCAAGACCAGGGCACAACCTCAGAAGAGAGAGATGTCCACTTAGAATGGAGATGAGGAGGAATTTCTTTAGCCAGAGGGTGATGACTCTAAGGAATTTTTTACCACAGGTGCCTCTGGAGGCCAGGTCTTTGAGTGTATTTAAGGCAGAAGTTGATAGATTATTGATCAGTCTGGGTGTGAAAGGTAATGGGGAGAAAGCGGGGGAATGGAGTAGAGAGGGAAATGGATCAGCTATGATCAAATAGCAGAGCAAATTTAATGGGACAAATGGCCTAATTCTATGCCAATGACCTATGGTTTTATGTAAAGTGTTAACGTACAGCACTGTGGAAAAGTTTTAGCACGTATATCTAGCTAGGGTGCACAAGTCTTTTGCACAGTAATGTAGCAATTTTATGTATTCTACTGTACTGCTGCCCCAAAAAATAACAAATTTCATGACGTATGTGAGTGATGATAAATGTGATTCTGATATGCAGCTTTATTGTGGGCTGTGAGTGGGAAGGGGGCAGGGAGAGGGGAATCATGGTTGGGAAAAGGGGAAGAGAGAGGGGAGGGAGTGGGAAGCATCAGAGAGACATTCAGTAATGATCAATAAACCAATCATTTGGAATTAACCTTGCCTGGTGCCTCAGGGCTGCGTGTATCAGCACACGCACCACTCTACGCCCCGGCCTTTCTTCGCTGACACCTGTACCACACCCCTCACATAGCACTCCACCCTCACCATTCCCAACATCCTTTGCTCCAGTCAGATCTACAAACTCCCCATCCGCTCCACATTGACAAATACAGTCTTAGACACCCTAGCTATATATATGTGCCTGAGACTATTACACAGTACTGTATAAGGAGTGCTTGATTGCTCTAGGCCTGAACTTGCTAGAGTACAGAATGGTGCAGTGGGGTGGGGGGAAATCTCATTGAATAGAATAGAAAGGCCCAGACAGAGTAGATGTGGAGAGGATGTTCGACTCATGGGTGAAAACTCACGGCGAAAACCAGCGGGCACAGCCTCTGAGTGGAGGGGCATCCATTTAGAATAGAAATGAGGAGGAATTTCTTTAGCTAGAGGGTGGTGAATCTGTGGAATTCAGTGCCACGGCCGGCTGTGTAAGCCAAGTCACTGAGTATATTTCAGGCTGAGGTTGATAGATTCTTGGTTAGTCAGGGTATAAAAGGTTATGGGGAGAAGGTGGGAGAATGGATCTGAAAAGGATAATAAATCAGCCATGATTTTATTTATTGAGATACAGTGCAGAATAGGCCGCTCCAGTTCTTAGAGCCGTGCCACCCAGCAAACCCCCTCCCCCCCCAATTTAACCCTTGCCTAATCACGGAACCATTTACAACCACTCATTAACCCACCAACTGATACGTGAGAGGAAACCAGAGCACCCGGAGGAAACCCAGACATTCATGGGGAGAACGTACAAACTCCTTACAGGCAGCTGTGTTAATTGAACCCGGGTCGCTGATGCCGTAAAGTATAGCTAGCCGCTACTCTACTCTGCCACCCTGAAGGAATGGCGGGGTAGACTCGATGGGCCAAGTGGCCTAATTTTGATCTTAGGTCTGATCATCTTATGTGGTGATTTTATTTTAACTGTCTTTCCGTATTTTTCTGCAAATTTGATCCATGTGTTCATTGCTACCTCCTGAAACCACTTCTTCTACTTGGAGCACAAAACCACGACGCCAGTTTCCTGTGGGGAACTTGCTCAGAATCACAGTCAGGTTTAATATCATCGGCAGATGTCGTGAAATTTGTTAACTTAGTGGCAGCAGTACAATGCAAATACATGACAAATATAGAAAAAATCTGAATTACAGTAAGTATGTATTTATGTATGTTAAATAGCTAAATTAAGGTAAGCAGTGCAAAAACAGAAATAAAAAAAAAATAGTGAGGTAGTGTTCATGGGTTCAATGTCCATTCAGAAATCAGGAAGAAGCTGTTCCTGAATTATTGCGTGTGTGCCTTCAGGCTTCTGTACCTCCTTCCTGACAGGAACAATGAGAGAGGGCATGATCTGGGTGGTGGGAGTCCTTAACGATGGACGTTGCCTTTCTGAGGCACCGGTCCTTGAAGTTACCAAAGTCCTGTTAGAGTTACTGTCCCCATGCACCTTCCCTCTTGGGAAACTTGGAGAGCAATTTGTTGGCTCTCCCACTGAACCACCTGCTTGACGTCACTGTTTGGTGTGTGGGGCGGGGTGGGGGTGAAGGTGGTGTTTATAGCGCATCTATTGTTTTGTTGCTGAATGTTTATGGACCATATCATGCCTCAAAATGTGACCATCGTAAATTACTAGGGACTTAATTTGTAAGTCAGTAATATCATTAGCTGACTTTGGGAGGGTTTAAACAGAAGTCGGCACTTATCTCCTTAACTACCATATTGAGTTTGCTTATTTTACAATGGAGCAAATTAAATTAAAATTTAACTGCATCTTAATTAGCCCTGAAGTCATGTTGGATTACTTTATCAATTCACTGCAACATGCGTAAATGTTTCGCGTCTATTAACTTCATTATTTAGAACATATCTTTTGCTGTTTGGTTGTAGTTCATTCCCTGGGTATCTACGAGAGCAATATCTCACCAACTTTTTGCTTAATTACCAGATGGTCCTGGGAAATAATTGAAAATGCCATCACAGCATCAAATCTCTCTCTTGCTTTCTCTAATATTTCTTCCATGTCAGAGTCTGCCTGTTACGCCACTGGTGCTTAGGGCAGCAAAGAAGATTCTCCATCTCTGACAGTGTTCAGGGCGTCCTTCAGCGTGTCAGTAGATTCCTCTTGGTTTTCCCTATAGTCAGTCTCACGAATACTCTCTCAGATGTAAAGGGATTCTTCATTGCTGTTTCCGTAACAATTTTGTTTTACCAGTCAGGGTTGTTAGCCCTGAGCAGAACCCCCGAACCTGGAGGACCGGTGGACCACTCTTAGTCTGGCCTCTACCCTTTGACCTGTTTGGTGTGGGGGACCCTACCAAGGGCCAAAGCAAAAGGCCCTGACTCCAGCCAACACAGCTCTCCAGGTCATTGAGGCACACAAGCCTCCAAACCCTACGGCAAGGTTGTGGTCTTCTAGGAGGACATAACTTTGTGAATTAGGAATAAACTGGAGAGTTTGAAGAAAGACCATGAGCTCAGAGAGAGAGAATGTGCAAACTCATTAAGATAGAGGTCAGGGTGCAAACCCAGTCACAGGTGCCACTAATCTATTCTAATTGACATATCTTGGACCAGTTTGATTCAGATAATACTTTCTTCTGGGATACATATTTTAAAACTAAAAGTGTAACAGCAATTCAAAAATAAGCTGACATGGAAGAACCTCCAAGAGGATCACCATCTTGCCGTAGGGTTTGGAGGCTTGTGAGAGACTAAGTTCTGTACATTGATAAGGAAATTGACTACTATACCTGCAAAGGGCCTGTTTCTAGCCTAGATAACTGTAGCTGTTTTGTATCTTAGCAACTTAACGGATTAGGGAGTCTCAGCAACAGCGGCTCCACTGTCTAATAATGGCTTTATTCAGTATACGTTTTGTTTCACATTGCTATGGCCCTAACGTTGCAATGGTCATATCAGATTTTGATTGCACTTATTAAAGTGTGCCCTAAAAATTGGAGCAGATTGGTACCCCCAAAGAACTAAGCAGTGATGAAAGAATCTGATTACACTGCACAGCAATATTTATTATAATTGCCTGAGTTCAATTTTATTAATCATAGAACCATAGAACCATAGAAACTACAGCACAGAAACAGGCCCTTTGGCCCTTCTTGGCTGTGCCGAACCATTTTCTGCCTAGTCCCACTGACCTGCACACGGACCATATCCCTCCATACACCTCCCATAATAAATAAAGTGAAATACATTTCTCACAATAGAAGCATCTATTCCCAACTTGCTCTTATCTAACGCTGTGGGGGATGCTCCAGATTCCACAACTTCAAAGAACAGTTCAGTTCAGAATTGAACTCAGCTAGTGGGTTATCCATATCTGGAATCCTTTCAAAGCAATGAAGTTGCAATTCCAACAAATTTGTGAAGCAATCAGTTGCTGTACTTCAAGCTTCTTCAAGCTGCCTCCAATGAGGAGGGGAAGAAAGGATCAGCCATGTCTGAATGGCGGGGCAGACTCGATGGGCCTAATTCCGCTCCATGTCTTTTGGTCTTCTATTTTTATGATTTCCATTATACCATTAATATATCCACATCCAACAATGGAGCACCTCAATTAAACTGCTTATTTGCTCTGCACATGAAATGCCCTCTATTGGTCTCGGCAGTCCAGGAGAGAGTAAAATCATGTTAGTCCATTCTGTACGAGTAAATTTGCAGTCATTTTCTTAAATCAATTTAAAGATTCGGAGGAGCAAAAATAATATTGGTATTTTTTTCAGGATCAGAATCAGTTTTATTACCACTGATATATATTGTGAAATCTGTTGTTTTTTTCTGCAGCAGCACAGTGCAATACATAAAAAAATTAGTATATGTTATACTAAGAAATATAAAAATGAATTAGTAGTGCAAAATGTGAGGTAATGTTCGTTTATCTATTTATTTATTGAGATACAGTATGGCATATTCCCTAACAGCCCTTCAAGACATTCCATCCAGTCATCCCCCAATTTAATCCCAGCCTAATCACAGGACAATTTATGACCAATTAACCTAGCAATTGATAAGTCATTGGACTGTGGGAGGAAACCGGAGCACCTGGAGGAAACCCACGCAGTCACAGGCAGAACGTACAAACTTTCAGGCAGCGATGGGAATTGAACCCCGATCGCCTGTACTGTAAAGCGTGGTGCTACCCACCACGCCAGCAGGCCACCTGCGTTCATGGGCTCACGGTTCACTCAGAAGTTTAATGGCGGAGGAGGAGAAGCTGGTCCTAAAATGTTGAATATGTGCCTTCAGGCTCCTGTACCTCCCTCCCTGATCGTACCAGTGAGAAGAGGGAATGGCCTGGATGGTAAGGTTCCTTAATGGTCGATGGCACCTTCATGGTGCATTGTCTTTTGAAGAAAACTTTGACGGTGGGAGGCTAGTGCCCATGAGGGAGCTTCTTCTCAATGCTACCATCATCAGGGAGGAGGTTCGAACAGTATAATAGTCACAGAATTTACAAATTACACCATGCAAATGCCCAATTCTACATTCCCTTATCCGCTGCTGTTAGCAGCTTCTTTTAGAGTTCTTCTCCACAAAACTTTCTTTTGATGAACTATGTACATTTACTCTTGTTTCTTAGCAAACTGTGTAGTTTCAGGGTGGGTTGAGCTGTAACCATTGAATATACTGCATGAGTTACAAAAATCCATGAAATTGAATGTCTTTTTGTCTAGCTTTTTATGCCACAGCTGTTGCCTGTTGAAAAACACTCCTGTCACAGTGTAACAGTTTTGGTTCTAAGTGCACTTTGGAATTTCATTTAATGACTATATGAAGTGATGACAGGCAGTAGTGGTAGGTCAATATTGTGACTTAAAATTGATTTTCCCATTAGAATCACACCTAATCACACAGCAGAATGCAGCTTCATGTGGTAACACTTTACACTGTAATGTTTACGCAACCACAGAGGGCTACGAAGGAAATGTTAATGAGTATATTTAAAGCACAGGTTGATAGGTTCTTGATTAGTCAGGATGTCAAAGTTTGCAGGGAGAAGGCTGGGCAATGGGATTGAGAGGGATAGCAAATCAGCCATGATGGAATGGGTCAACAGACTTGATGGGCCAAATGGCCTTATTATACTCCTCTATCTGTGTCCATGTCTGGGTGGATACGTCTGTGGCAAAGGAGGTGTGAGATGCTCCTTCCATCCACCAGCCTGCAGGTCACCCTTGGGTGAAGTGTGGCACCTGCTTAGCCCCCCCACCCCACAATCAGGGTCACGTGAATCCATGGGAGCAGGTGGTGGATGGTCGTATGAGCAGCTGGTGCATATCTGTGGTAAACCATATATATATGTTGTAACTGGGTTACCTGTCTGGACACGCCCCCCCTGCTGACTGCTCCTATGGCTCCTCCCACAGACCCCTGAATAAAAGCGATTGCGCCACTGCTCCTCCCTCAGTCCAGGGGCAGATACGCAACATGGTGGAGGTCACATTTTACTGCGAATAAAGCCTTTCAGTATTTACTCTACTTCCAGTCTTTTGGAGTAATTGATAGTGCATCAATATCGCAAGGCCTGGTTATGCCAGCACCAACACCAGGCAGTCAGTCTCTGAAGAGTACTGCTAAAGGCTGGGGTCAGCCTCTTGTAAAGACACTACCCTGAAGAAGGAAATGATAAACCATTTCTCCACAAAAATTTGCCAAGAACAATAGTGGTCATGGAAAGACCATGATCGCCTACGTCTAACGACATGGCACATAACAAACGAACAATATCTTTGGTCAACTGATTTAAAAAGAGCGTCTACACTACTCAGGCTTTTGTTTCAATATGTGCATGTACTTTGGTTGAAAAAAAATCTAATCAGATAGAAAACTTAAACTACTTCAGTTTTTGAAGGGAAAAGCTTTGTTATTAATGCTTGAATTTGACTTGTGGATATTGAGAAATGCTTGGCGATATCTGTTGTGAATTTAATATTTCAATAATATTTGAGTAATTTTGTATATGTATTGTTTGAGTAAGCATTCTTGTTCATTTAAATAACTCATTATGGTTCTATGTAAAAATACATCATTATGCTGCCACATGATAAGTGTATAGCCTACTTAAAGTAAACACAAAGTCAGACTCATGTTTCAGACTCGCGTCTCTTCTCTTGAATTAGTGTAATGTTTTCAAGTTACAAAGCATTACAATAGCCCAGGGGGGAAAAGTTTCCAAATATTTGACAGTATTCAATACCAAATTCTTTTTCCAATAATCCAGGACATTTTCCAAGTATTGATCAGTTTTCTGGCCGTTAGTCATCTTCTGGCTCACTCTTCAAAAGTTCTCCAGTTCCCGCCAGTTTGCAGAGCCTTTCATGTTGATAATGACTTCACCTCATCTCACAAGCACCCTGTGACCCACTCAGATTCCAGCATTTCCCAAGAGCTCATCAATTTTTAAGCTCCAACTATACAGATAATCAATACCCTGTGTTGTTGAGGACTAGACCTAGGAATGCTCACCAGGGTAGGGGTTCATCAATGGGGAGTCAGTGGTGCAAGCATTAACCCACTGGATCTTGGCGTCAGGAGCCAGATTGTTGGGAAACATACAAATAATAACTAATAAAATTCAAAAAGAACTTCCTCATTCTGAAGAAGTATGATGGATACAAAACACTAACTTGATTTCTCTTTGCCCAGATGCTGCCAGACCGGCTGAGTGATTCCAACACTTTCTGCTTTGAGTTCAATACTTAATGACAATTATCAGTTATAGTCAGTTTGATTTTATATTGACATCGCCCTCAATAGTGGTAGCTCGATATGGATCGCTTTATAAAGAATAACTACCAGAATTGTCCTGATAGTGTCAGGTAATGTAGAGGAGGCTTAACCCAAACACAGAGCTGTGAGTGAACAATTTAATAATAAACTGCAAAAATAACTAGCGATGAGGGGCCACAAAATGAGAGAGGGACACAGATACTTAACACAACAAGACAACAAGCCAGCTGAAGGCTAGGAGCCACTGGTTGAGGCTGGCTTGATCCAGGGCTGGACAAGGACTGCGAATGAGAGCTGGGTTTAAATAGGATGCAAGTGACGAACTAGAAACGACTGGCAGATGACTCCTGTTAGCTGGGTGGAGACTGGGAGGTGCGTGACTGTGCAGGCCTGAAAGGTAGTTCTTCGATATGATGATAGAGTTTTAGAAGGAAGTGTTTTGCACAGAATTTCCTGGGCAGTATTGACTTGGCTGACTTCGTGGCAAAATATCATTATTCTGGACAGAAAAAGTAATGGTTACGAATCCTAGAGTCAGTTACAATCTCAACCTGTAATTTCACTTTATTGTCTATCGCAATGGAGGTGACACCTTTTTTTTATTCATTTAGTGATACACCACGGAGTAGGGCCTTCCACCCCTTCGAGTCACAGTACGACAGCAAACCCTGACAAACCCAATTAACTCAAATCTAATCACGGGACAAGTTACAATGACCAATTAACCTGCACAGTATGTCTCTAGACTGTGGGAGGGAACTGGAACACCCAGGGACACCCCACACATTCCAAAGGAAGGACATAAAGAGACTCCTTACAGAACAGCGCCAGGATTGAACTCTGATCTCCGGAATGTCCCGAGCTGTCGTAGCGTCACATGAATCACTACTCTACTGTGGTGCAATGAAATGATTGGCAGATAATTATTAAAAAAAAACCGCAAAAGAGGACTTTTGGCCCATGGTATCTGAGCCAGGTGATAGAGTCTAGCTAAACTTATCCCTCTGTGCAGCACGAGGTCCACAGCCCTACGAGTCACATCTCTTCAAAAGGTATACACATATCACGTGGTAGCGTGTGGACATATGCGATTTGCCTATATTTACCTATTACCATAATGAATTGTTTAAATGAACAAGAATGAGTATTCTGCTCCTATATCTTACGGTCTATTATGGTGACTGTGTAGGCACGTGGCCAAGTGGTTAAGGCATTGGACTAGCTACCTGAAGGTCGTGAGTTCGAGCCCCAGCCGAGGGAATGTGTTGTGTCCTTGAGCAAGTCACTTAAGCACACATTGCTCTGTGACGACACCGGTGCCAAGCTGTATGGGTCCTAATGCCCTTCCCTTGGACAACATTGGTGTCGTGGAGAGGGGAGACTTGCAGCATGGGCAACCGCTGGTCTTCCATACAACCTTGCCCAGGCCTGCGCCCTGGAGAGTGAGGACTTTCCAGGCTCAGATCCATGGTCTCACAAGACTAACGGATGCCTTTATTAATATTATTATTATGGTGATATATACAGCACGTACCTTGATAATAAATTTACTTTAAACTTTGTTCATCATAGTAGGCTACAAAAAAGAATCATCCATCATTTACAAAAGTTCTCTTAGAGCCACAAACATTTCCCCATAATCTTACCCTTGCACTTACAATCAATCAATAGTGCCTGTCACTATTCAGGGAGATGCACCAGGACTGCACGTCATCTCCGAAGCTTCCTTCCTGAAGCCATCCAGCTTCCCAACAAAGCTCACTCAGGTGTAACACACTAACTATCCCTACACAACATCCGTTTAATCAAGGGTTCCCAACCTGGCATCCATGGACCCCTCAGTTAATGGTAAGAGCCCATGGCATTAAAAAAGGTTGGGAACCTCTGCATTAAATGGTCTTTCCTGCTATCCTTGTTCTGTTGAAAATGATTGAGCCTGTTCACATGATCACGTTTATCGACCGTTCTGCACATGTGACTGTTCCGCTAATTTTTGATTACTCAGGGCTGTTCGCACTGTTGTCTTGTAATATTGTGTTGTCTGTTATGGTATAGTCTTGTGTTTTGTGCTCGGCACCAAACCACAATCATTTCTAGTACGTAAAGTGATTCTGATTCCAATACAGGTAGATCATTTTACACATGTTAAACTGGTATCAGGTGTCTGGACAGTGATTTTTCAATGTGCATCTGAGAAACCTTGTATGTAAGGTGGAGGTTCATAGGTTCTTGAGTTTACCAGGGCAAGAAAGGTTACGGGGAAGGAGAATGGAGACCATGATGAAATGGTGGAGCAGATTCAATGGGCCAAATGGCCCAATTTTGCTCCTATCTCTTGTGGTCTAAATCCTGTATAACGTTCCACCTCACAATTTTGGTAAAGCATCGAGTCATTCAGCCTATTGAGACCGTTCCAACTCTTTAATGAGTAAATCTCTTTATTCCTATCACCTATCAAAGAGAGGAGGAGATGGTGGCGCAATGCAGCTCGCAGCGGCCACTCCGGTGGTGATATCTGTTATTTGTCAAGTAGGGTGCTGTGCACAATCCTGATTTGATGGAGATGGACGTGAGAGCACGGAGGAACATCTGGTGAAACTTCTGAAATGCCTGCTTCGCTGCTGCTGCTGCTTCTACGGTGAGGAAGGGCCCGAGACCTCAGCTTTGCTTGTTGCTCGGCGGCCAGGGCGGGGTCGAAGCGCTGGGCAGAGGATGGTGCTCGGAGAGGCTGTGTCGGAGGGGCTGGTCGGAGGCTCAAAGTTTTTGGACGGACTCAGAGTCCGCTGCGGTCGGGTGCTTCCAATGGTGCTGCATCGGCAAGTTTGCGGCGCTTGGAGGTTCATGACAGGGAGAGTTTCTCCCTTCTACCGTCTGCGTGAGATGATGAGGCTATCGGGACTTTGAGACTTTTTTTACCGTGCCCATGGTCTGCTCTTTATCAAATTATGGTATTGCTTTGCGCTGTTATAACTATATGTTATAATTATGTGGTTTTGTAAGTTTTAGTTTTGGTTTGTCCTGTGTTTTCTTGCAATATCATTCTGGAGGAACGTTGTATCATTTTTTAATGCATGCATTTCTAAATGACAATAAACGAGGACTGAGTGTCCTCATAATCTAATCTAATCTAATCTAACCTGCTGCTTATTTGTGGTGAAATAAATTTATCTTTTCCAGAAAGGATCTTTATCAGCACAGGCTGACGGGTTACGGTGACCTGGTCACTGAGGCTGTGGGCCCTATGCGGTCACACCAGCATATTTTATTCCAGGTATTTTTCGCCCAGTAGTCTTAGTGACTGTGTCACAAAAGAATTGTTGCTTTAATAATTTTTCTATGTCAAGAAACACTGCTGCAGGACCGTACACAAATTAAAATCGATGAAATGCAGCAGAGAGTCCTGAGAGATGAACATTCATCTTAAGAGCTGGTTACTGATTATAAATCATTCCAGATTTCAGCAGGAATTTCCAAATACATTTAAATACAGGACAATGATAAAGCAGTGTTAAACGAAGGAACGGTGTAATCTATTGGCCGTTTTTATATGTTTCTCATGTATCTGGCAAGACCTTGCCTTCTCGACTTGTTATCTCATCTTGGCACATATAATTCATTATGGTTTGGTGTGCTGTTGTAAATGGGAAGTCTGATTTGAGAGGGGTATGAGCGTTTCTGACAATAAGTTCAAAATTCAACGTTCATTTATCATCAAAGTAGGTATGCAGTATACCACCCTGAGATTCATCTTCCCACAGACAGCCACGAAACAAGGAAATGTCATGGAACCCATTCAAGACAAATATCAAGCACCCAACGCACAAATAAAAGAAAAAAATCGTGAAAATGGCAGAAAACAAGTGAAAAACGTACAAACTGTTAAACATCAAACCGCAGAGTCCTTGAAACATTTGAAATATTTGTTAGGTTGAGTTGTTCTTTGATCTTAGCAACTTACTTGCAAGCGTTTCATCAGTGCGCTGTAGATTGTGGTGTGTCCTCCAAATGTTTGGCCTTTACATACTTTTCAATCAGCTGGCTGGCCACCATTTCGGAAACTCACTTGTGATGTGGGGAGGAAATCTGATCGGCTGTGCGGCAAACTTTGTGTGTCGTAGTCTGGAATTTTGCCCACATCGGCCCTTAAATAGGATCAAGGTCTACGTGTTTGCTTAAGAATTGTTCGCAGAAAATCACATCCGTAAAGCGTTTGTACATTCTCCCCATGACCGTGTGTGGTTCCCTCTGGATGCTCCAGTTTCTACCCACAGTCCAAAGACGTACTGATAGTAGGTTAATTGGTCATTGTAAACTATCCTGTGATTAGGCTAGGGTTAAATTGGGGGATTGCTGGGCAGCAGGGCTTGAAAGATAGGAAGGGCCTATTCTACATTGTATCTTTAAATAACATAAAAATATAAAAATCCTATGAACTGAGAGAGTTTTGGATTGAAGAGGATCACAGTCTGCTCCTGTCAACTGCGATCAGACTGTAATTACCAGAGTAGGTGTCAGGGGGGAGATGTTTGAACTGTTACACAGCAACAACAGTTTTCCTTCCTGTTTGCCAACAGGGAATGTGCAAATATATTCAGGATCTTTATGGTACTTACTTCACACAGTTGAAGGTGTTAGAAAAACACCAGAGAGGCCCACAATGTCAGAAGGGGAGCTGATCTATTGAGAACAGCAATGTAACTATATTTGACAAGCACCAGGAGATTCTGCAGATGCTGGAAAACGCAGGTCAGACACACAAAACGCTGCAGGAGCTCAGTAGATAAGGCAGCATCTATGGAAATGAATAAACAGTCAACCATAGTCCAGTCTCCTCTCCTAACAGATTCCTCTTCTTCAGCCCTTCATATTTTGCACCTATCACTTCCCAGCTTCTCACTTCACTCCCTCCTTCACCACCCGCTTACCTTCCCCTTCCACCACCTTTTCACTCTGGTTTCTACCCCCCCCCCACCCCCGGACCTGATGAAGGGTCTCAGCCTGAAACATCAACTGTCTATTCCCCTCCATAGGTGCTTCCTGACCTGCTGAGTTCCTGCAGCATTTTGGTGTGCGTTTACTATAATATCACTTCCACCGTGGATGGTTCCAAGCCCTGCTGCGAAAGGAGAAAGGTCAGCCATGGGGCTTGCAACCCCATCCTGAAAAAAAACCCCAGTGCTACAGAGACGCCAACAAAAGCTCTGAAGACCTCATCCCTGGGAGAGGAAGGATCCACCAAGAAGAAGGGCTACACCAGGGGAAACATGAAAGAATGGCCCAGGACTAAGAACTCTGGAGACAGTAGACTCAGGTGATCTACTGTCAGCAGCTTATGTCCCATTGGGGTGATGGGACTTACGCTCCAGTAGGGGTGATGGGATTTACACCCGTAGGGGTGATGGGAGTTACGCCCCAGTAGGGGTGATGGGAGTTACGCCCCAGTAGGGGTGATGGGACTTATGCCCTGTAGGGGTGATGGGACTTATGCCCCAGTAGGGGTGATGGGACACATGCCCCAGTAGGGGTGATGGGACTTATGCCCCAGTAGGGGTGATGGGAGTTACGCCTCAGTAGGGGTGATGGGACTTATGCCCCAGTAGGGGTGATGGGAGTTACACCCCAGTAGGGGTGATGGGACTTACGCTCCAGTAGGGGTGATGGGAGTTACGCCCCAGTGGGGGTGATGGGACTTACGCCCCAGTAGGGGTGATGGGATTTACGCCCGTAGGGGTGATGGGAGTTACGCCCCAGTAGGGGTGATAGGACTTACGCTCCAGTAGGGGTGATGGGAGTTACGCCCCAGTGGGGGTGATGGGACTTACGCCCCAGTAGGGGTGATGGGAGTTACGCCCCAGTAGGGATGATGGGAGTTACGCCCCAGTAGGGGTGACGGGAGTTACGCCCCAGTCGGGGTGATGGGACTTATGCCCCAGTAGGGGTGATGGGAGTTATGCCCCAGTAGGGGTGATGGGACTTATGCCCCAGTAGGGGTGATGGGAGTTACGCCCCAGTAGGGGTGATGGGACTTATGCCCCAGTAGGGGTGATGGGAGTTATGCCCCAGTAGGGGTGATGGGAGTTATGGGAGTAACATCCTCTCCATGGATGTTACCTGACCTGCTGAGTTCCTCCAGCATTTTGTGTGTAGATTAATTAGTAATCTTGCACAAGGCATTTCAATTGATGAAAAACTATACACAAACAAAGACAAACAACCACCATGCAAAAGAAGCCAGACTGTGTAAATACAAAATAAAAATTAATAAATAAATAAACAAGCAAACAAATAAATAAATAAAACTAAGAGCACAAGTTTTAGAGTCCTTGAAAGTGAGACCATAGGTCGTGGAATCAGTGAAGATATCTACACAAGACTTTCTGTTTTGTTGTGTGAAGGGAGCGGGGTTGGGGGGTTAATGTTCTCATTGCGTTCTGTTAGTTTTTTGTGTGGGGAGAGGGGGGTTTGGGGATTGATTTTCTTGTTCCATTTTGTGTGTGTATGGGGGGAAGGGGGATATGGGGGTTGCTGATCAGGATGGTGTTTTTTGTGGGGGGAAGGGGGATATAGGGGTTGCCGATTGGGATGCTGTTTTTTTTTTGTGGGGGGCTGGGTTTGCTGTTTCTCTCTGAACGACTTCCATGTACATTCTTTGTTTCGTGGCTATCTGGAGAAGACGAATCTCAGAGTTGTATATGGATACATACTTTGCTAATGACCTTTGAGCCTTTGAAAGTAGATGTGCTGTCATGCCTTCTTTGTAATGGCACTTCTGTGCTGATCCCAGGATGGAGCCATTGATATGATCATGTCAAGGAATTTAAAGTTACTGATCTACAGTAACTTAACTGATGTAAAGTAACTTGGCCTCAAATGCAAAAGAGTAAAGATATCTCACCGACATAGCTGACTTCGTGAAACATCCCCTGGAATACTGTGTCTCTAAGTACATGTGAAAGATACAGAATAACAACATTCACCAGCTTGATCCCTTATATAGGGTGACTGATCTGGAAGGAGAGATTAAATCACGTGCATGATAATTGCACAGATCTGAAAAACCTCTCAATTAAATACTTATTGCCAGCAAAGTGCATGTTAACCACTGAGGCAAAAAAGAGTAAATCTTCTGTAGTTCACTAGCTGGATTAACACATTCGTCTCTGCTGGGTGAATCTCATCTGTCCTTCACTGAGATGCCACGCGATAAGCTGGCAAGGCACTTGAACCTGGCAAAGATGAGAAATTAGGAGCCTGGATCATCTTATATAAATTAAATGGGTGCTAAGCACTGGCTTCGAACAGACTTACAAAAGTTTAAAGGCTTCTATCCACTAAGGATTACTTAATTCTGGTTATAAATAATGAAGTGTTCACAAGAGAGGTGAGAGACACCTTTCTATCCACTAGGCAGGGTAGTTCTGGCCAGTGTCAATCCTTCAGTCAAGATTGCTGATAAAGATTTGCTGATTATATTCTTATGCTGTTTGTAGGGCCCCATTGTGAGAGCACTGGCTGCCTCGTTTGTAATCCTGCTAAGCATCTCAGGGTCACATAGTAGATATGAGGGGTACTGCATACAGTATAAATGCATGTGCTTTTGTTGCTGAAACTTAATAACACTGGACAACAAAGATTTTGCTTCCAGAATATGTTTGGGTGTGTGTAGTGTCTAATAAAGGCACGCACTCAGAGAAGAAGTTAACTTGTGTATTCACTTTGCAGAGAGAGCAAAAAATAAATGTGTATGTGTAAGTTAGTGCTAAGGGGAATATCAATAACTGTGGCGCTTCTCTTCCTGACGAACTTAATGTATTCTACGCAAGATTCGAACAGAAGAGAAGCGTCTCGCCCCCTCCGGATGAACTGGACCTGGTGGCATCGAGATTCATCGTCACCGAGGAGGACGTTAGAAGGGTCCTCCTGAAGATAAATCCAAGGAAGGCGACGGGCCCAGATGGCGTCCTGGGATGGGTTCTCCGGGCCTGTTCAAGCGAGCTAGCTGGAGTGTTTGCTGACATCTTCAACTGCTCCTTGCTTCAGTCTAAGATCTCGTGTTTTAAGAAGGCAACAATAATCCCAGTGCCAAAGAAGAGCAAGGTGGTATGCCTGAATGACTATCGACCTGTGGCTCTGACATCAATTGCTATGAAGTGCTTCGATAGATTGGTTATGGCACACATTAACCACAGCCTACCGGTCAACCTCGATGCTTTGCAATTCATCTACCGGAGCAACAGGGCAACAGCAGATGCCATCTCTCTGGCCCTACATTTCTCCTTACAACACCTGGAGAATAAAGACGCATATGTAAGGCTCCTTTTCATTGACTACAGCTTTGCCTTTAATACCATCATTCCAAATAAACTGATTCCTAAGCTCTGGAACCTGGGCCTTAGCACTCAGATCTGCAGCTGGATCTTCAACTTCCTCACAGACAGGACCCAGGCTGTAAAAATAGGGGACAAGCTTGTGTAGCCAAGTTTCCATCGAACTCAATATATAAGTTTGCTGATGATACTACAGTTGTAGGCCGTATCTCAAGTAATGATGAGTTTGAGTACAGAGAGGAAATTAAGAACCTGGTGGCATGGTGCAAAGAAAATAACTTATCCCTCAACGTCAGCAAGATGAAGGAATTGGTTGTTGACTTCAGAAGGAGTAGCAGACCGCACGACCCCATTTACATCGGAGGTGCGCAAGTGGAACAGGTCAAAAGCTTTAAGTTCCTCAGGGTCAATATCACAAATGACCTGACTTGGTCCAACCTAGCAGAGTTCACTGCCAAGAAGGCCCACCAGTGCCTTTACTTCCTGAGAAAGCTAAAGAAATTTGGCCTGTCCCCTAAAACCCTCACTAATTTTTATAGATGCACCGTAGAAAGCATTCTTCTAGGGTGCATCACAACCTGGTATGGAAGTTGTCCTGTCCAAGACCGGAAGAAGCTGCAGAAGATCGTGAACATAGCCCAGCACATCACACAAACCAATCTTCCGTCCTTGGACTCACTTTACACCGCACGCTGTTGGAGCAGTGCTGCCAGGATAATCAAGGACACGATCCACCCAGCCAACACACTTTTCGTCCCTCTTCCCTCCGGGAGAAGGCTGAGGAGCTTGAAGACTCGTACAGCCAGATTTGGGAACAGCTTCTTTCCAACTGTGATGAGACTGTTGAACGGATCCTGACCCGGATCTGGGCCGTACTCTCCAAATACCCAGACCTGCTTCTTGGTTTTTTTGCACTACCTTACTTTCTCTTTTCTATTTTCTATTTATGATTTATAATTAAAATTTTTAATATTTACTATCGACTTGTACTCCAGGGAGCACGAAGCGCAGAATCAAATATCGCTGTGATGATTGTACGCTCTAGTATCAATTGTTTGGTGACAATAAAGTAAAGTAAAGGGGAGTCATTGTACTAAGAGAAATAGATCCATATACTACAATTCCTTCCCCTTTAGATTAGTGTAACATAAAACTGTATACGTAACAAAACATTCAATTTCCCTTTAACAACCCATATTCAAATAAACACACTTTCACAATAACATCCATAACTAACTTCACTACACTAAAGGGTCAGTCCTTTGGGTGGTGTTCTGTTTCTTTCAGGATAGTGCCTTTGGACCTGTGAAGAGGCATCAGGTTTGGCAGGTGTCTTATTAAAGAGGAAAGTTTCTCAGTTTCCAGTGCCACGTTGCGGTCAGTGACATGATTATCACTGAGAGGTAAGTCTGGTGGCTGTAATGCGTCCGTCTTGTTGGATGCAGTTGACACAGGTGTGTTCTTTAGCTGAACATCCAGCATCTGGTCTACATGATCTCCAACATCCACAGTGTACATTAGTGGTCCGGTTCTTGTCGCTATCCTACTGGGTGTCCACTTGTCTTGGTAATCGGGCTCTAGGACTTCCTGTCCAACCTTGAAGTTCCTTGCTGATCCACTTGGCAACTGGCTGAACTGTTTATTCTGCACTTCCCTCCATAAATCTGGTTTCAGAAGATCTATGCGAGATCTCAGATTCCTGCTCATGAGCAGCGTTGCAGGTGTTTGGTTTCTCATCTCATGAACAGAGTTCCGATACACAAAAAGGAAACTGACCACCTGGAGAGAAACGTCCTCTTTGTCCATCACTTTAATGGGCTTCTTGATGGTTTGGATAAACCTTTCAGCTCACCCATTTGTTGCTGGGTGGTGAGGAGCTGACTTGAAATGTTTGATACCATTTTTCTCCATGAATTGTCTGAACTCTTCTGATGTGTATTGTGGTCCGTTGTCACTCACAGTTTGTTCTGGTAAGCCCTTTCTGGATAAGATAGTCCTCAGAGTGGAAACAGTCTTTTTTGATGTGGTTGACTTCATTGGTGTGACTTCAGGCTATTTCGAAGGAGCTTCCACAGCAATCAGAAACATGAGATTCATGAATGGCCCAGCGAAGTTAATATGCACTCTTTGCCATAGTGAAGACAGCCACTTCCATGGGTGTAATGGTGCCTGTGGGGGTGCATTATGAACTTTGTGGCATCCCAATCAGCTTTTGGTCAAGACTTCAATCTCTCTATCTATTCCCAGCCACCATACATAGCTCCGGGCGAGAGTCTTCATCTTGACTGTACCCAGATGTCCTTCATGTAGATGTTCTAACACTCTGGTGCACAACTTAGAGGGAACCACAACACAAGATCCACACATCAGCATCCTTTGACATACGGTTGGTCCCGTCTCACTGAGAACTTGGAATCATAGGAATATCATGAGCTGGCCATCATTGCATGGTGATGTCATGGAATTTTGACAATGTCGGGTCATTCCTTGTTTCTATTTGAATCTCAGAGTTTGTTACTGGCAGCTGGTCCACCAATGCTGTGTAGAACACCTCTTTTGGGTCACAGAATGAAGACTTTTCTTCTTCGGTTGCCAACAGTGAAAGATGCGACAAGCCATCAGTGTTGCTGTGTTGTTTGGTACCCTTGAATTCTGTGTCATAAGAGCGGCTCCTAGGAAACGCACCCAACGTTGCAACTGGGTAGCAGACATCACTGGGATTCCCTTCCTGGGATTCAAAATGGACACAAGGGGTTGGTGGTCTGTCACTTAAGTAGAATTTTGTCCATAGAGATGATGGTAGTACTCCTCATACTAGGTTAAAGGCCTGTCGGTCGATCTGTGCGTAGTTGCATTCTGCGTACATCAGTGATCTTAAAGCAAATGCAATCGGACATTCGGATCCATCTTTCACAGGTGTGACAAAATGACACCAAAACCATAAGAGGACATGCCGCACACCAATCTGATGGGAAGAGGTAGGTTATAATGGGTGGGCAGTTCATCGGACATCATAAGTCTCTTTGTTTCCTTGAGTGCTTTTTCGCATCTTTCTGACAATTCCCACATTGCTCCTGTCCGTAACAGTGCGTTCAATGGGTGCTGCACTGCAGCAAGATTTGGAAGAAACTAGTAGCAGTAGTTTACAAGGCCCAAGTATGACTTTAATTTTTGACACATTTTCCAGTTTGGGTGCCTGTGTAACGCTCAGCTATATTAGCTCGTATTTATCTAGGGGAAACCCCGTCTGCCGCCCACCTGGTCTCCTGGTTACGTTGGTAGCTGTACAAATGCCACCTGATTTGGCTTCAAACATCAGTCATCAGCCAGCACACACTGTACGTTTTACCAACTACTCTTTATAGATATTACTAGATCTATCAGATTAATAGAAGTACAACACAAAAAGGAATGGAAAAGTCGCCAGACTTATCAAAGTTCAATTTCTTCGTGCACACGTTGGAGCTCGTGACCTCCTTTCTTCCCTCTGCGATCCACTCCGACCCCTTCGACTCGCAGCTCGGGACCACCCGGAGTGATGGACCAGAGTATTCCCCGTACGTCCGACGTCCTCACGGTCTCTCCTCCAACTCCCCGCCAAAACCCCCTGGTTCCCAGCCGTATGAGACAGCATATCACCCCAAGAAAGAATACCATGGACACCCATTGGTTCATTTACATTGTTATCTATATTATAACCAAGCAAAGTGCTAGCTAGAGACTTTATCAGCATTTAGCATAACAAAGAAGCCATTTTAATTAACATACGCAGTAACATAAAAGAAGAAACCCCTTACACCTGCAACACTGCTTCAATCTTTTCTTGTGACTTATGTAAAACATGCTTGTCAATGAAATGTCTACAATATGAGATTTCATCCTTGAAAAACTCACATTTGTCTCTCTCCGTGCACAGACCATACTCACTCAGCCCGGTCAGCACTTTACCGAGGTTCTTGCCAATCACAATGATGTCATCAAGGTAACATTGTGTTCCTGGGATATCTTGGAGCACTTAGTCAATTGCTCTTTGCCAAATCGCTGGAGCTGATGCGACGCCAAAAACAAGACGATTATACTGGAACAGTCCCTTGTGAGTGTTGATTGAGAGGAGTTTCCTGCTTGACTCCTCAATCTCCATTTGCAGATAGGCTTGTGACAAGTCATTCTTTGAAAACATCTCCCCACCTGCTAAAGACACAAAGATGTCTTCTACTTGTGGCAGGGAATACTGCACGGTTGATTCTGACTGTGATGTCCCTGTGTAAGTGAACAGCTCCAGCCTTCCCTCTCTTGATCACTGAGACAATGGGCATGGCCCAGTTGTTCAACTCAACCTTGGAGAGAATGCCAGATGCCTCCAACCTCTGAAGTTCAGCATCCACTTTAGGATGTAGTGCGTAAGGCACTGGATGCACTTTATGGAATCTCCGTGTTGCTGCTTCGTCCAGTTTAATTCTGACCTTCATGCCTTTGAGTTTACCAATACCCTTCTCAATCACGATCTCATTGGCATTAAGCAGCTGTGCCAGTCTCGGGTTAGTGCTGCCATTTGGGCTGCAGTTGCCTGTTCATGACACATTGAGGGCTTTGATTGTGTGCCAGCCTAGTTTGATTTTTCTCAACTATTCACATCCAAAAACTGCTGGCCACCATTTTTCAATGCATAAAACTCTAATTGCTGTGTTTGGCCTCCGTACATCACATTCACTTTCAGTTTACTTTTGGGAGACACTTTTTCACCTGTGTTGGTCTTTAGTATCATGAGGTCTTTTCTGAAGGTAGATTAGAAAACAGTGTGTTGTAGTCAGTTGCTGAAATCGTAGACAAAGCTGACCCTGTAATCAGCTCCATTTTCAGTTTTACACCAGACACATCTGTTGTGATCCATATGATTTCAAGATCTGCTTCAGTAATGCTATACAGTTCTAGGCATGACAGCGCACTTTTGTCAGACTCTGTGTTATCTGGTTCAGTTTCACATTTAGTTACTTTATGCATTTGTTTAGCTTGGCGTTTAAAACTTTTCACTTTGTGTGTTTTTTTTCTCTTTGGTTGTGCCTTTTGTCCGACCTGCACACTCTCTCAACGTGGCCTTGTCTGTGACACCTTCTGTAAATTTTTTCTTTGAGCCAACAATCATTTGCATTATGGGAGGAGTTGCCACATCAATAACATTTTTAGCTTTTTGCACCATTTAGGGACTGCTTGTGCATTTTACATTCTAAACTCTTTTTCTGTAGTTCTGGTGCATCCTTTGCTTCAGTCTCTAATGATATTGTAATAGTCAATGCCCGTTCTAAGGTTAGGTCTCTTTCTGGTAGTACTTCTCTTGAGAACTTTAACTATACATGCCACAAACAAGCCTGTTTCTTATTGCATCAGAAAGTCCATCCCTAAAGTCACAATGTTGGAAAAGTTTGCACAGTTCTACAATGTATTCAGAAATGCTTTCATCCTTTGGTTCCTTTTGTGAAACTAAATCTCTCAGCTATTACCAGTGGTTTTGGGCTCAAGTGATTTTGAAAAAATTGCAACAATTCTGTCAAACGTCTTGCTTGCTGGCTTTTCAGGAGTTACTAAGTTGCATAAGCGACTGACGTTCTAGCACCCATTAAGCTAAGAAGTGTGGAGACTCTCTTTACCTCATCCACATTGTTAGTGTTACAATACAGTTCAACCCTGTCAATATACGATTCCCAGTCCTCACTATCAAATTCATCAACTTTCCCACCTAGGGCCACCGTAACGTTATTTTTATTTTAGCTTTGCTAGTTGTGCTTTTTTCACTGTGTACTCTGCACTGCGACTCACACCTCTAGCATCTATTACCATCTTCTCCGTATTGGTTCCCTCTTCACTTTCACTGTCCCCCTTCCTCCGAATTCTGTCATCTCCTAACTATTGGTACAGTTGGTGATATTCACTGATATTCAGGTTCATACTCATTGCCAATTTGTTGCGTATGTACAACAACATACAAATTAATATAGGCACACACTCGGAGAAGAAGTTAACGTGTATATTCACTTTGCTGACAGAGCAACAAATCAAAGTGCATGTGCAAGTTGAGTCAATAATTAGTGATAAGGGCCCTAAAAGAAATAGATCCATGCATTACTGTGTATCTTATGGATTTTGGGCTGCTGATCATGAAAATCACCAAGAAATTCCCCTATCACGCACCATTTTTTTGAAATCACCTATATTTGTTATTTCAATTCATAACTGAAGTCAGCATAACTGATGCCAAGATTAAGGAAGACATTTTTGTTGGTCCACAAATCAAACAGGTCACCAAAGACAGGAAATTTGAAAAGCATCTAGTAGGACTGGAAAAAATCGTATGGAAGGCATTCAAGGATGTTGTTGAAAATCTTCTTGACAACTACAGAGCACCAGACTACATCCAGCAGGTTGCCAACATGCATCAAGCATAAAAGAACACAATGTGCAACATGTCACTAATGAATAATTTTCTGCAATCCCATTTAGAATTCTTCCCTGCAAATCTTGGTGCTGTCAGTGATGAGCATGGGGAAAGGTTTCACCAGGACATTGCATTTATGGAGAAATGGTACCAGGGCAACTGGAATCCATCAATGCTGGCTGATTATTGTTGGACACATAAGCGAGAAGCCTTAGACACTGAGTACAAATGAAAATTGTCAATAAAACATTTTTAGCTTAGTTGAACTATTGCAAAGCATCAGCACCATTATGCAATTAATTGCATTATATTCAATAAAAGTTAAATTCTTGTTTCTCCAAATCCCTACATGATACTAAGAGTCTGAAATTATATTTGTATTCAGCATCAAGCGGTCTATCATAAACAAAAACAAATTCTGAGGAAGCAATACTTTTGAAAAAATGTGTTGTCTAGTGTAATCTATGGAGATTATGGAGGATTTTAAAGGTTTCTCCCAACTTGGTTTTCCTTCTCCCTGGACCTCCTGTCCCATGATCCTCTCATATCCCTTTTGCCAATCACCTGTCCAGCTCTTGGCTCCATCCCTTCCCCTCCTGTCTTCTCCTATCATTTCAGATCTCCCCTCCCCCTCCCACTTTCAAATCTCTTACCAGCTCTTCTTTCAGTTAGTCCTGACAAAGGGTCCCGGCCCGAAACGTTGACTGTACCTCTTCCTAGAGATGCTGCCTGGCCTGCTGCGTTCACCAGTAACTTTTATGTGTTTTGGTTTAACAAATTTAGTTTTCCTAAGACATAACAGGAATCATTAGAGGATCCCACAACCCAACTGCAAATTAAGATAAAGATATGGTTTGCCACATACTGTATACATTGACAGGTGGTGGGGTGGAGATACAACTCTACCAAAGGAAGTGCAAGGCACTCCCACCCTCTGCTAGCCTGCAGATCATCCTTGGGCAAGGAGTAGCACCTGCTTAGCCCCATGAATCAGGGTCACGTGAAGCCATGGGAGCAGGTGGTGGATGGTCGTATGGTGTGTATCACAAGTCCTGGTTACGTGACCACTGATGCCAGGCAGACAATCTCTGAAGAGTATCGATAATGGCCGGGGTCACCCATCTTGTAAAGGCACTGCCCGGAAGAAGGCGATGGCAAACCACCAGTAGAAAAATTTGTTAGGAACAATCACGGTCATGGAAAGACCACGATCACCCATGTTATATGACACAGCACATAATGATGATGATGTATACATCGAAACATGGAGCGAAACACGTTATTTACATCAACAAATAATGCAGTCCGAATATCAGGCAGGGACAGCCAAAGTATCAGCATTCTTCTGGTGCCCACAACTTACTAACCCTGACCCATTTGCCCTTGAATTTTGGGAGGAAACCAGAGGAAACCCATGCGGTCACGGCCAGAACATACAAACTACTTACAGGCAGCGACGGGAATTGACTGCTGGAGCGGTAATACTGTTATGCTAATCCCTATGCTACTGTGCTGTTCCACTAACAATAAAAAGATTAAGGTTTAAATTTCAAAGCATATTTATTATCAAAGGATGTATACATTACACAACATTAAGATTCATCTCCTAACAGGCAGCCACAAAACAAAGAAGCCCAAAGGAACCCATTAAAATAAAGGCCGTCAAGCTCCCATAAAACAAACCATGCAAACAATAAGAGTAAGTAAATGGTGTTCTGAACCGAAGCCCACAAAGAGAGACCCTTAGAGAGCTGAGTCGTTGTCATGGAGAAGCGAGCAGAACCGGCTCAACGCTCACCCTGGGCCCTGACAACCTGACTTCTTCAACATGACCTGGCACCTGGAGCATCATCCAAACATCAGGTTCAGTCACTTCGATATGCTCTGGCTCCTGGACCCCGCCACCTCAATTTGGCCTGCACTCAATCTTTCCAACTCGGCCCGCTGCGTAAATCGTCATCCAGACATCAGGTTTGGTTGCCTCCATACGCTTTGGTGCCTGGGCCCTGCTGAGGGACTGCACATAAAATTAAATCTCCTGTGCATCACAAACTCCAGTCCTCAATTTTATTTTTGATGTCCACCATTGCAAATACTTATTGCCTTTGTTTAATATATGGTTTTACGAAGTACAGAATGCGTCAATAACAAGTTTATTTCTCAGAAGACAATAAGGAAGGCGAAAGCATACTTCTTATGTACAATGGATCTTGGTTATTAAATATGGTAAACACCAGATTTTCTGCAGATACTGGAAATCCAGAGCAATACACACAAAATGCTGAAGGAACGCAGCAGGTCAGGCAGCGTCTATGGTGTAACAGTTACTTGAAAACAAACTAAAGCCTCTTAGAGTACTAGAGAAATCCAGCACAGAAACTGGCTCTTTGATCCATCTAGCTGATGCTGAATGATTTAAACTGCCTACACCCATTGGCCTGTCCCAGGACCAGAGCCCTCCGTACACCTACCATCAATGTACCGATCCAAAATTTGCTTAAACATTGAAACTGAGCTTGTATGCCCCACTTAAGCTGGCAACTCATTCCACACTCTTACGACCCTCCGAGTGAAGAAGTTTCCCCTCATGTTCCGCTTAAACTTTACTCCTTTTACCCATAACCCATGACCTCTAGTTGTAGCCCCTGTGGAA